>NC_047586.1:16382500-17582500 GCF_011004845.1 Esox lucius
TCACTAGGGCCTGGCTGTGGAGCTCTCAAGGGTCCACAATTCCTTTCAACATGCCAGCAGTAAGTGGGGTCCCTGTGTGTGTGTGTGTGTCTTTGAGGGGACTGGGGCATCACGCACAACCCCCACCACCAGCCAGTCATGAGTACTCAGAGTGCTCTGTAAAGGGCTGGCTGGGATTTCTCTCTCACTCGATAGATGGGAACCCAGGCCAGCTCAGTATGGCTCAGTACACCTTGGGTTATTTCAGCTTGATTTTAGTTGTATGAAAAGGGTCAAATGTTAATGAGATCGAAAGCGTTCTCCCATTTCTGTCTATGAACGAATCCAACCGCCACCAGACTTGTCCTTCCCCACAACGTGATCCCGTTCCTTTTTGTCCATTGCACTCGTTTGACCAGTCAGCGGTTAGCATTAAGGCTAAGTGCCTGACCTTTCTGTCTTTTACATACACAGTGATACAAGGCAGGACAAATACTGTACAATGGTGAAAATCATAACATAATAGAACAAATATTTTTGTCCCCTCTGAGTTTTCTAACTTCAAACATGCATTTATTGCCTTGTCTAGTCGTAGCACCAGGAAGTGCGAGCGAGTAAAAAGATCAAGAAGTGTCCTGTGATGCACAACTCTCTGAGCTATTCTGCTTCTAATGAAACTGCTTGCTAAACCAGGAGGTTTTGCTGGCACACACACACTAGAGGTGAGCACACACACAATCTCAGTAGAGCTTGCAAATGCCTGACCTACCACAAGAAGTCACTAAAGTGCAACCCACCAAACGAGGGAACCCTGTCTAGCATACAGTTGGTTTGCCACAACCAGGATACAAACACTTGGCCGTGATGATACAGCTGTACTGCAAGGCAATGAGTTAGAGCATGGTACCACTCGGGACACACACCAAAGACAATATATGAAATAAAAAATACAAAATAAATGGCCTCTCTGCATGATCTTCCAATCTCACTTAAACAAAATATGTGATACCGCACTCCCATGTGATACTAAATAAACTATAGTTTATTCTTGCAAAAGTATAATTATGAAGGACAATCTACGACTGGCAGTTTTTCAGACAGGGAAACCCCAGGCCACGAAGGAATCCCAAAAGGTTAAGAATAAAATTGATGAACTACTGAAAAATCCATTACTATCATATTTTAATTTATTTAGACATAAATGGCAAATTGTCTGACACAGAGGAAGAGGATCTGATCTTTTTCCAACTGAAGCAGGAGCCAGGTAGGCAGTAAACCCAATCTATATTAAAGACTAGAGGCTTCTCACCTTCAAAGTTGCAAAATGCATTGAACACAGAATTAAAAAGGTCATACTGCAAATGATTAATCAGGATCCGACAGGTTTCTTAAAAAGGAAGATATAGTTAAAACAATAACTAGAAAACATTACGACAGAACATCACAACACTGCCGGGAAACAAGAGATGGACTTCATAGCAGATTTGAGACAGCATTTGATAACGGGGCTGCTTTTAAAACCAATTTATAATCCCACAGGCTAAAACATGGTAGCACAAGCTCCTCCACAGACATTTACAGACTAGCATTGGCTAGCTTAGCCTAGCTCGCTAACACAGAGCACAACCAGTCCAGTGGATCTGTCTGTCTCCTTCCGTTGACTGCTGCTCTGTGGCTGATAGGAGCTGCACTGTCACCCTTCTGATTTATACAGACGCTATTTTTAGCTGCAACAATTTGTAAAATTGACAAAGGATGTTACAACCCATGTCGCTCGAGGGCAGCAACGTGGCGTTGGCTGGAGCCCCAGGAGTATATTCAGTCAACCTTCAACATAGACACGAGCAGGAGAGGGGAACCATCCATCCCTTTGTCCTTGAGCGTGGGTGTCAGTTTCTTGACCTCTCTCTCCCCGCATCTCCCCCTGTGTCTCTCCCCCACATGTTAAGGTATGAATAGGATTCGCTGGCTGTGACTCCCGTCACTAGGAGGGAATATATAATGAGTTAGCGGATTGACTGGAAAACGTGCACACTGATATTGATGAGTAATATTTCCAAAGAGTTTAAAGAATGTATGTTTTATTGACAGAGTATGTGGACTGTGTATGTGGACTGTGTGTGTGTGTGTGTGTGTGTGTGTGTGTGTGTGGCGTGTGTTCGTGGGATCATTTATATAAGACATTTTCACACACACGCACACACACACACGTGATGACGTTTGTGGGATACCAATTGATTACCATCCAAAAAAATATATATTAACCATGACTTTAACAATTTACAACCCGATTATAACTCTAGCCTAAACCCCAAACCTAAAAAAGCTATTTCTGTGAGGATTAGAACATTTTTACTAGTCATGATTTGCCACTATAACAAACTAACTAGTCATGATTTGCCACTATAACAAACTAACTAGTCATGATTTGCCACTATAACAAACTAACTAGTCATGATTTGCCACTATAACAAACTAACTAGTCAGGATTTGCCACTATAACAAACTAACTAGTCATGATTTGCCACTATAACAAACTAACTAGTCATGATTTGCCACTATAACAAACTAACTAGTCAGGATTTGCCACTATAACAAACTAACTAGTCAGGATTTGCCACTATAACAAACTAACTAGTCAGGATTTGCCACAATAACAAACTAACTAGTCATGATTTGCCACTATAACAAACTAACTAGTCAGGATTTGCCACTATAACAAACTAACTAGTCATGATTTGCCACTATAACAAACTAACTAGTCATGATTTGCCACTATAACAAACTAACTAGTCAGGATTTGCCACTATAACAAACTAACTAGTCAGGATTTGCCACTATAACAAACTAACTAGTCAGGATTTGCCACCACACAGGAAAGGATGTACACACACACACACACACACATACACTACAGTGAGCCAGTCTATTCATCAATCAATCAATCAAATGTATCTATAAAGCCCTTTTTACAACAGCAGTTGTCACAAAGTGCTTTACAGAGACACCCGGCCTTAAACCCCAAGGAGCAAACAACAGTAGTGTTGGATATTCATGTCATGTATTTTCATTTTAAACACATGTAGTCTATTTATCCATGGAAGTCTTTGCACTGTACTGCAAACGGGGTACCCTAATAAAAGCCTAAATCCTAATCCTTCTCCACACATGCTGATAATGAGCGCGTGACAAGTCGGTTGACAGTCTGGCCGGCTAGTGGCTCCAGCGCTCTGTGAGTGTGTCCCAAGACAGCGTGACCAATGACCCAGGCCGCACGCCACAAACACTGGCTGTCCCATTACACAGTACAGGACATGACAGAGCTTTATCCACCATGGTACAGAACACTGTTCCCATTCAATTAACTGGTCCTGTTGTGTTTCAGAGTAGGACTCGATGTCCATTTAAATGTAACGTTATGACTTGAAAGTCAAAACTGATCCTAGATGATTTAGCATTAAGGCATCAGTAGCCCTATAATAGGCGTTTCCCTGCGTGTGTGTGGGTGTATGCGTGTGTGTGTGTGTGTAAAGACTTTGAAGACTTACAGGGAGGGGTCGTGTACAAGATCTTTGAGGTTGATTCCACTGCGGTCCTCTGCCAGGTTCCTAAAACAGCTGTCACTCACTGGATAAAGAGAACAAAGGAGAACAATTAAAAATCTGTAAAGTGTCATGTATTAATACATCCAAAATATTACTAAACCAGCCTTCCCAGAAACACACACACACACACTAACCCATCTGCAACTGTTGTACCCCTTGACTGATGAGCAGGTGTGAGCCACATGAGTCATCATTATGCTCAGATAGAGGTAGAATGACAGAAGGAGATGGAGATAGGGAACACAATTTCCCATGCCAATAAAGCTCTTTAAATTGAATTGATAGAGATGCAGAGATTGGATAGCGGGATGGAGAGAGAGAGAGAGAGAGACACCACAAAGGAAGAGACAAGGAGCCTGGTGGTCTAAGGATGTGATTACTATGGACAGTCTGATAGGATATAAATAGAGAGACATTGTAAGAACGCTGTGGCCACCCACCTATCTCCACAGCCTTGCCACTATGGAGACACCAGGAAACATTGGCATTTCAACCAGTCACATTAACAGAAGGCGATGGGGAGGGGGATGGGCTCAGGAGAAGACAGGGCGGGAAGGAGAGCAGGAGAGGGTAAGAGAGAAAAATGGAGACAGGGAGAGGGGAAAAGAGAATGGGATGGTAGCAATGAGAGGTGTGTAAAATGAGAAGAAGAAAAAAAGGTCAGGAACAGAGAGGATGTGAGATGAATGTGGGAGAGGAATGACAGAGCTTTGGGGGAGGTGAGGGGAGAGAAAGGGGAGGAGTTGAGCGCGAAGTGGGGAGAGGAGTAGGTTAGGTGAGACAGGACGGAAGGAGGAAGTGGAAGGTGAGGTAATGGGAGAGATAGGATGGTGAGGGGAGAGGGGGGAGGTGAGGGGAGAGGGGGGGAGGCGAGGGGGCAGATGTGTACACAGACAGCAGGCCAGTGCTCTGGGCCCTGGCAAATAAATGGCAGAGTGCTGACATTTGCACAGAGAAAGAGGATTGAGGAGAGGGACGGCGTCCGTGGAACACACACCACCCTGAATTACAGCAAGGAAGGCTGTGTGAACGTGTGTGTGTGTGTGCGTGTGCGTGCGTGCGTGTTCGGGCATCCGTGTGTTAGAGGGAACTTCCTTCAAGACTGCAGTATTCCTTACACACACAACCATTCTCACCCAGCTACCCCTTGATCTAAAAATAGCTGCTCCACTCTCCTACAAGAGGCAGCAACCGTTCTGAACCAATCAACACACACTGACAAAGGCATCGGTACCCAATACCCTACTCAGTGTCTACCCGTGTGTGTGTGTGTGTGTGTGTGTGATGGGGGAACTCCTGACTAAAGGTAATAAAAGGCTGGGCTACCCCTCCCTCAAGTGGGATAACTGTAGGAGAGTGAGCAAGAAATTGAAGGGCGAGAGAGAGAGAAGATATACGGGGAGAGAAATGAGAACCGGTCCCAAAAAAATGAGACCCAGAGAGATGGCGAAAAAAGAGGCAGGTGTAAAGAAAAAGAACAAAGGAGAGAAAAAAAGGGGAGCGTAGAGGGTGAGAAAGGAGAAAGAAGGGGTAGGTGAAGAGCGAGGGAGATATGGCGGCAGTTGAAACAGGCTTCAAAGGAATATGAATGTGATCCGGTGCAGGAGCTGAGCACTGGAGAAGGGAGGAGGACGGCGGAAGGAATGCAGATCTGCACCTTTTCCCCAGGTAAGCCTGCAGCTAAGGAACATGGGAGGGGCCGGCTGTTAAAACCCATCCCCTTGACAAAATCAAGCACCTCCTTTTAAGCCTACTGCGGGTCTGCTTCACTGCAGCTAAAATATCCACATTCACACCCGGACAAGAGGCTCCTCGACCCGACAGCTCTCCACTTCGGCTTGGGAATTGATCTCAAAGTCAGTTCATGTGTTTGTTACCTAAAATGACTAAAGCTAGGACAGAGACAAGGACTGATGATCGTAATAACAAAATCTAGGACAGTGACAGGGAATACGGATCCTAAAGACTAATGCTAGAACAGGGAATACAAATACGAATGGTTAAAGCTAAAACAGGGACTAGACCCCTGATAATTAGGTACAGTAAAGGCGTCTTGGAGAAGGTCATAGCATTTTTAAACCACCTCTAGCAGAGTGTGCAATTTCTCTGTTCATCCCCAGAGGGCGATATTCCCCATGACCCAGAGAGTCAATATCTACACAGGGAAACATTTACCGGACAGTGACAAATAGACAAAAAGATGCGTGCATGTTTGTTCTTTGACAATGTTTTGTGTCTTCAGATCCTGTGGCATTTCGCAAAACCACTGAGGCACTTTCAAATGATAGTTGCCTTCTCAAGACATAAACATTCCACCACAGCATTATACAGTCAGAAATGCAAATACACAAACTTACATTTATTTTGAGTCCAAGCTGACAAAACAGGTGGTTTGCCCTCTGAATCGTACAAGGAGATCAAATAATCTCACTAAAGCATGATATTCGAAATATGAAAATATAACTATAAAATGATGCAGAATTACTGCGATTTCAAAAATATTTCACCGATCATTTGCAAGCACAATAAATGTAATGTCACTTCTTCCGAAAAAGCAAAATATGTGTGAGCAGGATTCATTCATCAGTACAATCACAAAATATACAAAAAGCTTAGTTAACCTTCCACCAGCTAACAAAAACACAATCCCTAATTAAAACCAGGAATGGTGAGCCCAAATTATACAAATATTTAGGCCTCAATCAAAGCAAAACTCTGTAATGGAAGGTCAAAATATTGTTGGTGATGAATCACAAGTACTTTGAGGTCCACAATGTAAAAATGTAAAAAGAACCCCAACCCCTGATGGTGTCTGACTGACTACAAGCCATTTCACATTTTCTGCAGCAGCATTTATTGTGAAGCGTTTGCAATCTTTTCCCTTCTGATGAAAACCACGTGTTAATGTTCGGTGAACATAATCTCCACGGTGAATCACATATTCAGCGATGACATGTGTATTTAACATTTCACAAAAGTGCGTTTCTAAGATAAGCAATATGGGTACAAAGTGTGTTCAAGCATTTCCCTTTTGTTGTCCTGATATTGGCACTTCAAAAAGAAAAAAAATAGCTGTACTTGATTGAGAAAAACGGTATTTTGTACATATATGTATATATGTTTTTGTGTGTGTGTGTGTGTGTGTGTGTGTGTGTGTGTGTGTATCTGCTAGACTCGCTCCAGTGGCAGGATCTCCCCAGGCTAGGGAGTGGGTGTGGGAGGAGTGCAGGAGGCCAATGCCTTAGAAGCATTACACAGGGCAAAGTGTCTCCTCAGAGAACACTGAAGTCAGCATCCACATGGGATCCGGCTGTACACTCACTCTTTAAAAGGGTCAACACACAGCGAGAAGATGGAGGGATGGACACAGAAGACATACAAGAGACATACAAAGAAAAGGGAAGGGGAAGAAAAGAGGGAATGAAAAATGAAAGATGACTGAAAAAGATGGAAATGTATGCCCTCACTACAGGATAAGATGACTACTAAACGGCTTGAATTTCATTTAAATTAACGTAATAAAGAAATAGAATAAGTACAGAGATTAAGGGTTGATGGATGGAGAAAAGGACAAGAAATAATAGAGGAAATGGTGAGCAAGCTGAGTGAAGGAGCTGTTGGAATGAGACGAAAGGAGAGGAGAATAGCAAAAGAGAAAAGAGAGGAGGCGAAAAAAGAAGAGACTAAAAGAGAATGGAACAGAAGAGACGGCTTGACACTGCAAGAGGACAGAAGAAAGAGACGGTTTAACACCCTAAGAGACCTGAGAAGACAGAGACCCAAGGCCATGTGTGTGTGTGTGTGTGTGCGTGTGTGTGTGAGTTAGCGTGATAGGTGCGTGAGTGTGCTCTGTAGTATGTGATTGTGTCTGGTGTGTGTGCGGCAGGTGCACACGTGGTGTATTTGTGTGTCTGTGTGTGTGTGTTTGTTGTTAACAGGAGGGATTCTTGGAGTGTTAGTGTCCCAGCCAGTCAATCATTTACAGGGAATAAACCAGTCAGCATTCATTATACCCCAGGAATCCCATACTGACGGGGCTTCCCCTATACCACAGAGAAAGTCTAACACACACACACACACACACACACACACACACACACATGCACGCACACGCACGCGCATGCACACACAGACTCTGGATCAGCGCATTTTGACACGACTTCACAAATGAGCCACCACCTCAGGCCCGAACCATGCTTCGTCTACTGCTGATGTCAGCTACTTTTCTGAATAGGTCACTCATTATTCTACTCTTCCACTGCGGGTTTCTCTTAATACCTTCTTTGGAAGTTACAGTGGCAATCACAACGTGTGCCAGAAGTTGCTTAATACATGAAACTTTTCGGACATACGCAAACTGCTCTTCTCACCCATACCGATCCCTCGTGTTCAAACGTGAAAAGACTGGAATCCACATCAAGTACAAAACCTCTCTCTGTGTTTGCAAACGCTGCCGCACAAGGGGGTTGCGTGCAACTCAAAAAAGAAACACGGTTATTAATCCAAATGATTAAATACGTATTTCAGGCTATATGAATAGGCCCACATAAAACATACTGAAGTTCTTTCATCTCTGACATACATCATTCTGTGCCAACACCTTCCCAGTGGCAGAACACACCGACATGAGTCAAACCAACCACTTGATTGAGCCGTTATCCGCAGGTGGGACGGCTCACTGCTCCGTCAACCAATCAGCCTCTTCAGAAATGACATCACCTCCCCGGCTCCCTCCGTCTTATTGGCTTGCTCCGTGTCAAGTAGAACCCCTGGAGCCAGGGGCCGGGGATTAAATGGGCTTATTGGCGAATCGTGGTGCGGATCGCCCCCAATTTGTTGAGGGGTGGGAACAACATTTTACACGGGGCATTAAATGTTTCCCAGCCCCCTACTAGGGTACAGCTGGGAGCTGTAGGATAAACAACAACAGCAGCCTCTTCTAATTCCGAGGCAGGGTACATGAAATGAATAATGGCTTCCTGGTGCGGGGTAAAATATAGTAACAGCTATAACGACTGATAACCTAATCTAATATAAGCCTAGCGTATCTTAGCAACCCTGTTAATTCTGACTGGAGCAGTGGGGTAAGCAGCAGGAGAACAGCATCCATCAAAGAAACACCAAGTCGCTACACACACACACACACACACACACGCGCGCGCACACACACGCACACAGGTACGAGCATGCACACACTCAAATGTGCATGCACACTCACAGCAATACATGAACACACACACACACAGATCCCGGGGCTTACTGTAAGCATCCAGGAGAATGGAGGGGGTATTCGGCGGAACAATGGGATCCTAATCTGCAGGGCTGCATTTCAAAGCCTCTCTCGGCTCTCCACTCTCCACAACACTGTTTCCAGATAAGATTGGAAAACGCTATTTATATCCAACCAGAAGGCGAGCCAACCCATTGCTTTATTTTAGTTTATTTGAAGTTCGATCTAAATTAGGGTGGGGCGTTATGTAAGGGAGACAGAGTCTGTGCGACACTCGGCTACCTGCTACTGCGGACGCGCCCGTTGCTGTGAGGGGGAACAACCCAAATGGTAGCAGCAATGCTAACCACATTGGCGCCGCTGCTAATTGAGGAATCACGACACTAATTCCTAACCAAGCCCCGGCACAATCAACAGACATGTGGAGAGAAGTCGCTTGCTGCCACAGCCAGGATGAGGCCCAGCCTCTAATCTGACAGAGGGAGGCCGCTCTGGGCCATTAGGGCGAGAGGGCGCGGACTCTGTAGGTTCGGTGGAATGACGTCCGAAATCCCAGCCACTTCTACTGGACTAAAGAAAGCTATTCACACTGCAGGAGAGAGGTGGGAGAGAAAAGAGGGGAATATGCAGAAGCAATTGGGGAGGGAGGGGGGAGGGGGGAGAGGGGAGGAAATCTAAAGGAGAGGGGAGGAGAAGGGAAAGAGAGGTCTGAAGGGAGGAATGAAGGGAAATTAGACAGGTGCAGGAAAACTGAGAGGGAGGGGGAAGTTGAGAAAGGCTGTCTCAGCACCACAGAGAACAACAGGACCATGGAGAGATCAGCTGAGCACTAAACACCATTGTAGTGGTGAAGGCGAATAAGGAGGATAAAAGAGTGATGACACAGGGGGTGTGGCCATCCCTCTGTGTGTGCGTGTGTGTGTGTTGGAGAGAGCGAGATTATGCTGACCCTCACTGTTCACCTCAGCTTCAGAAGCCTGCTCCCTGTCAGTCTAGAACTGGGATTAATAAACCATGAGAAAGACAGAGCCCCAATGCCAGGCAAGGCTCTTAGTCAGCAAACTGGCACCAGAACAATATCTACACACACACACACACACACACACAAAGTACACACAAAGTACACCAAATTAGAGTTAAACCCCAACAACAACACACTCACACATTATCACATGCGATTGGCCCAGTCTCTCCAGTCTCTCCAGTCTCTCCAGTCTCTCCAGTCTCTCCAGTCGCCACCCCACTCACAAATGATCAGAATACCGTCCACTAGTTTTCTATCTCATAAACAGCTGACTTAAACGTTCCTATAAAGCGGCACTTTCCCGGCTACAAACTAAGCCTCGGTTGGAGACACATACCTTTACCTGCTTTCTCTCATTTGTACATCCGAGACCCCATGTCAATATATTATACTCTGTTTATTTATCTCTCCATCCTATTTCAACATTCATCCATATATATGAATATACGGTTTGTATGTAAGTAATAAGGCCCAACAGGGTTTGGTATATTCACTGGAATGGTGTGTCCAAACATTTGACTAGTACAGTACAGTATACACACCAATGTGCTAAAACATTATGATGACCTGCCTAATATGCTGTAGGTCCTCCATGTGCCAAAACAGCACCGACCCACAGAGGCATGGACTCTACAAGACACCTGAAGGTGTCCTGTGGTATCTGGCAACAAGACATTAGCAGCAGATCCTTCAAGTCCTGTAATTTGCGAGGTGTAGCTGCTGTGGATCGGACTTGTTGGTCCAGAACATCCTACAGATCAGGTCAATCAGATAGAGATCTGGGGAATTTGGAGCAACACTTTGAACTCTTCATCATGTTCCACAAACCATTCCTGAACAATGTGTGCTGTGTGACAGGGCGCATTATCCTGCTGAAAGAAGCCACAGCCATCAGGAAATAGCATTGCCATGAAGGGGTGTACCTTCTGTAGGTAAGTAACGAGTCAAATTGACAGCCACATGAACGCCCCCTCCAACGGCTTGTCGTCTTCCCACAGTGCATCCTGGTGCTATCACGTACCCGAGCGTCCACTCATCGGACCAGGCAACCTTCTTCCACCTCTCCACATTGTGTACCGCTCTCTTTTTCCCTCTTTAAGCCATCTTTACCCCTTTTTCCCCTCTCGTCACTGGAACCTTTTTCTTGTCCATTATTACTGTGCAGATATCCAGGTGGAGAGGCTTGTTGGAGCGTCCAGCCGCGGCTCTGCACGAAGCCCCCTGTGTATTGATCTTTTATTAACAAGACCAGAAATATTAAAGAGACATTTACTAATGAAGCCACAGAGTAAAAGTTGCAGACATGATTTACAGGGCAATGCTGGGGATGAAGATGGGACCTCTCTTTTCCCCTCACCCAGTGTTTTCCCTGTATCCACTAAATCTATGTCGCCACTCCAAAAACCATTATGCCAAAAGAAATACAGGTATTTTTGAGTCATAAAGAATGTTATCTTCCATAATTGGCATGCTATGGGTTTAGAGACCACACCCACGACTTTCTTTACAACTTCCTGTTTCATCCTCTCCTCTTTCCTGCCGCGTCCTTCCTCCTTTCTGCATCATCATTTCTACCCTCTTTTCTCTCTCACTCTGTCTTATCCAGACTAGTACCACATCAATGTGATTTGAGGGACACCCCTTTGGGCCAAGTCCCAATGATGATTACTAACTTACAGGGTTAATATCAGGCTGTCAAAGATTGTAAGATTAGGAATGAGTCTGCCAACACACGACAGTATATAATCAAGCCTGTGAAAGACTTAAGTAGGCAGTGTAACCATTGGCATGACAGTTCCATGTTGGGAGAGCCCAGGGTCAGTGTGCTAGCCAACTTCCTCATGGCATTTTAAGGGACCGCTTGCATTTGGCTTCTGTCAGCATGCACTTACGCGATTCTCGTTGAATATGCTGCATGTGCTCGTGTGTGTGTGTGCGTGGGATTGCTAAATGCACCACGTTTCTCTTTACAAATTATACACCAAAATATAATTATATTAACAAGATGCTGCTGTGAAAGTGGAAAAATATCCCAAAAAATGTCAGGTAGATGAGATCACGTGGGACCATTGAAGATCATTAGAAGGCAGATAATGTATGTATGTGCAAAAGGCACAACTAAGCTGCGAAATGTATATAGTTGCCTCCACAACAGCACATCAGTAAAAAGCTACAAAATGCCCATAGGAAAAGCCTAACATTATTTTTCATTGTCATACAGCAAAAATGTCAGGACAGAATTTTGGTGGAGATATTCCTCTTGTTCGTCACTTAATATTTTTGGCGTCGGTGTGATGGTGTGACAAAAGGACCAGGACCATATTTACCATTGGTAAGTTCACTAGCTCTTCTCATATTAATGCTTCGAAAGGTTCTGCGAGTGATATTATTGATTTCTATAGAAATCTGCTTACACGACCATCAATATTGCTGCACATTTCGGGACTCTACCCCCACCCTGCTTAAACCTTCATCTGATCCCCTGTCCCATTGGCTAGGCTGCTGACACAGGGAAGTCATTAGGAACATGAAGATCGGTGATTGGGCCACACACATATTAATGTTAGTTCCAAACCAAGCACGTTCATTTCAATTCATTAAATAAGACTAAAGATAAGAATAAGTGGTAAGTGGCCAGCGCTTAATTAGGATGTATTAGAGTTAAATGGTCAACATTAGCTAAAAAGGCTCTCTCAACCATCAGCTTTTAGGGGTTTTAAGTCAAATGCATGCACTGAGGAACTAATCAGATCAAGTATTGACTGCTTTAGCCTTGATGTGCACCCAGCTATTCTAAGAGCCCCAAATCAATGAGAATCTGGGATCGGGGCTTATGGGTAAGGACAGTTAAGACATTGTGGCTACAGGGTCAAGGTTTAGGTCACAGCAGACAGTTTGGGACCATTGACAGGGTCAGATATAAGGGTTATGAGTGGAACCGATACAGACCAGCGGAGACAAAACCTGGCAGGCGTTCATTAGGCCACGACGTAACAAAACACTGCAACAGAAAATCCAAAAATGAGCATTTCCTGTTGGCCAAGTTTCTCAGTTTCAAGGCGTATTTCTTTTGTTTCGCGCCCATGATCCTGGCTTGAGTCATGATGACAGCCTTGCCTGAAGAGACACAGCTGTCAAGCCCATTCAGGACAAGGGAACGTGGAGCATATTGAAAGTGACATATATTGGCTGTTCAAAATGTTTATCACTGCGGGGAAAGTTGATCTAAATCCCTCCGATCGGGACACGGGGGTGCTGGACTTGTCCCCCCCCTTTATGAAGTTGGTGGGGCCCGTCTCCCGCCGTGCTCTGCTCCACTGGCTGCCAGCCGCCACCACTCCAGTGACACCTTCAAAGGAAATCCCGCTGCACGTCAGCCGGAGTGGAAAGGCAAACCCGAAGGTAGGATGGCACAGCTGCAGCTTGGAGGGCATTGCGCAGGCACTTATCATTGAACCAGTGGACGAAAAACACAAATGAGAACTAGGCTGCGCGGGTGCAGCTCCTTGGCGCAAAGTTTTCCGCCACGTCTCGAAGGTCTGCGCCTCGACCTTCTGTCCACTGGTCCCAGCCACCCTGTTACAGTCTGGCCGAGAGGTCCTGCTCGTCTCTCGCTGTTGGCTGTCCCTGGCAGACTCCATCTCCAAATGACTCTACTGCCTGCTCGGTGAAACTACCAGGGTGTTGTACTAGCTCGGTAGGAGATTAAACTATTGCAAGGGTTAGGCCTCACCCCACACCCGCCCCCCCCAACGCTGGAACAGCGACGCTCTCTGGCCCATCGCACGCCGCTAACGGGTGTCACGAGGATGAGCGTGCAATGTGTTATTGCACAAGTGTGTGGGATTTCCAACGACGTTGGGGAGTCTTCGTGCGCGCGTGAACACACACACACAGCCCCAGGCCCAGCTGCACTAATGAAGCAGGCAGTAAGCAGCTACCTTCATTACATTCAATCCTCTGGACAGAGTCAGCCATTACATGCCAGCTTCCCACTGTTAGAGCTGAGGAGACGATCTCTGTGCTGAACACACACACACATGCAGACACACACTAACACACATGTACATATACGTACACATTATCAGGCAAAAGGGATGCGCGTGCTCATGCACGCATGCACACAAACACACACACACACACAGGAGGAAACACTTAGGGGTTTAGTTAATTGTGGAAGTTCAGTGTTACAGCATGATTTAAAGTCAATGTTCCCACATTAGCGATGAAGGCATGTCTACGGTAAACACTGTGTGTTGGCTCAATTGAAATTACCTTTACATTTTTATCTTGCACTGTGTAACACATGAGAAACCCAGACAGAATAGAGCCCTTGGCCTTCTTCTCAAGGCCTCTCCTTGCTGAGACTACATGCTGGGAGAATCTCCTGTTAATAAGAGGTGGGCGTTTAGCTCTATGGCTTACCTTCCTGATCCCTCTCTCAGCCCCATAGACACAACTAGGACCTGGGCCCACAAGAACAGAACACTATAGAAACAACTAGAACCTGGGCCCAACAGAACCAAACACTATAGAAACAGCTAGAACCCGGGTTCACCAGAAAAGAACACTATAGAAACAACAAGATCCTGGGCCCACCAGAACCAAACACCATAAAAACAACTAGAACCTGGGCCCAACAGAACCAAACACCATAGAAACAGCTAGAACCCGGGATCACCAGAAAATAACACTATAGAAACAACAAGATCCTGGGCCCACCAGAACCAAACACCATAAAAACAACTAGAACCTGGGCCCACCAGAATCAAAAACTATAGAAACAACTAGAACTTGGGCCCACCAGAACCAAACACTATAAAAACACCTAGAACATGGGCCCACCAGAACCAAACACCCACAAGAAGAGAACAGAGTTTTCCTGGCTAGGAAAAACTCCTTAAGAGGGGCCATAATTTAGGAAGAAACGTTGAAAGGAACGAGGCTCGGAGGAGTGACCGGTCCTCTTATGGCTGCTCTGGGTGAACATTTTAAGAGTACAAATTGTACTAATTAATAAAAGCAGGTGGATTGTGTCCAGACTCAATAAAACCCAATCCAGGTCAGACGCATGACCAGATGGTCAAGGACAACACAACACTACAGACACAATTCAACATATAATTATAGATACAATACAACACATCCCTAAATATACAACACAAGACTTAAGACACAATACAACATAGCACTATAGACACAATACAAAACAAAACAACCAGCTGAATAGATACAGAACAAACATAGAAATGTACAAAACCACACTGTAGGCTCAACATCATTGTCAAAATACACAGATGAGGGAAAAAGGAAAGAAAGGACAGGGAATGGGAGAGGACATGTAGGACACAGTGGAATAATGGGACAGGAGAAGGGAGAGGACATGTAGGACACAGTGGAATGATGGGACAGGAGAAGGGAGAGGACATGTAGGACACAGTGGAATGATGGGAGAGGAGAAGGGAGAGGACATGTAGGACACAGTGGAATGATGGGACAGGAGATGGGAGAGGACATGTAGGACACAATGGAATGATGGGACAGGAGAAGGGAGAGGACATGTAGGACACAGTGGAATGATGGGACAGGAGATGGGAGAGGACATGTAGGACACAGTGGAATGATGGGACAGGAGATGGGAGAGGACATGTAGGACACAGTGGAATGATGGGACATGAGAAGGGAGAGGACATGTAGGACACAGTGGAATGATGGGACAGGAGAAGGGAAAGGACATGTAGGACACAGTGGAATGATGGGACAGGAGATGGGAGAGGACATGTAGGACACAGTGGAATGATGGGACAGGAGATGGGAGAGGACATGTAGGACACAGTGGAATGATGGGACAGGAGATGGGAGAGGACATGTAGGACACAGTGGGATGATGGGTCAGGAGAAGGGAGAGGACATGTAGGACACAGTGGAATGATGGGACAGGAGAAGGGAAAGGACATGTAGGACACAGTGGAATGATGGGACAGGAGAAGGGAAAGGACATGTAGGACACAGTGGAATGATGGGACAGGAGAAGGGAGAGGACATGTAGGACATGGATTTGGGAAATGTGATGTAGTGGTTTTGACAGAAAAGGTAGCGTAAGGGATCCCCGGGACAAAGGAGCTGAGATGTGAAAAGCCCTGCCGGCAACACTCTTCCACCTTCGTCATAGTCAGTAAAAACCGCCAGAGAGCATACAGCGGACACGTCAATCCACAGCCATGGCAGTACGGTCCATTCCGGTCGGGGCATTACTGTATTAACATTGATGTCCAGGTGACATGATCTGAGAGAGTTTTGATGTAGCACATGGGCAGACATGAGGAAATGCTCAATAATGCAGGGAGGAGAGAGAAGGAGAGAAGGAGGAGAGGGAAGAGAAGAGTGCACACATCAGCCACACATGAGCCATGTCAGCCATAAAACACCATCATCTGAGGGACGCGGCACCCCTCCATTAGTCCTCACTCCACTATTCTCTCTTCCTGTACCACCCCCGCGCTTACATGAAGACCGGGAGAGAGGTAGACAGGAGAATGAGAGAGGAGGGTAGTTGAGGAGGGAGATGTGGAGAGAGGTGAGGAGAGATGTGAGGAGAGACGGAGACATGGAGAGGTGAGCAGAGAAAAGGGGGATGACAGGTTAAAAGACTGGTTTGAGGAGAGAAAGGGATGAGGTTTGAGGAGAGAAAGGGATGAGAGGCAGTGGGACACAGAGGGGCATAGAGAAAGGAGTTGAAAAGATAGAAGGTGGGGAAGAGCAGGACAAAAATGAAATGATGAGAGAGGAGGATGGGGAGTGGAGTGAGAGAATATAGAGGAGAGAGAGATAAGGAGTGAAGAGAGAGGGAGAGCGAAGTGAGACGGGGGAGTTAGGAGAGAGAGGGGGAGAAAGGAGAAACAGAGCAACAACAGTATATCATACAATCATAAAACATTTTCAACCACCACCATTGATATCAATTGATTAGCCAAATTGATGTTGAAATAAATTATGAATGAACACACAAACTACCAATATAATTACTGTCAATATTCTTAAATTATGCAGGCAATCACTGTGCTCATTCAATGGCGACTGTAGTATAAACACACTTTATGAAATAAAACATGTTTAAGTACTGCAACAGGGCAAAAAAAATGAAAATGTATACCCTCAAAACACTAAAGTCTGGATAAGAAATATGTAAGGAAGTAATTACTGAAAAAAATATATATAAATGGTGCTTGCTATCTATAACCACAAACGGTTCCTTTATCTCCAAAAACAGTCTATATAAGGTTGAATTGTCAAGTATTCTTATTTTTAGCAAAGTGTTTTGCTCAGCCCAATTGAATCCATTGGAGGTCTCTTCTGAAGTGTGCAACATAACTGAACATTCAGATAGTAATACATTTTGTGGAACAAAGATGATATTCTGTAATGCAGAATAGGGTGTCATGCTAGTTCTGCATGTTACATTTCTACATGCCACGTCATAATCGGTCAACTGAATATACCCCAAGTGGTCACACTCCGTACTCTCAGCTCAGAGAAGGCAAGGTACCATTGCTGGAAGTGTCACACATCGATCAGTGGCATTACACCTCGCCTGTGACCACCACGCCACAAGACAAGGGGGAGGGGCTCTGGCCAAGTGACAAGCCAATGGACATCCTGGCAGAGTGACAACGAGGAAACAGCAGCTGTTGCCAATGGTGACAGCCAGAAGTCACACTGTAGTACGTTAGTGTGCCTGGGCTTGTATCCACAGTCAGTACTGACTTGTGATTGAGATATGATCGTCATGTTGTGATGTCACTGGGATTATGTGTTGCTGGTGAAAGTAGCAGCTTTCACATTGCAAGTAAGGTTTTTGGACTGGATGTCAAAAGCATATTAGTTTGTTTAGGGAGTTTTTACAGAAATAATATACTGACTGCATTGTACTGGCATGTCGACACGACTAGCCCTCATTCCATCTCTGTATCACTCGTCTGCTCTCAAACAAAAACAAATGTGGGAATACATGAAAACAGAGTGATGTTGACACAAATGAGATTCTGTTTTTTTTCCCAGGCAGAATCCCAGCAGCAGACGTAAAGGGCAAGAGAAGATTCAATTGTTTCAACACTACCGAAAAAATCGGACAAAAAAAACTTCTCTGTCTTCCTTTCATCATCATCTGCTAAAACCTGTCAGTGGGCTGTGGCTGTATTTTTTTATTAGCATGACGACTTCTACTCATTCCGGTGGAGGAAAAATGCTCTTGGACTGGAGTTTCGGGTTTGGTTTGATTCTGCATCTTGATGAACTAGAGTCTGAAACAGGACTGGACCACCTGAACTTGTCCAACCCACTGTAATGTCTTTGCCTGAAGAATGTTTTTCTATGGTGGAGCCTGATGAATAAACCATCAGAGTCACTCCAATACTATAGTGAAGTTGTGTTAGCTATAGTGCATGATAATATATTTTTGACAATCAGTATACAATAAAGACCAAGTTAATATGGTGCCCTCCACAATTTTTGGCACCCCCAGTAATCTTTAATTTTTATGTTTTCTTATTGTATTTTTTTATGTTATGATGTATTCATTCATTTTGATGTTTTCATTTGAGTATTTGTTTTTGTTATTGTACTTTCATAATTTGTTCTTTGTAAAGCACATTGAATTGCTTCGATGTCTGAATTGTGCTATATAAATACACTTGCTTGCTTGCTAGTAAAGATCAGTAAAAAAGGGTTATGAAAAATTCACCTTTTGGTGAATTAGCTAAATGTCTTTACTTGAAGTAGATTTGAAGTAAATCTGTCATCAAGAAATAATTATGTCTAACAAAACTATGTGTGCAACAATTATTGACACCCCTACATTTAATACTTTGTACAACCTACCTTTGCCAATAAAACAGCACTGAGTCTTCTCCTGTAACATCTAATAAGATTGGAGAATACAGAGACCATTTCTCCAAACACAATCTCTCCAGATCCTCCAGGGTCCTTGGCACTCTCCTCTTCAACTAAGCCAACCGGTTTTCAGTGGGGTTTAGGTCAGGGGACTGCGATGACCATGGCAGGAGCTTGAATTTGTTCAGTGAATAATTTCTGTGTTGATTTGGACATATATTTAGGATCATTGTCCTACTGGAAGATCCAACGATGACCCAGTTTTAGTTTCCTGGTAGAAGCAGCCAGATTCACATTTAGAATTTCCTGGTATTTCATTGAGTTCATGTACCCTAACAAGGTTCCCAGGGCCTTTGGAGGGAAAACAACCCCACAACATCATGGAGCCGCCACCATACTTAACAGTGGGGATCAGATTATTTTATAGCCATCCTTCTGTTGACACCAAACCCACCTTGAGTATTTGTTGCCAAAAAGCTACATTTATGTTTCATCTGATCATAGCACTCGCTTCCAGTCAAAGTTCCAGTAGCACTTAGCATACACCAGACACTTAGGTTTGTGGTGTAATGACAGGAACAACTTTTTTCTGGCATAATATGTTGGCATGGAGGTGGCGTCTCATGGTAGTTTTGGAGACTTTGTAACCCGAAGATGCCACTCTCTCTGTAAATCTGAGTGATCTTGGGGGATTTTTTGCCTTTCTTACCATCCTCCTCACTGTGTGAGTGGGGGCAAAATAATCTTGGGTCTCATCCAGGCAAGTTTGTAACAGTTCCAGGTGCTTTTAACTTTTTTAGTATTGCCCTAACAGTAGATAAGGGCATTTTCAGGCAAGTAGCTATTCCTTTATAGCCATTCCCTGATTTATGAAGCTCAACACACTTTTCCCTCATTTGATTTTTATGTTTTCTTATCTTTCCCCACGTGTTCACACTCGGGGAAAGTGTGATAGACATGTTGATGTATGAACAAAGGAATATGTTCATACATGTTGATGTATGAAATAAGGAATATTGGCCTATGTGTCACCTCATATATATGCCCCAGTGAAACAGGAAGTCATGGATTACTGCTTGAAAGTTCCTAAACACTCTGATCAACTTAAAAAAGTTAAATCTAAACGGACAAAATCCATCAATCACATTTTGTTCATAAGATTTTCTAGGGGTGCCAATAATTGCGGCACACATGGTTTTGTTAGAAATAATTATTTAGTGACTACAGATTTTTTTCCCCAAAATGAATTTACTTAAATTAAAAGTTTCTCTTTTTTTTCAGTGTGACATTATGCTAATTCACCAAAAGGTGAATTTTATATAACCCTTTTTTATTCATCTTTAGTAGGGGTTCAAAAAACTGTGGAGGGCACAGTAACTCACGATGGGACACACCATGACATTGAAGTGTGTCAAAGTAGAGTGTTTAGAAATAAACATTCCACACTAGCGCCAACAACCTTCTATGTGACAGTGCATATTCCATGTAAGTATCAAGTCTCCAATTTAACAGATCCATCTATAGCACATTCAGAAGAAAAGCATCAAAGTCAACTATATACTGACAGTTTATCTACAAGGCGAAAACACATCAATGTTGTGTGTGCCCTTAAAAAAGAAAAAAAAGAAATCTTTGGCCCAAATCAGCCACGTTAGCTTTTCAGTCAACAAAGATGACACAATATTGACGGAGCTAAACATCCAAGGAAGATCCCACGAATACTTTATAGAAATAGCTAAGAGTATGGCAGATAGATGCGAGCCAAAGAACTCCCACAAGACTTGAAACATGAAAGCTCTATTAGATGTGGAAGGATACAAAACATGAGGAGGCGTGCTGGTGCTGATCAATGGCTGTTTCCCCTCTACGCCCCGATTAACACCAGCAGTCAGGAGACAGGAGAAGGGAGGAATGAGGATTGTGATAGAGGGCCATACACACAGGCCATAGAGTGACTCATCACTTCTTTATTTACACCGTCATCACATTACCCGCTTTAACTCACAGTAGCAACACTGTTAGCATTGAATGCTAACACGGGCTTAATCACAGACCGGAAGACCAATGGTTATCCTGATCAAGCATACGCCCCTTAATTGTTAACTTTGTGATTTGTGTAATTAGGAGAACGATCAGGGAGAAATAAGGGTTAACTGCTTTGCTCAGGGACAAAACAACTGCTTTCTCACATGCCAGCTTGCTATTTAATCTAGCAACCTATCAGTTACTAGACAGATGCTCTAACCACTGGGCCACCTACCAACCCTATTGAGTTGAGAGGTTCCAAATACAGTACAATTGGAAACAATGTCCTTACATATCTTTCCAATCCCAGCCCTGATGGAGCACACTTCTCTGGAGAGTTTTCACAAGAGCCTGTGAGTGTGCATGAGAATGTGTTCATCCACCAAATAACACTAGCCTCTCTTCCCAAACTCACCATCCAATTAAGAATCTATTAACATTGAGAATGGTAGATTTCTATGTGAAGATGATTAGATATTATGTCTGTTTCCCAGACATTTTACTTTACATCTACAATGCTCCTTAACCAAAAAGAGATGTAGAGATCTCAAACAGACTCAGAGGAAGACAAAGAGCGAGAGACAAAGACAGAATGAGAAGTGTGTGTGTGTGTGTGTGTGGGTGATAAAGAACTAAAACTGTGTCTATCCATGATACAAATTGGACTATTCTACAAAGGTTGTCCACAATGACTATATGGTCATGTAGCTGTGTGTGTGTGTGTGTGTGTGTGTGTGTGTGTGTGTGAGAATGTGTTGGTTTGTAACCAAAATTCCTTGTGTTCCAGTACATAACGCTATTGTCAATATTGTTATTAACGTTACCTTTTATTGATGTTATTATTAACCATTATTAAAGTTACCATATTTATATGATTAATTTGACCATTAGTAATGTTACTTTTGTTAGTGTTACCATTACAAATGTTACCTCAATTAGCATTACAGATAGTAAACATTGTTGTTATTAACCTTACCATCATTAATGTTACCATTACAAATGTAATCTTCATTATTAAAGTTACATTATTAAAGTTACCCTTATAAACCCTAACATTTTTAACATTGCTTAGAACTATTAACATTGCAATTATTAAAATTAGCAATATCAACACTGCTTAACTTTGCCAAACCTGAACGTTAACAATATTATATTATTAATACATAAAGTTGCCAATTCATTACCGGTTCTCACATTAAAATGTAAACCATTGTTAATGTTGTTAATTACCAATATAAAAGTTACCATTGTTACAGTAACTAACATTAACATTGCCATTACGAATGTTAACATTTGTAAAGTATGGGGCTATGGAGTGGTGTAGCTGTCTGGCAGTCAGTTGAGTCATTGTGAGACCACAGCATAAACGCTGCTTGTGGATTTGTCCAGGGTTTCCATGGAGGGCAGAGCAATAGGCCAGCACTGGGCGCGTGTTTGGGGCATTGGTAACCTAAATATGGATTCCTTGCCTTATCTTGCTCTAATGACTCATTGTGGCGGCTTGAGTGCCAAGAGCACATTTGACGTAGAAGGCAGAAGAGCACATTCCTTCCCGCACATAAGGATTCCGGTCTGGACTTCCTGGTTGAGAAAACAGTGTGATAAGAACCAGAACAGCATTGGATGCCTTTTCTGAAATCATGTCAAAATCAGCTGAGCCGAGCCCGCCGGGAGGAGCTGGGATTAATCCCAAACTTGGATATCACAACACACAGTATATATGCCCACACACACACATTGTAGTGTGCCATGTGTACAAATCAGGTCACCTCTGTCTGTGTGTGTGTAAGCTGTTGAGTGTATTACAGAGTGCGTGCCTCTTTGTGTGCGCATGTGTACTATTACAGTGAGAACCAGATGTCGTCATGCGCAGAGTAACTATGGCAAACCATGACTAGGAAGGACTTTGTGCTGTTCTTCATTTAAATAATTAGGCTCAGCGTTAAGGTCAGGGTTTTAATTGGGTTTTAGGGTTTACAGATACAGTGGGGTTTTAAGGGTTAATGTTAGGGTCACAATGTGTTATAGGGGTTAAGGTTAGGGGTTACAAATAATAGAATTGTTAATGGAAATCAATAGTGATCACAATTAAAGTCCTCATGAGTATAGTAGAACAAGGATGTGCGATGGTGTGTGTGACTTGACAAATTGTTTGTACCTCTAACATACTCTAATGTAAGCACAATGCTAGAATAGTGCTATATAGATTTACATTGTAGTCTACGATATAGCATTATGCAAGCTTGCGTAAGTTTGAAAATAACAAAGACAACCATCGAATATGTCATAGCTCGCTAGCATTAGTCTAGAATATAGCACTATCTTCATGGACAGCCACAGGAATAAAAAAGGGGAGACCTACTACAGTAGTGCCAAGGGCAGCCCAGCCAATCACCAAAGAGGGAACAACGGGTGTGTAGCCAATCACCACAGCCAAAGCATATGGCCAGCCCCATGTGTCACCATTCACAGCAGACTTGGAGTGGAGACTGCGACTTGGAAGCTGCCCAAGCCCATTCAGTGACAGATGACAGGGTCTTCTAATTCTAGGCAGGACAGTCTGGTATGCATGCCATCCAGGCCGCTCGCTGACTAACTGGCTACCTCTTCAGTTTCCTGTTCCCAGCATGCTTCAGTACCACTAGGTCTGAGGCGATAGTGGTTAAGGTGATATTGGGACAACCTCCAGAGATTAAATTAGGTGGAAAAAGAGATTAGATAGATATTGCATTGGCCCTCCGTACAGACTGTGGCACATAGAAACACCATATGTATACATACACACACACACACATTGATGCCAATGTGTACTAGGCGGGGGAGACATGTAGTATATAACATACGCTGGGCTATTTACAAATAGCTATGAGGTGGGTTTTCTGACAAAACTGTTGAAAACTGTTCTTACAAAACATTTGAATACTTGGTGCTCCTCTTTCAGTAGATACCTTAAGTAAACTCGTGCAAAACAGCTCTGGAAAAAAATTAAGAGGCCACTCCAATTTTTCTTAAATCAGCATCTCTACATGTATGGCAGCCATTCCATTCCAGTGTCTGTTTAATTCCAACACAGGCAACCCTCATTTTACTTAATGAGGTACTGATTAGGTTATTACCTGAACCAAATCTAATTTAACGAGGAAAAGTATAAAAACCACGGCTGTGGTCATCACTATACTCTTGCAATAGGACCAGCTGCATGGCAAAAGTAGTACCTCAAAGGTAATTTGAATAAAAAAAATAACTATTCAACATGACGAAAGTGTTGAAAAGAAAAGCTTTGAGTGTGGAAAAGAAGGCTTCAATTCTGGCTTTACTGGCAGAGGTGAGCGTCAGGTTTCTTCCATCCTGAAAATTTCAAAGACAGCGGTTCATGAGAACAAGGTCAAGCAACAAACATTGGAGAGAACAAAGCTACAGACTGGCAGAAGGTGAAAATGACTGTCCACTGACCGAGGTGACCATCAACGAGATGCAAAGAAGAGCCAGGCTGAAGTTTGCAAAAGACCATAAGGATTGGACCGTAGAGTAAGGTCATCTTCTCTGACTAGTCAAATTTCAGCTTTGCCCAACACCTGGTCATCTAATGGTTAGACGGAGATCTGGAGAGGCTTACAAGCCACAGTGTCTTGCACCCACTGTGAAATTTGGAGGAGGATCGGTGATGATCAGGCAATGCTTCAGCAAGGCTGGAATCGGGCAGATTTGTCTTTGCAAAGGACGCATGAATCAAGCCAAGTGAAAGGTTATCCTGGAAGAACACCTGCTGCCTTCTGCTCTGACAATGTTCCCCAACTCTGAGAATTGTTTTTTCCAGCAGGACAATGCTCCATGCTACATAGCCAGGTCAATCAAGATGTGGATGGAAGACCACCAGATCAAGACCCTGTCATGGCTAGCCCAATCTCCAGACCTGAACCCCATTGAAAACCTCTGGAATTTGATCAAGAGGAAGCTGGATGGTCACAAGCCATCAAACAAAGCCAAGCTACTTGAATTTTTGTGACAGGAGTGGCATTAAGTTAAAAATCAGGGATATTCCACCAAATATTTATTTCTGAACTCTTCCACTAAGTTAAAACATTAGTAATTTGTTGTTGAAAAATGAATATGATCTTGTTTGCTTTGCATTATTTAAGATCTGAAAACAATGCATATTATTTTTCGTTTTTTTTGACCAGTTGTTGTTTTCTACAAATAAATACCCTAAATGACAATTTCTTCTTTTTTTTTTTTGGGAGCAATGTTGTCAGTAGTTTATAGAATAAAACAAAAATGTTAATTTTACTCAAAGAAATACCTATAAATATTAAAACCAGAGGAACTGATAGTTTTGCAGTGGTCTCTTAATTTTTTCCAGAGATGTATGTTAGGATTCATTGTGTTTCATTATGACACTTACTGGAAGTCCCTAGTCTGGTGGTCCCCAATCAAAGTAGTGCTTCTATCAAAGTATATTACAATTGGAGCACAGGTGATATACAGTGGATATAAATAGTCTACACACCCCTGTTAAAATGCCAGGTATTTGTGATGTAAAAGAATGAGACAAAGATAAATCCTGTCAGAACCTATAATGTGACCTATAATGTGAACAGTTCAATTGAAAAACAAACTGAAATCTTATACGGGGAACAATAAAAATAAAAACGTTACAATAACCTGGTTGCATAAGTGCGCCTACTCTATTATTACTGGGGATGTGGCTGTGTTCAGAATTTATCAATCACATTCAAACTCATGTTAAATAGAAGTCATTACACACCAGCCATCATTTAAAGTGACTCTGATTAATCACAAATAAAGTTCAGCTGTTCTATTAGGATTTACCTGACATTTTCTTGGTTTCATCTCAGAGCAAAAACCATGGTCTGCAGAGAGCTTCCAAAGCATCAGCGGGATCCCATTGTTGAAAGATATCAGTCAGGAGAATGGTACAAAATAATTTCCAAAGCATTAGATATACCATGGAATACAGTGAAGACAGTCATCATCAAGTGGAGAAAATATGGCACAACAGAGACATTACCAAATGGATGAAAAGACAAGAAGAAAACTGGTCAGGGAGGCTTCCAAGAGGCCTACAGCAACATTAAAGAAACTGCAGGAATTTCTGGCAAGTACTGGCTGTGTGCTACATGTGACAACAATCTCTCGTATTCTTCATGTTAATGGGCTATAGGGTAGCGTGGCAAGAAGGAAGCCATTTCTTACAAAGAAAAACATCAGAGCCCGGCAGAAGTTTACAAAAACAAATATCAAGTCTCCCAAAAGCATTTGGGAAAATGTGTTATGGTATGATGGCCCAGGTTGAACTTTTTGGCCATAATTCCAAAAGGTATGTTTGGCGCAATAACAACACTGCACATCACCCAAAGAACGCCATACCCACAGTGAAGCATGATGGTGGCAGCATCATGCTTTGGGGCTGTTTTTCTTCAGCTGGATCCGGGGCCTTAGTCAGGGTGGAGGGAATTATGAACAGTTCACCTCTCAGCATGACAACGACCCAAAGCACAAATCCAAATCCACAAAACCATGGCTTCACCAGAAGAAGATTAATGTTTTGGGATGACCCAGCCAGAGCCCAGACCTGAATCCAATTGAACATCTGTGGGGTGATCTGAAGAGGGCTGTGCACAGGAGATGTCCTCGCAATCTAACAGATTCGGAGTGCTTTTCCAAAGAAGAGTGGGCAAATATTGCCACGTCAAGATGTGACATGCCAATAGACTTCTACCCAAAAAGACTGAGTGCTGTAATAAAATCAAAAGGTGCTTCAACATAGTATTAGTTTAAGGGTGTTCATAATTATGCAACCAGGTTATTGTGAGTTATTTATTTAAAATGTTTCCCCCTCAGACTTGTTTTTCAATTGAATTGTTCACGTTATAGGTCACATTAAAGGTGGAAAAAATTCTGACATGATTCATCTTTGTCTCATTCTTTTACATCACAAGAACCTGGCATTTTAAGGGGTGTGTAAACTTTTTATATCCACTGTAGTTACAGTATGGAATTTACAAGTAGTATATGTTTGCCAGTTAAATATTTTATCTATTTTTGTTTTATAACGTTATATAAGTGGTATGTCAGAAAAAGAACAAAAGGTTTGCACACACATGTTAGCATGTAGATTACATTTTTTGATTTATTTTAAAGGCACTTCAGCATTGCTAATCTTCAGAATACCGAGGTTCAGCTGGTTTAAAAATACAGCTCCTTGGGTTCATTGCAAGTATTACCCAATACCCCTAGATGACACAAGCTTTGTATAAAGCTAGAAAAATCTAGATACTGCCCAGGCTTAATGAGTAAAGGAGGTGGTTGGCTAGCCTCTTAAAACGGAGGAATCCCATCTAACTTGCCTTCCCCTTTCTACCCATCTCCCCCACGTCCTTCTCCCCCCTCTCCTCCTCCCCCCTCTCCTCCCCCAACCAGTCGTTCCTCCCTCCCACACCCATTCTGTCCCACTGTTCTACAGACTCCAGTGAAAGCATGAACATTAAAAATCACCTTCGGCCACAAACAAAGGGTAACACATGAATAAACACCTTCCCAAATGAAAATTAGCTTTATTAAACCATCGCAAGTAAGGCTAAATATAGCTGTATTGGGGCGTCTGGAGTCGATTCATGTCTTGCTGATATACATGTAAGTTGGGAGCACCGCCCACACATCCCTCATTCTCTCACTCTGTCTCTCCGAGCTCCTCTCAGTTGTTACAGCTGAGAAAAAAAGGAGTGAAAAAAAAGAACGAGAGAGAGGCAGAGAGAGAGAGGGTAAAAAAAAAAAAAAAAACGTCTGGTGTCTGCCGCAGAGATTTCCGACCCAGGCCCCTCACTCATTGGCAGGCTGATATCGAGTGCATACTGTTCATGTCTGTCTATGCAGCCGCATGTGTGTGTGTGTCTGTGTGTCTGTGTGTGTGTGTGTGTGTGTGTGTGTGAGACAGAGTGAAAGCCACACTATCAGCAGCCCAACATCAATGGGCTGAAATGCTATACACCATGAATCAAACTATGGCTCTCTGGTACGGTCATTTAGGATATGGCGGCGCACACACAGGCCTTCCACAGATTAAAAGCCCCTGAATGGGTTCTGCACTAAGCTGTTCACTGTGTTGATGGGAGGTATGCATCCACTAGCTATATTTGGGACCAGGGGGATTTGCTAAGCTTGTGTGTTTCAGCCAGGGCTCAGTATTAGTGCACAAAGACAGAGAGCGCACACACATTCATGCGAATGAACACACGATACCACGCGCACATATACACACACACACACACACACGCACACACACACACACACACAGCTGTATTGGAGCCAAGTGTGTGCGAATCTAACCCGACAGGGTCCGACCCATGCATGCTACATCAGAACACCCGGGTCCAGACAGCTCTCTCCGCATGGTTTAGCCGTCTCTCCCCAGCAGTTCAACTCAACAACCAGGCCAGGCTGGATGGATGGCTGCTCGGGGACAGAGCCGCTGGAGGCTGTGTGAGTGCGTCTGTGTGGGAATGCTGAGGGAGTCATTAGAAAGTTGGAGGAAGCCACAGACACCCACACACTGGACACAAGTATAGATAGCTAAGAGAGCATGACGGAGAAGTGTTGACCAAACCCCCAGGCAGACTTGGATAGAGACACAATATAAACCTCTCTCGATCTCTCTACACACACACGCGTGCACACACATGCACAAACACACACACACACACACTAAAACCCACACAACAGTGCAACAAACCCGGCGTAGTGTGAACAGACCAATTTCCCCCAAATCCTTATGGTTCACATATTGTGGACCCAGACATCTATATCGAAAAGCAAACCCCTGTGACCAATTTTTTATATATTTTTTATATTTATTAACTAATTTGTATTTTATAGTAATGATTTTTTTGGCGCTTACATTTGTTCCATTTCACACCTGTGTAAGTATTCTGCTCATGTGAATAAGAAAAGTGTTTCTTTTTGGATATCCAAATCTCCCTGAGGCATCCTTGGAGAGTGGGGTCACAGCCAGGACATCAATCATAGTGACAGCAACCCCTCATACACACATAATTACAATAACATGTCAGCTACAGGTTACACAGGGTAAGTCACACCGTCTCTTCAAGTAATCGAAATTCTATGCTGGCTAAAATCATTATCCTAGCTGATACATCCTAACACGTCTCCATAGAAGTTTGATATATTCACCCCCCCCCCCCCCCATCTCTCATTCAGCCAGCCTGGACGATTTCCTCTCTTCTTGTCATTGGAAACTGCAGTTTGAAAATCTGCATTCTAAAGTCTATTAAATTAAATAACTAGAGCGTATATATATATATATATATATATATTTATATATATATATATATATATATATATTTATATATATATATATATATATATATATATATATATATATATATATATATATATATATATATATATATATATATATATATATATTCAGACTAGAGCTAGGTGATGAAACAATATACATTTTTATCATAATTTTTTTTAAATCGATGATAAACGTTTGAGTGGAATCTTTGATGATAAAGTCATGTTTTCATGTAGTTTTGTCCATCTAACTCATGTAGTTTGCTTATAACAACAAGCATAGAGCACAGCCTGAATGCCGGAAACGACAGTCATTTTGAAGATATAAAAACCAAAATTGTCTAAAGGAGGGAGCACATCCTCACAAACGCAATTCCGTATCAAACAAGCTACTAGCATCCGCTGAACTTAGCCATAAGTGTATTGTAACTGTTTGTGTTGGGGGGGGGGGCGGGGGCTCTATTACTAGTTAGATTTATTTGCCATACAATGTACATATATTTTACTCATTTTGTAAGTTTTATTTAAAACGTATTTAAAATTAGTAATATATTCTAAACACATGTTGTAATTCTGAACCATTTAGCGTATACACCAGCTGTTCTCACACACATTTCAAAACAACTTAGGGTCAACGTGAAACTCATGCCACCCAAATATCAGTGACAGATTTCACATTTTAAATGCTGACCTGCAATACAATATGTTGTTGACCGTGTAAGTTAACAGTAGCAGTATTCCAAATAATCGTAGAAACCCTCAATGAAAATACGTGAACCTGGATTCATGGATGATGAGGAATGAGAAAGGAGGGCGTAATGACATTAATTTAATCAACTCTTTTTCTATTTGGTCAACACTGTAAAAATGTAGAACATTCATGTTTTATTCACCTGTGTGTTTTTATTTAAAGAGAAGTGGGGAGACAAGACAATTAAATGGCTGTTGGAGGATGAAAGTGTGTTCAATGCTTTCGCCTGGAAAAAGAAGAGACCAGGCAGTAGTTTATTTGTGTTCACTAAAGCCTTGATGTGTTGGTTTTGTTCATAAAATAAAGAATATGATTTCTAAATTACAATGAATCCTTTGGTTTCATCAGTCTTATTTCCTAGACAGAAAATGGCCTTAATTCCACACAAAGCTTTGTTAAGTGTAATTCAGTGATGCGTTTTTGAGTACCCTGAATAATTATCATTACTTGATCTCCAATTTGTTACTTCTCGAAAAAAGCTACAAACTTCATTAATCACAGATCAATCAGCTCCGTTTTCTGTTACTGTGTTAAAGAGGATTTGTGTGTGGAAATGCTCTCTGCTCTGTGTTTGATTAAATTTGTTTAGTTCTGTGTGATGCAATTCCATAATACATGGCAATGCGTCCAGGTAGTACATTCTCCAACTTCAATCGCACTCAACATATTTAAAAAAAAACAACATTTTCAGCACAAAATCTCTGGAAATTCCCAATCCAAGTGTATATCTTCATATTTATTGATATCGAATGATATGAGAAAACCTATTTAGATACATTTTGTTTTCCATTTCCCCCTGCCCTAATTCACACCGCATCATGGCCTTTCCCAGTAAAGACCAAATACTGCAAACTGTGCTGGTAAAAAGGCCAAGAGAATCATCCAGCCCCTTGGCCAGCCGGGCTATGGGCTGTTCTCCTGGGGTTAATTTAAGAGGGAGGGTCCGTACAGAAGCATCGGGTGGAGGCGGAAGAGAAGGGTCTTTCATCAGACTGCTAAATAGCCAACACAAGCCAACTATCTGCCGCCTGGTGGCCTGCCCAGTACTCTGTCCTACCGCTCCTTGGGGATATCACACACACACCTACATAAACACACAAACACACACTCACCCACATCATCACATACACACAAGCTCATACTTATCACAGATTGATGTAATCACAGACGCATGGCTCTTACATTTAGCTCACATATTCACTCACGCAGTCCACAACTAGAAAGCTTGTCAGCCAGTGGTTTTAATTCACATTAATATAGCACTCTCCCAACAGGGCTGTATCGACAGCTTTACATACCATATACTGACTACATTAGCAGAGTATTAATATGTAATTATCTTAGACTGTCGACATAAGCTGAGTATTAATATGGTAGGTATCATATATTGTCTACATTAGCTGAGTATTAATCCGATATGTATCATAGATTATCTACATTAGCTGAGAATTAATACGGTATGTATCATAGACTGTCCGCATTAGCTGAGTATTAATACAGTATGTATCATAGACTGTCCACATTATCTGAGTATTAATTCAGTATGTATCATAGACTGTCCGCATTAGCTGAGTATTAATATGGTAGGTATCATAGACTGTCCACATTAGATGAGTATTAATACGGTATGTATCATAGACTGTCCACATTAGCTGAGTATTAATATGGTATGTATCATAGACTGTCCACATTAGCTGAGTATTAATATGGTAGGTATCATAGACTGTCCACATTAGATGAGTATTCATATGGTATGTATCATAGACTGTCCACATTAGATGAGTATTAATTCAGTATGTATCATAGACTGTCCGCATTAGCTGAGTATTAATATGGTAGGTATCATAGACTGTCCACATTAGATGAGTATTAATACGGTATGTATCATAGACTGTCCACATTAGCTGAGTATTAATACGATAAGTATCATAGATTGTCTACATTAACTGAGTATTAATATAATAAGTATCATAGGCGGTATACATTAGTTTAGTATTTATGTTGTACATTTCATCTCTTTACTTTATTCCTATTCTCTTATTGGCAATTTCTTATTAAGATAATTCGTGCATTGTCAGTTGTCTACTGCAATATTGGTTACTAGGCATTTCACTACCTTGACTTCTATATTCATTCTTTCCTTTCTACAATTCCACATATCCAAAGTCTCCAGCACAGAGGTTAGAAATGTCCATCCCTCCATTGCTGGCGTGAGCAATGTCCAGCAAGTGATGTCGCAGTCTCCCCTGCTCTCCCTTGGACAATGCTGTCACCACATCACCAGGAGGAAAATGGACCCCACCCAATCAACTAATCTCATCTCACCATGGTGGTGGTTGGGAGGGTGATCAGGGTTGAACCCTGACCTTCTTGGGGAGATTGAGCTGCATCAGTATGCTGAGCACAGAACTGGACGATGCAGCAGGACTAATGATGTCACTCATAGATTATAGATGACTGTGTGTGGTCAGTGGGGTGTTATTGTATGATGAAGTGGGAAAATGAATGTCAAGATGCAATATGGGTGATATCTGATATTAAAAGCATGTTCATATTGTTTAAAAGCCTATTCTTAGCTAAGATAAAATAAAGGAATGGTTTAAAGGTCTTAGAATAAAGATAGTTTGGACCTAGATGTAGAACAACTAGTAAACCTCTTCTTATCTCTGCTCACTGCAGTCATTGTTTTTTTTTCTCTTCACACCACCCAAAACGTTTATTAGATTCCCAACATACCTCTTCATCCCAAACCCAAGAGAGAATGAAAAACAGCCTCAACTCAAAAGCAGGAAAAAAAGTGTTGGCTGCATTTCTGCGTCCTCAACATCAGCATACTGTATGTATCAGGAAATGTCAACATTGCACCGCGAGATCAATCTAGCAATCTGTCACCACGCAGGCTAGGGGAGTAGGGGATTCGACTGGCTAACAATACGTCCACGCATACAGATATGAACCCGCTATGATACGGCTCACATCATACTAGAAAGCTTTGATAGTGTATTTACCGCGGCGAGAGACGGGGAAATGGAACGCACGGCTTGTACCGCACTGATGTGACTGACGCTGTTTCAGCACCACGGACAGCACTCCTGCCTTCTCCTGCTCTCCCTCCCTCTCAGTCTCTGTACAACGTGAGGGGAGGTGGGGGGAGAGAGGAAAGAGGGGAGCGGGGTTTCCCTAGCAGATTTCAGGATCTACAGTCATTCCTCCATTGCTACACATTACCACCTTCCAACCGGATTTTCCGTAACGGAGAATGTCGATCATGAACAGACTACACGGCAGTCATGAAAAATGTAATCACTCAGCCCCCTCCATATGCTTTTGATCACCCGATAGTTCTGCAAGGCATCACTATAGTATAGACAGTCATAAATTTGTCTAGAATAACCCTGGTTACATTTCTGTTTCATTTGCTTTCCCCTTACACTACAGTATTCGCCTTTTCAACCTCGCCTTTTTACTGAAGCAGCAGGTCAATGCAATCAGACAAAACATAATGGAGAGAAATAGCAGTTCTCAATATTGTGGTTATAACGTTAGTTTCAAGGCAATACTGTAGCGTTTTCCGATCCGTAGCCGACCGTCACCGTCGAAGGATGTCTGCATTTAAAGGAATGTCACGCACTGTAGATTCCGCTTGTATTCTACCCACGAAACCAGTAGAGCCCCTGTCACGTTAACCCGCCGCTCCAATTGGCGCTGTCATTCACATATCAGTCACATATCATTCATTGCGCCTGCTTAGCCATCAATTCCGCAATTAACACTGGCATTTCTGTGCACTTAAATACATGCACCCATCATCAGCAACTGTCAAGTGCTACATTTGGCGAAATGCTATGGTCAGCCGCGTGTCAATAACCGAATCCATACAGCTCGAGCATGTATAGCTCCGCACACGGTCAGCAGTAATTTTAAGGTTTGACAAGCAAGATACGAGCTATGAATAATTCAACACACAAGACTGAGCCCTTCACCAAGGAAAAGCGACTCACAAACGCAATGGCAACATATGAAAGGTTAGAATGAATGCAGACTACTTTGTCATTTTCCCTTGCATTCATGGATGTGTTTAATTGGTCAATTAGTCCAGTATGAAAAAAGAGGCTCCAAATCAACGTCACCCGGTAGAGCAGCAAGCCCAGCCAGATATGGAGAGAGCCGCCACGCAAAATCAACCAACATGTAGCCTACATGACACCCGCAAGAGGCACTCCATAACGCAATAGACAGCCAATGAAAATTAATTAACATACATCGCAGCGGAGAAATATAAAGTACTCAGTACACAACTGTTAATTTAGCCTACCTGTCAAGACTCCGACCCGGATTTGGTGGTCGTGGTTTGTTAAAATCATCCCGTCTGACGCCATGTTCAGCAGCGCTGTCGCCCGCACTGAGAACTCACGGCAGGGCCAAGAGCCGATCGCATCGAACTTAGGGGGAGGGGAGGAGGGAGGAAATGAGGAAGAAAAGCAGAACTAGGCGAGAGAAATGGAAAGCCGAGCGTTCAAGAGTCTGTGGAGCTCCATGTTGCTGGCCGTGCGCGGTAAAATGCGGGGGCTGTTTAAACCGCACACGTCACTCAGCTGGCCGTCTGCCACTGTAGTAGTGTGGATTCCAGATTAATTCTTATGGAGACCACTATTGATTTCTCTCTGAAGACTTTCAGAGGAAGACATACTTTAAGCATTTCGTTGGTAATGCCACTTAATTTCCCACGTCACACGTTTGAAGTCACACCGCTACTCAGTCAGACATTGGAGGGACCAAGTAGGTAGTTGTGTCAGGGTCCTCCCCCAGGAAAAATAACTTTAAACAAAATGTCTTGCAACTCTAGACACTTTGACACATTTTCAAAAGCAATGTCATGGCAGCCGTGATGCAATTTAGAAGTAACCCCACCAAAAAGGTGCCCTATTTTGTAACAATGTAGGGGACAACATTGCATTTCACTACTTAACTGGCAGCTCACATCTGAACTGCATTGTTTGTTGGCCATCAAGTGTCTAATCACAGTGTTCTCAGCACACAACACTGCAGTCCAATCAGAACATCTTAACCTAACTCAAACTCCCACCCCCTTATTGCATTTGCAATTCAATGCACATACACCATGCAAGTAAAAATGTGGAATTATTTATTTATATATTCATTTAATAAAATGGCACATTTAGTCAGCCATAGAGGCCAGCTGCGCAAAAGCCAAATTCACCTTTGTTGGACAGAGTACTATAGATAAAGTGTAAAGCATGAAATGGACAAATGGTTTTTTTCTGGTAGAACACACAACAGATTTATGATCTTGGACCAGTTTTTCAAAACGCTAGGGGGAGGAGAGGGACTAACGGTTACATTGACCACATATCAACTAAAATTCTATCGTTGTGACTTTACATATTAGGGATTGCTGGGGGGTGCTTTTAACAAATATTATTTATTTATTTTTTGGGGGGGGGGGTCCACGTTTCCTCAGGGAATTACGCCATTGCAGCCTTTGGATCTTACCCAGTATTGGGGGAGGATGCACGTTTAGCCCACAAGGTGTTTGACCAATATGCCTGCCTGTATGAAATAGTAATGTCCTGGAGATCTGGAGACTGAGTAGCTTACTGCGTTTCCACTGAAGAAGCTTAGGAGAAGAGAAGATCACAGTCTGACCTGTAAAAATGCAACTGCATCCCGAGGCAAAAACCCTGCTTCTATTTTTAGTCCGAGTGCACGCTTCTGCGGTGTATCCTTTAATTCCACTTGTTTATTCTCCTGGAAAAAAACGGCCCATCTTTCCACTTCTGTTGGGATTCTATCAATATATGATTCATGAACACACATTGTGGAGTAGCCGAGGCTTTACGAGTAGCCTTCGCTCTGGAGCACACCGCGTGTCATGGTGGGAAATGGGGCAACTCTTCAAGTCTGACCTCTCACTCACTTAGGGAAGCATCAGGTTGTGCTTGGTGACCCCCCCCACCCCCCCCACCCACACACACCCACACACGCTATCATGTATTTTATTGATCAGCGTGATTTCTGGGGATGTTAGACAAATCACGCATGTAACACAAGGGAAAATAAGCAGTTGCTGCATCCATTTATCACTATATAGCTTAAAATGTTGTTAAAACTATAATTTTTAACGTTGGATTGGTCTGTGCTTGCATCCATAGCTCTGCATATGAATTTCATCGGGTCAACTTTTGACTGAAAATGAGGCAAGGAAACGGTTGGTTGGTGTTTCTTCAGCTGGTTGTCCCTTTAAAGGCTGGTGAAATGAAACCCGACAGTATGAGTTCACATCGAAGGTAATCTCGTTTTGTGAATGCGATTACACTGCTCCACTAAACACAGTATCACGGGTGGTAGCCCGAGTGCTTAGTAATGCATTTAAATAAAGAGAAATATCATTTTGGGGCGTAGTGTCTCTCTACCATCCTTGAATCTCCCCCACGCAGACCAAGATGGCCGACGCCCCGACACTACCGGACCCGGTGGCCTTTGACCTTTGAGAAGGGGCCTTTGCTGACAAGATATGAACGTCATCCTGTGTGTTCCTCCACATCTGCCAGGCTGTCAGCAGCAGGGCAGGCCCAGGTGTTAACAAGAGACTGAGTCTTGTTAAGAGCCCGGCACAGAAAGAGCAAACAGACACCGCGTCATCACGGTCCAGAGCAGGCGGGAGTCCCTGGAAGGATGGAATTCCCCAGTTACTGAGTGGAGGAGTGGAACGAGGGGGGAGAGAGAAAGAGTGGCACGCCATATGATGGAGGCAATGGGCTGGGGACACTGGGAACCCCATCTGGTTTGCGGAGGATTGTGAGCAGTGCCGGCTCTAGCGTTTTAGGGGCCCAAGCACAATTTGATTTGGGGCCCCTTCTCCCATGGTTAGGGGCTCCCTAGCAGTCGGAGGCCCCCTTGCTATCGGGGGCCCTAAGCGAACGCTTATGTTGCTTATGCCTGGAGCTGGCCCTGATTGTGAGTGCATCCCTGTGTGTGTTTGTGTATGAACAATGTGTATGTGTGTGTGTGTGTTAACGACTACATAATCAGCCCAGTGTTGACTGAGCTCACACCACTATGTGTCCATGAATAAATAAGGCACTGGCCCTATCTGCACCTGATCATCCGTCATACTGAGCAGCGGACATCCTCCATAAGGAGAGAGGGAAATGTGTGTGTGTGTCTGAAGCTTGTGGCTCCAACACTTCAGCGTGTGTCTTCATGGCTGTGACAGGCTACAGCTGCAGGCGGGAACAGCCAGAGGACAGCAGATTGCATTGGGCTTTTGGCGTTACACAACAGTGGCACGGCTAAAGCTACAGCCGGTCTGCCCGATCGGATGTTCTGGGTCTGCTGGGACAACCAGAGAACAGAAGCGCCGGATACAGTTGTGCACCACCACAAGGACCATACAGGAACATATGAAAACATTAAGGGCAAAACATGTAAACAAACACAGAACACAAGGGAACAGAAACAAATGCTCAAAGCAGAAGACTAAACCAGGCACGGGACAAACATACCTGGTCCACCGAGGTCTTAACTATATACCACGAAAATCCATTTCTCCAAAATGAAGCCCCCCTCCCTCTATCCTCTCTCATTCTTTCCCTCTGTTAGTGAGAGGCTCGGACAGATCCATAGAGAGTGAGAGAAAGTACACTTAGGACTCCAGGGGAAGATGTGAAGAAAGGAAAGAGGGTGAGAAGGTGGTGAGCGATAAAGGATGCAAGACAAATTCCGGGAGAGGGAGTGATTCAAAGAGAAAAGGGGAGATATAGAGAGAGAGACAGAGAGTGAGAGAGACGTGAGGGAGAGAAAGTGTGAGACACAGTTGAGTGACTGAGAAGGAGAGAGAGCCATAAACCTTTACTTCCACTTCAGCAATCTCTCATGCCTGCCTCTCTCCATTCCTGAAAAGAAAACAGCACAGCTAAAAAAGTTGTTACATGCCTGATAAAGCATGCTGCCGGAGGTTTTACTGGAGTTCCACTAAGTTAAAATCATATTTACGAGTACAGTGTTTTTCCTCATCATTTTATATGGGTCAAATATTTAATTGAATATTAAAATGGTGTATGTTTAATTACCAAACCGTACATTATACTTTTTTTATTGAGGGTTCAGGCATCTTTATATCATTTTCATAGAAACTTGGCAGGAAGAGAAAGGGCATTTATAAGGAAGTGATTGGCTGTCTGTGTTCAATATGTCTCCATCCAAGAGGATGCTGCCCTATGAATTGAAGAGATTTCTAGTAAGAACACAGGGGCTCTCAGTTTCTTGGTTAGACCAACTGGGTTGTGGCTTGATGGTGTACAGATGTGAATAAAAATGTGCATGGGGTGAAGTGTAATACTTTAGCTGACCCTGTAATTTCAGTTGCCCGTCTTTCCCAGAACCACTTATTGCAGACTGACCTTAACCAATTTACAAATTCTAAAAACGTGTGAAATTAATTATCATAACCTGCTACATTAATTATCCTAACCTGCTGTTTCAGTTCTCGTAAGCTAGTATGTCAGAACAAGTATTGACGATTGATCTGAAATGAAAATGTGGTCATGATTTGTTTCATTTTGCGAAGCCTCCATGTTATGGAGATCATGCAACATTTCATTTTGTGTGTACCCACGGTTGTCCTTGTTTGATCAGCAGATATACTGATAAATGTAAAGGTGTCAACATTTCACCATAACTTATTGTCTTCTAGAACAAAGCTAGCAAGGGGTGTTAATTCAACTCCATCACTTAAACTAAAACAGCACAGACACATACCTTCACTTTTCAGTAAATTTGATTGTGTTCTTTCACTTCACATTCAAACGTTTGCATTCACTTCTTTCATTGACGTTTATCTCCACCTGGACAATTGTTAAATACTGAAGTGAGACCGCCGAACACTTACAGCGCCCATAAAAGGAGCCAAACAATTAAATAACAAGGTCAGAGAGATTGACTTATAAAACATAATTCCAACATCTGCTTACCAACCACCCCCCCACCCTCTGAGTGGTTTAAATCATCGTCCTCTCCTTCCCATCTCTCTCCTACTGTAGTCTTCCCTCCCTCCATCGGGGGACATTTTCTCAATGAGTGTGTTCTGTCTGTTGATTGTTTGCGTGCTGTTTCCTCTCTGCTACTTTTCTCTTCCGCCTGGTTGAGCTCATAGTTTCTGACCATGCCGGCCGTGAGTCAGGCGTCCTGGAATTGAAGGCTGTGTGGTACTTTGGCTGGCCAGGGCCACTGGGGTGAGCTCCCTGCCCTGATGTTGAGACACGCAGTCAGACCCAAGGAAGGTGAATCGGAGCGGAGAAGGAAACCAGTGGACCTACCATCAGTGTACATCCTGTTCTAACATGCATCTGTTGTCAGTATCATTACCACTTTTGATTGTCCATACCTGTCAACAAATGCGGGAACAATCAAATGAGGCAGTGTGAACTGATAGTGACTAGATCTTCCTAACCATTGTGCAGACTTTTCTAGTTGTAACACTCTATGACACAAGTCACATAGTAGAGTACCCCCTGTTGACCGGGCACATAGTAGACTACCCCCTGTAGACTAGTACATAGTAGACAACCCCCCTGTCGACCGGGGACATAGTAGACTACCCCCTGTAGACTAGTACATAGTAGACTACCCCCCTGTCGACCGGGCACATAGTAGACTACCCCCTGTGGACTAGTACATAGTAGACTACCCCTTGTAGACTAGTACATAGTAGACTACCCCCTGTCGACCGGGCAAATAGTAGACTACCCCCTGTCGACCAGGCACATAGTAGACTACCCCCTGTCGACCGGGCACATAGTAGACTACCCCCTGTCGACCAGGCACATAGTAGACTACCCCCTGTCGACCGGGCACATAGTAGACTACCCCTTGTAGACTAGGCACATAGTAGAGTACCCCCTATCGACCGGGCACATAGTAGACTACCCCTTGTAGACTAGGCACATAGTAGACTACCCCCTGTCGACTGGGCACATAGTAGACTACCCCCTGTAGACTCGTACATAGTAGACTACCCCCCTGTCGACCGGGCACATAGTAGCCTTCCCCCTGTTGACCGGGCACATAGTAGACTACCCCCTGTAGACTAGTACATAGTAGACTACCCCCTGTCGACCGGGCACATAGTAGACTACCCCCTGTAGACTAATACATATTAGACTACCCCCTGTCGACCGGGCACATAGTAGACTACCCCCTGTCGACCGGGCTTCAATCCCGCCTCCACTATTTCCCTGATTTCATCTCTATCTGATTTTCTTCACTGTCTTAATATAATGAGAGCACATATATACAAAAAAATACATATACAGAATCTGATATATAAATATATCTTCCTGACTACCTACAGCAGTAGTCACATTAGATAATGTGTACAGGGATATGACTTCAGAATTATTGCTGTGTTGATAAAGATGAGCAAAAAAGGGTACATAAATTGTCATTGTTGTTGATCAGCTTGATTGAAAATAGAACAGAAATATATATTTCTAAATTAAGAAATCATTTTGGTGTATAAACAACCTAACCCCCATTGTGAGGTATTGTTGTGGATATTGTATGTTGTGGACTGTTTTGTGTCCAAAGACCCTGGGAACTTTTTTTGGATACCTCATGGACTGTCAAGTACCAGGAGATTTTAGAGCAAATCCATTTGATTCTGCCTGAATGCTCCAACGGGTGTCTGTTGGATCTTCCAGCCGGACAATCCATATAGAAATGGCTTACTGACAGAACCAACATTTTGAAATGGATATCCCAGTCTCCAAAACCCCAATAAAAACCACCTGAGGGGTGAGCAGAAGAGGAGAGTCCACAAGCAAGGACGAATGAATGAATAACCTAGCGAGATTATTATGGTCTCAGATCAGGTGCTATGTGTACTTTCAAATGAAGGGATGCCAATAATTATGAAACATTGTATTTCTTAAGAACACATTTGTTCTTTGAACTATTTTACTTTTTAACTACGTTAGATTTCTCTTATATTTTCATTGTATGATCAAGCTGATAGCAAAAATAAAAATGTTGTATTGTAAATGTGAACCAATTGCAAACCCCAAAAATTCTGGAAGGTATTGTGTTTGTATGGCAGTCAAAAGAAAGAGCATTAGGATAGTATTACACCAATAATCTTGGAAAAGTAGGCGATAATGATAAGTGTATAAGTATATAATAGTCTGTTGTTAGTGCTGGCTCTAACGTTTGGGGTCCCTAAACACAATTTGGGGCTCTAGCAGTCAGGGGCCCTAAGCGGCGGCTTATGTCACATGTCTAGAACAGGCCCTGTCTGTTGTTTTTCTGGTGGAGATCTAAGACAGGTTGATGTAAATAGAATACACAGAAAGACACAGAAACAGTGGGCAGATAGAGAGATACATGTTATATCCATGTGTAGATGCTATGAATCAGATAGAAATCTGATCTTCTTGATTGGAAGATAACAACCTCAAGTTAGTGCAAAGAGTACACAGGGCTCTGGTGTAGGCTGTTGATCGGAAGAAGGGGATTGTGAAGTAGGAGAATGGGAGGCTGAATCCTTCCTGTTCCAGCATTTGGGGATGTAAGCTGAGAGCCGGTGAGGGCGTGAATTCACGACTCACATGTGAAGTCTTCGGGGCTGTGAACTATGTACTTTGTGTAGCTGGGAGGTCCAGCAGTGTCCATATGAATAATAAGTCATGCTGAACTAGTTACCATGGACAACCTCCCTGCTTCCCGGCAGCTTTGTTGCCAGGGGGTAGGTGTGAGGGAAGACGTGAGGGAGGGAGATGGGGGTGAGAGGGAGGAGGGGTATGCACTATGCAGTGTGTGTGTTCATGTGTGTGTGTGTGTGTGTGTGGAAAGATCTGTACAGGAGGATGATCCAATCAGGCTGTGCCATTGAACCCAGCTCGCTGACTCTGCTTCCAAGCCCTGTCAACTCCAGTCCAGCGTCTCTCTCTCTCCTTGTCTCTCTATTACCCTCTTTCTCTCCTCTCTAGATCCCCTCTTTCTTCAGACATTTCTCTTCTTTCTCTCGAATCTCAATTACCCCCTTTCCTTTCTCTTTAGTCCTTCTCACTCTTTTTACTCTATTACCCCTTCTCTCTTTGTTTTAATTTCCCCCTCTCCCTTTTCTTTCCTCTCTTTGTTGCTGTATTTTGTTCTTTCTATCCTTCAGTCACTTTATAATTCTATATCCTTTTTTACACTTGCTTCCTGTTTCATTCTTCTGTCTTTCAATCTTTCTCAGTTTTTTTACTCCCTGTTCCAAGCTTGTTGTAAGCCATGTTTAACAACGATACCTGACAGCCTTAGCTGAGAGCACACGATCATCCTTGCCCTGATGCCAGACTCACTTTCATATTGGGGGCTGGTTGGTGTTTGTCAATATGTAATTCTGATCATTTGTCTGCACTGAAGATTTGGTTGTATGGTGTTTTGTTAGGTTGTGTTGGACAAAACCAAGTACACTTTAATTGGTGAATATTTGTTAAGGGGACGGTGGAAAGGGTTAACGCCAGGTGATGTTTTTCCTCCGTCACTGTTACGGAACGCTTGTCTGGGCGACTTGATGTCTGGTTGAATTCTTGTCTGGTTGACTGGTTGGCTGACTGACTAGATGTTTGATTTACAAGACATTTATAATACCGCTGGACATGTTCCTTGTTATTTTTTCAGATGTGATTGAATTGTATGTAACATTGCTGGGTGGACACAGCAGTCAACAACAAGACATGGGAAGGACATGGAATAAATATGGTGTTTTTAGAGTAAATGCCAGGCTAGATTACACTAACATTACTGTACATCAGACATGTCGCTATGAATGAGAACAGAGGGAAAGATAGATGGGACATACTAGGAAAACACAAAATGGGGAAAGAGTATTCAGAGGAAGGTTTAGCAAAAATACACACTTTTGGTTAAGGGTGTCCATTGTTCATCTTCTTCCGCTTATCTGTGGCCGGGTCGCGGGGGCAGCAGTCTAAGCAGAGATGCCCAGACTTCCCTCTCCCTAGACACTTCCTCTAGCTCTTCCGGGGGGACACTGAGGCGTTCCCAGGCCAGCCGGGAGACATAGTCCCTCCAGCGTGTCCTAGGTCTTCCCCGGGGTCTCCTCCCAGTGGGACGGGCCCGGAACACCTTCCCGGGAACAGATGCCCAAGCCACCTCAGCTGACCCCTCTCGATGTGGAGGAGCAGCGGCTCTACTCTGAGCTCATCCCGGGTGACTAAGCTTTTCACCCTATCTCTAAGGGATCGCCCAGCCACCCTGCGGAGAAAGCTCATTTCAGCCGCCTGTATCCGGGATCTTGTCCTTTCGGTCATGACCCAAAGCTCATGACCATAGGTGAGAGTAGGAACGTAGATTGACCAGTAAATCGAGAGCTTCGCCTTGCGACTCACCTCTTTCTTCACCACGACAGACCGATATATCGACCGCATTACTGCAGAAGCTGCACCGATCCGTCTGTCAATCTCCCATTCCATCCTTCCCTCACTCGTAAACAAGACTCCTAGATACTTAAACTCCTCCACTTGAGGCAGGCACTCTCCACCAACCTGAAGTGGGCAAGCCACCCTTTTCCGACTGAGGACCATGGCCTCGGATTTGGAGGTACTGATTTTCATCCCCACCGCTTTACACTTGGCTGCATACCGTCCAAGTGCATGCTGAAGGTTCTGGTTTGAAGGGGCCAACACGACAACATAATCCGCAAAGAGCAGAGACGAAATCCTGTGGTCCCCAAATCTGACACCCTCCGGCCCCTGGCTGCGCCTAGAAATTCTGTCCATAAAAATTACGAACAGAACCAGCGACAAAGGGCAGCCCTGCCGGAGTCCAACATGCACTGGGAACAAGTCTGACTTACTGCCGGCAATGCGGACCAAGCTCCTGCTTCGGTCGTACAGGGACCTGACAGCCCTTAGCAAAGGACCCAGGACCCCATATTCCTGAAACACCCTCCACAGGATGCCGCTAGGGACACAGTCATATGCCTTCTCCAAATCCACAAAACACATGTGGATTGGTTGGGCAAACTCCCATGAACCCTCCAGCACCCTGTAGAGGGTATAGAGCTGGTCCTGTGTTCCACGGCCCGGACGAAAACCACACTGTTCCTCCTGAATCCGAGGTTCTACTATCGGCCGTATTCTCCTCTCCAGTACCCTGGCATAGACTTTCCCGGGGAGGCTGAGAAGTGTGATCCCCCTATAGTTGGAACACACCCTCCGGTCCCCCTTCTTAAAAAGCCATCCCAGAGGCACTGTCCCCGACCACCATGCAATGTTGCACAGGCGTGTCAACCAAGACAGCCTCACAACATCCAGAGACTTGAGGTACTCAGGGCGGATCTCATCCACCCCCGGTGGCTTGCCACCGAGGAGTTTCTTGACTACATCTGTGACTTCAGCCCTCATCCTCTGCTTCCTCAATGGAAGACGTGACGGCGGGATTGAGGAGATCCTTGAAGTACTCCTTCCACCGCCCGACGACATCCCCAGTTGAGGTCAACAGCTGCCCACCTCTACTGTAAACAGCGTTGGTAGGGCACTGTTTCCCTCTCCTGAGACGCCAGAATCTCTTCGAGGCCAGCCGATAGTCCTTCTCCATGGCCTCACCGAACTCCTCCCAGGCCCAAGTTTTTGCCTCCACAACCACCCAGGCTGCAGTCCGCTTGGCCTGCCGATACCCGTCAGCTGCCTCAGGAGTCCCACAAGCCAACCAGGCCTGATAGGACTCCTTCTTCAGCTTGACGGCATCCCTTACTTCCGGTGTCCACCATCGGGTTCGGGGATTGCCGCCTCGACAGGCACCGGAGACCTTACGGCCACAGCTCCGAGTGGCCGCTTCGACAATGGTGGTGGAGAACATGGTCCACTCAGACTCAATATCTCCAGTCTCCCTCGGGATCCAGTCGAAGCTCTGCCGGAGGTGGGAGTTAAAGATCTCTCTGACAGGAGACTCGGCCAGTCGTACCCAGCAGACCCTTACAGTACGCTTGGGTCTGCCGAGTCTGTCCAGCTTCCTCCCCCGCCATCGGATCCAACTCACCACCAGGTTGTGATCAGTTGACAGCTCCGCCCCCCTCTTCACCCTAATGTGTCCAGAACATACGGCCGCAGGTCAGCCTAGGGTGTCCTGGTGCCACGTGCACTGATGGACACCCTTATACTTGAACATGATGTTCGTTATGGACACTGTGACTAGCACCGAAGTCCAATAACTGAACACTGCTCGGGGTTTAGATCAGCGGGGCCGTTCCTCCCAAACACGCCCCTCCAGGTGTCACTGTCGTGGCCCACGTGAGCATTGAAGTCCCCGAGTAGAACGATGGAGTCCCCAGTCGGAGCACTTTCCAGCACCCCTCCCAGATACTCCAAGAAGGTTGGGTCCTCCGCACTGTTGTTCGGCCCGTAGTCACAAACAACAGTGAGAGACCTATCCCCGACCCGTAGGCGCAGGGAAACGACCCTCTCGTTCAACGGGGTAAACTCCAACACAGAGCTGGGGAGCTATAAGCAAACCCACACCAGCCCGCCGCCTCTCACCATGGGCAACTCCAGAGTGGTGAAGAGTCCATCCTCCCTCAAGGAGTGTGGTTCCAGAGCCAAAGCCGTGCATGGAGGTGATCCCGACTATCTCTAGTCGGAACCTCTCAACCTCACGCACGATCTCAGGCTCCTTCCCCGCCAGCGAGGTGACGTTCCACGTCCCTAGAACTAGTTTCCGTGTCCTGGGATCGGGTTGTCGAGGCCCCCGCCTTCGACTGCCGCCCGATCCTCTACGCATCGACCCCTTATGGTCCCTCCTGCTGGTGGTGAGCCAACGGGAAGGCGGCCCCACGTCGCTCCTTCGTGCTGAGCCCGGCCGGACCCCGTGGGGAAAGGCCCGACCACCAGGCGCTCACATACGAGCCCCAACCCCAGGCCTGGCTCCAGGGTGGGGCCCTGGCTGCGCCATAACGGGCGACGTCACGGTCCTCAAAATGTTTTCCGTCATTAAAGGGTTTTGAACCGCTCTTAGTCTGACCCGTCTCCTAGGACCTGTTTGCCTTGGGAGACCCTACCAGGGGCATATAGCCCCAGACAACATAGCTCCTAGGGTCACTCGGGTACTCAAACCCCTCCACCACGTTAAGGTGGCAGTTCATGGAGGAGTGGTTAAGGGTGCATATTTCCATTTCCCACTTTTCCCCCTTTGTACAATAACTGAACATAGGCCAACATTCAGAAGTAAAACTTGTTTTTATGTGGAGAGATTAGGTCCTAAATAGAAATAATTGTCCATAAAACCTTTATTGAATTACTCAAACTGACATCTTCAACTGCCATATTGTTCTCTACATATTTCATTCTGAGACTTGTCAAAACAGCTGATTTGTTGCTCTACCCACAAGTGAGGCTCTTGCCCAACCCATTGATTTCTGAAAACTTTTTGCTATGTAGAAATCGTTTTGGATTTCTACTCAGATTAAGACTTTTTGCAGAGAAGTGGGTGTGTGGGTGTGGAATTACATTTGTTCTGAAATGGAAATTGGATCACCAAGCATATAAAAACCATGACCCTGCAATACATGCTTGGGGAGATTTTGTGATCTATAATTTAAAGGGTTGATTTTTACCTTCTCACCAACTCTCCTCGAGTGACTCTGCCTAGGAATGCTATTTAGGAGGATGGATGTTAAAGGGGCAAATCACATTTCAAAAGATGAAGATGAAACCACCACTTTTGGTAAACAGTTGAAAGATGGGGGATGTATAATTTTTTTGGATGAATGCAAGAACCATGCAATACATTGCATTTAATCCTCTGTTCGGGAACAACAGTTGAACTAAGCTCATGAGGCATGTATAGGAGGCATTCTTCAAAAAAGAACAGGTAAACATTATGAATTTCAAATTGAAAACATTAATTGCAGCAAGACAATTTACAGCACTAATATCATTAAAAAGATAGAGATGGCACCTTACAGACCCAAAACAATGGCAATGCACTGCATAATGTGTCATTTCAGATATAGCCATAGAGTTTTTGCTTCAAGGGCAAAAAATCTATATGTTAAACTCCTCTGCATTATCCAACCAATTACATGGCTGAAAACCGTGTCGGTTAGTTGGGTGTCCAAGACTGTTTGTGCTGACATTCTTCTTTTCAGATGCTAGCCAGTTAATTACGCAAATGGACTTTCTAAAACTAGGTTGAGGAAGACTGGGTATAGACTATTAGATTAAGTAAAAGGGCTAGTGTCTTATTAAATAGACTAAGATTGGTCCAAGACTAAACAACTACTGACTATGCATAATCTTCATTAAAGCAAGAGTCAACATTTCTCTTTCCCCTAAACATTCATTTGTTGATCTCAAATAAAATATCAACCATAAATATTTTCACTGTTCCTCCACTTTTGCTCTCTTTTTCCCTCCAGTACAATTCCTCTCTCTAGGCCTGATATCCACCTTGCCCTCGTTACTTCTCCCTTCTTTTCTTGGAAGATGCAATGCGACGTTGGCCGTCTTTTGAATTAGTTGGTCCACATTACATTAATTTCAAGCAGTGGAGTAATCCAGTATCAGATGTAATGGGTTTGATTCCAACGCCCTGGGGCCATGTTCCACAGCAGCGACTGTAATGGTGGGAGTCTGCCCGGATCCGACCCTCTCTCATCAGAATGCTGGGGCTACTGTAGCCGCGCTTCCTGCATGCTTTACTGCTGCCCGGATAACGTTAACGTGCATACACACACACTCTCTATAGCCATCTCTTTCTTTGTTTTACCTGCTCTGTCGTTGTCTGCTCTTCATATTCTCGCATCATTCCTCAATGTATCTCTCTTTTCCTTTCTCCACTCATTGCTCTCAATTTAAAAGAATTTATCATTATTGGCATGAGAAATTTGTGTTTCCATTACCAAAGCGAGTGTACATTTCGAAGATTAAATACAAATGCATTAACAGAAGTGAAATACACAACACAATATTTGTAGTAATCATGTTGTGTTTTAAGTTATGTACAGCGTTGAAATGTTGTGCAAACTGTTTTCACCGGTCAGCCTTTTCTCATTCTAGTGCCTCGCACATCCTGCTGATGCAATTGCACATTGCAGTGTTTCTCCTAGCAGATTTGTTTAGTATTATTACTTTTGCAGGTCTGCATGATGAGGGAAATACAGTATCTGTCTCTAATATGATAATTATGCACTGCCTTTACTTAGCATGTAGCTTGTCTGTCCTTGAGAGTCATGTTGTACCTATAGCAGCTTCTCGTGATGACAAGGCTATGCTCGGTGAATCTATACATAGGCAAGAGTTTTCTTAATTTGGGTCAGTCACAGTGGTCAGGTATTCGGCCACTGTGAACTATTTTCCAGTGTTTAAGAGAAATCTAAATTTTCCTTGATTTTTTCCTCATGATTAAGATAAATCTAAAATGTTTTGTTTTCCAAGGTCTTGGTGGTGTCTGTGTTTGTTAACAGTGCCCCAAAACCAGCTGGCGGAAGATGTTCTTCATCTAAATAAGGGCTTTTTTGAAACGTTTTAGAATATCTTTAATTTAGTTGGTTGTGGAATTGAATTTGAGAATTATTGGGTTCTAAGGATTGTGTTCTCATAGTCTCTGGTTCTGTCGATTCTTTTTTTTCCTGTTAGTTTGACACCATCCGGGCCAGGGACACACTGTATCTGTGACACTGCGTGCATCCACTACAACACCTTGGTGCTTGCCAAAGGAACAGCAAGAGGTATGGCCTGTCCCTTTCTGCAACTTACACTTAAACCCTGCATCTCTACCCAAACGCTTCATTCTGTCACCTTAGCCATCCCACCCCCCTGTCCAGTTAAAGCTCTGTCCTGGCAGTGTAATGGTGGAAACAGCTTCCCCTTTGACAGTGCCAAGCCTCCCATTCCTCTGTGTGTGTCTGTGTGTGACTGTGTACTCTACCTCTCCCCTTTGAAACATTACCCCTGCAGAAGCGCCCTGACATTAAGTGTGATTCAGAAGATATAGAGAGAAACGTTTCCCAATTTATCTATTAACCACAATAAAGTAAGACGTGTCTTTTATTTGTGTTGCTCTGCCCACATCAGCTTGTTAGCGAACGTACTGCAGTGATCCAGGGCTTTGAGCAAACGCTCATATGTGGAAAATACATGAAAGATTTCTCCACAGGAGCTACACTGAGGTATGAAGTAATTCTGTAACTAAGTAGTAGGCTAGATACTTACAGCTTTAACACACTATAATACATGCTGCCCAGCACTCCAAGCCAGACTTCATGTACACCCATTTCTTGCTCTATCCAAATGTCCTGCAAAATGTGCCATATCTCACAGCATATATCGTGTATACCATATACAGTGCCTTGCAAAATAATTCAGAACAATTCTCCCGTTTTCCTAGATACCAAATGGTACATTAACATTTCATTCTGTTTAATATCTCATTTGAAATCCCTGACACTCACTTCACACAGATGAAAGAAACAGCCCTTATGAGGACCCAGTTACCTTATAACCAGTAAAGGTTAGTGTCACAAGGGAACATTTTTCTTACAAATATTTTGCTGAGGCCACCATTTACTGCAGGCCCTTCTGGTCATTTGTGCTTGTACAGTATGTATTATTCTGGGTGTAGGAGAACCTAAATCTAGGAAATGGCCTGTTCCATCATGAGTAGTTCATTGTCATTACCATTCAGTTTTCTGACCTCCTCCTGGGCCCTTTTTCCTCTCCCTCCTGTTGGATTCTACCAATACAGTCTTGCCATTGTTGTGATGGTGCGTTTTGACAGTGCTATCTTTTTGAGCGCCACAACTTTTCTCTCCACCTCTGTGAGGGTTTCGGTCTCAGCGATGAAGGGTCAATGCGGTTGTGGGGTCTTGGTCTGTTCTGTGTGTATGTGTGGGGATGACGGGAGACAGACTCATGTTAATAAGCTTCTTCTGTTTAATTCTAGAACAGTCCTGCTGAGTGTTATAGAATTAAAAAGATGTGTGATTCCCTGCACTGTTCCTTTTCTGAAGGTAAAAACTCTTGCATATGGTTACATCCTTGTAGCTGAAAAGGTTAGGGTTAAATGTAACACTTCATTTCTTATAGTTTCTGTATTGCGGTGGCCTCTGCACAGGGTGGGCCCTGCGGCAGGGGGCCTTAGAGCCTGTGCAGATTGTCTGATATTCTGCTTTCAGACCTCCCACTTCAAACATCAGGCCCTAAAAAGTTGGAGGCGGGTCAGTTTTCATTTAGCGGGCTTGGGAGCCTAATTAAGCTTTAAGTCTTTATAATATAAAATATCTAAAGATTATTTAAGTTCTTATATTTTGTGGCTTTTGATGTAGCTTCAGCATTTTAGCTAAACCTCTCTCTTTCTCTCTTTCTCTTTCTCGCTCCCCTCCCTCTCTCTATAAAACTCTCTCTCTTCGTAACACTTCTGTCTTTCTTTCCAATTGTCCCAAAATATGCCTCTCTAATCAGAGTCTCAAAACAAGAGGCTCGTCCCCTGCAGTCCTGAATTAAGTGGATGCCTTCATCTCTGGGCAGAAGAATTGTTTTAATCCCTCTCTCCCTCCTTTCTCTCTCAATTTGAATTGGTTTATTTGTATGACGTAAGAATGTACATATTGCCAAAGTGTACTTTGTCCATAATTGTTAACTTACAAAAAAACATGAACGCAATAATAACAATAATATGAATAATAATAGTAATTTAAATATGCATACACACGTTGTTGGTCTACTAAACATGTAACAATATTCATATGATAAAGACAGCAATGGCAGAAACCATGCCGGTCCTTTTTACCCAGTTCCAGTTGTTGGGGGCAGGGGGGCGTCCCATGTTTTACAGGTCCGTTTTCGGTAACCAGTCCAGTTCACTTGTGCTGGATTGCTGCTTGCATAACAAGCAAAGACACCATAACCCACGTTATCATTGAACCAGTCTAAATCTGCAAGGCTGTTAGAAGCACTAGGGCTGTTAGCATCGGTGGCTCATGTTGTTCCATACATGCACCCTTACATACACTAACTAGCCTACTTGAAACGCTGGACACAACGGTTATGTTGGAGAGCCACAGTTCACTAGACAGCAGACTGCTATTCTTTTTTACAATGCATTTATGTATTTTCTTTTCTGGGCATTTCCAAATAGCACTGAAAAAAATGTGTCGGGGATAAAACTTCACAACTATCATGATTAGATACAATACGTTGCTCAAATGAATCATTGCAGCAGACGGTCGGAGCAAGAACACGAAGATAAATAGGTGTTATGTCTGAAGGTGATTTACTGCGAAAAGGAACAACAAACGAAAAAGAGACACAAACTGAGACTTTATGAGAGCTTTTCTTGTGCCGCTTCACCCTCCAGGGTAGTCCAACCACCTTTCCATCTCCTTGTGGTAGTCTACTCCTGAAAACATCTCATCAGGATGTACATCAGTCGCTTGAACGTTGCAGGGGCCCCCGTGGAGTGCCAAAGCACAGGACCCATTTTTGTTGGTGCCCCTGAAGGTGCTGAACGCTGTATCCCCTCATGCTGAGCCCGGAGATGTTCAGAGCCCCACCCAGCTGCTCTACCACTTTGTCCACTTGGGGTAGATGTCGAACTTGGACCTCCAGAAGTCGCTGAAACAACCAGTCAAAGCAGTAGGGTCCTTGGCTCAACCACAATGGGACTGGACCATGGTCTGTGGGACTCACTTGAAAGTATCAATACACCAACTGTACCAGCATTTCCTTGATCTGTAAAGAAATGCTATGTCTGAACCAATAGTAAAACCCTTTTGATTGAACAGTCAATCAAAAAATCTCAAGCTGCATTAACGCAGCCTACAGTGTCTGTTTGCCACTTAGGTGCAGACCACTCTTACACAGGTACATTATGGTTTATTTATACCGTGACTTTAGTTCAAATAAATAATAATACAATCCAGTTGTCATAGTAATAATACATAAAACATTTAGTAGAAATAAAACAATGATTTCTTCATTTGAGCCTTCTAATTAGGTTTGCACACATCTCAGGAGGGATTTTGTCCCACTCCTCTTTGCGGATCTTCTCCAAGTCAATGCGGTTTTGAGGCTGACGTTTGGCAACTCGAACCTTCAGCTCCCTCTACAGATTTTCTATGGGATTAAGGTCTGGAGACTGGCTAGGCCACTCCAGGACCTTGATGTGCTTCTTCTTGAGCCACTCATTTGTTTCCTTGGCTGTGTGTTTTGAGTCACTGGAATACCCATCAAACGACCCATTTTCAATGCCCTGGCGGAGGGAAGGAGGTTCTCACCCAAGATTTGAAGGTACATGGCCCTGTCCATCGTCTCTTAGATTTTAATTGGTAAACTTCAGACAGGCATGTACATGTACTTTGTTGAGCAGGGGGACCTTGCGGGCGCTGCAGGATTTCAGTCCTTCACTGCTTAGTATGTTACCAATAGTTTTCTTGGTGACTACGGTCACAGCAGCCTTGAGATAATTGACAAGATCGTCCCGTGTAGTGCTGGGCTGATTCCTCACCGTTCTCATGATCAATGCAACTCCATGAGGTGAGATCTTGCATGGAGCCCCAGACCGAGGGGGACTGACAGTTCTTTTGTGTTTATTCCATTTGCTAATAATCGCCCCAACTGTTGTCATCTTCTCATCAAGCTGCTTGGCGATGGTCTTGTAGCCTATTCCGGCCTTATGTAGGTCAACAATCTTGTCCCTGACATTCTTGGACAGCTCTTTGGTCTTGGCCATGGTGGAGAGTTTGGAATCTGATTGATTGATTGCTTCTGTGGACAGGTGTCTTTTATACAGGTAACAAGCTGAGATTAGAAGCACTCCCTTTTAAGTTTGCTCCTATCCTCAGCTCGATACCTGTATAAACACACCTGGGAGCCAGGAACCATTTTGATTGAGAGGGGATCAAATAGGTATTTCACTCATCAAAATGCAAATAAATTTATAAAAATGTTGACATGCGTTTTTCTGGATTTCTTTGTCTCTCACTGTTCAAATAAACCTACCATTAAAAGTATAGACTGATCATTTCTTTGTCAGTGGGCAAACGTACAAAATCAGCAGGGGATCAAATATATTTTTTCTCTTACTGTATAATTACATATTGGTAACAACAACTTTTTAGACATTACATAACAACAGTGTTTGGACTGACAGCCATAAGTGAATAATGAAGATAATAATGATGAGAAGGGGAAGGATATGTACAGTGGCCGCCACTAAAAATGTACAAAAGCAAGAAGTGGTAAGCTAGTCTAAACATAAAAAGCTGCTTGGAATTGTATTAAAACCCCAGCAAAATGGAAAATAGGTCTACCATTGCTGTATGCACTTTTCCCAGGCTGTCACTCAGATTGTCTAAGGGAGACCATATTTTGGATTTTGACCTCATTTTTCTCGTATTTTGTCTGGATCCTTTACAGCTTCAAAGTGTTTCGTAATGACCAAGCATTTTAGGAAATAAAGCTTTTATTAGGTCAGAGTATTTGTAAAAGTGTAAGAGGAAACGCAGCCGTCTGTCCCTCTACCCGGGAGCAAAGTGAGCACAGCCTGTTCTCTCTGGGTAGCCAGGCTTGCCTTTGCCAATAGCCAGGCTATGCTCACTAGGTCTTTACCTAGCCAAGTGATTTTCTCAGTTTGCTCTCAGTGTGTACTGAATGTTTTGAGAAAGAAGAATACATTGACATTTAATTTTTGTCCCGTCTTAGCAATATGCTACTCAAAAAAGTATTTATTTGTTTTGCATTGTGATTTCAAAACACACTCTTTGCTACTTTTTGCCCTTAATGTCTGATTTCAACTTAGCTAATATATGGAATTGTTTTAAGTTGGTCATGCATCATCTAACAAATTGATTTGGATTTTAAGAACCTATATTAGTATAAAAGGTATACCTACAGAAAGCAACATTAAATGATTATAATGTTATATTCTTCTTTTAGACTTAATGTTCTGGCATGTGTGGTCTTCCGTATGCACAATTAGCCATTTTCGCAGAAACTGTATTCTGCTTATCTTTAAATGGATACCAAAGCTTGTGTGCATTTTACATAAAACCATTTCTTCCATCTTTCTGTACTATGGAATATGTAACTTAGCTCAAAAAGCTGCAATATTACAGACAGATACTACCACATACAAACAGAACTATTCATAAAAAAAATATTATTACATCATGCTGTCTCTTGGGCAAGACACTTCACCTTTAGGATTTAATAATTGCGTACTTCTGACCTTGCCAACCACGCCAGCCAACAATGCTGCCGCTTGACAAACATACCACTAGCAGCTGCTTCTGAAACAACTGGGGAAGCTTTAGTACTCACACTAAATAAAAACAGTAGTAAACAACTCACCTTCAATCCTGACACCGATTAGTAAAACAATTACTAATCGCCCATAGATCTGTCAACAGACAATCAAGAGAAAGTCAGCATAACTGCACAGGAGAAGTTATACATTTGTCAGACATTAATGGGCATCCTTTAAAGCACTTAACCTCACACAATAGACAGAATTCATATGAAGTACATGCATTCATCTATGAATACATTAAACTTTGAAAAGAGTCTAAGGGCAGGGCAATTCTTCCAGTTTGAATAAATGCACTCCAAAGTGTATTAAAAGTTATTTTACTTGAATTTCTGAAGTACAAGCCTATTTAGTCATGGCATAGACTCAGCACAGCAAACCTCATTATTAGTCTCCCTGTTGCACTCACACACACACAAACACACACACACACACACAAACACACACAATCACACTCACACACACAAAGTACATACATACACCACACTAACCAAACAACACAATCACTACCAAGCATTGTTTTGTAATCTATTTAGAATTGACCCAACTGTCAGACTGTCTCCTCTCTGACATTTGCATGGCTCAATATGGACGTATAAAGGCAAAGAGAGGCCAATATGCATGATGACAATATTGCCACTGTTTGGTGATTGGAGAGAATACTTACCAAGATATCAAGAACAGGAGTAGTTGGGCTGGGAGAGTGCATATTTGTGCGCATGCATATTTTTCTGTTTTAAAGGGAATTAAAACACAGGTCACATAATGTATTAATTACTAACGTTAGCAAAGACAATGCTGGTAGCTACCGGAATCTTATGAGGCCTGCCAGCTTGGCCAGCCCCCGTCCCTACACAAGGGAAGATAACTTATTTGCTGTCTTGGTCCTGATAAAACTACAAACGTGATTAGTAAATACATTCTTCACACTATTGGATTGCATTTCACCATATTAACAGTATTAAACTTAATGTAGGTTCAAATGTACCAGTGCGCTGTTTGGTGAGCAAAAAAACATTTCTGCTCTATTTCTGGCCAATTACAGTCATGTGAATTGTGTGTTTTTTAACATATTTAGACATATGGATATTTAATATAAATTTTAACAATACTGAGAGATTCAAGTAATATAACTAAACAAGTAAAACTGAAGGAAATACTTTTTAAAACTCTCTGTAAAATGTAATAAAATAAACATACAATTTCCGGGTGAGGAATAAATTAGGACACCCCCATATTTTGTCACACACAGGTGTATCACATCAGGTGCACATGATTAGAACATTGTTACTCAGCATTTTGAAGGAGGCTTGCCCTATTTTAACCTCAGACATTCAGTTTGTTGTGCTCCTGACTGTTGACGTGAGAGTGAACACCATGGTGAGATCGAAAGACCTGTCTGAGGCCTTCAGAAAGAAGATTGTTGCAGCTTATGAGTCTGTTAAGGGATTTAAAAAGATCTCAAAAGATTTAGAAATCAGCCATTCCACTGTCTGGAAAATAGTGTACAAGTGGAAGACATTCAAAACAACTGCCAACATGTAATGAATGGGGAAAGGGAGAGGGAGAGAGGCTGGTTCCAATCGCGGAGCAGGCGGTTTATAAGGGAGACGAACTCCCAGTAGGGCAAGGCGAAGGACGGTCGTACAGGCTAGGGTCAGAATCACGAGATACGAAACAATCCAAAATCACAGGGCTAGAGACGAAGTCAAAGAGCAGATCAGGCGAAGGTCAAAACACGAGAATCGATATCAGGATAGCACTAGGCAACGGCAAAAAAAGAAGGCTCAGTAATGAATGACGGAGTGACAAACAATACCTCACAAGGGCAGGGAGAACTGAACCAAACTAAAAAGGGGCATAAACTAGACACAGGTGGAGGCACAGTTGCTCAGAATGAGGGTGATTGGGATCTGATGACTGGGGTGCGTTCGTGTGCCGTGGAGTTAGGGGTGCGTTCATGAGAGGTGGAGCGCGGAAGCGGGTCTACGGCGGCGGAGGACATCACACAACAAGCCCAGGTCTTGCCGTCCAAGCAACTTCAACCCGAGAGCAGACCAAAGGATGCTAAAAGAAGTCTCCAAAACCCCTAAAATGTAATCACGGGACCTACAGCAGGCTTTGGCGACCGTTGATGTGAAAGTACATCTCTACAATCAGAAAGAGACTACACAAGTTTAATCTTCCCGGGAGGTGTGCAAGGAGGAAACCTTTACTCTCCAAGAGAAACACTAAGGCCAGACTGAAGTTTGCCAGAGAGAACATAGACAAAGAACAAGACTTTGTTCTTTGGACAGATGAGTCTAAAATTTAATTATTTGGACACCAGAACAGAGGACATGTTTGGCGCACAGCAAATAAAGCATTCCAGGAAAAGATCCTCATACCAACTGTGAAGCATGGAGGTGGAAGTGTCATGGTTTGGGGGTGCTTTGTTGCAGCAGAACCTGGTCAGCTCACCATCATAGAATCCATCATGAATTCTACAGTGTATCAGAGGGTGCTTGAGCAACATGTGAGACCATCTGTAAGAAAATTAAAGCTGAAGCGGAACTGGACCCTGCAACATGACAATGACCCTAAATACCAGTAAATCCACCAGGGACTGGCTGAAAACTAAGAAATGGAAAGTCCTGGAATGGCCCAGTCAAAACTCAGATCTTAATCCCATTGAGATGCTGTGGGGTGACTTGAAATGGGCTGTACATGCAAGAAACCCCTCAAACATCACACAGGTTAAAGCATTCTGCATTGAGGAGTGGGGCAAACTTTCCTCAGACCGATGTCAGAGAATGGTAGAGGGTTGCAAGAAGCGTCTCACTGAAGTTATTTCAGCCAAAGGGGGTAACACTAAGTATTAGGGGGTAACACTAGGTATTAGGGGGTAACACTAGGTATTAGGGTGTAACACTAGGTATTAGGGGGTAACACTAGGTATTAGGGGTAACACTAGGTATTAGGGGGTAACACTAGGTATTAGGGGTAACACTAGGTATTAGGGGGTAACACTAGGTATTAGGGGGTAACACTAGGTATTAGGGGTAACACTAGGTATTAGGGGGTAACACTAGGTATTAGGGGGTAACACTAGGTATTAGGGGTAACACTAGGTATTAGGGGGTAACACTAGGTATTAGGGGTAACACTAGGTGTTAGGGGGTAACACTAGGTGTTAGGGGGTAACACTAGGTATTAGGGGGTAACACTAGGTATTAGGGGTAACACTAGGTATTAGGGTGTAACACTAGGTATTAGGGGGTAACACTAGGTATTAGGGGTAACACTAGGTATTAGGGTGTAACACTAGGTATTAGGGGGTAACACTAGGTATTAGGGGGTAGGGTGTCCTAACTTTTTCCTCAGTTAGAATATGCATTTATGTTGATGTCTTTTGTTTAATGAGTAAAACAATTTTATTTTTTGCTGTTTACCTTCAATTGGATCACTTTCTTTTCCAGAAATGAATAAAACAAGATTAGACATCGATATGTGAACATTTCTTAATGAATTACTGAGTATTTAATGGGGTGTCCTAATTTTTTCACATGACTGTATGTGTGACGCAAATGTCACTGCTCTGGAAATCTCTCAAACATGATACATGCCACCTAAGGTCCTCCCCGGGTGAAATGCCTTTTTAAGTACATCTCAGTGTTGAGGAACAGTACTGTGGCCTTCTCTCCCTTCTTGCTTCACTGGGGTATCAACACGGTTGCAATGACTGCAAGCAAACATCAAAACCCAAAATGAAATAATTACTCGATACAAAATCAAGATATTACAAAGGTTATCTCCAGATTTAGATCCCATCAAAAACTAAATTCAAATGAAGAAGGTAGTTCATAAGCACAGACTGAAGGATCTCAAGGAACTAGAAATATTCTGTACGGACGAAGATCCCTACAAATGTGTTCTCTAATTTCATTAAAAAAATTATAGAAATAGGCTCAGTGCTGTTATCCTTGCAAATGGAGTATTGAAAGCATGCATGAAAATGAAAATTCTTTATTTATAATTTTAAAAAGTAATAATTTGGATTGATCCCCTTTAAAATGTCAAAACGTTTTTACAGCTTTTATAAGCTGGTCGAACAGAAGTTAAAGAAAAATTTGGAAACTGGAAAGGAGACTTGGTTAAATGCACTCTTTTTAATTTGACTAATTTCCATAAGAAGCAAATTAGGGATGTCTCATTTAATCATTTTAGAGGTGAATGTGAATTCAGATTTTAATAGGTAAGTCAATAGATTATTTTGGTGCTGTTATTTTGGCAACCCTCAATATTATTTATTCGGGCCAAGCAGGAGGAGAAGGAGCCAAGGGAAACGCTGTGTTAAGCTGTTAGCTGTCTCAGTGCCTTGTCTCTGTGTTAACGGGAGGCCCAGTTGCTGCTGCACTGTATCAGAGTGCTTCTCTGGGATGCGTGTTGCAGTTTGATGAGTGTTTCTTGCTGCAGTGCGAGAAAGAGAGAGAGAGTGAAAATGAGAGAATGAGGGAGCGGTGGAGAGAGAGAAAAAGAGAGCTATGAAGAAAGTCCCTCCCCTTGGAGCTGAGCTCCACATTTCCTGCTGTTAGCGGCATTACACATGCGCGCGAGTACACATGTCCGTGCACGCGTGCACACATACTGAAAAAAGGACGAGAGGGAAGGAAGTGCTTCAGTGACCAAACAGGGCAAGATTAGGTTGCTCCACAGTTCAGAAATATGCAACCTACATGTGAACAAGCCCTGAAGCTCAATTTAACACAGGGTGCCCTGCTGACTCCGCCCTCAACACCCCATCCAAACTCCCTAACTCCTTCTCCCTGCTCTACCTGAGCCCTGCCCTAAAGCCACCTGCACAACCCCCCCCCCCACCCATAGAAACAGGAGGAAAATGGAAGATGGAGGAGATTTACTGATGGGAAGGCAGAAATGTGCTAGTCCAAGCCCCCGAGACATTGATATGTGCTTTTTAAATCAGCCACCAGGGGAACTGGTACCTGACCATAAAAGCACTCACGTTTGTTTTTTGCTGACACAATTAGTTTTGTTTTGTTTTATGCTCGTGTTTTTCCATGCGTGAACCAGGGATTACAGTTTATCTTGGTTAACATCTAGTGGTGAAACATCGAAATTTGTCTTATCTCTTTTAAACCCAAAAAAGAGAAAAAAAAAGAAAGGCTACACGTAAAAGAGGATATGCGTAAAAAGGATACATGTAAAAAACAGATACACGTAAAAGAAGATACATGTACAAAAAAGGATACATGTAAAAAAAGATACACGTAAAAAAAGGTTACATGTAAAAAAGATGGATAGCTACATTTTTCAAGTGTTTCCTCCCTCTATGAACAATGGATGTTTTGAAGTGAATTCAGAATTTGGTTCCTGAAAGGAAATTGTTCCATATTATTTGGCTATGTGTGTGTCTAACAATACAGAAGAGGAACTAGAAAGATAGTACCATATGAAAAATCAGTTCCCACAAGCTTTTCGGCTTAGGAGTTAGGTTTAGGAGTAAGGTTTAGGAGTTAGGTTTAGGAGTAAGGTTAAGGAGTTAGGTTTAGGAGTAAGGTTTAGGAGTAAGGTTTAGGAGTTAGGTTTAGGAGTAAGGTTTAGGAGTTAGGTTTAGGAGTAAGGTTTAGTAGTTAGGTTTAGGAGTAAGGTTTAGGAGTTAGGTTTAGGAGTAAGGTTTAGGAGTAAGGTTTAGGAGTAAGGTTTAGGAGTTAGGTTTAGGAGTAAGGTTTAGGAGTTAGGTTTAGGAGTAAGGTTTAGGAGTTAGGTTTAGGAGTAAGGTTTAGGGTAAAATTGCCATTTGCAGTTAGGGGAGTAAGAACACAACATATGGACAGCTAATGAGGAGAAGAAGGTCTGTGTAAGAGGAACAAAGAGGTTAGGTGAGGGCACTTAATTTGAGGGAATGTAAGTGTGTGTGAGGTGGGAGTGAGAAAGAGAGAATGGGAGAGAGGGAGCACCAGGCCTTGAGTGTGTGTGTGTGTGTGTGTAGGAGAGACTAGTGAGAGGGAGCGCGAGAGGATAAGACATTGACAGCTAATGAGAGTGGGACAGAGAAATAGATTGAGGTCTAGTGGAGTTATAGCGAGAGAAAGAAATAGAAGCACATAAATATCTAAAATTGAAAGCACCCACATATCTACAGCAGCTGGGACAGATTGACAGGTCTCCATTGTAGTGATGTTATTGACACATTGGCGGTGTTAAAGGCGTAACACATTGGCTTTGATACTAATATCAGTCTTTTTAGTGGCAGGTTGATGAAATTTGCATTTAGATTGAAATGACTGGGGGCCGGCCAGAAGGGCCACAGTGGGCCAGCAAAGCCAGGGAGATGGAGGCGCATCATGGGATGGGACGATGGAATGTTCCCTTTCACCACCCCATCCTCCCTCCCTCCTGCCGATAGACAAACAGATGATGTCTATGGCAGGCTGAGAATTTACAGCATGTGCGAGAGTCCTGATTTTGGAGTCACTTGCTCCAAAGTTATATTAATTCAACCGCTTGTCTCTGAGCAAATGCTAACCCTAATTTCTTGCTGTTTGTTGCTGTAAATATAAATGTGTTTTTAGCATATTTACCTGGTACAATAAATGTAAAATTGTATGCAAGACTGAAAGCAGTAAAAACTAAATAATATCTGTAACACTAAAGGCAGTAAGATCGACATATCTGTAACACTAAAAGCCAGGTAGCCTAAGGGTCAAGAGCATTAGACTAGTACGCATAGGGTTGCTGGTTTGAAACCCCAGAGCTGACAAAGTGAGAAAACACAGTTGTCCTGAGCAAGGCAGTACACCCTAGTTGCTCCCTGGTTACTGCTGTAGATAAGAATCTGTTCTGAGTAATTTTACCTGGTAAAATAATGGTATGAAAAAAGATGGTGATGATAAATCTTAGTCATTAACCAACCACTGCACCGGATTTGAAGAAAGAGACGGTGACCTTATTATTGGCTGATTGTTCTGTCCACAGGACCCCCCAACTCATTGACAATATTAAAACAGCCCTCACTGGTCTAGATTGCTGAAAGGGGTTGAGTCCTCTATCCATATTGGCACAAACCATTCCGTTCAGGCGTTTCACCGATTGACAGTGGCATCTGTATTGTTAGGTCTGAGGGCACTTAGCAAAGCAAAGTAAACTCACAAGCCATGATTACTTAACCAATTAACATGTTATGTTGCAGGAAATGTATAATATTAAAATAATAACTCAATTACAGTTGGTATAATTCTATTGCCCTGCATTGGGGTCAAGTTCAGGAAGAACCCTGACATTCCAGTTCCCTTTAATGCTTTTCCCTTAGAAAAATGGAATTTGTTCAACTTTCTAGAATGAAATGTAAATGTGAATGACTCTAAATGTGAAGCCTACCATATCTGATTTTGTGCAATAGCTTGTTATAGGTGAGTCATCGTCATTATCAACAACCAGGAGAACATTTATGTCAGTGATTCCCAGTGACACAACACACATCACTAATGGGCTCGGTCAGGAGTTTAGAGGAGACAAAGAGTGCCACCCTGTGTTCTTTAAGTTGCACAGTACAAACAGCAGATAATGTGAAATGTAAACCCTTTTCCTGTTTCACTGTGTGGTGTATACACTCACCTAAAGGATTATTAGGAACACCTGTTCAATTTCTCATGAATGCAATTATCTAATCAACCAATCACATGGCAGTTGCTTCAATGCATTTAGGGGTGTGGTCCTGGTAAAGACAATCTCCTGAACTCCAAACTGAATGTCAGTGGCATGGTTGTTGGTGCCAGACGGGCCGCTCTGAGTATTTCACAATCTGCTCAGTTACTGGGATTTTCACGCACAACCATTTCTAGGGTTTACAAAGAATGGTGTGAAAAGGGAAAAACATCCAGTATGCGGCAGTCCTGTGGGCGAAAATGCCTTGTTGATGCTAGAGGTCAGAGGAGAGTGGGCCGACTGATTCAAGCTGATAGAAGAGCAACTTTGACTGAAATAACCACTTGTTACAACCGAGGTATGCAGCAAAGCATTTGTGAAGCCACAACACGCACAACCTTGAGGCGGATGGGCTACAACAGCTGAAGACCCCACCGGGTACCACTCATCTCCACTACAAATAGGAAAAAGAGACTGCAATTTGCACGAGCTCACCAAAATTGGACAGTTGAAGACTGGAAGAATGTTGCCTGGTCTGTTGAGTCTCGATTTCTGTTGAGACATTCAGATGGTAGAGTCAGAATTTGGCGTAAACAGAATGAGAACATGGATCCATCATGCCTTGTTACCACTGTGCAGGCTGGTGGTGGTGGTGTAATGGTGTGGGGGATGTTTTCTTGGCACACTTTAGGCCCCTTAGTGCCAATTGGCCATCGTTTAAATGCCACGGCCTACCTGAGCATTGTTTCTGACCATGTCCATCCCTTTATGACCACCATGAACCCATCCTCTGATGGCTACTTCCAGCAGGATAATGCGCCATGTCACAAAGCTCGAATCATTTCAAATTGGTTTCTTGAACATGACAATGAGTTTACTGTACTGAAATGGCCCCCACAGTCACCAGATCTCAACCCAATAGAGCATATTTGGGATGTGGTGGAATGGGAGCTTCGTGCCCTGGATGTGCATCCCACAAATCTCCATCAACTGCAAGATGCTATCCTATCAATATGGGCCAACATTTCTAAAGAATGCTTTCAGCACCTTGTTGAATCAATGCCACGTAGAATTAAGGCAGTTCTGAAGGCGAAAGGGGGTCAAACACAGTATGAGTATGGTGTTCCTAATAATCCTTTAGGTGAGTGTATGACTTATGGAGATAAACAGCATTATATTTGCACATAGTTTCAAACTATTAAAATCTCTCTGCATTTGGGAGCACTTGTGGGGTAATTTCAAACTACTGTTTAAAATATTTCTGCATTGCAGGCTTCACGTCAGGGGCAATTCCTTTGGCACCTTTGTGTCTGGCAAGCTCAATCAAAGACGTGCTAAACAAATAGTAAATATCTCAAATGCTGTCTGAACCCAGGTCTGATTTCCTTCCACAGTGTATTATCCTCTGTGGGACAAGTCAGAGTATTATCAGATCAATACAAGTTTGTTCACAAAGTGCCTGATGACATAATGGTGTAAATGGGTTCTGGCCATCTCTTAGTCCCAGTCATTACAATAACAGATTGGATATTAAGAAGGCATTCATAATAACAGGCTGGATGGTGGAGCCGAAACAGCATTTAGAGCATTTTAACATTGAGTAGGTTTTATTTATGTCATATTGGGTGGCATATTTCTTTGGCTGTGTACTTCTATGGCCAATAGGCAGCATAGTCACACCTTTACATTTAGTTTTTCTGGGTGAGTGTGTGCAAATCACGCCAGGTCATACTTGTGGTCAATAGCCTAGCTTGTTCTTGTATCTGCAATTATATGCGTTCATAAATCCAAATCCTGAGGTACATCGGAAACCCAGCAGTCAAACAACTCCGTTCCCACATATCACGGTTCAGTACTAGTCCAAAAGAGAGAGGCAGATCCACAATAGTCAATATAATCAATATAACTCAATATAATTCAGATACTCTCCCCGATCCCAGCTGTAGAAGGACAGTCGTTCTGTGTGAAAGGGTTAATCAATCTCTTACAAACATTTTCTTTTGTTAGTACCTGCGTAACATTAAAGAATTTCATCAAAACTAAATTTGGAATTTGTTAGGTCATTGTACACAACATTCCAAACAGAGTGTTATGGAATCAACCACAGCTTAGTGGTCAAGTCGACACTACAATAACCTCCAAGCTCATCACCAAGATCAAAACCCTGGCACAACCCTCTCTGCAACTGGATCCTGGGAGTCTGGACAAGTCTTGAATTCCAGACACCTACATGTGGTGAAGGTAGGCAAGAACACATGGACAAAGTGGATGTTCCCCTCAGGGGTGTGTGCTTAGTTCCCTCCTGTATTCATCCACAACTGAGCGGCCACACGATTCCATCAACATGATTGCATAAACCTGCTGTACAGGTAGGAAATCAGGAACAAGGCTGTGTGGTGACAGACCGATCTTGTCCTCAAACTCCGGTAGAATAATTTTGTCCAAATGAACCTGCACAGTTTTTACTCCCAAGTTATAAGACTTATAAGACAACACTACCTAATGATTATGAAATGGCTACCCGGCTGTTCTCATTTGTCACACTTACTGCATTATCCCAGCAGTATTGATTTTACACACATAAAACTCACACTCACATACACGTAATTACACTCTAACACACACCAAATGTGTAATATAAGTAAGGTATAACACATTTCCAAATGTCTTATAATGTACTAATTTAGCATGAAAATTATAACTCCAGTCAGTCAGACAAAGCACATGCAGGATATCTAAAGTATATCTTAAGAATTATTATCTATTAGCCAGAGCCAAAAATGCCTGTGTTTCTGATGGCATGTGAACCCAGTGATTAAACATAGTTGGTTATGTTAAAATGATTTAATTTAACATTGATTGTAGGCCATTTCCCTCAGATTTGGGATGAATAACTTATAACCCTTATCTTCATGAGTGGTGATAAATCGTAAAAGTAGGGGTCTTAACCCTGCTGTGCTGGCTAAATTTCCAACCTGGCTCTCATATTAGCTCATTCATCTCCTTTCCTCACCATGTAACTAAAATAAATTACAAAGTGCTAAAGGTACAAAATATAAGCAATTAGTTACTGCAAGGAAATGTAATAAAATGTAATGCAGAGGAAGAGACATGTAGACAGAGATACAGACAGAGAAAGACATATAAACATATAGACAAAGAGAGAGACAAACAGACAGAGACCAGGTCCGAAAGACACAGAGGCATATAGAGACCATGTCAGAAAGAGACTGAGACATGAAGACAGAGACCAGGTCAGAAAGAGATGGAGGCATCTAGAAAGAGACCAGGTCAGAAAGAGTCAGAGGCATATAGAGACCAGGTCAGAAAGAGACAGAGGCACATAGACACATGGCAAGTAAGAAAGAGACTGAGACAGACATTGAATCAGCGGGAGGCAGGATTTCATCCCATCAATGATTATGCTGTAGACATTACAGACTTTAGAAAATATTTCAGAATTTTTCATGAGATCCCATTCATGGTAAACACTACATATGTCAGCATCATGTAAAATTACCTTTAAATCCCTAAAAAGGCCTCCTAGGCCTTGTTTAGTCATGATAGCTAAATCACCAGTGATGTAATTAGCACTGTAGCATGTAGTCGTGTTAAATGAACACTGCCAAGCAATCACTATTCATGATTATGACAAGCAGCCATGGTTGGTAACATAATACTTTCATTGCAATTATACCACGTGTGTCATTTAGACCATTGTGTCGCACTGTTGAATTCTAAACATGCGATCCTTCCATCCAGCCATCCAGCCATCCTGTGATATCCTACTTTTCCACTAGATGCCAGTGCAGTCCTTGTTTTGGCCTGACATCCTCTCTCGGTCTATCAAAGCTGAGACAACCTGGCGAATGCCTGTAAAGACATAGAATACAGTGAAGTACACAGCTGACTGGAGCGGCATGGAATGGATCAGACGGATCGAGAGCATTTGTGTGGGTGTCTGTGTGCGTGCACACGGTTTCGAAGAGAGTGTAGTGGGAGAATCTGACCTTAAGGACAGAGCATGTGTAGGACTGGCCTATGCCAGCATGGTGCATTGACTGAAATAAATTTAAAAAATGATGTTGATCCCAGACAACAGCCACACAATGCTTACACCACAGAAAACACCAATCTCCTCTGGAGACAGATTCCCACTGATTTCAGGTTCACTAGAACCTTTCAAAAGGTGATGGCTTATAAAGAACCGAATAAATGCATTTTGGATTTGTTTTAGCCTTTTTGCCATTTTTGCCATTTGATCAAAAGCATTCAAAAATAACATGCTTGTTGTCTTAATGTGAATCTTTGCATAAGTCCATTACATGATGGTGGGTCATGCGCAGTTCCAGTTCCTCATTCACCCCTAGCAGACCTATGGGGTACGTATATTCACTTAGAACGGGGTAGGCCACCTTCTTGTAGAGTTGCACTGTATGTAGGATTTTGATTTAACCTACCTGGAAATGCAGGTGTGTTGAATTTTGCTTATCACTGATCTGGCCAACTAAAAAAATACATAATTTCAAAAATGCTAACCATGCCTCCATGCTATTTTGCACAGTGCCTGGCACAACTATCGATTCAAATTGGTGTTAGTGGGATTGGCAATATCATCATACAGAAGTGATCTTACTGAATAAAGTCTTTGTCATCTTTTAGTTTTAAAACTATCAGCTCCAAATTGAATGGTACTTGTAACATTTGATAATGCAAATAACATTCACTACAGCCTGAGTCAGACGATTCATATTACCAGAGAGTAGATAACCAGCAAATAGCCCCCAACACTAAATTAACTGGTCCATCAATAAGTAGCCTAGCTAGCTACTGTAGCGAAATTGCATTGTCGCAATAAACTAGTTGAAATGAAGCAGTAACTGCCTAGTTCTGAGTCAGTGCAGGATCAAGACAGCTCAACATCACTGTACACTCATGCAGGAATCGGTGCTTTGGTGCTCTGCACAGGTGCGGTAAGGTGTTGTGGGAGATGTGTGGTTGGTATACTGTGCTAATTAAACCATTTCCTATTGTGACGAGAATTTCTCATGACTTTCTTATTAGCTAATGAAGGTCAAGTCTAACGAATAAATGGAATTGGATATGTCCAGCTTGTTTACACTACTATACCCACCTGGTCACCCTTGTTTACACTACAAGAGTGAGCAAGAGAGTGAGAGGAAGGGAAATATCAGCTTGAGCAGATTTAGAATTCTGTGTCAAGCTAGACATAGACATGCACATTCACACTGTCAGAGCCCTGCTCAAAGAAAGCAGAATAGATGCCGATTTGAATGGTGACCTGCTGCTGCCAGTGTTTTTGCTGGTGCCTTCGTTGTATTTCAGTACAAGTGAACAACCTTTGATGATTTCTTTGCTGTGTTTTTGACACCAACGACAAGCCATGATCAACTAAAATTCTTAAATAAAATGTGGATTTATTTAGTGCATTTACATTTTACAGTAAAACAATGAAGCATGGAGGACCATGTTATGTACAACCTTTGCTGTACCAGTATTGACAAACAACCATATTATTTACAGTCTTTGCTTTATTTTAGATATAAGCATGCCTAAACATCAGACTGTTACCATGGTTACTAAATGTATAATCAGTCAGACACGTCATGTCAACTGAAATCCACAAACTAGAATGTTAAACAATTATATTAATGTAAATCTACAATACAATTAAATGAAGACTGAATGTCCACAGCAAAGCTGTCATAGGGTACAGGTCTTCCAGGGTGCAGGTCTGTGTACTGGAAAACATGTGTTATGTATATTTGTGTCAAGAGAATTGTAAAAGAGCATGCTGGGATATATGATAACAATGGGCATGGTTCTGAATGCTGCTTAATTGAGACTATACACAGCAAATGGGGCGTTGATTCAGAAATTACCTTCACTTTGTAAAAACGAATTTAAAAGTGGTATAAAATAGTTTTTCCTGTCCTTTTTACCATATATTTTTTTTTTTTACCAAATATTTCTGGCTGTGATTATGCCTTTGCCAGCAGATCGGGGATAGTCTATAAGCAAGTTCAGACTACAAATGTGCTTCATTAGAATATATATAATGAGAAACTCTCGCTGGGCCAGAGGTACAGTATGCAGTAAGACTCAAATATAACCTCCTGTTCTGGAAGGTATACAAACTCACTGACCATGTTCTTTGCCTGGTAACTAACGTGGAGTTCCCCAGTGAACGAGTGCTACTGCTGGTGATTTTTGAGGTGCCAGTGAGAGATTTTATTTAGTTGCTTCCCAAAGAAAACATTTATTTTTTCTGAGTGTATTTTATTTACGATCACACTTGAAGTCTACACTTATTCATGTTGTTCTATGTTCAAACCAATACACACACATCCAATTACTTTACTATACCAGCTAGGTTGCATTCACCAGATATGTAATAACAAAGGCCACTAGTGACTTGAATCATGTTAGGTTATGCATATTTAGACATGTCCATCCATTTCTACTGGAAAATGTTATGAAAATGTTATTTGTCAATTTATGAAATTCAGTCCCTGATAGCTAATATCTTAAGTCCACTCATTGGCCATGATGGTTGATTATCCAAATGCTGGAATAATGACTAATGTCCTGATTACAAATCATATTGTTGTGCACAATTTCTGTAAAGTTGGACATGTACCGGGACAAAAATTGCATAAGTGATGGTCCCTGGCTGACGACCCTCTATCTGTTAACTGTTGAAGGAGCTACTACACATTCTTAGTGTAATTAACTTCAAGTTAACTTACTGCTTTTGGGAGAGATCAGGATTTCAGGTGAGTTTTCATTTCCACTTACAGGTGTGTTGTAAGGCATGTTGTCATCTTGCTCCCGAATCTCACTCTCAGGTTTCTTCAGATGAGATACCGAACTGATCTCATCTGTTGGATGCTGACTGGCCCTGCTCTCCTGTAGACAGACGTAGACTCTTTCTTAAACCAACAGACAGTCTCCGAGCCGTTTTATGTAGAGTTTTGGAGAGAAAGTCCTTGCTGACAGGTTGGAAGGGAATTTTCCTGGGTTTTGTTCCGCGGAGAGGCTTCTTGCTTCTTTGCTTCTTCTCTTCAGGTGTTTTAGTCTTTCTTAAATGTCCCTAGACACATTTTTTGACCCCTGAACCATGATGCTGCAATTTTGGCTGACATTGACAGCCTGTGTCATGGTATTTTTTCTTTTTTTTTCTTATGGGTTTATTGTTTGTAGATTGTTGAGGGGAAAAAAACAATTGAATCCATTTCAGAATATGGAAAATGTGGTAAAAGTGAAGAATACTGAACACTTGGTGACCAAAAAGTGGGGACCTCTGGCAGCTTGTGCCTAAAAAGCTCTACTTTTGTCTTATCTGACCATAGAAACCTGTTTCAAAGTTGCAGTGAAATTTTGCAAACTCCAGCCAATATTTTTGTGAGTGCACAGGTTTCTTTCTGTCCAGATTGTGTAAGGGATATATGACCAAGAACGACAGAGATGGTGCTGAATCATCAGATGACCTGGTTTCCACAGCAACTGAACCTCAACCCAACAGAGATGATTTGAGATGACAGAGACGAAAGAGTAAAGGAAAAGCTGCCAACAATGGCTCAACATACAATCAGGTCCGGAAATATTTGGACACTGACACAAGTTTTGTTATTTTGTCTGTTAACAAAATATATTCAAGTTGCAGGAAAATAATGAATATGAACATAAAGTGCAGTCTCTCAGCTTTCATTCAAGGCTATTCACATCCAAATGTAGGGAAGTGTTTAGGAATTCCATTAATATGTAGCCCCCTCTTTTTCAAGGGGCCAAATGCAACTGACTCAAAAGCTGTTTCATGGACAGGTGTGGGCTATTCCTTCATTATTTTTTAATCAATTAAGCAAATAAAAGATCAGGAGTTGATTCCATATGTGGCATTTGCATTTGGAAGCTGTTGCTGTTAACCCACAACATGCGGTCAAAGGAGCTCTAATTGCAAGTGAAACATTCCAGCTTTAGGCTTTATAAAATGTAAAAGTCTATCAGAGAGATAGCAGGTATATTACGAGTGGCCAGATCAATAGTTTGGTACATTCTGTGTAAAAAATTATGCACTGGGGAGCTCACCAAAAGGCCTGGACGTCCATGGAAGACAACAGTGGTGGATGATCGTAGGATCCTTTCCATGGTAAAGAAAAACCCATTCACAACATCCAGCCAAGTAAAGAACTGTCTCCAGGAAGTAGGCTTATCCAAGTCTACCATAAAGAGAAGACATCACTGATCTGGAAAATAATTATTTAGACAGTTCAAACTAAGATCAACCTGTACTAGAATAATGGGAAGAAAAAAGTATGGATCCGAAGCATACCACATCATCTGTAAAACATGGTGGAGGCAGTGTTATGGCATGGGATGGCAGTGTTTATTGATTATGTGACAGAAGACAAAAGCAGCCGGATGAATTCTGAAGTGTATAGGGATATATTGTCTGCTCAGATTCAGACAAATTCAGCAAAGTTGATTGAACGGTGCTTCACTTTACAGATGGACAATGACCCAAAACATACTGCAAAAGCAAATGAAAGAGATTGAATATTCTGCAGTGGTCAAGACAATCACCTGATCTCAACCTGATCTAGCATGCATTTCACTTGCTAAAGACAAAACTTAAGGGCGTTTGGTGATGTCCATGCATTCTAGACTTCAAGAAATCATTGCCTGCAAACGATTCTCAAAAAAGTATTAAAAATGAAAATTGTATTCATGATTGTGTTAATTTGCCCAATAACATTTGAGCCCCTGAAGTAAGGGGACTGTGTATGAAAATGGTTGCAATTACTAAACGTTTCATATGATATTTTTGCTCTACACCTTGAATTAATTAAAGATGAAAGTCTGCACTTCATTAGCATTTCGGTTGTTTCATTTCAAATCCATTCTGGTGGCATAGAGAGACAACATTATGAACATTCTGTCAGTGTCCTAATATTTCCGGACCCAACCGTTTGTGGGAAGTCCTTCAAAACTGTTGGAAAAGCATACCAGGTGACTACGTTCTAAAGCTGGTTGAGAGAATGCCAACTGTGCAAAGCTGTCATGAAGGCACAGGGTGGCTACTTGAATAATCTAATATATAAATGTATTTTATGTAAATGTATATTTGTTTAACACTTTTGTTACTACATGATTCCCTATGTGTTATTTCATAGTTTTGACGGCTGCACTATTATTCCGCAATGTAGTGAAAATAAAAATAGTGGAAAAAAATTCCTCTTACTCTTACTTACTCTTACTACACTAAGTTTGTTGACCTTCTATCACTCCCTCCCTCCTCCTCTCTTCATCAGCTCCTTCTCCCGCTCTTTCTCCTCTTCATCCACATCCCTCAAGTCTCCTTCTTTCTCCTGCCTCCTTCCCTTTCTCTTTACCTCTCTCTCCCTAAAATTGGTGAGACACCGACAGAGAAATACGGGCGGGGAGGCAGGCAGGCAGGTCTGCGGACACCTAAAAGTTGTTAAAAAATTATAATTGAGCCACACACGTTGTTCACTTACTGTACATCAGGCCAGTACTTTATGATACTCTTTTCAGGCATTCTCATTCCACATGTGCTGTGACATCTTTTATTTTCTGTCATAAGCCACTACCACAAATAAGACCCTGATACCTTTAGGGAAATATATTTCATCCAATGCAATTTACAATAAGTGCTTTGCAATTATCTCTTTAGTGTGTTCTTTCGATTGAACTGCTACAAGTATTTGGATTTATCCAATTATGCAATGTATTCCGTGTTCTCTTTTGTTATGTATGAATTGGCTGTTCATGCGGCTGAATCCCAAATGACACTCTATGTCCCATATTGTGGATTGAAATTTAGCAGATCCCTACCAGCTATCGTAAAGTACTGCATCTCATTAGGAACAGGGTGCTGTTTGGTACAGTGGATATTGGTGAGGGCCCTGTCATGGACAGTGGTGTTCTGTAAGTGACAGTTATTCACAACAAAAGTAATGGATAATCATCAAATGAAAATAAGAGAAAATTGCATTTGATATTTCTAAGAAAAATGGGTACGGAAGAATAGAGGATAATTTCAAAGAGAAAGGGTAAGAGAAAGAGTCAGGGAGAGACGGAGAAATGTGTGGAAGCGGAAGGAAAGAAGGAGAGGGCAAGAGAGAGCAAGACTAAAAGTAAGGGAGAGAGGAGAGAGAACAGGGAAAAAGGTAGAGTTGACAGGCAGAGACAGAGTTGTTAGAGAGGGAGAAAAAGAGAGGGAAAGAGAAAGAGCAAGTCAGATACTGGCGAGTGGCAATTAGGATGCGATAAAAGGCATGGCAGCAAGGGTGAGACAACCTATTATTGCAATTAATCCAATTTACAAAAAGAACTTAGCGCAACAGTAAAATCGCAACAAGCAGCCAATTAATTTCACTGACAATAGCAAGTGTTTGGGGGTCGTGAGTGGGCAGTGGGTTGCATGGGGAAGAGGGGGTTGAGGGTGGGAGCATGGGACCCCTGCCAGGCTGTGATAGAAAACGGCACATTGGCATTTGAGCTGGTGGAGGGGAAACAGCCGCCATGTCAGCAGCCTCATTAATGCTAATTGAGCAGTACTTGTTTATATTTCTTCATGGTGGTAATGATGTTAATAGCTGGGTTTTAATGCCTGTGTGTGCATGGTGAAGCACGGGGAATATTAATTTAGCTGGCCGGGAGGTTGGGCAGTTTGTTTTGGAGGGTGAGTGTGTTGGTGTGGCATTGTGTGTGTGTGTGTGGATAATGTACCAGCGTTTAGATTCAGCAGCGTATTCACGAGAGCACTAAGACACTCACTGTTGTATAGATAAACAGATGATACCTTTCTAATCCCTTAGAGGAAATTAATTTGTCATGACAGCAACCAACCACAGAGAGCTTCACATAGCCACATGTGCATGATCACAAAAGACAAAGAATCAAACAAAATACAGAGAATATCATCCAGAAGAAAAATATAAAACGTAAGAAGGCAGGACAAGACATATGTGTTCTGGTTTAAATGGGCCAGGCAATATACAGGCCTTAAAATAAACTTGGAGGACATTAGTGTGAATTAACAAAAATATTAAAACAGAGATGGAGAGAGACACAGATGGATATAGACAAAAATACAGAGAGAAATGGAGGGAGACAAAGATGGATATAGAAAGAAAGACAGAGAGAAATAGAGGGAGACAAAGATGGATAGAGACAAAAAGACAGAGAGAAATGGAGGGAAGGAGAGTAACCTCTGGAATATCATTTGCAGTATAATAACAAACATCAGATTCCAATATGTCCTCAGTGAGAACTGTATCCTGTTCAAATTTCAAATTGGCAAACAAACAAAACAAAAACAAAGTCTTCTCATGCTTTATTGATTTCTGAAAAACTGAATTTGGGGTTTCAGACAAAACATATACGTCAATGTACAGAAACAACAAGTAGCGAGTAAAAACTTGGCAAAAACACAAATATTTCATCCCTCAGGGAAGCTTGAGCTCCACTCTTTTCAACATTTACACTGTATCAAATAATTGGCAAGAGCACTAGAAAAGCCTGCAGTGCTTGGCCTCACCCTACTGGACTCGGAAATCAATTGTGTACTTTTGGCAGATGATAATTTTTTTCTGTTCCCAACAATGCCTGCATCAGCACCTAAATCTTGACAATGACTCTCAATAAGACAAAAAATGATAGTCACAAAAATGGTCCATACACCAGGATCACAAATATACATTTTAACAAGAAACAGTTTTCCTACACAAAAACAAAAATGATCTGAAACATAACACAACAGGTAACTTCAACATGGCTGTAAGCTATAACATAATACTTGAAATCCCAATCAAGATCTGACTCAAATCAATTACAGAAGCAATTTTCCTCTGTGTTTGTGGCATCTTTGGGGCGTACCAACCAATAATTTGCAAGAGAGCAGAGAGACATGGAGAGAAAGATATGAAAAAGGACAGAAAGAGAGATAGAATGTCCTGTGGTCCAGGTGGCACGTGTTTTAAATGATTAAGCACACTTCTTGGAGACAAGAACAGCAATGGCGTAGTGGAAGCACAACAGCTCCACTACAAATAGTTTATTATTATTATTTAAGATTCTACAAACTCGCTGCAAAGATTGTCCTTTTGGAGGTAATCCACTACAAAAGCCAGCTATGGAAAGCTAGGAAAATGCAATACCAGTTGCTTACTTCTATCAATAAGAAGTCACCATCCCCTTAATCGCCTCGCAAGATGGCCAAAGGCATGCTCTCATTTCATTACATGGACATGGAATCACTTGTACGAAGAGTTAACACCGAAGTGCTGGCAGGCACAGAGACATCTCTTAATAAAAAAATAAGACCAAGTTCTACAGAAACTGAAAGACTGTTAAACACGCCTCAAGGATTTGGGGAATTCGCTCAGTCCCTGACCTTCAATGGATTCCAGATCTTCATCTAGGAGAAAACCTCTTCTGCAGTTGTTACTAGGTGACACAATTTATTTGTGGCTACAGTAGGCAGATGCTCCGGGCAAAGAGGATTACATTCACAATGCTTTTTTCAGTCATATTTCGTGTTCATCATAATAGTAAGGAGAAGTTCAAGTAACCACAGGATGTATTACACCTTTCTGGACAACCTGCCAGTGACCCCAACGCCATGGAAGAGGCCTCTCCTGACTGAGCAGTAGTTTGAATGGTTTTGTTTGGTGGGAGAGACTGAGAAAATGGATAATTGCAGATGCCATGTTATAATTTCTGACTTGACCATGACTAGTCTCATTCCTTGCAGGCAAAATCTGCTTACTTCGGTAAGAAAGTACATGTTTTTAAATATTACATTTTTGTTTGATGTCAGTATCAACCTGTTATTCCCCTCACTCACACTGTAGGGCAATTCTGCAATAGCATCAAACTGGGGTATGAAAAAACTATTTCCAATGAATTACTTCAAACACTTTTATTTTGCACATTTGTGCCAATTTCTTGGCTCTTTGAGCAAAACTAGATTTTCAGATGACAACATACGCATTATAAGAACATTTTGTTAATAGAATGTGAAAATGTTCATAATTGTGGTTTTTGTATGCATCCAAGTGTTTCCGTAACACTTTAAGATTCATAGACATTTGCCAAAGTTTCTGGACTCCCAAAAATGCCTGTCCATTTCTGTCACATAAATAACAAAGGTTTTGTTTTTCCTGTCAAGTCTATATGTCGGTACACAGGAGTGGTATAGGACCCATACAGAGAGTGAATTCGTGTTGTTTAATTCCAAAGGGGCAAGGCAAAAATCGCAGTCAAAACATACACAGCACAGGTCATACTGTAGATCTTTTCCAGCCAGGTTATCAAAAGGGCTAGGCAGAATCGTAGTCAAGGTAACACAGGGCACAGGGTTAGGTACACAAAATTCACTAATAATAAACAGGATCAGTACGTTGCTAACACAAACATTATCCCACAATGAACTGAAGGTGGCCATGAACTACATAGACATGCTAATAATGCACAAATGAAACCAAGTGAAACTAAGGACAGAGCATAGAAACATGATACTACACAGGGACCTAACGAAAAATTTGGTACACAAAGACACTCAAACCCAAACAAAAGGTACACAATAAAAACAGCAAAAAATGACTCCTGACATTTCTCCTGACATTAAGTTTTTTTTTATTTTGTGTCTACACATCCTCTTTAAGGTTGTTCAAATACATGTATTAAAATGTCCATTCATGCGATATAAGTAATTTCTGTGAGGCAATTCATTTCAGATAATTTGCTAGAATCATATATGCTGGAATCACCCTGTAGTTACGACTATTCATGCAGAAATTGAATAATATTATTATTATTATTAATAATTATTTGGTTTTGGCCAGAGGGGCTTGCTTGACTCACTTTTGTGTTGTTATGTTTACATCACACTACAAATGAACATCATCGCCAACACTGCTTACTGGTCAAACAGCCCGACTCCTTGTGTTGGTTCTATAATGTTACAGTTCAAAGGGCAGATGACCAAAGTCTAACCCCCATTACTCAATTTTGCAACTTTCATCATAGTAAATAGTTCTTCCTTGTTCCTTGATTTACAGAGTGTTTAATTTAAAACTGACTGGGTTGGGCAAGTGTTTTGGGCCTCATTCAATTGCAAAAGCTGGGGTGTAGCCTTTTTCAGACAAACTGGAGTAATGTTATGTTGACGGGGGTGCTTTATGGTGAAATTGTGTCCTTTTTCCGGTCAGTGCAAGGTTTTTATTTCCCATATTTTGTCTACATTTTCAAACTGAGTTTTTGAAAACACAGTCATTGCTTGGAACCCATGTAGATAAATCATCACCCTCAAGTGCTTAAGTGTCTGGCAGAGCTAATGCCTTGATAAACACCTGTGACAAACAGGGTTTAGTTTATACTTGGAGAGTATTACATCCTGGAGATAAAGACTTCTATTTTAGTACTGATACTGGTAGCATTTTAATTTATGATAATGCAGCTGAGTTTATGGAGTTAAATGGTTCCAATATGGCACAGCAAATAAGATTTTGGAGATTTTGCTCTTATCTTGCCCATGATCCCAAATTTGATTAATTTCCGAAAAAGCACCTTGGCCTCTTTTTTAACTATGATATAATTCCTGGTATCTCACCGCTTCTATTACAGTTAATGCACATACTGTATATGTGGTTTAGTAGTCATACTTTTCTGGTCTTAGAAAAGATTGTTTGGTAGAGCAGAGCAGCGAGATATGCACAGATTAAAATGTAGATACATTCTTATGAAGAGGTCATGTGTGAACTAGAAACTGTGTAGACTTCTCCAGGCCATTCTGAACCAGAAAGCTGACAAATCTACACTCACCTAAAGGATTATTAGGAACACCATACTAATACTGTCTTTGACCCCCTTTTGCCTTCAGAACTGCCTTAATTCTACGTGGCATTGATTCAACAAGGTGCTGAAAGCATTCTTTAGAAATGTTGGCCCATATTGATAGGATAGCATCTTGCAGTTGATGGAGATTTGTGGGATGCACATCCATGTCACGAAGCTCCCGGTCCTCCACATCCCAAAGATGCTCTATTGGGTTGAGATCTGGTGACTGTGGGGGCCATTTCAGTACAGTGAACTCATTGCCATGTTCAAGAAACCAATTTGAAATGATTCGAGCTTTGTGACATGGTGCATTATCCTGCTGGAAGTAGCCATCAGAGGATGGGTACATGGTGGTCATAAAGGGATGGACATGGTCAGAAACAATGCTCAGGTAGGCCGTGGCATTTAAAGGGGCCTAAAGTGTGCCAAGAAAACATCCCCCACACCATTACACCACCACCAGCAGCCTGCACAGTGGTAACAAGGCATGATGGATCCATGTTCTCATTCTGTTTACGCCAAATTCTGACTCTACCATCTGAATGTCTTAACAGAAATCGAGACTCATCAGCCCAGGCAACATTCTTCCAGTCTTCAACTGTCCAATTTTGGTGACCTGGTGCAAATTGTAGCCTCTTTTTCCTATTTGTAGTGGAGATGAGTGGTACCCGGTGGGGTCTTCAGCTGTTGTAGCCCACCCGCCTCAAGGTTGTGCGTGTTGTGGCTTCACAAATGCTTTGCTGCATACCTCAGTTTTAACGAGTGGTTATTTCAGTCAAAGTTGCTCTTCTATCAGCTTGAATCAGTCGGCCCATTCTCCTCTGACCTCTAGCATCAACAAGGCATTTTCGCCCACAGGACTGCCGCATACTGGATGTTTTTCCCTTTTCACACCATTCTTTGTAATCCCTAGAAATGGTTGTGGATGAAAATCCCAGAAACCGAGCAGATTGTGAAATACTCAGAGCGGCCCGTCTGGCACCAACAACCATGCCACGCTCAAAATTGCTTAAATCACCTTTCTTTCCCATTCTGACATTCAGTTTGGAGTTCAGGAGATTGTCTTGACCAGGACCACACCCCTTAATGCATTGAAGCAACTGCCATGTGATTGGTTGATTAGATAATTGCATTAATGAGAAATTGAACAGGCGTTCCTAATAATCCTTTAGGTGAGTTTATGTTCTTTGCTTGTATGTATTGGCTAACAAACCACATTCATTTCTATCTGGCTAATCTTCTCTGTTTCAGATCTTAAACACAGAATATGTCAATGATTTAAAGACTCTGCAAAGAATGTCTTTCATCATAGCAAAGATATAAACAACATTTTCAAAACGAGTATGAGTAGCTATATACCTCCCAATTTAATAACATGGCTGAATTATCTTCTAAGCTGACACCCCCAAAAGTGACAGAGCAAAAGAGAGAGTCCTTAAACCAGCTTATTGGCATAAGTGAAATTCAGACCTACATTTCTAAGCAATAAGGCCCAGGGCCTGACGGCTTTCCAGCCAAATTGAATGAGAAATGCAAGGATATGATTATCCATCCACTTCATGAAATGCCTCAGTCTTTTTTAGATACTGGCAGCCTACCTCCAACCACAATGGAAGTGAATATCTCTTTGATTCTAAAGAAGGGCAAACTATCTGATGAATTTTCCTTGTTCAGACCTTTTTCATTTCTGAATTTGGATGTTCAACTTCTGGCTAATGTTTTGGCAAATACAGCTCTGGAAAAAATGAAGAGACCACTCCTATTTTTTCTTAAATCAGCATGTCTGCATGTATGGCAGCCATTCCATTCAAGTGTCTGTTAAATTCCAACACAAGCACACCTCATTTTACTTAATCAGGTAATGATTAGGAGATTACCTGAACCAAATCTAATTTAACAAGGAAAAGTATAAAAACCACTGCTGTGGTCATTACTATCCTCTTGCAATAGGACCAGCTGGATGGTAAAAAAAGTGCAAGTACCTCAAAGGTAATTTGAATAAAAAAACTACTATTCAGCATAACAAAAGAGTTGAAATGAAAAGCTTTGTGTGAGGAAATGAGGGGTTTAATTCTGGCTTTACTAGCAGAGGGATACAGTGAGCGTCAGGTTGCTGAAAATTTCAAAGACAAGGGTTCATAAAAACCAGATCAAGCAACATACATTGGGGACAACAAAGCTACAGACTGGCAGAGGGTGAAAATAAATGTCCACTGACTAAGGTGGACAACTTCTTCAAATGTCACTCAACAACCATAGGATGACATCAAGTGACCTACAAAAAGAATGTCAAACAGCAGCTGAAGTGAAGTTCATGGTTTGAAAGGATGGTTCAAAACAGTTTCCTAGGGGCAGGGCTGAAGTCGTGCAAAGCTAGAAAAAATAGAGGAATGGAGTAAGGTCATCTTCTCTGACGAGTCTAATGTTCACTTAAATTTTTGTGCCAGGCGTGGCATAAAGTCACCCAACAGCAATGTGACCGACTGGTGGAGAGCATGCCAAGAAGCATTTTGTTGTTGAAATATGAATATTAATTTGTTTTCTTTGCATTATTTGAGGTCTGAAAACAATGCATCTTTGTTTGGTTATTTTGATCAGTTGTGGTTTTCTACAATACATACAATATTTTTATTTGGAATTTGGGTGTAATGTTGTCAGTAATTTATAGAATAAAACAAAATCATTCATTTTATTCAAACACATACCTATCAGTAGTAAAACCAGAGAAACTGATAATTTTACAGTAGCCTCTTAATTTCTTCCAGAGCTGTAGACTTAATGCAGTCTATTGAAATTGATTCACTCATTGAACTTGACTAGGCAGGATTATTATAAGGCAGATGTGAGTCTTAGAAGTCATGAGTACTTCTAAACATTATCTAGCTTGCTAATCTGCACAGTCCAGATGCCTTGGTTTTATCCTGCTTGATGCAGAGAAGACCTTTGACTGGGTCATAAGGCTTTATTTGTTTACAGCACTCAACACATTTGGGCTAGGAGATGATTTCATCAAATGTATAGAGATACTTTATAATTGCACTACTGCTGCTGTCCTAACTAATGGAACCCAATCACCCAATTGTTTTACATTAGGATGTGGTACAAGACAGGGTGGTACATTGTCAGCCATGTTATTTGCTTTGGTTGAGCTTTAGCTGGGGCATTAACACTGAATGATTCATCTAGGCAACAAAGAACATATCCTTATATGCAAATTATGTTTAGCTTTTACTGGAATCGAATACATTACAATCTTAGGTTTTTATACCTTATCTGTTCTTTTGGTATTTTTTCTGGGTATAAAATGTACTTCGAAGTTACAGTATGTAATTGAACTTCAAGATAATTAATCTCCCAGCATTTGCAATGCTCTCCTTCTGGGTCAATCATGAGAGATATTCATAGAATTTTGTAGCCTACCTCTATCCTGGCTGGACTGTATTTACCTCATTAAAATAAATATTTGCCCTTGTTTCTTTATTGTATTGATTATTTTCTAAGATTATCCCAACCTTGCCTCCTAGGGGTTAGGATAATTATCTGCTTTTCAGCAGATAATCACTGCTATTATATCCTTGAAGGAAAAGAACAAGGTTGAGATACAGCGATATGTTCTTGCCTACTAGATTCGGTGGTCATGCAGACCATTCTATTAAATGTTAGTAATTTACATCTGACTTGAGATTCGTCCTTGCGTGGTTTTTTGAAACCCCAAGTTATTCCTGTGCTTGACAGCCAATCAGCTAAGCTCAGGACAATCCTGATCAATAACCTTTTATATTGATCCCAGACAGAGATAGTTAAACATACTAAAAAGATAATTAGATAATAAAGAACATGCTTGCTTTTTGACACATGTCAGGAAATTTGAAGGCCACAATGATCACCTTTCTTTACTGACCCCTTTACATGAGAATCCAGATTTATTACCCGGGATAAGAGGAGGCTTCTTTGCATGTAAGCCCACAATACAAAATGCTCCCTCATCAAGATTCAAACCCCGGTCCCCCACATGAAAGGCTGTGTTGTTAACCTCTACAACACAAAGCTGAATATTTGCTGGGCGTCAGAATAGCTTCTTGTCTCTTTCCTGAATAAATCCTCTTTGGCCACTGACCGTTTTAACAGTTAATTGGCCATTTGTGAATGACATTGATACAGTTAAACTGAGTAACGTTTCTTAGTAAGTTTACCTGCACCACAAATGTATTGTGTTTGCCACTGGCTGCTTTAACAGTGTATTAGCCAGTAATAAGCTTTACCGGTATTGTGATGGCAATTTCATCAATCAGAACTTTTAAAGGAGTAAGGACAAAGACAAAATTCTCTTGCGAAATGTAATAGTTTTTTTGCAAATAGAGAGATGCGTAAACCCTTACAAATATAATCACCCGAGGAGTCTCTAAAGTAGATGCATGAACAGTTCATATTTATTACAGTTAAAAGGGGTGTGGTAAATTGCTGCCCATCTGTCTTGTCAATAAAACACATTCCCTTTGTTCTGTCAATACCTAGGCTTCACACAAGGGGCAAGCTGTCCTTCCTCAGATGGGTAACCTCTTGAACTCTTAAAGCATCCGGACAGACGATAGATGCCCTGATAAGTTATACAGATGGGCATATTAATGAGTAACCCTTTAATCTGTTGATACCAGTCAATGATGCCCCCTGGGCAAATACCAGATCCCTCCCTCCTACATTCCTTTTCTCATCCAAACATGGGGACTCAGTACCTTTAACTAGTAACCCATTTATACATGTATAGGACCAAGTATACATCAGTTTAAGAATTTCCACAACAGTATCTACTAACTTACTGGAATAGTCATAAGAATTGAGCAATTGCGAATGAGTCTGCCAAAGTTATTTCATTTCATATGCATAAGAACGTATTTTCTTCTTTCATGGCAAAACAACATAATTTTTTCTTTCATTTGTGAGTTACATTTATACAATAACAATCAATAAAGGCGATGATAACTAACTTTTTCATCAAGTGAAAATACGAGAGAATCGTGGAATCTACCAGAAATAATTCATAAATGTTGTTGCTCTCAATAGATTTGAACTTAGATCTTCCACATGGGAGGCACTGTCTTTAACCACTACGCAACAGCATTACATGTTTCAGCAGTCGCTAGACTCCTTTGAGGATTGTGTAAAACTGACTAACGTTTCTTAGTACGTTTTTGAACTGTATTGCTTTTGCCACTGGCCATTTTAAGAGCTTATTAGCCAGTAATAGGCTTACTAGTATCTACTATCATAAGAATTGAGCTTGCCTGCGAGGAGATACTAACTCGGGACCTATAGTTCACAAGTCTGTGTCCCTAAACGCTACACTATTTAACAAGGGGCAGTCTACTTGTCTGTCAGTCAGTCAGATAAAAGACATTTGCTCTTCTTGCCCAGCTCGGCTTACGCGGCCTGGCAATGAAGGGTATCAGTATTGTCAAAGAAATTGGGCAAGTTAAATAAATTATTCAATTTGACCCAATAGATTTGGCATACCAAAAAGTGACTTCTTTAAGTACCTTCAGATTTATAATGTCATATATAATTTCAACAAATATAACGTTGACATTATATTTAGGTGGCTTTGTCCTTTTTTTACTTGACAACCTTTTAAAGAATACACATCTCAAATCTTTCACTAGACACTTTTTTATATTTTTGTGAAGTTTAACGAAAAACAATGCAGACAAATAGGAGAGGTTAAGGGAGGCTGATTTAGATCCCCCCCCGTAGAGGTTGCTCCAACTGTAATCCGGGTCAAGGAGCAGAATGATCTCTTTATAGATTCTGTGCGCATACATCTTGAGACTATTTAATGACACTTCCAGTTATGTAGTGATGCTAGTTAATCCCACTTCAGGTTAAGCATTTCTTTATAAAAGCAAGGAAATGCCCATTCATTGGCGATTCAAAATCGCTACAGATAATTTTGTCTGCTAAGGTCCAGAAAACTTTCCAGAAAACCAGTAACCTGAGTGCTTTTAAGTCACCATATTTGATAAAAAGTGTATAACTTTACAAATCACTTCCAACTGCTCCATCGGAGAGTTAGAGAGCTTAATTTCCTATTGCTTCAAGAAATACTTTGACCTACGAGAAGCTTTGTTTCCCCAAACGTATCAGTCAATGCAAAACATTTGAAACCATAAAAGACTAAATCTAATATCTATCGTGTGAAAAACAACATGTGCGTCGTTGGCAGCCATATAATGTGGCCTCCTGTCACAATCTACAGGTCAGCCAATGAACATGCAAAACTGACATTAGTAGACCTTGAGTATGACATTGTTGTTTTGTTTGTCAGAGGTTAAAGAGGTAGACACAGATCGAGACAGATAAAGACAGATGTATAATATAAGTGAGATACCCTTTTTGGCTCTGAGGAGATTAGAACACAGAATAGAATAACAAACAAAGCACTCCTATATCTGTTAGATGAAATACCAAAAAGTGCAAAAACAGCAGCACAATCTGTGACCTTACACTGAGTAAAGGGCAACCAGTGGAACACAGCATTTTAAATATCACCAATAGTTGTTTACCTTCCCCCTTCTACTGTAGATACAACTACATGCACATTGTTAAAACATATACAGCTCTGGAAAAAACTGAGACCACTGCACCTTTTTCTTTCCTTTCCAAAAAAGTCAAAAAAGTGAGGAACGGAAAGGTTAAAATTAAGAGACCACTGCAAATTGAAGGCTTCCTTTCCACACTCAAAACTTTTTTGGAGAGGAAAGAAAAAGTTGCAGTGGTCTCTTATTTTTTTCCGGATCTGTACATTGGTTAACATTTAACACATCATTTTACATTTGAACCATGGTGGACCACTTTTTTACCTTTCCCACTTTTGTGTGAGTGCAAGGCTTGGACAGAATTGTTTCAAAAAGGCAGAATGCGTTCTTAGTGATTAACAATGAGTGCATTTCAAATCATGTTTTGTTATTGTTTTTGCTCTATTAAAAAACATTTTACCAGATGAAAAAGACTGAGGGCGACTTCTCATTTTTAGCAATAGTCAGGGTTAACTACTTTGCTTAGCAGCAGATATTTCACCTTGGCAATTTGGGGATTCACCTTTTGGTTACTGGCAAAATGCTATAAATACACTCACCTAAAGGATTATTAGGAACACCATACTAATACTGTGTTTGACCCCCTTTCGCCTTCAGAACTGCCTTAATTCTACGTGGCATTGATTCAACAAGGTGCTGCATTCTTTAGAAATGTTGGCCCATATTGATAGGATAGCATCTTGCAGTTGATGGAGATTTGTGGGTTGAGATCTGGTAAAGTGTGCCAAGAAAACATCCCCCACACCATTACACCACCACCAGCAGCCTGCACAGTGGTAACAAGGCATGATGGATCCATGTTCTCATTCTGTTTACGCCAAATTCTGACTCTACCATCTGAATGTCTCAACAGAAATCGAGACTCATCAGACCAGGCAACATTCTTCCAGTCTTCAACTGTCCAATTTTGGTGAGCTCGAGCAAATTGTAGCCTCTTTTTCCTATTTGTAGTGGAGATGAGTGGTACCCGGTGGGGTCTTCTGCTGTTGTAGCCCATCCGCCTCAAGGTTATGCGTGTTGTGGCTTCACAAATGCTTTGCTGCATACCTCGGTTGTAAAGAGTGGTTATTTCAGTCAAAGTTGCTCTTCTATCAGCTTGAATCAGTCGGCCCACTCTCCTCTGACCTCTAGCATCAACAAGGCATTTTCGCCCACAGGACTGCCGCATACTGGATGTTTTTCCCTTTTCACACTTCTTTGTAAACCCTAGAAATGGTTGTGCGTGAAAATCCCAGTAACTGGGCAGATTGTGAAATACTCAGACCGGCCCGTCTGGAACCAACAACCATGCCATGCTCAAAATTGCTTAAATCACCTTTCTTTCCCATTCTGACATTCAGTTTGGAGTTCAGGAGATTGTCTTGACCAGGACCACACCCCTACATGCATTGAAGCAACTGCCATGTGATTGGTTGATTAGATAATTGCATTAATGAGAAATTGAACAGGTGTTCCTAATAATCCTTTAGGTGAGTGTATATAGCTACACTACCAACTCTTGTTTCCTGTTCTTTGGCAATCTGAATGTGAAAATCTAGAAAGATAGATAATTGATCAATATAATAGAAAATGCTTGATTGATTGGTAGAGAAAAAATATGAGCCCTGATTTGAGAGGGAATAACTGTTTTTGTTTGAGGTCAAATAGAAAAAGCAAACCAAGACCAGTGAGCAAAAATGTTGAAAAATGGTGAAGGGATGTTGAAAAGATGTCTTTTAAATTATTTTGTTCAGTGAGAGGGCACTGACTAAGCACTTATACCTACCAGACAATAAATGATTTTAAATGACCCCACCATATCATCTTCGTATACCAATACCTTGGTATTACAGAATAAGTGCTTTCTGCCAAATGTAGCAGCAAATCCCATAGCACGCAATGAAAAATATCTCCGAATGACACGCAATGACAAATGCCTGAACACAGCGGCAGAGATTTTGACTATGCTTTAACTGAATTGTAACTAGAACTTGGGGAGGAAGTGGGGAGAGAGAGGATGGAGGCATGAGTTGTCTGTGCTTGTGTATGTGTGGTTTTTGCAGCTTCAGTCACCCATGATGGAACATTTTTGTCAACACTGAGGAAATCACTCATTAATATCAGGCAGATGCACCACTGGACTGATCTGCAAGGGATACTGCTGCTCGGGACTGTGCTGACCAATCTGTCTTCCATTCCATTTATTAGAATTAACATTAGTAAGGTGCAGTGTTTTACACCATGAGTTACATTTAATAGAGTCTGTCGCATATGTAATTAATGGTTACTGGTTACATAAGGACTTGTACATCGCTAGCCATGACCTCCTTTATGACCTTGTAACAGGTGAGATGAGAGAGGGAGTGTCATCAACAGAACAGATTTGTAAAAGGTAACATGTAAGAAGTTTATTTCCTTTTCAACATAAATATGCCAGACGTTGTTATTGAGGGTAGGGGCCTTAGGGAGGTACAGTAAGCAAGTTGGCTGCTCCTTTGACCGCAAAATTGAGCAGGCCTTTTATTCATAAGGTACTGAAATACCAACCGAAACAGCTTTGGGTATCAATGCAGGCTACCGGTACAGATATTTGTGAGCCTTGACAATGTACAGTGAACTCAATAAATATTATCAACCTTCATGAAATTGAGCAAAAGTGAATGCAATAATAAACAACACAAACATATTTTGGGATGAAATGTAACAGGGAGTCATATACCTTTATTTCAACCCAACATTTTTATGAGTAGTATGATTCTTTTCCTGCAAAACATCAGTTTCAAATGTATTGACACCCCTAAAAAATATTAAAAGCAACGTAGGTTATAAAACTATATGCTTTTTAGTTCTAATATAGGCCTCAGTCTACTAAGAACTGTATTTCACCTGGTCTTGTTTCCCTGGGGTAAAAATATGAGGTCGTGCACACATCATTATAGTAATGAAGTTTTAATAATCCTTTTCCTTTTGATTGTAATTTCACATATGGATTTAAATAATGTAGTTACAATTTGTGTGTATGTGTAGAAATCACAACAGAAGAGGCCTGGGAAGAGAACAGCCTTGTTGATGACATACAGTATGAGCGTGTGTGATAGCTGCATCCAGGAAGTATTTACCTCCCAATGTATGAAACCCATCAGCTTCAGAACTGGAAAGATTGTGGTGCTGCTCTGAGTTAGTACAACAACATCATTTCATGAGCAGGACCAGATGTGATAGCGCTCAGGGCCCATATTGAAAACTTCATTTGAATTAATGCTGATGTTCGAAGGCTTGCTACAGTAATGCTGCAGAAGTATAAAAGTGGAACATTTTAGTCAAATTTACAATTATTCAAATGTGTTCATATAAACCATAAGGAATAGTATGCTGTCTTTTATTATTTATTTATTTTTCTTTTACTTTTCTGACATACATTTACATTTTAGTAATTGAATGGAACCTTTTATCCAGAGATGCTTACAGTTAATGCATACAATTTAAGGTAGTAATCTGGGACAATAACAAATGTACTTGCCATAAATATGATCATTTTCATGTTTTAATATTTTCATAGGATATTTTGTAATGCTTTAGAGTATGGCAATTATGAAAGTACATTTTTGTTTGTGTTACTTCAAAGGTAATTTTTTTGGACAAAAATCTGATGGACTGGAAGACAGGTCAGTATTGAGGGAAGAATAAACACAGAAAATTACACAGAGGTTCTTCAGGAAAACCTGATCCAAATCGCACAGGACCTCAGACTGTAGTGAAGATTCATATTTTAGCATGACAACTTGAAGCACACTGCCAAGACAGCGCTAGAGTGGCTTTGGTCTGTAAATGTCCTTGAGTGGCCCAGCCAAAATCTGGCCTTGCTCATGAGAGAGACCTATAGATCACAGTTTGCCAAAACTCCCCATCCAATCTAACAGAGCTTGAGAGGATCTACAAGAAAGAATTGGGGAAACTCTTTAGCCCACATAAGGCCGGTTTGTCATTGTTTTACATTTCTTAATAATGGCCTTAATAGTGGAGATTAAATTGGTAGATAGGTATTTTTGGGCATGTAGCTTTATTTTTATCGCCATTAGTTGATGTGTGATAAAGGTCAACAACCTTTTTTCTCATTTAAGTGGTGTGTTTGCTAGTGACCTTTGCTATGTGTGTTGGCGCGAGTATAACAAGTGTGTAAAAGAGAGGCAATGAAAAAGAAATGAAAAAGAAAATAAATGAACAATTCAAATGATTACTTTATAAGTTATTTTCTTTTTGCAAGGTATAACAAGCGAACCGGCATCATAGCTTACAGGCAAATCATAATCCGTGAGGTGTGGTGGGTGAACAACAGAATATGAACACAACTGATCAGTGACTGGAAACAGGTGCGTCCTCGGGATGCGCTGCTGCCATCACTCTCCTGCTGGTGGTTAGTAAACCGGCGAGGTATAGCGTCGGAAAGGAAGGGGAAACACTGCGCCACGCAGAGCAGATGTGACACTACGTTCATGGGTAATTAAGGGACTTTAGCCTGTGTGTCGCTTCATATTTATAACCATTGAAACAGGATGTCATCGATGACGACATAATTGTTCTCAAAGACCCAGATTCACTTTAAAATGTAAAATATCCACAGGGAACTGTTGGCATGGTATAAAGTTATTTGTAATGTAAATTGTGGAGATATTTTTTTTACCTTTATTATGATTGTCTAAATCTACAAAGTAGGTCATTTCCAGCAGGTGCTGTAAATAGGTAGGTACTGTAACTCTCTTCCATTGCTCCATCCTGGTTAAATGTGCACCAGATGTCTGTACTCACAATAAGATATTACCTGTTTAAATAGCTGACTGGAATTTATCACAATGCTAATGAGCCACAACTGAATTATAAATGAGAGTTGATTAGGAAAAAGTTTACCCATGAGGTAAAGGTTACCCATGAGGCTGATGAGCAGCCATTGTTTGTGTGTGTGTGTGTGTGGGTTTTTGTGCGCACTTCTTAAGCACAATGATTTGTGTGTTTCTCAAGCGAAGTGGCATATTGGAATGTTTCATAAAAGGGTATGGGTAAGGGTAATAATGCCATTATATGAGAACATTCCAATCCTTTCCGTTTGATGTATATGTGTATGCCGCATACCTGCAATATGGGTTCACATTTATACGCACGCACACCCATAATCCCTATCCCGTCGTCCTTCCCCTCACACCTCACCCACAGTCAATGGGGCGATTAAGAGTGATGTGTGTGACCTTGCCCCCCCACCCTCCTCAAATGGTCCATTCAACCTCACTAATCTTCATTAGCACATAAAAGACCTTAGACCAGGTCAAATGTGAAGCTGCGGTAGCAGTGACACAGGGGAAAGGTAATGGCGGACCAGTGACAGACATTATAGGAACAGCCTATGAAAGCGGGTTCAGCCCAGCAGGTAGCCAGCAGGTAGCCAGCAGAAGGAGCTGGTAGCTACAGACAGCATTTCAACATATTAGCATCGTAGCATCCATACAACCAGCAGCTGGGCTGACAGCTGTCATCCACTCGCCTCCCTACCGATCAGCTAAATAAACACAGCTAATGGCTGACAAAGAAAATGAGGAAACACGAGGACATGAGAGGGGGGTGGTGTTTCTCTTCAAAAAACACCTCTGCCTGTGGTGTGGGGCTGAAGGTGTTAAGTCACTTGGGCTCACACACACGCAGTCACGCACAAACACACACATATCTCTGTAATTCACCGACCCTTCCTGCCATGCCTCTTTCCACTAAATTCGATTACATTTCAAGGTGCTTCATTGGTATGACCTAACACAGGAAAATCTAAATTCACTTTTGCATGAGAGAAAGAGAGAGAGAGAGAGAGAATGACAGAGATGGCGGCAGACTATGATGAGGAATCACCATTCATAAGTACTGTACAAGTTAATGCTTGTTAATAAAACATGGTTTGGAGAGATGCAAAACTGTAACATATAACTCCAATAATGGGTAAATATAAAATAAATACTTACTCCTGTCTGTAGGTAATGGCCACTGTGTACAGAAAGAAACACTCCTGCAAGCACAACACATACATTCATAAGCAAGCACAGACAAACACACAGAGACACACAAACATATACACAGACACGCACACACACAGATCCAAAAGGGGTAAAGTGCTTTTATGTGTTAACTTTCATTACTAGTTTTGCCTTTTCCTGGTAGTTTTTTATTTCCCCCTTTCACATATGAAGCATTAATTTCTGCTGCTTTCATGCATATAACTGCATGATTTTACTATTGATTAACCTTGCATGCCTTCTAATTATTTTAGATTTTTTTGATTTGTTTAGCCTAAGCAATACATTTATCTTTGTCTGCATTCCATTGATTTGCTATACAGTCGGTGGCATGAGCCCTCAGCCTGCATTGATTTAACAGGCAAACCCATGGTTCCTTACATGCTCCTGACCAGAGTCATATTCTATAGACAGTACATAGATAGACAAAACAGGAAGCTGCATTTGGCCTGAGTAATAGTGATGGGTCGTTTGCCAGCAATTCGTTCTTTTTGAACGAATCTTTGAGTTTCTTCGATCTAAATTGATCCTTGATCTTGCCTCTTGATTTTGACTTTAATTAAATTGATTTAATTCATAACTAGGCCACATTCTAATCCCTTTGTTTCCAATTATGTCACATCTTTTCAATTCATAACCTACTCAGTCCTAATCAGCCATTACTGAACTGCTACACATATTTAGATGTTCTCTTTTAGATTTGTCTCCACTATGTAGGATTTTTTCAGTAAAAAAACAATTACATCATTTTGCTCAAACTCACGTCTTCTTAGCCTTGATAATGTTAGCTTAGGGTTTCTGATAGCTAGCTACAGAGAGTTGGTCTTAGCCTTCTTTCGCTTTGCAATTTTTGTAGTGTTTGCTGTAGTAGACAAGGGAGGAACTGACGGTTTGTCATCTTGGTATTATAGTTTCTTTCAGTTAGCAAACTTCGCCCCTTACGGCATAGTTATGCTATACAGTAGGGAAAACAAGTATTTTATACAATGCTGATATTGCAGGTTTTCCTACTTACAAAGCATGTAGAGGTCTGTCATTTTTATCATAGGTACACTTCAACTGTGAGAAAATCATATTGTATGATTTTTAAATAATTAATAATTGCATGACAACAGTCCTCCTGTTCTCCACTCATTACCTGTATTAACTGCACCTGTTTGAACTCGTTACCTGTATAAAAGACACCTGTCCACACACTCAATCAAACAGAATCCAACCACTCCACAATGGCCAAGACCAGAGAACTGTGTAAGGACATCAGGGATAAAATTGTAGACCTGCACACGGCTGGGATGGGCTGCAGGACAATTGGCTTGGTGAGAAGGCAACAACTGTTGGCCCAGTTCAAGATGACGGTCAATCTCCCTCGTTCTGGGGCTCCATGCAAGACCTCACCTCGTGGGGCATCAATGATCATGAGGAAGGTGAGGGATCAGCCCAGAACTACACGGCAGGACCTAGTCCATGACCTGAAGAGAGCTGGGACCACAGTCTCAAAGAAAACCATTAGTAACACATTACACTGTCATGGATTCAAATCCTGCAGCCCCGACAGCCCCGAAACCTGAAGGATCTGGAGAAGGTCTGTGTGGAGGAGTGGGCCAAAATGCCTGCAGCAGTGTGCAAACCTGGTCAAGAACTACAGGAAACGTATAATCTCTGTAATTGCAAACAAAGGTTTCTGTACCAAATATTAAGTTCTGCTTTTCATGCAATAAAATGCTAATTAATTACATTTTTTTTTTTACATCAGGGTATCACTCTGTTTGGCTATAGGTGTTAGGGTATCATTGATTGGCTGTTGGTAGAACAAACCACTTTTACAGAAAAGGGTTTAATCATGATGCTGTAAAAAAAAAACAGCAAAGAGTAAAAAACATGAATCCCTTCATCAATGCAATTATTCTGTTTAAAAACTGTTAACCCTCTCAACAGTACTGAATACAACACTGACTGACAAATTAATAATTCTATGTAAGCCAACCAAATGCCCCCCACCCCGCCTCCGCAGGCCTGGGCCCGGGACAACATTCATGGTTGTCCCGCCCTGTCGGCGTCCCTGTGTACAATAATAAATGTTTACATCTTCTTATAATACACATAAAGAACATGGTTTTGGTGCTGGCTGTAAAGCATGATATGGTGTTGCATTTACTCTTACTCAGAGTACTACGGTTCCTTCCTATTCCCATCTTTATATCAAGTGTAACCCGGCGGTTATTTGAGGTTCATGCGGCGTGAGTCGAAAGATTTGTCCCTTTTACTGAAAGATTCGAAAAGATCCGGATCAGTAAATTGAGTCAATTTACTACTGAGTAATCCAAGCACAAACCAGCACAAAAACTGAAATAGAACCTGTTGCTCATGGGGACAGGAGAGATGTATCAACGAGGTCACAACTTTCATTGTTTTTCTGTCCTTGTGAAAATGTTGGTGTGTATGTTCACAAGTACACACAACATATCAAATGTTGAAACTGCAACATTTTATTGTTTCTTGAAAGATATGTTCCAAGTTATTTCTCCATAATGAATTTGAATTTGATTTTGATGCCAGCAACACATAAAAAAAAATAGGGACAGAGGCAACAAAAGACTGGAAAAGTGTAATGCTATAAAACCAAACCTGGTGGAATATCTCCCAAATAATTAGGTCAATTCACAACAGGTCAGTTAAATGAATGGGTATTAAAAGATAATTCCAGAGAGGAATGGGTCTGTCAGAGAGAGGATTGGTTCACCACTCTGTGAAAGACTGCACGGGCAAATGCAACAATTTATCAAGTAAAATTGCAAAGAGTTTGGGGATCTCATCATTTACGTAATGTAATATCCTAAAAAGATTCAGAGAATCCAGAGAAATCTCTGTATGCAAGGGATGGCAATATTGGATGGCTGTGATCCTCAGGTGGCAATACAATAAAAACAGACCATCTGGCTTGTTATCAGTACACAGTTCAAAAGCCAACATCTGTGATGGTATGGGGGTGCATTAGTGCACATGGCATGGTTGTATGCATATCTGTGAAGGCACCATTAATGCTGAACAATATATTCAGGTTTTGGAGCAAAATATGCTGCCACCCAGAACATTTATTTTTCAGGGAACGCCTTGCTTACCTGCAGTCCAGACCTATCACTCATTGACAACATTTGGCATATTGTTAAAAGAAGAAGTGATTCAACACAGTGGTAAACATGCCCCTGTCCCAACTTTTTTGGAAAGTTACTGGCATCAAATTCAAAATGGGCATGTGTTTTTCCAAAGACAATAACATTTCTCAGTTTCAACATTTCATATGTTGTCTTTGTACTGTTTTCAGTTAAATACAGGGATACATGATTTGCACATCATTGCATTCTGTTTTTATTTGCATTTTAAGCAGTGTCCCAAATCATTTGGAAACGGGGTTGTAGAATGTACCTACCACTGGGATCTAATCTTAAAGCTGGGATCAGTAAAAGGTATCAATCACGTTCAAAGTTAACAACCTTCTATCACTCATAAAACATAAAATATATTGCAACTATTACCTATCATTTATCAAGACTGTATAATTAATCATTTCAAAACTAATTAATTTGGTCAATAACTAAATTAACATTTGGAGGCAGTACTTGGTTTGAATTGAAAGAGAACCCTAAGCTAAAAGTTAAGATACTATTGATCTAAAATGTATTTACCTTTTCTCTTATTACAAATCTGGGCAAACATTTATTTGAATCAGAACAACAGAGTATGCTAATGTATCTCAACAATGATAATTTGAGGAGGCAAATAAACTTAAAGGCTATAGAATTAGTTATTTATAACATATTTCATATTATTATTCTATTATTCTTCTGTTGAAAAAAAATTGTTGGGTTCAAAAAAACATTGCCATGTACCAAAGGAAGAAATCTAGTATTTGTGAAATAGATTATCAGATATTTCAGGGGATTTCAAATCAGACTTGAAGTCTACAAGTAATTTTTGTATTGTGTATTTTTATTTAAGAATAGCCATAGACACACTCCAATAATCAGATATAATTTACAAATAAGGCGAGTGTTCATTGGCTCTTTTAGATGCAGCGTGGATAACCAACTGTCTTCTTGAGGAGTGTGTGAGTTGGGCCACATGGTCTTAGTAGTGGGAATTTTTATTTAAGACAGTCTGTGTATGTGGGCTAAGAGGTTAGTTGAGGCATTCCTTATTTTTAAGAAATCATACACAAAATGTTAATTTGCCCAAGTATTAATTCCATTGAGCATGTGAAAGAACCGCCCAACCAGTGATAGACAAGTTAAGTAGATAAAAAATAATAGAAACATTGGTTAAATTAATGAATTGTGCTATGTATTTTATGATGTATGTAACTAAAGAAAAGTGAACATTTAGATCAGTTGGGGTATCGCTATGAGATACACAAAGCATGGTTCCCTATTTTTGCTATTAGTCAATATTTTCATAGGATTGTTCCATGATGTTCAATGACGTTTCTAAGACATTGTTCTCTGAATGTCAAATGGGACATAAGGACAATGTGGTTGCCATTTTCTCTGATTTGAAAATCGACTTGTTTCCTGTAAACACGGGAAATCACTAGTGTCCATTTTCTTGAAGAATATTTCATTATTGTCCCCCCTCAACAAATCTTCAAAGAACACATCAACCTACAGATACCCTTCTGCAGAGTTACAAACCCACTTTCCACCCAATGTCATTAAACCATCCCCACAACTGTGCAGTTAGACCCTTTTGCTGTGTTTTGACAAGTTTGCAACCCAGTCTACCTCTTACACTAAGTCAACAGGGAAAGGGCTCTGAACAGCATAGGGCTGAGGAGACAGGGCCTGTAAACCAGACTGGGGGGAAATACTGTGTGTAATGATCCAGTGATCCATTGTCTCTAATAAAGGGTCCAATGAGTATGAAGTCATGTTCCAGTTAATTAACTTGGCCGTAAATAAGGTGTGTGTGTGTGTCTGTTTATGTTTGTGTGTGTGCATGCAGGGATAGGGTCTCCCAGTCTAAAGAGGACGGTTAATGGGCCAATCAGCAAAGTTAATCAGGGTGAGGTTCATTATTGGCTCAGAAGAGACCCTTCTATTGGTCTTAACCCTTTCCCCCCAGTTTCACGTTTTTTTCTTTAACTCAATACATTTGACTTAAATGTTGTATAGGGCTATTTATCTCAACCTATTCTCTGCTTTGCTAAATTTGTGGTGAGGTGTGTGTGTGTGTGTGTGTGTGTGTGTGTGCGCATTGAAACCTGAAGCATGCTCAATCTTGGTTCATTTATAACATTATCTTTCTCTAAAGAAATCCACTATTATATTTGCATGAGGAAAGACACATTTCCCCGGTGTAAAAAGTGGTTTAGAAAAAGCCTGAAGGTTCACCTTTGTGCCAATTCCAGTAAAGACATCTGAACAGATACGGACACCTGTGAACACTCATACACAGACACAAAAAGTTAATAAATATTTGTGGGATGGTACCTTGTGGGGTGGTTGCTCTGATATAAGAATTGATATACCCCCTCAGGGCAGTGAGTAGTGAGGCTCACAATGCAGCCTCAAATCAATACCCCAACACATCTCTCAGAATGTGATTAACCGTCCCCCACACACACACATACACACACACACACACACATACACAAACACACACGAGCACACAATCAGCCTTTGTGGTGTACAGGGTCAGGAATGGGGTTTTGCATATGGCCAATGGATTTATGCAAAGAAATTGTGATCTTGTTTCTGTCAGGCACAGGGTTGTATCTACTTAACATTTAATTAAGGTTTTGGAGAAAGCCTTTGCATTTCCAGAAAACTGTTCAGGCCTATCATCTGTAGTGTTGCTGTATTTAACTGGTAGGAATCTAGATGTTTTACTTCATATTACGAGGCATGTCTTAAGCGGTGTAGTTTTAAAATAGTCAAACAAAATTCAACCAAATGAGTGTGGACGAGAACAATTTATGAAGAACTTTCTAGAATTAGTAAACTGTTTCATTTCAAGACATTTTCCAAGTCAAATATACAACCCATAATAGTTCTAGCTTTTTATTCCTCCACTGTTTGTACATTTTGAAAGTATATTTCCATCGCTGTACATGAAACTGTTTGCATTTCCTAAGCACATCAATGTTGTTTTTTTCACTTTTATTTCACCAGATAAGCCGTGTGAGAACAAATTCTCATTTGCAGTGACATCTTGGCCAAAGGCCTGACTGTGCAAGACAAAACAAAGTTACACACACAGTACTCAAGTAATATTTCCTTGTACCACCATGTGGATATTGCTTTGCTTTGCATCAGCCATATTAACTTATGCCGTGTAGATCATCAATCAATCAATCAAATGTATTTATAAAGCCCTTTTTACAACAGCAGTTGTCACAAAGTGCTTTACAGAGACACCCGGCCTTAAACCCCAAGGAGCAAACAACAGTAGTGTTGAATTTCAGTGGCTAGGAAAAACTCTCTAAGAAGGCCGAATTTTAGGAAGAAACCTAGAGAGGACCCAGGCTCAGAGGGGTGACCAGTCCTTTGAGCCATCACACTACAGTAATAGTAGAAGTGAATATTTGCGACACCCACTACGAAAAGCGCGTAATAAAGCGTGTCCCTGCATATAGCCCTTACTATATCTCTGACCCTCATGGTATTTGGCAGAGAATAGATCACACTTAGTAGGAACAGTGTAAAGATTATCCAGGGGTTTATTAGGCCACGGTAGTATGACCTTAGCGTCTAGACAGACAGCATTATCAATATCAACAACAATTTCGGAATCAACGTCCATTATCCCAGTTGCCTGGGGTTGAGACAAATGTCTCCATTTGCTTTCGAGGTTGGATTGGAATGCACATAATTCCTGGTACAGTGGTGCTCAATGGTTATAGACTTAGAATACTATGGCAACTGAGCGCTCAATGACAAGAAACTCATCAAAAAGCAATCAGCAGCGACTTGCTGGTGACTGATCTAGCGTGGCACAGCCATTCATTATGCAAATACTACCAACCTGCCTTTCTTTATCTTCCAAGGCACTCATTTCTTTACAAATTAGCTCCTCGATTGGCGGTAGAAACAACAGAACATTAATACTGGACAGTTGCCATGGAAACAGGTCATGTAGAATCAATTACGGAATGTCAGTCCAATGTGTGTGTGTGCACTTGGGTGTGTTTGTTGTTTTTTGCCTGTGTTAAGTGCATCAATCAACAGGTCTATAAGGCTGAATCAGGGTTTGGGCTCCAAATGTGTAAGGAAATTACATTTTGGAAATGGTGTGAACTCAGACGTATTTATGTATTGTTGACAATCTCATCGTTTGTGTTTCTTGACTTTAGATTGGCTACTGAAAACAAGTGAACAGTGTTGCTGCTACATTTCGGTCTTGTTGTAAGATGACAAAAGCGTAGTTGGCTAGAGTAATCAGCGATCAGTCACGGAGAAGCTGATCAACCACAGAGCTAAGGATGTGACATTTGGTTTGCCTATTAGGTAAAAATGGGATTCTTAGAAAACATTGCATAGGCCCATTTCCCCCAGGCCCTATACTCCAGCATGGCAAGCAATGGTAGGGGATGAGTTTGCACATTAATAAGAGGGTCTTACTTTGTTCTGTATTTAAGGCAACACCTCCAGAATCCTACCAACATTGTTGGCTGACAACCCTTTGATAAGTTATGGCTAAAGGGCGAATAAAAACCTCCCACAAATTGGGAGATGAAAAGGTAGGGCATCATCAATGATTGACCGATGTGTTCCAAATGGAACTCCCTGCACCCAAAGTAGAAATGACCCATTTTTCTTTATTCTCGATTTCCTCCTATCTGGGTATTATTGATTCATGAATGTGAATTATTCTAGAGTGTTTGATTTATTCTTGAAGGTCATCTCCTTAGAATCTTATATCAAGTCAGTTTTATCAGTATGTCAGCTAAAGTGACATAAAGGAGGGGGAAGTTGGTGGTGTAAAAAGAAAATGGAGAGAACTCTACCTAAAAGGGTTCAGACAGAAAACACCACGTATTAGTTTAACCATTTGTTGGAGAACTTATGCACAGCCATGTACATGCAAGTATTGGCATTAGGTTGTGCTCCTCTGGGGTAACTCATTGACATCACATGATAATGTAAATGATAATACCAACAATAACATAACCTTGATATTATTAGTGCAATTCTCATGGCAATATGCAAAGTCCCCCGGGGCACAGTCTCACGCTGTCATGATCTGTGATTGGTGTTGCATAATACATGCACATATTCCTATCTGCGCACTTGATTCAAGAACCACTGAATTTTGGCAGTCGCAGGGCAAGAAGTTCACTTAAAGAATGCTCCTAATGTATTTGAAATACTAATAATGTATTTCCCATAAATTCAGAGTTTATTTGAAGTGTAATAAAATGCAATTACCAATCGTATTTATAGGTATACTAAATTATGAAATTAATGGGTTCATTTACCAAACTGAAGTATTCTCTAATACTTAGTAACTTAAAGTGTATTAATTTGCAACCACTTAAGTGTACTGCTTTTTGGCCTTGGTAGTGAATACAAATGAAAATCTTACTTCAAATATGACAGAGAAGAGTGACTACGACAGGGTGGGGTGGGGGGGTGGGGGGGGGTTGGGGTTCCCCTCCATAAGTCTGTGGCAATCCATCCATCCATCCATCTTCTTCGGCTTATCCGGGGCCGGGTCGCGGGGGCAGCAGTCTAAGCAGAGATGCCCAGACTTCCCTCTCCCCAGACACTTCCTCTAGCTCTTCCGGGGGGACACCGAGGTGTTCCCAGGCCAGCCGGGAGACATAGTCATCTGTGGCAATATATAAATTTTTTTAATCAAATGTATCCTTAATGATTGTAAAAACTATTGGTCTTTAAGGACGGTTCATAATTTGTAGCAATAATTTATTCATTCGCTGGCCTGAGGCTGTGGTCAGGGTAGCATGAATAAGTGAGTCCAATTGCCCAGCAATTCTTATTCAGCATCACAGGTGGTTGTCGTGCTGCTCGCGCACATACGGAGCTGAAGGCACACATATGCAGTTAACGTAGCAGCTTTCTGACTGAAAACTACTATAATAAATAAATGAAAATCCTGCAACTACATGAATTGCTTGATGTTGATCTCTCTATAATTGTTTATAGTACAATATTGGCTGATCCTCTATCAAATGTTGCATTTATTAGAAACCTCATGTTATGTTTAGAAGAGTAATTTTGCCAACTTTATTTACTAGCTAGCTGGGTGATTTTGAAGCTTTTGAAATTAGCTGACCTAACAGCTACAGTAATGTAGCTAAACTAGTTATTCGAACGTGCTTTGCCAACCTGATTGCCCAGCCAGTGATGACGAGTAATAACCAGGATGTACTGCAAATGTGTGACTTGATTGACTTAGATTCATTTGAGCATGAATGTGTGTGTGCATGAGAAAGAGAGCGTTATGGCTATTGTAGCTATGTTTTTTCTGAACCTAGAATCATGCATCATGGACATGATTACATAGCTAATGAGGAAACTGTAGACATATTGGCTTAGTTAACACTGATTATTCTCATGTTTTGTAATGAAAATAGAATTTATTTAATATAGCTGAATGTTTTAACATAGCAGTTAATTAATATGTTATAGAAACACTATTTGTCATCATAGTGTACAGTCAAAAAGGCCAGCTCAGCCCAGTTAAGCCAAGTACAGCCCATCTCAACACAGCCAGACCAAGTACATATTAGTATTAATAAATAATATTAGTAACTATGTTTTTCCTTTTCTTTCTGAGATCTAGCTGAGCCCAAAAAAAAAAAAAGATTTGCCTGTCCCACTAAGAGGATGAATGTGAAACATTGAGTTATTAGTAGGTTATTATGTCATTTGAAATCTCTTTAGTTATGTTAAAAGATCATAGGGCGTTTCAATATAGTTTTTTCAAATATGTTCTTATTTCCTTCATAATCAACATAATCAATAACAGACACAGCATGACATTTCATATGTTTTTTTCCTAGAAGTCATTATTGTAAAAAAAGTAGCTACTCCCAATATCATGTATTAACATTAAGTGAAATTGAATGGCTTTACTTCCTGATGACATATTTCAATATGAACATTTTCAAATAACAATTTTGGTGAAGTTGGTGTCCAAATTAAGTATTTCGAAAAATTTTGTGTAATGTATTGGAAATTGCACTAGGTCTATATTAAAACCTAATACACCTACATGAAAAAGCAATCATATGATACAGTTTAAAAATCAAATATCTTTTCGTTTACAGTGATGATTGTTCGTCTTAATACGATCTCTCTGAAAAGTTAATAGTTTGCATACATTTTCTTTACCACTAAAACACATCTGATTATATATACTACCGTTATTTCAATGACAAAAAATATTTTTATTACATTATGTGTAACATTGCTCTGTAACATACACTCACCTAAAGGATTATTAGGAACACCATACTAATACTGTCTTTGACCCCCTTTCGCCTTCAGAACTGCCTTAATTCTGCGTGGCATTGATTCAAGGTGCTAAAAGCATTCTTTAGAAATGTTGGCCCATATTGATAGGATAGCATCTTGCAGTTGATGGAGATTTGTGGGATGCACATCCAGGGCACGAAGCTCCCGTTCCACCACATCCCAAAGATGCTCTATTGGGTTGAGATCTGGTGACTGTGGGGGCCATTTCAGGACAGTGAACTCATTGTCATGTTCAAGAAACCAATTTGAAATGATTCGAGCTTTGTGACATGGTACATTATCCTGCTGGAAGTAGCCATCAGAGGATGGGTACATGGTGGTCATAAAGGGATGGACGTGGTCAGAAACAATGCTCAGGTAGGCCGTGGCATTTAAACGATGCCCAATTGGCACTAAGGGGCCTAAAGTGTGCCAAGAAAACATCCCCCACACCATTACACCACCAGCAGCAGCCTGCACAGTGGTAACAAGGCACGATGGATCCATATTCTCATTCTGTTTACGCCAAATTCTGACTCTACCATCTGAATGTCTCAACAGAAATCGAGACTCGAGTCTTCCAGTCTTCAACTGTCCAATTTTGATGAGCTTGTGCAAATTGTAGCCTCTTTTTCGTATTTGTAGTGGAGATGAGTGGTACCCGGTGGGGTCTTCTGCTGTTGTAGCCCATCCGCCTCAAGGTTGTGCGTGTTGTGGCTTCACAAATGCTTTGCTGCATACCTCGGTTGTAACGAGTGGTTATTTCAGTCAAAGTTGCTCTTCTATCAGCTTGAATCAGTCGGCCCATTCTCCTCTGACCTCTAGCATCAACAAGGCATTTTCGCCCACAGGACTGCCGCATACTGGATGTTTTTCCCTTTTCACACTTCTTTGTAAACCCTAGAAATGGTTGTGAGTGAAAATCCCAGTAACTGAGCAGATTGTGAAATACTCAGACCGGCCCGTCTGGCACCATGTCTGGCACCATGCCACGCTCAAAATTGCTTAAATCACCTTTCTTTCCCATTCTGACATTCAGTTTGGAGTTCAGGAGATTGTCTTCACCAGGACCACACCCCTAAATGCACTGAAGCAACTGCCATGTGATTGGTTGATTAGATAATTGCATTCATGAGAAATTGAACAGGTGTTCCTAATAATCCTTTAGGTGAGTCTAGGTAACAAGCAAATGTTTGCTGAAGAGACAGATAATGGAGGCCATTAGTGGAAGACACTTTTTAGCTCTTTTTTTTAAAGCAAGATAAAAAAAAAAATAAATGGGTTGGAGTTGTATAAATAAAATAAATGGTTTGGGTTGGATAAATCAATAAAATAAATGGTTAGGGTTGATAAATAAATAAAATAAATGGTTAGGGTTGAATAAATCAATAAAATAAAGGGTTACTGTTGGATAAATAAAACACATTTTATTTTTCTGCATTATTTCTGAAGCGTGAAAAGTCATACCAGTATCCCATATATATATATATGTATGTGTGTTATTATTCTTTTCAGAACTGGTATCAGGTCAAATGGCAGACCTATTGGGACATCAGTTGGAACCAACCAACTGCTTTATATCTAAGGTGTTATCTCCCTCACTGGAATCTGCTGAGTGTGGAAGAAGAGCAGTGTATTCTGCTGACAATTGGGAATTCAGTGTTCTGATCTGATGGAGAAGTGCTGACTTCAACCGAGGACCTCAGGTTGGCTCCTGCAGACATGCGAGACACTGACTGGGGTTGCTGTCCAGCACAATGAAATCAGGAAGAGGGAGCTGTAGGTCTGTTTCCCTCTATGCATTTGTTTGTCTGTATGTCGCATGCATCTCAGACACCATTGGTCTGGTTTTATGACAACCAATTAAAATGCTCCTCATCTTAAATAATGACTTGATATTATTTGTACATCACTTAGTCCATTCCGATATTGATACATTCAGGTCAACTCAAGAAGTATTGGCACTTCTTGAGTTGAGTATAAAAATATTTTATATTTTGGCCATGCACAGTAAAGATCCACAGTACAATATGGTGGTGGATCATTGATGCTATGGAGCTGTTTTTAAACTGGTGGTCCAGAGGCTCTTGTTCAGGTTGATGACATAATGAATTTTACCAAGTACCTGGATATTTTAGCCCAAAACCTCGTTCCTCTACCAGGAGATTGAGACTTGGCCATGGATGGACCTTTAAACAAGAGGACCATTGCCACTAACATAAATAAACATAGAAATGGTTGCAGGACCACTAAATAAGTGTTTTAAAATAGCCAACCCAGTCTCAACTATCAACAATGTTGAAATGTGCTGTGTGGAGGAATGATCCAAGGTCCCTCCTAAAAGTATGCGCCAACTTTGTCAGACATTACAGAAAGGGGCTCAGTTCTTCAATCCAGGAGAGGATTCAGGAAATATTGATTGAAACCTATGTTGAAACCTATGTTTTTCTGTAAAATATACTAATTATTTTGTGGAATTAAAAAAACATACAGCTCCCCTTAGGATATAATGTTTGTGTTTATTTTTACAATTTACTTTTTCTCAATTTCCTGAAGAGTGCCAGTATTACTTCAGTTAACTATAACTGTTGTGAGGCTAGCTGGCTGGCTGGCTGACTGACTGGCTTGCTGACTGCCTGGCTGGCTGACTTAGGCACACTGGGTAGATGGATAGGTGTATGGGTACATCAATCTTAGTAGGATTTCTGGACCTCAGGGCACAGTAAAAATGTATGTATTCAAGAAAATAGAATGTTAGTGACAGGATGGATTATTGAATTGATGGAAGATGTATTGTTTCATGGGGAGACATGACTCACTGTAGACCAACACACACTACCAAGAGTCATCTCATTCCTGTTATCTGACCAGTACACCCCCAGTTGTCATGACAACTTGCACCTTTGTATTTCAACATGAAATAACTGGTATTCACCACTACCTCTTCTACTGAGCAAACCTCCCATCAAACTATACCTGACAGCGCCTGGCATGTCCCAAACTGCACCGTGTCCCCTCTGTAGGGCTCCCCTCTGGACTAGGGTCTGTATGATCACTAAATAGTGCACTGCTATCTAGGGAATAGGGTGTCATGTGGAAGGCAGCCCATGTCTACTGAACCTCTTCATCTCCTGTAAGCACTGGGCCTTATCTAAACTCTCCCTCCTTATTAAGGTAAACCTTCCCCTCGTTTCTGTCAGATAGATGGAAATAGGAGTGGACAGCTCCAGTAGACTGTTACAGGTAGCTGTTAGCTCCAAGTGCTATCGCCACCTGTGACGCTGTCATTTCCAGTACCCCCTTCCCCCACCGCCACCTTTACAATCACGCTAGCGCCCAGGTAAACACACAGGGATCACGGAAACACTGCCCGCCATTCATCATGCGACAGGTCCTCTACCACCCAGCTATATGATTACATTGTTCGGGGGGTGGGGGTGGGGGGGTATTCCCACCAATGCCCCCCCCCCAGCGCTGGGAGACAATCAGCGGCGTCATAATGGGATCGCACGCACCACGAGCTGAGATCTTGCCCGTCCGCGCGGCCCAGGACATCGCCCCAATCAATCCCTTTATCCGATATTCTTCTCTCTCACTTCCTCTTTCCATTGTCTCCCTTCACCTGATCCCCAAATCTTGGCAATCCTGCCAGAACACCGCTGGGCTTTTCGTCTCCTGCGGTTTCAGAGCGGTGTCTTCATCACTTGTCTGTCCCTTCCTTCCAGGTGGTGGTAGAATGAGGAGGGGCTGAGTATAATGGTGCACATTAATAGCACATAAAACTAGACTGTTTTAATTCTAGAGGTCATTTCACATCAGAGTGATCATATAATCTGTCGACAGTAAAAACTCTGTTGGGAAGGGTGAGAGAGATGAGACTGGGGCTGTTGTGAATCGGTGGAGTGATTTCTTCATTCGGCCTCTTTCATACACACACACACACACACACACACACACCTCTGTATACAAATATACACACAAACATGTACTGTACACATCTGGCACACAAACACTTTAAAACCTCCCGGTGAGTTTTATATTGGTTTCCAGTGGGTCTTTGCTCACTGCTGACACTACAACGACAGTTACATTTACACAAAACAACCCTAACCCTAACTTCAGATTAACCCTAACTTCAAATAATTTGATGAATTCTGGCTTCAGTGATCTTAAGGCTGGGAACAAAAAAATCTGCTACATGAGTACAACTGGCCCACCAGATAGAATTCAAAATGATGTATGCCTGTTAAGGTGGGACTTTGTCTATAGGCTGGGTAGGGTATAGGCTGGGATATGCACTGTTCTTCAAATATAAAAACATTGAAATGAATAGTCCTGAAAATGCTTTTTTGAAATACAATTAAAATGCCAATGTAGAATGTGTACGGTAACTCACAAAAGTGAGTACACCCCTCACATTTTTCCAAATATTTGAGTATATCTTTTCATGTGACAACACTGAAGAAATTACACTTTGCTACAATGTAAAGTAGTGAGTGTACAGCTTGTATAACAGTGTAAATTTACTGTCCCTTCAAAATAACTCAACACACAGCCATTAATGTCTAAACCACTGGCAACAAAAGTGAGTACACCCCTAAGTGAAAATGTCCAAATTGGGCCCAAATAGCCATTTTCCCTCCCCGGTGTCATGTGACTCATTAGTGTTACAAGGTCTCAGGTGTGAATGGGGAGCAGGTGTGTTAAATTTGGTTTTATCACTCTCACACTCCCTCATAATGGTCACTGGAAGCTCAACACCTCAAGCACCTCATGGCAAAGAACTCTGAGGATCTGAAAAAAATGAATTGTTGTTCTACATGAAGATGGCCTACGCTATAAGAAGTTTGCCAATACCCTGAAACTGCACTGCAGCACGGTGGCCAAGACCATACAGTGGTTTAACAGGACAGGTTCCACTCAGAACAGGCCTTGCCATGGTTGACCAAAGAAGTTGAGTGCACGTGCTCAACCATATCCAGAGGTTGTCTTTGGGAAATAGACTTATGAATGCTGCCAGCACTAATATGCACCGGGGTGGGGGGTCAGCCTGTCAGGGCTCAGACCATACGCCACACACTGCATCAAATTGGTCTGCATGGCTGTCGTCCCAGAAGGAAGCCTCATCTCAAGATGATGCACAAGAAAGCCTGCAAACAGTTTGCTGAAGACAGACAGACTAAGAACATGGATTACTGGAACCATGTCCTGTGGTCTGATGAGACCAAGATAAACGTATTTGGTTCAGATGGTATCAAGCGTGCGTGGCGGCAACCAGGTGAGGAGTACAAAGACAAGCGTGTCTTGCCCACAGTCAAGCATGTTGGTGGGAGTGTCATGGTCTGGGGCTGAATGAGTGCTGCCGGCACTGGGAAGCTACATTTCATTGAGGGAACCATGAATGCCAACATGTACTGTGACATAATGACGCAAAGCATAATCCCCTGCCATTGGAGACTGGGCCGCAGGGCAGTCTCGTTACCTGTATATCTGTCAGGAGAAGGGTACAATATTTTCCAAGCATTAGATACAGTGGGGAGAACAAGTATTTGATACACTGCCGATTTTGCAGGTTTTCCTACTTACAAAGCATGTAGAGGTCTATCATTTTTATCATAGGTACACTTCAACTGTGAGAAAATCATATTGTATGATTTTTTAATAATTAATAATTGCATGACAACAGCCCTCCTGTTCTCCACTCATTACCTGTATTAACTGCACCTGTTTGAACTCGTTACCTGTATAAAAGACACCTGTCCACAGACTCAATCAAACAGACTCCAACCACTCCACAATGGCCAAGACCAGAGAGCTGTGTAAGGATATCAGGGATTAAATTGTAGACCTGCACACGGCTGGGATCGGCTACAGGACACTCTGGAGAAGGTCTGTATGGAGGAGTGGGCCAAAATCCCTGCTGCAGTGTGTGCAAACCTGGTCAAGAACTTCAGGAAACGTATGATCTCTGTAATTGCAAACAAAGTTTTCTGTACCAAAATTAAGTTCTGTTTTTCTGATGTATCAAATACTTATGTCATGCAAATTAATTACTTAAAAATTGATTTTTGTTTTAAATTCCGTCACTCACAGTTGAAGAGTACCTATGATAAAAATAGTGGGAAAACCTGCAAAATCGGCAGTGTATCAAATACTTGTTCTCCCCAATGTATACCATGGGATACAGTGAAGACAGTCATCATCAAGTGGAGAAAATATGGCATTACAGAGACATTACCAAGAACTGGACATCCCTCCAAAATTGATGAAAATACAAGAAGAAAACTGGTCAGGGAGGCACCCAAGTGGCCTATCACAACATTAAAGGAACTGCAGGAATTTCTGGCAAGTACATGTGATAACAATCTCCCTTATTCTTCATATGAATGGGCTATGGGGTAGGGTGGCAAGATGGAAGCATTTCCTTACAAAGAAAAACATCCAAGCCTGGGTGAAGTTAACAAAAACAAACAACATGTCTCCCAAAAGCATGTGGGAAAATTTGTTATGGTCTGATGAAACCAAGGTTGAACTTTTTAGACATAATTCCAAAAGGTATGTTTGGCGCAAATACAACACTGCACATCACCCAAAGAACACCATACCCACAATGAAGCATGGTGGTGGCAGCATCATGCTTTGGGCTGTTTTTCTTTAGCTGGTACCGGGGCCTTAGTCAGGGTGGAGGGAATTATGAACAGTTCCAAATACCAGGTCAATTTTGGCACAAAACCTTCAGTCATCCGTTAGAAAGCTGAAGATGAAGTTAACCTTTCAGCACAACAACGACCCAAAGCACACATCCAAATACAAAAAAGCATGGCTTCATCAGAAGAAGATTATCATTTTGGAATGGCCCAGCCAGAGCCCAGACCTGAATCCAATTGAACATCTGTGGGGTGATCTGAAGAGAGCTGTGCACAGGAGATGTCCTTGCAATCTGACAGATTTGGAGCGCTTTTGCAAAGAAGAGTGGGCAAATATTGCTACGTCAAGATGTGCCAATGCTAATAGACTCCTACCCAAAAAGACTGAGTGCTGTAATAAAATCAAAAGGTGATTCAACAAAGTATTAGTTTAAGGGTGTGAACACTTATGCAACCAGGTTATATTTTTATTTTTCCACAAAAAAGACTTCAATTGTTCCCATTATAGGTCACATTAAAGGTGGAAAAAGTTCTGACATGATCTATCCTTGTCTCATGCTTTTACATCACAAGAACCTGGTATTTTAACAGGGGTGTGTATACCTTTTATATCCACTGTACCTGTCTATTTAACCATTAGGTTACTCACTCAGTCAGATGCTGATGCTTGTACTAGCATGCAGGTGCACGCCCACCCACCACCCCTGCCTCCACCTGTTCTGTTCTCTTGTTCTTTGTTGGGGGGATCGGTAGTGACGCAACGTCCCTGTGGGTTCTGAGACCGCCCACGGCTGCACTTTCTTGCCTATGCGGTTCAAGCCGCTCTGCCAGACGTGGGTGAAAAAACCTTTCTCAAAGGCGTTACCGCAGGCGGTCACCCCTTTTGGTGTCGATAAAGGTCCTTAAAACATGAATTAAGCCCCTAAATATTCTGTAAAAATGAAGCTTAAAATGAAGCTTAAACTACAACTAAAGGTGTTATTCCTCTGAAATTCAGAATCATAAGCCTATCGGTGTATGTAGCAGAGGTTGAATTCATGATTTGCCATTGCTTGCAAACATTGGGCAGATAGCGTCTTGTCACTTTTCCTCTTAACACATCGTAATTAATTCAACCTAACTGAAAATACTTCTGAATAATTTTTATTTTGGTTTTGGAACAAAACATTTTGTTTTGTTTATGTCTCTAATTTAATTTTAGTTTACAGAAAATAATGTTTCCTGTGTAGTTTCAGTCTTCTTTTAATTGTACTGTTATATCCTTGCTAACTACGTATCCAGAGCTATTACACTGAGTGAACTAGCTGGCTGAACTAGTCCCTCGAAAGAAATATGGGCAACTATTTGTTTTAACCATTTGACCATTCATTTTCCAAGAGTCCGTGTTTTTTGTTTTGGGTACGTCTTTCTTTTTCTACAACAGATGCAGGATTTAATGGACGTTTAACCTTATGTCTGGTATCTCTGTCTGCAGCATCTTGATTTAGCATGTTGCCAGTGCTAGTCTGGGATGGGGTACTTAATAAACGTCAGTCATGGGCATGCAAGTAGGGGCAGTGTTTGCTTTTTTCACTCTGTTTTCATCTTGTTTGATGAGTACTGATAGAACATGATTGAGCATAAAAAGTGATAAAAATATATATATTTGCAGTGACTGATATTTGCCAATGTAAGCAAGATTTATCCTGAGTGCCTGATATTATAAGCACAAGTAATGTTAAACACCATTTATCTTTCTTCAAAAGTGTTCCAGGCCCTGACTCTGAGAAACATCCCCATAGCGTGATGTTCTCTGGATGATGTGCGGTGTTAGGCTTTCGGGAAAAATAGCACTTTAAGTTGAGGTCAAAAAATCTTCTTTTCTATTCATCAGACCATGGAAACTTCTTCCACTTGATTTCAGAGTCTCCCACATGCCCTGTAGCAAACTAGTAGAGATTTCATGTGAGTTGTTTTCAACAATGGCTTTCTAATTACCAATCTCCCATGAAGGCCACTTTTGTTAAGCACCCAGGCTTTTGCTGGAGTATGCACAATGTTTCCGAAGCTCAGATGTGAAAGTCTGTAACTCATTTAGAGTTGCCATAGACATCATGTTGGACTCCCTGACTAGTGTCCTTCTTGCTCAGATAAACAGTTCTAGACATATTTACAGTTGTGCCATATTCTCTTCATTTCTTAATAATGGACTTAACTATGCTCCGGGGAATATTCAACCTTATTCTGTATTAGGCTTGAATGTTCCTTCATCTTGATGATGTATATTTTGTCAGGAATTGGACTAATGAACGAATCGACCACGGAGAGAAAGATGTATTTAACCCGAAATCATGTGAAAAACCTTCTTACAAAGCATGTAGAAGTCTGTACTTTTTATCATAGGTACTCTTCAACTGTGAGTGAATCTAAAACAAAAATCCAGATCACATTGTATGATTTTTAAATAATTAATTTGCATTTTATTGCATGACATAAGTATTTGATACATCAGAAAAGCAGAACTTAATATTTTATACAGAAACCTTTGTTTGCAATTACAGAGACCATACGTTTCCTGTAGTTCTTGAACAGGTTTGCACACACTGCAGCAGGGATTTTGGCCCACTCCTCCATACAGACCTTCTCCAGATCGAAACTGTCGCTGGGCAATACAGACTTTCAGCTCCCTCCAAAGATATTCTTTTGGGTTCAGGTCTGGAGACTAGCTAGGCCACTCCAAGACCTTGAGATGCTTCTTACGGAGCCACTCCTGGCTGTGTGTTTCGGGTCGTTGTCATGCTGGAATACCCAGACACGACCAGTCTTCAATGCTCTTACTGAGGGAAGGAGGTTGTTGGCCAAGATCTCACGATACATGGCCCCATCCATCCTCCCCTCAATACGGTGCAGTTGTCCTTTCCCCTTTGCAGAAAAGCATCCCCAGAGAATGCTTCATGGTTGGGATGGTGTTCTTGGGGTTGTACTCATCCTTCTTCTTCCTCCAAACACGGCGAGTGGAGTTTAGACCAAAAAGCTCTATTTTTGTCTCATCAGACCACATGACCTTCTCCCAAGGGGACATTGCGTGCGCTGCAAGATTTTAATCCATGATGGCGTAGTACATAGGCGCCGATACCGTGGGTGCTCCGGGGCTCGAGCACCCACGGAAAATAGCGAGCACCCACGGAAAATAGCGAGCACCCACGAAAATATCGAGCACGAGCACCCACGTGTGCCAGACCGCCAGTAGGCTACATTCATTTAAAATTAAACTTGCCGTTGGTGATATGTAAAGCGTCTGTCACACTGTGATTGGTTATGTCGATATTAGTGACAGCGACATAACCAGTCGCCTGCTCCGGGTGCTCCCTATCCACCAATCACAGCGTTTCTCAGATGAAAAAATGCTACTATCAAAAACTCGTAGCAGAAATTAGGGAGAAACTCCCAGAAACTATGTGTCGTTTTTTTTAATCGATATTTAGATAATAGCGCAAAACATTAATTTCCCACGAACTGATCGCGGTTAGGCCTACGTGTCAGATAAACTTTTCATCTCCAATCCTGTATTTGTGATAAGTGGTACATTTTGAAAGATCTACTTTGCGGCTTTATTAATAAGTAAATGAATAGGTGTGCGTAGTGCGTTTATATATGTATATATAGGTGTATATATAGGTATATATAGGTGTGTGTGTATATAGGTATATAAAGGTGTGTGTGTATATATATATATATATATATATATATATATATATATAAATGGCGTGCGCCTATGAGCACCCACGGAGGAAAACATAAATCGGCGCCTATGGCGTAGTGTGTTATTAATGGTTTTCTTTGAGACTGTGGTCCCAGCTCTCTTCAGGTCATTGACCAGGTCCTGCCGTGTAGTTCTGGGCTGCTCCCTCACCTTCCTCATGATCATTGATGCCCCACGTGGTCAGATCTTGCATGGAGCCCCAGACCAAGGGAGATTGACCGTCATCTTGAACTTCTTCCATTTTCTAATAATTGCACCAACAGTTGTTGCCTTCTCACCAAGCTGCTTGCCTATATTCTGTAGCCCATCCCAGCTTTGTGCAGGTCTACAATTTTATCCCTGATGTCCTTACACCGCTCTCTGGTCTAGGCCATTGTGGAGAGGTTGGAGACTGTTTGATTGAATGTGTGGACAGGTGTCTTTTATACAGGTAACCAGTTCAAACAGGTTCAGTTAATACAGGTAATGAGTGGAGAACAGGAGAGCTTCTTAAAGAAAAACCAACAGGTCTGTGAGAGCCGGAATTCTTCCTGGTTGGTAGGTGATCAAACACTTATGTCACGCAATAAAATGCTAATAAATTATTTAAAAAATAATAAAATGTGATTTTCTGGATTTTTGTAAGTAGGAAAACCTGCAAAATTGGCAGTGTATCAAATACTTGTTCTCCCCACTATACATCAGTCAGCAATGAAATTCCAAGTTTGAGTGGTTTAGGTAAAAGAGGGCAATTTATAAGCACATGCATGACATTTCTTTCCCCTTTTGGCCTCGGCAGCACCACATTTAAAATCAGTGTCCTATAATTGCAGAATGCATTTTTAATATTTACAACAGTATAGTCAATGTATGCATAACGCAATTTATTTACAATTAAGGAGATACAACAGTTATATGCCACTTCAGCTACGTGTTTCTAACACGGATAGATAAAAGTGGAAGTATTGAGATTTCAAGAAACATTTGACATACCATTACACAGTTCGATTATGATTTCTCATAGATATAGGTTATACACATTTTCTCTTCTAGAGTTTTGACAAGGAATAAAGGAGAGGATGAAAGGTATCAAGGACAAACAATTGAGATTCACCCCTACTCCCAGCACCCCACACCTTCCCTGCTGCTCCAGTCCTTGGAGCTTTGTGCCCTGCTGGGACGCCAGGAGCCTCATCTATCTGGGGCTCTGAGAGGGAACAGCTATTTGATTCTTATTTTGGCTGGGTGTAAATTATTCAATGTGCATTCTCTTCATTTATCTCGGATGGTGAATGGATCTTCACTGGATGTCTACTGTGTGTGGGTATATAGATGTGTGTGTGTGTGTGTCTCAGCAGATCAAATCTGTCTATGCTCCATCTCAGAGGAGGCTTTGGCGGTTGCTCTCAGGAATATTGATCCTGACACCTTGGTGCGTTGGCTGCGGTCTGCAGTCGGAGCCGCATCAGTTCTGAGAATCTATAATGGCCATCTTGACCAGCAACAGACTCCAAATACAAGGCCTGTAATCAAGACTATATACGGACAGTCCTGTTGTGCATGCATTAACAATGCAAATACACCTGCCTAATTAGAAGCAGCTGTGGAGCTGTTTGTCCAAATACATTTGGCATCCAAAAATGGGTACTATGTACAAAATGTCCAGCGATTTCAAAAATCTTAATCCTATATAAATGGAAATACCCAAATTAAAGCTGACCTGCTGCACATTAACCCGGTGTTCATTGTAGCACGTCAAATCTTAAGTGCTGGATAAATATCCCAAAAAATAGGGCCAGCCTTAAACTGGGTCCGCAAAACCGTCGGCGTTCAATGCACTTATCAATGTTTTTTAAACACTATAATCTGCACAGCATGCTGGCTGTAATGTCAGTTCATGGGTCAGGCAGCGGATTTGCCACCATCCAATCTGTGTTATCAAAGCATGTCAACTCACACAACGTTGTGGCTCCCAGAGAAAAGCGTTTCGCACTTGAGGATGGGGATTGGGGAGAGGCCCTGACCACCTCACACCATGTCGATCAAGACGGAAGAGACGTAATACATAAGGGAGTGATTTAGCCTACACAGATGACAGACCCGAACGAAAGAAGAGGAATAATCCTCCCCTCTCCTTGATTTAGTTGCAGAGAGCAAAACAGCAGCAGCTGCACTTAAGCAGCCTCCTTCCTATCTATCTCACCCTGTCCCCTAGCCAAAGGCAACAGACACCGGAATGTAAGACACTAGGCCAACATTCTGCCAACAGACAGGGAGACTGGGGAGAGGGAGGACCATGGAGAGCAGAGCATTGGAAGAGAGAGAGGGGAACTTATTAACCTTGGAGCAACACAGTTAATTACATGGGCACACTTATTTTCTGCTTGCTCATCAGGATCAAAGAGACAGGGGCCATGGAGGGAGATGGGGAAGCAGTGAAGGGGGAGAGGGGGGAGGAATGTGGGAGCAAGAGGGACAGATGGAGGGACAGGAAGAAACGGAGAAAACCGGGAGAGAGCTATAAAGACGAGAGCGAGAGAAGCGACAAAGTCCTTTTAGCCAATCAGCAGGATTCATTATTATTAATGAGGTTTTTTTTAAATTATAATTACTTATTCTATTTTAAGAAAGAGCGAAAAGACAGACACCAAGCCAGATGACACGCTGCTGTCCTTCCAGTGGGCTACTCGTCAACGTCCCATTTCTGGACAAGGGACCAAACCAAATACCCACTCCACCAAGTCACCGCCGAAGAGAAATTCAGAAGAAAAATATAAACAAACTACACCAGCAGTCATCAGTCGATTTTAATGATCATTTATTATTACGGTTTTTATACTTTTTTTTTGTTCAGTAGATTCTGTAGATATAGAATGTCTCCAGTTTTTTTTTCCATGAATAGTTAAGCTGGGTCTGAACGAACCAGCCTGGTGTGATGTAACCAATGCAATAGTGAAAAAAGTGCACATGAGGCACTCAAGGCAAATTTTCTAAGGTTTAGAACATTTTAGGAAAAATATGTGTAAGGACATATGCACATGAAATTAACCATGCAGAATGAATTGCCTTTACAGACATTTCCACCATGTACTAAAGACAACCATTTCTTATTGAAGTGAGTTTATTTAATATGAGTCTGCTCAGGAGCGCTTTCCTCCCTTTCGTGTCTACTGAACTCTTGCTGTTTAATATAAAGAACATGTATGCTGGATGAGTTGTATCGTGTTCCTTCACAGCTTCCCCCCTTCCTCCCCTATTTTGTCTCTCCTACCTCTGGGGTTTATCAAATTCAGAGTGGGAAGAACGATGGGGCAGCCTAATGTAAAAGTGTGTGGAGTATGGCGGAGCAGGAAAGATAAGAAGCAGGAAGCCATTTCTCTTTGGCTATGGCGGAATGCAGGACCACTTAATCACCTGTTATCTCCTGTAGGCTGTAGCCACACGCTAATGGTCATCACTACAGAATTGTGGAACCCCGGGAGGAGGGGGTGGGGGGGGGGGGTGACACCTTAAAATGCTGGAGCTATAGGTTTAACATGAAACTCACTGTGGTATCACTTGAATCACCTCAGGTGAAAATATATTGTTGTCCTAAAATAGCTTGATAGGACAAAAACAAAAAAATTATTTAAAAGACGTAGCTTTGTTAATGACCCTGGCAAAAGGTTGTATCAGGGCTTGTAGACAGCAGCAGGGGCCTGTAGCTACAGGTACATTAAATGTAAAGCTGAAAAACCTCATTGCCAGTGTAGTACAGCAGGAACTGAAAGCAAAGCAGCTGAGGGAAGATGATAAAAAAGCTAAAAAAGAAAACCCAAGCAGAAAGTTAAGAACGTCAACAAATGAATGCTTCCACCAGAAGATGAGCAGCACCCCAAGCCTGTTGCCATGGATACTAAGGATGGGATGGCCAAATAGGTGGTTGGCAAAGGATCCCATGACTGGAGAGCAATGAAATGAGCCAATTGTGAGCCAAAATCTGGTTGATTTAATGGACTTGACTGATTTTATGTAATTTGATTTTATGTGAAAACATTCTAAAAGTAGTGACAGTTCAGCGCTAGGACATGGAGACACCTTTTCCATCCCTACTACTTTCCTCATGGGAACTTTGATGACAAATTTGATGATTGCAGTATGTTCTCACCATTTCTGCATAGACAGCCCTTCTTTCATGAATGTCCTTTGGTCTCCGGCGTTTAACCTGGGGAACCTTCCCCGTCTCTGGTTTCCCAAGAAGAACCAGTCCCCCGGAGGAGCTGTGGAATATATATAGGTTCTTTTTTGGTACTTTCAAAGCATTATCCTTCTTGGAGAAATCATCAAGTGTTTCCCGACCCAAATTTACATTCAGTACCTCTCTGTGTTCGAGCATAGAAATATTTTCTAAATATACTACGCCAAGCCCTCGGACAGGTCGCAGCCACAGGATTGTCGGGTGAAAGGGGAAGACAAAACATAATTGAGACATAATTGATTCGCGAATTGTCTGAATAAAATTTCACTTGCAAGTAGCTAGCAGCAAACCCATTGTACACTTATACACTTTGTAAGTCACAAAAAGCGGAAGGGATGTAGACAGGCAGGACGTCTGTTGAAAAACCTCAGTACTGCACAACCAGCTGGCAAAAGGAACTAGAAGTTGTATGGGTTTTCTCTGCTCTGCAATTTGCTTTTCAGTGCACATACAACAATGAACCTGCATAGGAAAAGGAGCTGCCCATTTAATAAGAGGAGAGTGCAGGAGAGAAGTGAAAAGAGATTCTGATGGCCCTTTGGATCTGGGTGGGGTGGAGGACTGGAAATGAGAGCGAGAGACTAGGTAGTGATCAGATACCTGGAGGGGGGTTGCAGTGAGTCACCAATTAGTTGGTAAATTCCATTGCCTTCCTTATGTGTGAGCAGACTTGGAAACAATGAGGGGAAAAGTGGAAATAGGAAAAGAAACGTGGCGGAAAGCAATGAATCCAAGGCATACATCAGAAGGTTGAAGTCACAGTGATATGAGTGGTGAGCCAACATCAGAGAATAAGCCTGCCAAGATATCAAGCTCATTGAGGGAAACTCCCAGGGTCCCTGGTGGACAGTAGATGACAACAATACTGAGCTTGAATGAGGCAGTGACATTTACAGCATGGAGCTGAAAAGGGGACGAAGACAGTTGATCGACAAGGAAGAAAAAAAAAATAATCAGAAAGAAAAACCCTCCGTCACCATGACGAACAGATACTCTTGCACTACCACGAAAACCTATAGTCAGATGAACAGAGTGCTTTCTGGGTAAACCTTGTCTTTGTGAGAGCCAAAGTGAAGGGGATGATGGATGGCAAAAAGGCCAAATCTATCTATTTGTCTGTGTGTCTGTCAAAAATGCCTCTTGCACTACTGGCTGAACACAAGCAGGAGGTCAGGAGGGTTTGAGCACAACTTCTGAGTGTGCAAGGTTCCATTTGAAAGAAAAACATTTCCCCATTATTCTGATTTAAATGTAGCCCCCTACGAATGCACCTTGAATGCTGCTGTAGCTGGTAAAACTTTCAATGTGGCAAATTGTATTTCCCCTAAACCTGCTCAATAAAGTCAAATTGGTTTACGAATTAAGCCAAAAGTAAATAGAGAAGAGAATCAACCAGTTAAAAACCTGAATGTGCCTCGGCTAGGGACCACAGGCTAATTAACGGAATAATTATCTGAGCTAATGTCTCTCTTAAATTACTGTTACAGGGTGTGGTGACAGTGTCAATCGTGTTTTAATTAACTGGCCAGCGGTTAACGTGCATTTAGAAAGCCCAGGAGCCACATCTTACCCAGTGAAAGTGATCAAATGCTCTTGGCTTGAAAAGTGGATCTGTCTGTCTCAAGTTGTCAGCCCAGACTAAATGGGTCAGAATTGTTGTCAGGCGAGAGGAAGGCTATAAAAACCAATTTTCTCCCTCGTACACCCGAAACTCATCTCCACCACCAGTGCTGTGGTTTATCTTAAGGCTGTCCAATGAACCATGCAAATCACTGATGGAATTAAGAGAAGTATATGAGATAAAGCTCAAATACAGTGCCAGGAAAGAAGACGATTTGATGTTGAAATGAGATCATCAACACTGAAAGCACCGTGAAGAGAGAAAAGTGAGAATACCCCTTCAGGGTCGAGGCTTGAATTCCCGCTCTGGTTGATGTATACCTGCCCTCTTATGTCCTGTCTGTCTTGTGGAACAGGCATGTGGCTTATTTTCCCCACACGGTGAGACTGGGAAGGAGAATAGAGCTATGTCACTGTTCGTAGAGTACGCACTGTATGTTATTATGTCACACTGATGTCTCAGACACCACTTGCCAGATTTTTACAAAATTTGGGTGAATGACACCACTTACCATAGATACAGTGGGGAGATCATTGATGCCCCACGATGTGAGATCTTGCATGGAGCCCCAGACCGAGGGAGAATGACCATCATCTTGAACTTCTTCCATTTTCTAATAATTGCACCAAGAGTTGTTGCCTTCTCAACAAGCTGCTTGCCTATTGTCCTGTAGCCCATCCCAGCATTGCTGGTCTACAGGTCTACAGTTTTATCCCTGATGTCCTAACACAGCTCTCTGGTCTTGGCCATTGTGGACAGGTTGAAGTCTGTTTGATTGAGTGTGTGGACAGGTGTCTTTTATACAGGTAACGAGTTCAAACAGGTGCAGTTAATACAGTTAATGAGTGGAGAACAGGGGGGGCTTCTTAAAAAAAAACTAACAGGTCTGTGAGAGCCGGAATTCTTACTGGTTGGTAGGTGATCAAATACTTATATCATGCAATAAAATGCAAATTAATTATTTAAAAATCATACAATGGGATTTTCTGGATTTTTGTTTTAGATTCCGTCTCTCACAGTTGAATTGTACCTATGACAACAAATTCCAGACTTCTACATGCTTTGTAAGTGGGAAAACCTGCAAAATTGGCAGTGTATCAAATACTTGTTCTCCCCACTGTATCTGTCATTTACAACATTGCACTGGCAGCCATATAGTAATCAATTGAAGTTTTCCCTCAGGGAGGTGCTTATTAATTTTGGAGGACGACAAGTATACTGTTGCCTTGTTTGTCCATTTGGGTTGATAAGTTATGCTAACGAATGAACCCCAGAACAGCGGTATCTTAGTGATGACAACTTACTCCAAATATAGGGTGATAATTTGTTTGCATTGAGTGTATTGTATCAAGTTATTACCCACTAGCGTGGGTAATGGACAGCTTGGAGCTCAAGGTCAACGGCATGTGGAAATTTGACCTTCATGCTAGCCTACAGACATATTTAAATGTCCATAAGCTCCTGCTAAAACAGCAGCTGCTCTTCCTGGAGGTCTACTGAATACATAACAATTAACAAAACACACATTTTAAGTGCATAACATTAATAGACCGAAACAATCCTACAGATTTTCAATACACTGAAATACAACTAAAAACAATTTGTGTACATTTTGTCTATGTTAGTGTCTGAGTGTTAGATAGATTGTGTTTGCTTGTGTGTTTGTCTCCTCACGTACATGAGATGGTGTAACAGTCTTTTAAAGGAAATTTACTGTTTGCCTGAGTATTTGAGGATAGGCCTTGCATGTGATCATATAAAACATAGTGCTTTGCCATGAATTGGTAATGTGTGATCTTCTAGCTGTATGTTATATGTTCCATATAGAATGGAAGCAATCAATAACTCATTAACCCTCGACCAAGAGGCCTGCATATAAATGCTAGCCCTGAGTGTGTTAAGAGCTATATGTGCTGTTTATTTTAAGCTGTAGCTTGTTCTTTGCCAGAATGGACAATCCTACAAGACAGTATCAAGACCAGAGCCTATATAACTAACACAATTGATCATTGTATCAAAAAGTCATACTGTCTTTTATAGCAGAAAGTTTCCTGTACTTGTATACTGTACATGGCTTTGACAAAGGAAACTAAAATATGTTTTATTTTGTTTGACAAGTTTGTCTGAAAGGTCCAGGAAGTACATTTAAACATTCTTGCTGTACTACTAGTATAAAAATCAGCAAAAATAACCAGTAGACACATCTGCAGTTAATGTTTTAAGATAATGTTTCAAATAATATTTTTCTATAAAATTAATCAGCATGACTGACATATTCCCCATTTAAATTTCTTGCTGGTCCGTGGATGAGTTTACAATTATGTCCTTATACTTGCTTTAGACATTTCCTAAAACAAGTATAGGCATTATCCTTCCAACCCTAAACCTTCTACACAGTGCCCCTTTAATATTAAATATGCTTTAAGATATTTATCTAACTTTGAAAACTACAAAGTAACATAGCTGGAAGCTACAACTATTTAATAAAATAAAATGCCCATACCAGTAACATTCGAAAGTTGGAAGCTTAGCATATCCATTTTACATATTTGAAGATGAAATATTGTAAATATTATTCATGACATCTTTAGAAATCAGTGATTTAGAAATCTTTAGTGAAACTGTCACGCCCTGATTGGTTTCACCTGTCTCACTGTTGTCTTCTGGAAGCTCTTCTGGTGTGTTCCTGGCCTGTCAGCCATCTACTTGGCATCAGGTGACTGATCAGCTGACCGTTATTTTGTAGATTCACTGACTAGTAGTCACAGAGACATTGACATTCTTGATAGTTTCACAATGAACATTCACACATTTTATATGCCATCATTTATGAGGAGATTGCAGAGGGGTTGGAAGGTACAGTTGGAATAATGTGTGAATTCCGCTAATGTACTGTAGATCAATTTAGTAGGACAAGACATGTGTCACTTGGTTTGTCAAGTTTAATCAATCAGTGGTAGTTATCAAAGACAATGCCCCCGAAACATAAGCTAGGGAGGGAAAAAAATCATCACGACTGACTACAAACCTCATATGACATAGCAGTGTCATTTTTTTAAATAGGCATCCGATTTTTCCCCTAATTTGTCTTAATGTCAAAAGTAAAACAAAAACCAATGACCAACGGATGGACAGGACTGATGTATACATGTCAAAAAGACACTCAGTGAAGTGTAGGGTTTGGTGAGTCTGAAGAGGACCGTGTGCACCATATGGATATCCACCAGAAGTCATGGTAGATCGGTATTGTTCAACATACCTAGAACAACATTGTTCTCCATCACCTCAGTGTGGTGTGTTGTTGTAAGTGCCTGCTGATGGCCCAACAGACACCACCAGAAATAACACAATGCAGGAATAAGGACGCCGATCACAGATGACGGGCAGCACATCATCCCTCCTAAAAACACATCAGAGTGCACGCACACACACAAACACACACAGACAGCATCAGGCATAACCTTTCACACACCCAGACACACACACACACACACACACACACAGAGCATCGTGCATTACCTTTCACACACCCAGATACACACACGCACACACAGTAAAATGGCACAAAAAATGAATGACTGGTAAATCCCTTATAAAGCACATTGAGGTGGTGTAAAACAAATTGCAGATGAGGATGATGTAGGACAGGTCTATTGGAGGGACATGAGAGGGAAGAAATGCAGTGAGCAAATATGGCAATATACAAGATACAGTACATTTAATGAATGGACAAGAGAAGAAATAAGGCAAGAATACAATTAAAACAACCTAAACAGATAAATAAAGATGAAAATATGTTTGTTTTCCAGCTTCTAATTGTTTTTCAGCCATCGACCCAAGGTTTAATCCAATTGGTCAGTTCCATTTCCAGTCTGCCTTGGAGAGCAAGTGTTGTCAGCTATGGGCCATTAATTGTTTTCAAGTTCACTCCAAATCAATGTTTATTCCTATGTTTCTACTCTACATAACCCATCGGTGTGCACTGGGACGTGGTGGCAAGTGCAGTTTCCTTAACTTACAGACCTACGCACATATACACACACAGTCACACACGAGGTAAATGCCTTTACGCACGCACACATAAACACACACACACACACACACACACACACACACAGACAGTCAGTGCAGTCCAAACACCACCATCTCACCCCCCCCCCTCCCCCCGGCTCTCTTAGTGAAGAGTCTCTTTCTCTTTTTTCTTTTCATCCTTCCTTTTCTCCTTTTACTTTTGTTGAGAGTTTGAGAGCAGCTTGTCCGCCTCTGGGTACGTGGGGTACTTCACCGTCTCTATCTTCTCCTTCACTTTGTAGGAAGGGTAGAGGCCGGTGCGGCCCAGTTTACGGTTGACCCCTTTCGAGTAGCCATCCCAGTGGTTCCCTGCTACACCGATGATATCCCCAGGCTCCAGGGGTATGTCTTCGGGGCTGCGAGGTTGGTGGGGGTAGATGGCAATTTGGTTGTGGGCGTTCTGACCCCCGAAGTAGTAGATGTCGTCTAGTGAGTGGAATGAAGAGGAGGCATCCGGGTGCAGCGTCTGCATGATCTCATAAGCCACACGGCACACCTGGATCCAGGAAGGAGAGATACAGGAAACAGGAAGTAGATACAGGAAAGAAGTTGTGTGACCAGGAAGTGTGAAGAATCCTGTTAGGTTTTGTTAGTTTAGCTTACATGTATTTTAATTTAATTAATTCCTTAAGAGAGATACTCAGTAGTGTTTGCTGAAGCAATGGATAGTGTTCTTACTGGGGTACACATAAGACATCACTGAACAAATACCAATTAACATGTTTTAACATGTTTCACAATTAACATGACTATGCTAATAAGAGTATTTAGGTTAGTAATGATATAATCATGTACTGTACATTTCCGTTTAGAGCATTGTGTCAGATACAGCACTCATACCTGTGAAGAGAAGGTGCAGACCAGGAAGTCAGTCTGGGAAAGGAAGTGTATGTCTAGAATCACTCCCCTCAGAGAATTCTCTGTGTAGCGGTTGTGTAGACCAGCTGACCAGGAGATGGAGTTATCACTGATGAACTCATAGTCAGGGTACCTGTAGAACACACACCACTAAAGCTATTGGCTTCTACAGAGAAATATAAACACTCTGTCCATGTCCCAAAACATATACTTCTCGGTTATCCACTTTCCCTACTACACAGTCGTTTTTGGATGTAGTAAGTAGCACTTTACAGGGATTTCAGACGCAGTCAATCAAACACGCTGGCACCCACACAATATTAAATGGCTTATTACTGACTTGGTCTTAGCCTCTTGCAACAGTGAGGGGTCATCTGTTGCCAGATAAACACGTTTCCTGTCCACGTGGATGCGCCGGGCCATGTGTTGGAACTGTTCTTCCACGTGCTGCATGTACTCTTCTATAGGGTGGAACGCAGCCTCTGTCCCAACCTTATCGGTCCGTCTAACATGGACCCTGTAGGGAGGGAGAGAGGAGTGAAGAAGGGGGAGGGATGGGGAGAGAGGAAAGAGAGAGCACTGAGCGATTGATTGGGCAATACTTTAAATCAATGTTTAGCATTAGCTACGACTGTACTGTAAGTACTCTGGTAGCCTTGTTTTCCCCATTGCCAGTGTGGCCAATAATCAGAAAGATAGAGTTGTGTATGACTGCCAGGAATGGCAAACACTTTCCCAAGAATACTGAATTACAAAGAAATCCGTTTTTTTGTGGGGAATGTTTAATTACAATTGTTGATTTTGTATTTCACTTGCCAACACATTGAATTTAGAGATAGACAGCGAAAGACAGAAAGACAATGACGGAAAAATAATAACCAGGGTTTTGAAACAGTTTAAAAACAGCTGAATGACAGCCCAGTGCTGCAAATGTTTTTGAGCGTGTTCTTCATTCAAAACCCACACACCACACACATGGAAAGCATCTTTGACTACGAAACCTCTCATTCGTGGTCGACCCCACCTAGTCCCTCTCACAGAAGGCAAACAGTTCATTGTCCGGTTGTTTTCTGCCAGCATCAAACCTGTGACTCACTCGTCCAACATCTGTAGACTACGACCTCAGCTCAAACACAAACCAGGTCACTTCATCAAGGCACTTGTGATCTTCTGTTGGACTACTACAAATTTCCAGCAACTTAACAAGATTTGTTCAGTCTTCCTAAGTTCTCATACAGTTGTGCTCATAGGTTTGCATACCCTGGCAGAAATTGTGAAACTACGGCATTGATTTTGAAAATATGACTAATCATGCAAAAAAAAAAGTTCATTTAAGGATAGTGATCATATGAAGCCATTTTTGGGTCCTTTTGAAATCATAACAGAAATCACCCAAATGGCCTTGAGTAAAAGTTAACATACCCTTGAACGTTTGGCCTTGTTACAGACACACAAGGTGACACACACAGGTGAAAATGGCAAATAAAGTTACATTTCCTACACCTGTGCCTAAATAGTCAATGGGTTTGTTAGCTCTCACATGGATGCACTGAGCAGGCTAGATACTGAGCCATGGGGAGCAGAAAATAACTGTTAAAAGACCTGTGTAACAAAGTAATCAATCAATCAATCAAATGTATTTATATAGCCCTTTTTACATCAGCAGTTGTCACAAAGTGCTTTTACAAAACACCTGGCCTTAAACGCCAAGGAGCAAACAACAGTAGTGTTGCATTTCAGTGGCTAGGAAAAACTCCCTATGAATGCCAAAATTTAGGAAGAAACCTAGAGAGGACCCAGGCTCAGATGGGTGACCAGTCCTCTTCTGGCTGTGCCGAGTGAACATATTAAGAGTACAGTTGTAATAATTAATAAATGCGTGTGGGCTGAGTCTAGAGTCTATTTAAACTTAGTTCAAGTCGGAAACATGACCAGATGGACAAGGAAAGGGACAACACAGGGGAGGGAGGAGGTGTCAGCACAGGACTTTTGACCGGGACAGCAACACCCCACTGTGAAATTCTGAAAATGCATTCTTCATATCAACAAGGATTTATAGTGGAGAAGGAGAACTTAATGGAGAAGGAGAACCGATCCTACTCCCCCAGCACAACAATATAGCAGCGTAAGACCTTGGGACTGAGACAGGGCGGTCCGGCGACACTGTGGCCCTATCTGGGGGGAGGCCCCGGACAGCGCCCAACAGGCAGGAAATCAATAATAATGGATCTTTATAAAGATGGAAAAGGATATAAAAGGTTTCCCAAAGCCTTGCAAATGCCAGTCAGTACTGTTCAATCACTTATTAAGAAGTGGAACATTTTGGAGATCTCTTGATACCAAGCCAAGGTCAGGTAGACCAAGAAAGATTTCAGCCAAAACTGCCAGAAGAATGGTTCAGGATACAAAGAATAACCCACAGGCAACCTCAGGAGAATTACAGACTGCTCTGGAAAAAGACAGTGTGGTTGTTTCAAGGAGCACAATATGACGATACTTGAACAAAAATGAGCTGCCTGGTCGAGTTGCCGGAAAGAAGCCTTTATTGCGCCAATGCCACAAAAAAGCCTAGTTACAATATGCCGGACTACACGTTCACACGCCTCACAGCTTCTGGCACACTGTAATTTGGAGTGATGAGACAAAGATAGAGCATTATGGTCACAACCATAAGCGCTATGTTTGGAGAGGGGTCAACACGGTCTCTAGTGAACAGAATACCATCCCCACAGTGAAGCCTGGTGGTGGCTCACTGAGGTTTTGGGTGGGTGTGAGCTCTAAAGGCAGAGGGAATCTTGTGAAAATTGATGGCCAGAAGAATGCAGCATATTAGCAGAAAATACTGACAGACAATTTACCTTTTTCTGCACGAAAGCTGCCGATGGGATGCCATTTTCCAGCATGACAATGACCCTACGCACAAGGCCAAGTTGACCCTCCAGTGGTTACAGCAGAAAAAGATGAAGGTTGGCCATCACAGTTTTCAGACCTTAATATCATTGAGCCACTCTGGGGAGATCTCAAAAGGGCGGTTCATGTAAGAAGACCAAAGGCTTTCTATGGCCAGGAGGCATTTTGCCAAGTCGAACTATACCACCTGCAAGAATTTGGGGCCTTATGGACAACTATTACAAAAGACTGCATTGCTGTCATTGATGCTAAAGTGGGCAATACACAGTATTAAGAACTAAGGTTATGCAGACTTTTGAACAGGGGTCAGTTCATTTTTTTCTTTGTTGCCATATTTTGTTTTAAGATTGTGCCATTCTGTTATAACCTACAGTTGAATGTGAATCCCATAAGAAATAAAAGATGTGTTTTTTCAGCTGACTTCTTTACAAATGATACATATATTATCAATTCTCCAAGGGTATGCAAACTTTTGATCACAACTGCATGTTAAATCACTCATCCACACACATCTGCTACAAAGCCATGGTGCTTGTCCATGGAGCAGCGATATGACGATATAAACCTTCAGCCCAACGCTGCAACCCTATATCCCTACCGGCTTTGGCTGTCCCTCCTCAGCTCCTGTACAGCCTTCAAAGACCCTGTCAATATTCAGAAAGCCTCTGAAAACAACCTTTAAGATATGTAAATAAATAGCGAACTAAGAGTTCAACCATTTCCTTTTGTGAGCGAATGGTTGTACTTACTGTGTTTTTTCGTTCCTTCCAGCAATGACTTTGCTGATATCTACTTAATTGAGTAAAATGTACTTCCTATTAATGGGTTGTGTGGTTATCCCACTGAGCTATCTCAAGGTGAAGGCACTAACTGTAAGTCACTCTGCATAAAAGAAGCTGCTAAACGACTGAAATGTAAAAAAGTACCAAAGGGAATATGAGAGATAGGGAGAGACCGTGTGAACATGCATGGACGAAAGCGTGAGGAACCAAAAGAAAGAGAGAAAGGGAGAGAGATTGTGTTTGGGATGTGTGTCTGAGTAAGAGTGTGAGGGAGAAAAGGAATGAGAGAACGAGGAGAAGATAGAATATACACTGTGCGCCTAATTAGCAGAACTGGCCTAAGATCAGTCAGCCCAGTCCTCAGGATGATCACTGGAGCAACAAACATCTCTTTTTATCTGAACACACTCATGAATCAGAGAAAACAGAGGGAACAGGGGATTTGAGGGGGGTGTAGAGAGGGAGCGGGTGGATTCTCAACAGGTGCAAGGCTGAAAGGAAACATCTTTGTTCCTCCTAAGTCTCTCTGACTCTCCAACCCATTCCTTGACGGATAAAGCCATTGTACCGGCATGGTCTTTAAAGAAATCAATTCCCCATCCCTTCCTCCTGTCAGGCTGAGAGGCCGAGCTGTGGCTGAGACAGTGGATGTGGCTGGGATGTTGAGGTGGCTGGGACTGTGGATGTGGCTAAAACAGTGGATGTGGCTGGGATTGTGGGTGTGGCTGGGAATATGGATGTGGCTAGGATTACGAATTTGGCTAAAACAGTGGATGTTGCCAGGACTGTGGATATGGCTGGGATTGTGGGTGTGGCTGGGACTGTAGATGTGGCTGAAACTGGGACTGTGGATGTGGCTGGGACTATAGATGTGGCTGGGACTGTAGATGTGGCTGAGACTGTAGATGTGGCTGAGACTGTAGATGTGGCTCGGACTGTAGATGTAGCTGAGACTGTAGATGTGGCTGGGACCTGGCCTGTGCTGACAAATGCTTTTAGTCTGGTGTGCTGCAGGTCTATGGTGGGGAGACGCTCTCCTGCTGCAGCTTTGCTCTTCACAGGAGCAGGAAGATATAGAGAGACAGGTGCCAAAGGCTGGCTCCCACGCTGTCTTGAGTCCTCAGAGATACCTCTCATACCCTCCACCCCTCCCTCCCTCTCTGAATCCTCCCTCCTTCCCATCCTCTGCCTCTTTATTATCAACCTTCCCCCACCATAGCCCACTCCATATCTCCATCTACCTAAACCAGAAGCCCACCCACTCCTTTCCCTCTTCTCCTCTCTCTCCACCTCTATTTCTTACCCCCTCCTCTCCACTCCTCCTTCAATCCCTCTTTCTGCCTTCGGTGCTCTGAAAAGTACTCAGGCACTATGTAATACCACATGGAGCAGGAAGAGAAAAGAAGCAGAGGAAACAAAACTTTCTTTGGAGCAGTTCATTTCAATAGACGCCCAAGTGACAGACGAGGGAGAACAGAGAGAACGAGCGAGGAGAGAAGATAGGCAAATATAAAGCCATGGAGATGGAAATAAAGAAGGGAAGAATGGTGAAAAACAGGTAAAGCGATTCGGGGACTGAGCTGAGAGGAGTAAAAAAATACATAAGACAAAACATAAGAAAACACGTGAAAGAAAGCCTGGGAATAAAGAGAGGATGATTCATAGTCACAATGGAGGAGAATCAAAGAGCACTGAGAGAAGGTAACAAGTAAGAGGAAAGTATTAGTAGTAATAATAATAAAGCATTACATTTGTAAAGCACTTTCCATTATACAATAATAATCTTCAAAGTGCACAAAATGAATCCACTTATAAAAAAAGAACAAAGTCTAGGAGAAAGAGTACAGTGAGGCCAGCTGATAAACATGAATGAATACAGTGAAGGTGAACATAGACACAGACACACAAAGACGGACAGAGAACAGAGAAAGACACCAGTCAAGATGGAAAGACTCTGTAGCAGAGAAACACTGAAAGAGCGAGGAGGAAGAAAAAGAGAGAAAGAGTATGATGTAGAAGCATTTAGTGAGTTCAACAGCAGTAGAGAGGAGTATGAGGCATGTAGAGTTATACAGAACTTTAACATGGAAATTAAAAGAAAATGTAAAATCAATGGTTTGAGAACATTTCCACTGCTGCTCTTCCAAATAGTGATATTAGTTCTTATACAGAAATGGATTTTCTTCTCACATCCTCCTTAGTTTACATAGAAATTTCATAACCACAAGTTTCATAGCAAAATCAGCTACAACACTGGCTGACGAACTGTTGTATATGCACTGGTTACACAGCATTACTGTTACTAAATTCTGATTCAATTGAGGGGTCATTGATTTGAAATGTAATTATCTATTTAACTGAAGGGGACAGTGATAGCAGGGGATAGAGGAAAACAAAGCAAAAAACAAAAACAGGGAGGATTCCCCTGAAAACAGGGACGACTGGTCACTTGGTGTGTGTATGTGTCTCCGTGCATGCATCCGCCTACCCTATGATAGGGTGCCTGAAGCCCAGCTTGACCGTGGTGTCCTGGATCTCCTTCTCCAGCCAGGCCTGAGGACGGACCAGGTACTTGACAAACTGTGACACCCACCAGACAGACGGGTCACCGTGGAGACGGTGGAGGCGCTGGGCTAAGTCTTCAGGGATGGACAGGGGGAGGTAGGGAGGACGGGGGTGTAGGCTGTCCACAATGGGTAGCTCCACCACCTGGATGTCCTGGTCGTGGGCCTCACCTAGGAAGATGGAGGGGAGCAGAGCTACTAAAGAGCTACACAGCAGCAATTCTAACGCTCTGGTTTAAGAGATACGTGTACAAGCAACTGGTCAAATTATCTTATGCTAGAAATATCTAATGTTATTTAATGTATTTAATGTTATTATTTAATGCTATTTCTAAAAGAAATGAGGCATGGCTTAAGACTAGAAAACCAAATTCATGTTTGGACTGGCAGACTTAGAAGGAACTGAGGAACATTCGGACACAGCATATTAGAAAAGCCTAATAGGGATTTAATGTAAACACACTTTCTAACTATCATGGAAACCTGGCCAAATTCTTGGAAAACAAGGAAAACCCCGAAGAACAGTGCCTCAATCTCATTACCACAATAGATGATTATGGAGTCGGTGCCTATTGCTGATACATTAAATGAAACTGTACAGTATATATTTTTAACTGACACTTTGTTTTATTATATTTTTTTTTACAAAACTGCAACGCCTAACCCAAATGAAAGAGGAATGAATGAAAAGCGAGTAGTTGTACAGTTCAAAGAAAAAAAATGACCTTGATTCTTCAATAGCTATAGACTGAAGAAAACCATTTGGGTTGAGCCATTTCATCCAGGCATGTTGGTTGGCACTGCACCCTTTATTTCTTATTATTTTCACAGGATTTCTTGTAGTTAACAAAGGCGTTTCGCATGATTCAATTCTTGGTGTTTTATTGTTCTCTTTGTTTATAAACAGTTAACAAATAAGCTGTCAAGACAAGCTAGTCCTAAAGATAATGTAGGCATATTCAGAACGGTCTAAACCTGCTTGTTTGCCATTCAAATTCCATTCAGAATGACCCTTAGCTAAAAGGCAATTTTGTATTTAATTTGGGTTCTAGCAGTGAAGCTATTATACACTATCGTATTTTTTTAAATTACTAACTCCAGTGTTCTTTCTGTACTATTCAGACCGTTCTGAATATTCTCTTGAGATAAAGTGGCCCAAAAAGGGCCAACACGTACATCATAGTAAAGGCCCGTGGGCCACACCTTCTCATTCAATGCCACGCCAAAACAACTCAAGGTGGGGCTGTAACAAGCCTGTAAAGTGCCCTAGAGTCTTGCAAATTGATAAATTGGTCCACCTTTTCACAAGGAACTTGTGTCATTAGGATCTATTTACTTTGCCAAAATTGTGAAGAACATTCACTATTATAACTCCATGTACCCTGCATAAGCTGAACCTTCACGTAGGAGTCATACTGCATTGCATTGTTTGCCTGTAAATACTTGATAAACAATTTTTTTACTGTCAGTTGAGAGCAGTGTCCAGAGTATGTAAGTAGAGCTTAGCAGTTGAAAACATCACTTATTGCTCACAGAGCAGTTTTTGCACACTGCTCCAAGCGCTCAATGTCCCGTTTCCAAATCCCATATTCTCACAGGAAACCAAATGCCTTCACATATTGCTCCAAAACATAATTTAACAAATACCCCGTTCTACTTTTGTGATTATGGAGGCTACCATTTCATTTTCAATAAGGCTATCTAACAAGAAGCCATTAACATTTCAACAGCAGTGACTAAATCTAAAGAAAAGTGATGAAGGACAAGGAAAATGCATGCATAAATCTCACGGCTGAGAAGTACCACAGCAAAATTGTAGCAGGGCAGATAGCTGCCACTTTAACATCGTGGAAACTTGCTTTGTGCTCAAACCACTCCTCACTTCCATCCATCTCCACTTTGCACATTTGCTCTGGCAGTAACAAATTGTTAGGGTTTCATAAAAATTGCTGCTCAATCTGGATGTGCTGGGCTCTCTAGGGTGTGGGCCGATGAATTCAGCCTAGCTAACAGCATGGGCAGTGTCTCCTCGGCCCACCAAGCTATGTAGCTAACCATTCCATATTGGCTAAACTCATCCTAAATTGACCCATTTGGCCTCCTCCCGGGTCCTTTCATTGTTTTGTACAGATCTAAAAACACGGTGAGAGTTGATATCCAAATATCTTTCTGCCTTGTTACTTCTACTCCTCCAACGGTGTCATCCAATGAGGAGCGGAGCAGAGAAGAATGAGATGAGAGGAGCCATTGAAGACTATTAAGAAGCAGCCGTAGACTTGAATCCTCATGAATTTACAATCAAAGGATTGGTTTAAAAATAGACAAGACAGGGATTCTTTTCAGTCTATCTGTAACAGAAGTAGTGACAATTGTGGGGAGAAGGGAATAGAACTGAACCCCTGCCAAAAAGCTGAACAAAGTTAGAAAGGAAGTTAGAAAAAACAAATGAGAAAGTCATGTCCTTTCAAAACAACAATCCTCTCTCTCTCTGCCTTACTTCACTCTCTGTCACTATCACCTCTCCCTCCTGAGTGACAGTTGCTCTTTAGCCGTCCTTCTTTAAAGGCCAAGGTGAGTCCATCCACTTCCATGGGGCTGGCACTCTGGTACCAGCAGCCCCGAGAGGGTGGCCTCTAGATGGGCATGGGCTCTGGGCACAGTGGTCAGAGAGAAGGGTTGTGCTTGGCTGATTAGGAAGGTCACCCTCTCTGGGCTTCTGATAGCCTTTTCACATGGAGACTGTTAAGCCTCAGTACACAGAGGAGCAACAAGGGCACACACACACACACACACACACAAATACACACACTAAGACACACACACAAGTGGAGGAATACACAAGCACACGCGCACACTTTCATACTAATCTCATCTTGCCAGAAGGGATAATGTCTGGCAGACAATCTCCACTCGCACTTATCCAGACTGCAAGGAAATTTTAAAGAACATTTTTTATTTTATTTTTTAAATTGCCTACACATGCATGCACATACACGCGTGAAAAAACACAAACACACATGGTTCAGTCAATATAGGAAGGATACACTTTCAGAGTTAGTCTTTATGGATGATTGGATTGTATATATATATATATATATATATATATATATATATATATATATATATATATATATATATATATATTTGGATGTACGTCTCTGAATGTTAAAGATTTTTAAAAACATCTCAAAATTTGATTCTATAATATCTCCACTCATACTGTATTTCTCCCTTACTCCTGTTTACTTACAATCTTTCTTTCTTACAGACTCATTCTAACTTGTTTAGTCTCTCTCTCTGTTCACCTTTGCTTCTTCAGAATTATTTTTGAGTGCCAAATGACAGATGCTAGTACATCACAGGGTGGATTGAAGAGCAAGTGAGATCTGAAAAATTATGTAATGTTTTGTATAATTTAGCCTCCATGTAATACCAATTGGACTACAGGTCAATTTGTGTGCAGTCGTTTCCCTTAATATGGCCTTTCATTGATGTTCCTAACAGCAGGTAAATAAATGTACAGTAAATGTTTGCACTTTCCAAAAGACTATAACACTGCGGAGAACACACTTCCTGCTTTGGAACAGTCTCCCCTCTGCAGGTTTTCTGAACATCATAGCGATAGACTGACTGGATACTGCTAGCTGGCTAGCTAACAACTATACATGATCCATTTTTGGAAGTGATATTACATGGGGATATCGAACCAAACATTTTTGAAACAGAGATTTCTACCGAAGATATCCTGGTGAAACCCATTTAAATACAGATTGAAAAAATGTATTTACTTGTCGCAATAGGACTGTTTTATCTAGACCAAGATGGCCAATGATGTAAGTTCAGTCAATTCATTTCTGCTTTGCTTTTTGCTAAGTAAACCAAGGGTGTGGGACGAGTGCTTTATGGGTACTGACTGTTTACAAGTTACAGTAATTTATGAGATATGTAGCTTTTAATTGTCATGTAAAACACATAACTATTCTTTTTGGATATGTCTGACATTAAAACAGTAAGTTAACTATTTATTTAATAATGTTTCAGATTCTCTGATAGCCATTTTGTTAGAGAGGCAGTACCAACGTGTACTTGTTCTAGATTGTGTTGAGGAGATCTTGAATATTTTGCCGGACTGAGTAAGCGGAGCCGGCCTAGAAGAGCTAATGTCCCTTACTTACTTACTTGCTTTTACTTACTTACTTTACTTACTTACTTTACCTACTTTCTTACTTACTTACTTACTTTACTTACTTACTTACTTACTTACTCACTCATTCACTCATTCACTCACTCACTCACTCACTCACTCACTGACTGACTGACCTTTGTTAAATAGCGTAATGGTTAGCGACACAGACTACAGAACAACAGGTCCCATGTTTGCCTCCTGTCACTGTCAAATCATATCATTCCTCAGGATTTGTTCAGGACACACAAAAGCTTTGCTAGCTACAACCTTCTGTAGCTATGTTATGGGAAGCCTAAAATAAAACAGTTCTGGTGGTTTTTAGGAAACACTTTGCTGGCTACACGATTCTCTCTCGTCTTTTCACTTGACGAATAAGTCCGTTATCGTCACCTATATTGATAGATACTGTCTTTCACGAATGGCTAATAAGCTGTTAATAAAACGGCCAGTGGCAAAAGCCATACAGGTCAAAGATGCTATTTGTGGTGGAGGAAAACTTAATAAGAAATTGTACTCAGTTTAACACAATGGTTAATGGTGTCAAACGAAATATTCAAACTTGGTATGATGTTAATACGTGACAAAGTTATATAATGTCAAGAGGCTATACTGACACCAGGCAAATGTTTAGCTTGTTGGCGTAGTGGTTAAACATACAGCCTTTCATGTGGGCGACCTGGGTTTGAATCTCGGGAGGGCAACAACAAACGAATCGAATCACACAAAAGAAACAACGGGTCAAAGCCCGGATTTAAGGTACTGTCGAAAACAGAAAATGAGGATCAGGTGTGTCATCGGTGACAGGACAGTCAGTGGTGCGTTTAAGACATAACAGCGTTGTGTGGTGTTGGGAAACTGGAATATAGGACCAGGGGAAGCGGTGGTGACTAGAAAGCCGATGACGTTGAACGTCGGACCCACCCGGGATCAGAAGACGAGTCATCCCCGGACCAGGAGAGGAGTCATCCCCGGACCAGGAGAGGACGTAACAATGACTTAACACTCAGCATTATAAATCGGCCTACTGCATCCTTCCTCCTACACATGTTTGGGACTGTTGCTTTGACAATATGGCGTATGTTGCAGATGCATTTTTACCACAACAATAAAAAAATAAAAACATAGAAACTTAAACTTCATGTTGAATTCGCCAACTCAAGTGACTTGCTCATTTATAGTAAAGCTAACACAGCTACAGAGAGCTTTCATAACCCATAATCAAACCAATGGCATAATTACTCATTAAAAATCACCTTTGAACAACGTTGTTAATAGAGAGAACAAAAACAAAAACAAGGAAACACAAAATAGCAGTGTTGGTTCCAGTGCATGTGTGCCACAGAGCATGAGCTGAATATAAATTGGCAAAGCATTAAATATTTATCAGGAAAACATATTCCCATGCTCTTTCTCTTTGCTTATATAACGTCATTGGCAGATTTTGTGGGATGGCGAGGGGGGACTACACTATATTTTCAAGGTCTGCACTTCTTGGCACAACTGCACAGTTAAGAGCTCCTTACCTCCACCCATAAGTTCCTAATCAGGACACTAGGACATTAGGAGGGTAAATTCAACCTCAGCAATCTGCATGAATAAATGAAGGCTGAAATACAAGACATTTACTTTACTACTTTTCGAGTCACCGTTTGAGGCAAAAATGAAGAAAATTCACACAAAATGCATAGTTCTGTTGACTACAATTTAAGCCCCCATAATAGCTACCCCCCCCCACCACCCCCACCCCCCCCAACACACACACACACATGTCTATTAGTGCCTCAGATCCTAAGGGATCCAGATCAGATAAGCAATGAACCAGTGAAATGAAATCGCCACACAAAGAGCAAGCAGGGCCAATTGGTGGGGAGACAGGGAGGGCATGCATTAGAGCATGCAAAATGCACAAGAAAAAAGACCGTAAATGCAGGAGAAAGTGGAAAAGAAATCCCAAGATAGTTGATGCCAGAGGGAGAGACACTCAGAAATAAAGAGCATGGAAGCTAGAGAAGGAATGAGAAAGAGACAAAAAAAAAGCAGATGGAGAATCACTCAGAGGTTTATTATAATGTAACGATTTAATTAAAAATACTTATTAGTAATAACCCTTATTACTTTTTATTAATCAGTTAGGGTTTAGTTGGGGGTAATGGTCTCATTTAGTGGGCAGGATTTGGGTGAAGTGGTCAATGTTATGTTGGGTGGAGATGTCATCTTTTCGTTGACTGGGAACGGTTTTGTTGGATGGAGTGGTCAGTGTTTGGAGGAGCGGGCAGTCTTTGGTAGGGTACACTTGGTCAGAGTTTGATTCGGTGTAATGGTCAATGCGTGAATATGTAGAGTGGTAAATCTTTAGGTGGAATTGTTGGGCGTATTGGTAGCAGTCAGGTGGACTTACTAAATCTTCTTTTACATAGTAGTTTACCATTTTGTAGGGTTCACTACGCCTACCTGACCAGTGTCCTGTGGACACCCCGGTACGGTCGGTACAGGAGTTGCTGACAGGGTGGAAGACGGTCTCCCATCCTCCCGTGGCGTAGCGCCAGTTGTGGGACTCCAGGATGAGGGTGCGCTGGGTGCCGTAGGCGATCATGAAGCAGTAGACCACGTGGTGCAGCTGGCAGCCGTACCCACAGCCCTTGTTGATGTTACACACCAGCTTACGGGCCTTGGAGCAGTCCTGTGGGTTCTGTTGAACGACGGGCGGAATATAGACAGACAGAGGGCGTGAAGAAAACGACAGAGAGATGGGGAAGACGGATGTGTGGGTGGTTTAATGTACATTTGACCTCATGACTTCGGGTTCTTTACAGCTTCTGTGCATTTTTCTCAAACGTGTAACTTCCGCGAGTATCTCTTCTCTTACTCTCGATCCCTTTCTCTTTCTGACTCACCTCACCTTGCACAAGAACAAAATATATACTGTATATATATATATATATATATATATATATATATATATATATATACACACACTATGTGAGCAATCATGACACATAAAACATGTTATTCAAAATGGAATATGTAAATCATGATAGGGGCCTGCGCCACTTCAGGCGATCAGTGGCAAAACGTGGCCATTGATAGCAAACGTCTTCTCAAACGTCATCTGCTCAGGCCTCACGCAACTGAGCCAACGTCTTCCTAAATAGCAGTTTATTCTGTGATGCAAGTACTTTGCTCATTAGGCGGTAATGGCTGCAGAAGGTTGGCAGTAATCATGGTGGTCTTCCAACCCATCTGCCAAGCGCTAACATAAAGCAATGAGGAAGCGCTAACATTACCCTGTTGTCTGTTTGAATGAAAAGAGCTAACGTTCCAAATGCATTACAGCTGGAGTTCAAGAATATTGTGGACAGCACAAGCAGATGTAAAAAAGTAACAAAAAAGCCACATGGAAGATTCACTTTGAATAATGTGTGTACGTGTTTTGGATTTCATCGATGTAATAACCATTTAAACGGTTTACCGACAAGTACTAAGGACACATTTACTTGAAGGAGAATGTGCAGAAGGTATTCTCCATGTGAAAGCTAGGTGAAGTGCAGAAACAACAGTTTGCATTTAAACCAAAACCCCGCTCTTCCACTTCTCATTCTTGTCAGTGTTTAACTTTGGGTCAACCAGCTTCAAAAAGCTTTCTTGATATTTAAAAAATATTTATTTTTAACAGTGATTAAAGGGAAATAAGTTCATAAATCGCTTGAAGTAATTAGGCGACTCTCTGCATGCAGCTCTTTCACTTGCAACTCCCAGTGGACCCGGGACAGCGGAGGTCGAGATATGCATATTCTGTGGCAAATCTGACGCCGTTCTGATTCCTATCGCTGCTCGCTCCACCGGGACATTTGAACTATAAACCACATGCGCTGCAAGAACATACTCTCTGTCATTCTAACTCACTTGAGCATACAGATGTCTAAGTCACCACAACGAGTTGCTAGAAAGCAATGAGGCAAGGCAACCATATTTAGTTACTAACCACACTAAATCTGGACTATGCTGGGCAATTGCACCACCATATGCAGGACCCCCAGGCTAATCCAAGGACCTTAGGTAGCCTCTCTTAACATGAGCTGTTCAGTCCAGTTGAGATGATGCTATAGAGGAAGAGGAGTTATATAGTAGTGATATTCAGTATTAAATGACCATCAACTCTCTGATTAGGCAATGTGGGAATGGAAGGCCACTGTCTGTTAGAATCATTATGTTGTTGTTTTTTGGACTATAGTTCAGGCCAGTGATTTCCACAAACATACACTACGTAATTGAAATACATGTAATAGAAATACCGCCCACCTACTGTCAGTCCAGAGTAGACAGTGGCTAAACGTTTGTTTTTTCAAATACAAGTTAGGGATGATCGGTTGAGGCAGTGCCAATGAAAGGTTGTTGGACTTATTATTCAGCAGCCTATAGGGTAGTCTATATCACTGTCTTTTATTTCAATTATTTCAATTATTTTAGAAAGCACAATTTTTAACAGCTATGATGATATGCATGCAAGGTTTCATAATAAAGGTGGAAACACACAGTTAAGGTCATTTTCCAGTGAAATAATGGCTCTCAGCCATTTGTTGAATGATTCTCAATGTTCAGTTTAAAATGTTCACAAGTTTATACATATGTTCATATTGAATATTGTACGTGCCTTCAATTTAAATAAATCTAATCCACAATATGTGTGTTAAAGATGACTAAAGTACGTTGAGCTGCAACAACACAGACAGCTAAATGTTTTTAAATCAATGGCCTAGTGACTAATCATATCAGATGTTTTCAAAGGAATTGTTTTTTAGCACTGATCTGTCTGTTGAAAATACCATTTAGTGAGGACAAAAGAGGCATTATTGGGCAGCTTTTGTAAACAAGGTAATAGTGTGAATAATTCACAGAAATCTGATCATTTCGGGACTACAATTATTCAGTCATATTCACTGTTGCATTATGCCATTAAACGGACAATGACAATAAAACACCAGAAATGGCAGATACATGAAAAGACACAATGCCTCTTTAGATCTCACTAAAGGTCTAATGCTTGAACTCATTGTGTGTTTCCAATAAAAAAAAACAGGTGAGTGAATGCATGATCCCCATTAAAAACCTTAAAGCACTTATTTGAAGTTGCTTTTTATACAGAACATAGCCGTAGGTAACTGACAAATTGACAGGGGACCCAAAGCCTTCACTTTGGTTAGAGGGTCTGTGAAAATAGAGGAATTATGATTAGGGCTTTAGGTGGCTTTTATTTTATTCCACCCACCCATTTCAGATGCACAAAAGCTGGCATAACATTGAAATCATTGTAAACCAGTGGTGTTTTAATCTGTGTATGAGAGGGGTTTTACAGATCCAACTAATATTTCACAGTCGATGTCATTAACACGCTCTGATATGTACTGTAACGTGGGGGAAATTCATTATTTAACACAACAAAGGAGAAAGTGACGGGGACGAAATGGACGTACATATTAATTATAGTCTAAAGAAACCTTCCAGTGGTGTCAATTTAATGAAGATATTGAGTAGAAGTGATGGACGGTTCATGAGCCTGTGCCAATAGCTTTGTCTCTCAAGAAAGATGATTGAAGCAGTGTGATTTGCCCGACATAATATTTGTGAGCTTCAAACGTATAATATGTTTACATATAACCCCTATTCGTATAGAAGCCTCTGATCTCCGTGGGCTCAGTAGATGTAATAGCCTAAAGATTGTCATATAACACTGATTATGCAACGTTTCTCTATGGGATATGATGTGCAGTAAATAAAACCATAATGATGTTTTCATTTGATTAGAATTTCAAAAGGTGTTCCTGTTGGATAACCGCTGACACTCGCCCATTGTAATATTTCCAGCATCCAGACCCTGCTCTGTGAACCTGCAACTCCATGAATGGAAAGAGACATCTGTTCCAAAAAGAGAATACAATTAAATGACATTCTGCGACTAGGTTGTCATTGGGCATACCAAACCTGTAGCCTGAATTTGAATCCAAACTCAACAATGTGTGCAATATTTATGGTGGAATATGAATAAGTCTAAACTTTACCCACTGCCTTTACAGTGAGAAGAAGAGAGTGCCTAATAATATCTGTTGATGAGTTGATTGCATTTTTATCATACATTGCTGTTGATGAAATTCACATATCCAAAGGTGCTGGGGCTGTGGAATCTGAGAATTAACAATTACAATATGTATGTACGTTTCATTGGAAGTGAATGTGCCTAGATAATGAGAACAACAGAAACCTCTCTGTTTAGATTATCTCTGTAGGTTGCGCTCTGATAACCCCAGGAATGTTTACACTGACCATTTGGCATGGGGGTTACTGACCATTTGGCATGGGGGTTACTGTATTGGAAACCTGATCTTTGCTAGGTAGACACACCCTTCAATGTATATATCAGCTTGTAACCAACATTACAGTGAGAAGAGATTGAGTGAGATGAGATTGAGGTTGTGTTAGGAAGACCAGGTCCGTAACCTCATGAACAAGACTTTCTAATGCTGCAATAAAATAGTTTCTCTCTCCCTTGACAAACGGATATGCGATAATTATTACAACCACTATACGAAACGGCCAATTTCTAAAAGGGCTTTGCTCTGTTGAACTCTCATTTGGACAGGTGTGTAGTTAAGCTCTGGTCCAATTTCATCCATTAACATTAGAGACACACGCTAGGTGGTTATACTGTTGAGTTCAGCCCACACCGTGTGTTTGTGCATGTGTAAAAGAGAGTCTTTCAGGTAAATATCACAATTCTCTGTATTGGCCCCAAAGGTATCACACTAACAGTAGACACAAAAACCAATCAAATGGTGTGTAATCTCGCGTCTCGACTTGAAAAGGAAGCTTTACACTATCCAAACCCCAGAGAATCTTTTTCTGAGCATGAGGTTAAATGACACAGACAAACAATTATAAGCCTACAAGCTGTGAACTACTTTTGTTGTTTAAAAAACAGGCTGGTTAATGCAGTTCTAGGTGACACAGTTCAATGGTTACAAAGGCGTGATTGAAATAAGACGTCTGCCACATACTACAGTAGCCCTTCAAAAGCTGCATTTCTTATTTAAAATACAGTACACTTAAAATGTGTGTTTGTGTTTTCCTGAGAAAGTTAGGGAGTGTAAGAACGAGACGGTGAAAGAGAGTGACAAAGAGAGACTCATCTGATGTTTCACCTATTCACAGCTGGCTGAAAACTAATGAGGAGTACTGTGAAAGTGCAGCTTTGTCTCTTGGAATGTGCAAATGGCAGTGAGGGAGGGGAGACACAGGCAGACAAAAGGACAGACAGAGTGTGTGTGTGTGTCTGTGTGTGTGCGCGTGCGTGCATGCGTGTGTGTGCGTGCCAGCCTGGGATGGCTGTGTGATGATGAATTAGTGACGGCGGACGGTGGAGCGGTGTGATTCCTCAGTGGCGGTGACAGCAGCTGTTACCAGGGCCGTCTCCGCCCAGATGCTCACACTCTCTTCATCAAGCGCTGAGGCTTAATGCCGCATGGTGGTGCACCAAAAAAGCCCCCCTCCCACCTGCAGCACCCTTAGGGAAGAGGCCTGACGGGGCTCGTGGGGCTCTGGGGATAGAGGTGTGAAGGCGCCGAAGTATCGCAGGTGTATGAAATGGTGGTAGATATTGTGTGTGGGGGTTGGGTGGCGTGCGTATGACAGGGTAGGTGATATGGAGGCATCAGACATGCCATGCCTGATGCGTTTTATCTGAGGTGATGCTGACAGGTTTGGCGTTTAGGTGGGGGGGGGGGCGGGGAGTGAGAGAGCGAGTGTTTGTGCGTGTGTTTTAGTCCTTGCATACGATAGATGCCTGTTTGTGTGTGTGTGTGTACCTGGAGATAGGTGATCCTGTTCTGCACCAGGTTAGACAGGTCCCTTGCCTCCTTCTCTCTCCAGTCCCCCACACCATCCGCCTGGCTCAGGTGGTATAAATCTGTCATGATAGACCTGCACACAAACACGCAGACACACATCCACACACACACAGACCCACATCCACAGACACGCACACACACAAACCCACATCCAAAGACACGCACACACGCAGACCCACATCCACAGACACGCACACACGCAGACCCACATCCACAGACACACACAAACAAACACGCAAACACACATCCACACACACGCGGACCCACATCCACAGACACACACGCACATTGAAAGACATGTTAAATAGCACTGACACATACAGCAGATTAACAGGGCAGACACACCAGCATGGCTCAGTGCAGGAAACCACTTGTATGCAACTCCTCAAACTCTCTGGTAAGTGATAACCACTGCTCATGCTTCTATATTTATCCTAAACCACAACAACATGTGTTTGATATAATGTGAAACTCCTTTACCCAGAACCCACCAGGGATTCATCATAGTCTCCCTGTGTGGGAACCTTCCGCTGGTCATTGGTTTACCATGGGGAAGAGGCAGACAGACCCTGAAGGATTTGGCAGAGGATAGGACCTCCTTCAGTTCATGCGTTGTCTCTGTGTGTTCGACAGTGTGTGCATGTGCTGCCTGACTTTCTCCGTGAGGCTCGCGGAGGCTTCCCCGGCCCAGCTCTTGGCTGCGGGCTCCGGGTTGGAGGATGCAGGCAGGAGACAGGGATGGGCAAGTGGTTGAGCTGAGCGGAGTACTGATTACCTGCTCCAATTGGTGGGCAATTATTGATCCGTTTACAATTACTCAATAAATCAACAGGGCTGCAGAGGGAAGGAGAGAGGGATGGAGCGGAGAGAGGAATGGAGGGTAGAGCGGAATGGGGGCACTGCGGTCTTACAGAGTCCATCAACCATGTGAACGTGTGTCTCATTTCAAAGTCTGCTGTCGCTCTCTCTTTTTGCTGCTTTCTCTCTATAACCTCTAGAATAAAGCCCACACCGAATAAGGGAGAGCAGATCTTTCTGTCTCAATCAACCAGTCATTCAAAGGTATTTCATAAAGCCCTATTCATATCCGCAGTTGTCACAAAGTGGCCATACAGTTGCCCTGCCTGAAACCACAAAAAGCAAGCAACAACAAGAAATCGTTTCAGTGACTAGGAAAAACTCCCTGCTAGGGTCAGAAACCTAGGAAGAAGAGTGGAGCAGGACTCTGAGGGGTGACCAGTCCTCTTCTTTGTGTTTCTCTGACCTCTGCTGATGTCCCAGTTCTTGTAACAGGTTGTCGGCCTGCCTGGGCCTCTCCCCATCCTCTGTGTGGCCCAGCTTCTTGACCTCACTGCGGACAAAGTACCAGAGCTCCCTCACACCGTTCTCCACCCGCCGCCTCAGCTCCTCCTGGGTGTGGCCTGGACCTGGGTTGGGGGCGGGGACATTGCGTAGAAAGGGTGGGGTGGGGGGTGGGTGGTGGTGGAACATAAACGGATGCACGGGAGCGACAACCATAGAACGTCTTTAGCATATCTCTCTCAGTCTCTGTCTCTCAACCATTGGTTCACATCTGCACTGTAAAAATATGTCTTATCAAGTATATTTATCTTGTTTTCAGGTTAAAAATCTTACCATCCTTAAAATAAGGGAACTTTTCATAACAAGCTTAAATTGTATTAGGTAATACCGCCTGGTTTTAGAAAATGCTTTGAATATCAAGTACTTTGTCTTGCTCCATTGGCAGATCACTTACTCCAAGCAAATATCTCCTCAAATATAGTTACATTTCTTGTGGTGTGAAGGTACGAGATTTAACGCGGCAGACCTTGAGACATATCCCTCCCTGTTCCCGTCCCATTGCAGTTCTCACCATCTCCGGTCAGCCTCTGGAAGCTGTGGATCTTCTGCCTGGCTCTGGTCAGCTGTTCCTCCAGAGAGCGTAGTCTTCCCACAGCCAAGGCCCCTCCCTCCCCTACCTGGCCCTCCGGTATCCTACCACAACAAACATGGATTAGGGAAGAGAGGAGGCAATAGGCCTGGGAGGTCTGTTTGTTGCTGTGTGTAGCCTCAATCATCTATCCTGATTTCATGTAATCACGCATCAAAGGGCGCTGTGTTCAGCTAAGCAAATTTGCAGCTGACAGTCTTGCGCTGCCTAATTGTTAATTACAGTTCAAATAATTTAGCCCATTTTAAATGTCCATTGTACAGTCTCTAATTAATACTTGTAAAGTATGACGCTACAATGCTGCAATCCTGCTTTCTCACTTGATTTAACAATCTATTTCCTGACCATCGCAATTACTAGTTGGTGAAGAAGTTGACCTTTTCATCACAATACACAAGCTTGCATTTGCGTTCCTACACAACTGTGTGCAGAAAGGTATGCACTAATATATGCACACTAACACCACAGACACACACATACAAAACTAGATACATACACCCCATTTTTAGAATTCCCTTCTTAAAAACATTTACATGCATACAGATGTTTACTTGGTATAATGACAATGCTAACCTGGTGCTTTGAATTTTGAATGTTGATTGACTGTTAGCCATGATATGAGACTGCATACCAGGGGTATGACAGGACATCACTTTTTACTGCCCTAATTGCTTTTGTGACCATTTTATAAAAGCATTAAGACAACTCTGGGTTTTGAGGTATATTGGTATGTAGCACTTCCACTGCATTATTTGCTTATATACAATGGGTGATATGCATATACTGTGAACTCCAAAAGTATTTGGTGTGTGAAAGATATTCCTCTTTCTTTTAATTGAGTATTTGCTTTGCAATCAAATCTGGAGAAAAGGGCACCTACAGAAACTGTTTAATTTATTCTGAAATCAAGTGATTCTCTACATTTAACCCAGGCAGAGGCCAATTAATTTGGCGTGCAATGATTTGGAAGGTCATCGAGCAAATTTAGAATTGCTTTAACAAGGGGGTGAGACTCATCCACTTATCCATTTTACTGAAATAATTCCCTATAACAGGGTGAAGCATGATGTGTAGATACATGGGGGAAATAAATCCTAATTTTGATGCATTAAACTCTGTCCTGATGATGTGAAGACCTTAGCGGGGATGTAGACTGTCGACAGGCATGTACAGTATGTGGACGTATCTGGATGTGAAATCTAACTGCCCTGATTTGTGTCAGAGCTGAGATACTGTGGACCTCCACCATGTCACAACTGAGGCCCCTGAACCTGTTTTTGTTATGTGACACAATCGTTTTTAATGAGATGTACTGTAAACGTCCTCGCATTTATGGATGTAGGACGTGAGCATGTCAGTTCAGTTGTGCAGGTTGGCATTTTCTTCCTTATATACAATATGTCCCAGTCAGTGATGTCAAGGCGGTCCTCATTAGTCTGTTTCCACACCATATGTTTGACAGCATTTGCAATTTTAAGTCGTATCTGTATGCAGAGGAGTGTTGGAGAAATCTTGTCCATTGTTGTTGGATCGTTCATGTCTTGACTGACATATTACAAGTTCTGTTTAAGGCTTGTGCGGTTGAAATCCCTGAGTGCACAATTCAGGTATTTCCTTCCAACAGCGATCTGTTCAGCCAGTTATTGTTTCTCTGTGGGCGCCCAGGCACTCCATGTAACGTAAACACCAGCCAAAATGAAGCAACAGAAAACGCGGGGTGAACAGAATGGATTCCAGTGGATGTAAATAGATTCAGGTCAATCACGTAATCTGATGGAAAATTAAAATGCATTAATGCTTTCAAATTCTCTACATGTAAATATTAATATAAATAGCTCTGAGTACATGCAGACGCATTAAGACAACCGTGAAGGGAGACAAAGGCCTTGCTAATAAGTCTTTAAGGCAAACTCAATCTGCTCCCTGAGGGGGATCATCAGACGCTGTCAAGCAGAAAGATAAGCATTTTGCAATGCAACATGGCCCTATAACCTCACATATTAATCACAAAACCACACAAGCACATTCAATGGCGCTGAGTGATTTATTCCCATTTCCGTTATTTTCTATGATTAAGTAACTTATTGAACCGATGTTAATTCAATTGGTTGGATTCCATTTCAGTCAAATCAAATAATTGGGCGTGATTAAGGCGATCACAATTGCAATGTGTCGTCGGTGAATTGCTACTGACTGAGTAATCTAAAAAGAATAATGTGTTGTTAAATATGACAGATTTTCATATCCAACATTCTGATGCTCTCAAACATGACCATTCACTAGAGAAACCCACATGGAAATTTGACCCATTGAGATAAAAAAAATTTGGCCGAATTTAGGGTATCCGAAATACAAATAATTGCATCATTTTTAATGTTATGGGAACATTTGCAAATCCAAAATCCATTGTGCAGCTCTTCAGGAGAGTACAGGCTTTAAAGGGTCTGTGGAAAATACTCTCAAATTGGTTCCATGTGGTGAAGAAATCGGAAAATGATTAACAGTGACCAAAAATCCTGGATTACTAAAAAATGTTTTAGTTCTCCCAAATAGTTCTCCGCAACAAGACCACAGCCCATGCGGGACGGTCCAAGCCTATCTCACCAAACTTGTCTAATGCTTATCCCATGGCTCGCTCAACTAGCTAGGCCAAGCCTTTTAGGCCCCCATTCTGCCAAGATGAGTCCTTTTGACTCGATCATTCTAAAAGAGTAATACATATGTTTCATATATGCTTTTGTAAATATAATACATTCTAAATCAGAGTGTATGAAAAATAGAGCCATTTTCAATGTAGACAATTTGGTTCATTAAAATTCTTTATCGAAATTAGGAGAACTTTGCAATTATAAACAATATAAAATTACTACTCTAACATAATTGCAAGATTTAGTACTGTCGGTGTAGCATATTTTGTATTTTTCAGATTGTATTTCAGCATTGCTCGAGTATTGGGTTGTGACTGAGACAACCTTGTTCAATTTGAGTCCTGAGGCAAAATCAGTCGAGAACCGTTGCCTTACGTTTAATTAAACGTGGAAGAAGTAGAGGAAGGCTAAAATGAAATGCAGAACACTCCTGAATCTGAGTAAAAGAAGGACAGGCTGGGAACGAGGGAGTACCAGGTCCTGCAGCGCCGGTCACTGAGGCGGACAGAAAGGGGAGATTCCGCACGCTCAGCCCTATTTCCCCCGGAAAACGTTGCCTCCTCATTTGTTCGCCTCTGCTTGGGAACCATGGACTTAGCAGGAGCCACGTTAAGATCTGAGCTGCATACAGCAGGTTAAGGTGAGGGGATTATACCTGACCCAGGTAGAGATATAAATATTTAAAGCACTACTGAGATCCTGCAGATTAAATTGGGGCTACATTAATAAAATGTACCTTTACATCAAGCAGGGACATTATTGGGATGGCGGGCAGTGTGGGTTTGTTGGCACATGTAAATGTGTGTGTGTGTGTGTGTGTAAAGAGGAGGCAGAAAAGAGAGAGGCTATCAGCCTTACTGGATAAACACAAGTGTTAAAGGCTGTGTATTAAAGTTAAAATCCCATGGTACCACATTACTTCAAACCTCTCAGCATGATCACAGCCCTTCTATTCCTATCCACTACACGCTACTTCATATTGCTTAGTTGACTAGGCATGGAGTCAGAGCTAATCCATGACAAAACTCTTCAGCTCTTTCAGGCATTTTCTTTCACTACGATAGTTTTATTTAGATGAACAGTATTGCTTTGAACATTTGCAACATCGGCTTGGAAGATCCATTTTTATACTGCACGCAGGTGAAAATGTCAATTGTCGCATGTCACCTTCCGAGGAAACATTGGATATTTTTCCGACAGATACTCCCTGCAGGTACTGATTGTGTAAGTCCTCCCAGCTCCACAAACAAACAAAAGAAAAATGTGTTGTGGGAAGCAACTAAAAACTTCTCACATTGGCACCCAAACAATTCTGTTATCACCAGCAACAGCACTAGTTCAACCTAGAGCGCCATATTAGTTACCTGATAGACATCACGGTCAGTGAGTTCAGACGCATTCCAGGGCAGTGGTCTGGCTAAAACGCTGTTCGCACGTGTTGTTGCAACTTGAGTCGCAGCGAGACTTTCTTTCTAATAGAGCAAATTGAAAATTGGCTTTCCATATTATGTTAATGTTATTTAAATGTAATTGTTTTCACAGAAATCATTGTAGTCTAAATAGGCTCTTGGCATCAGGACCCCAGCGGTCCCTGAGACAACCAGGTCAATTGGAGTTCAGTCTGGAGGCGGGACCAAGTCTGGAGGCGGGACAAAGCATTGACTGCTCAGCAGGGCCATGCTGATCTAATTACATTACCAAATGAATACCACAGATGACCCTCAGGCCATGCGATATGGTCTCACACACAGAGGCAGAATTAAACAAGCGCACACACAATGTAACTGTAAACACTCTAAAGAAAACACAGAAAATAAAAAAGGACTGCACACACACTTACACACACTGTACATACATACGCAGGTTTGTTTTTCCATTCTTTTGTGGACCCGAAACCCCTTAGTCCATGTTCTACCTTTTCACTTAAAATATATATTTATTGTTTCTAATACAGTAATGTGTCTCCCAGTACCGATGGATATGGCCTGAGACTGATGGAATCCATTAGGTGGAAACCAGCTGATAAAAACAATGAAACCATTCAGCCCTTTGTTGTTGTGAGTGTGTGTCCATCATATTGGCCTCCGTGGCTCTCCTCTCGTTTTAACAATCCTTCTCTTCCACCCACCCCTTAAGTCTCGGCATGGTACCGACCTCACCTCGTCCATCATTCCTGCATTCCTATCTCATTCCCCCTTTCCAACTGCAGGCCTGGGGATCGATCAGGCCCTCATCATTCAGGCCAGATGTCTCACACACACACACACACATACACTGCACCACACGCTCACTTGCCCGTCATGCTATCTCGCCCGCGTGTGTCATCATCACTGTGTGAGACGCTTCAGGTGACTGACAGCTGTGGAGAGGGAGGAGCCAGAGGAAAATCGCTAGAACCCACCTCGTGTTGACCTCTTGTTAGTGCAGCTTGGTGATTGGTGGGTGGCCTGTCACTCGAATCAGTAAGATGCCGAGTGTGCGAGTAATCGAGGTGTGAGAAATGGAGACGTGTTGGGCGCCACTTGACCCAATATCACATTTACAAATCATCTTACGGGTTTAGCTGATATGTTAATAACAACTGAACAGCTATTCAGGTTTTTTACTTGACCTGGAACGTTTGGGTCTCTTAGCCAGTGAGACAGTTATTGTGTCTATTGAGTGTCTGCCAGGAGTCAGTCAGGCAGTGGGTCAGTGATTCTGTAAGACATAATGTGAGTCAGTCAGTCAGTGGGTCAGTGATTCTGTAAGACATAATGTGAGTCAGTCAGTCAGTGGGTCAGTGATTTTGTAAGACATAATGTGAGTCAGTCAGTCAGTGGGTCAGTGATTCTTTATGACATAATGAAAGTCCGTCAGTCAGTGGGTCAGTGATTCTGTAAGACATAATGTGAGTCAGTCAGTCAGTGGGTCAGTGATTCTGTAAGACATAATGTGAGTCAGTCAGTCAGTGGGTCAGTGATTCTGTAAGACATAATGTGAGTCAGTCAGTCAGTGGGTCAGTGATTCTGTAAGACATAATGTGAGTCAGTCAGTCAGTGGGTCAGTGATTCTGTAAGACATAATGTGAGTCAGTCAGTCAGTGGGTCAGTGATTCTTTATGACATAATGAAAGTCCGTCAGTCAGTGGGTCAGTGATTCTGTAAGACATAATGTGAGTCAGTCAGTCAGTGGGTCAGTGATTCTGTAAGACATAATGTGAGTCAGTCAGTCAGTGGGTCAGTGATTCTGTAAGACATAATGTGAGTCAGTCAGTCAGTGGGTCAGTGATTCTGTAAGACATAATGTGAGTCAGTCAGTCAGTGGGTCAGTGATTCTGTAAGACATAATGTGAGTCAGTCAGTCAGCCCCAGACTCTGAATTGCCTTGTGATCTTGGGAAGGTTCTGTAGCCACACCAAGAGGTGATATAGCTGGTCAAAATTCTCTCAAAGGTGCCGCTGTGGAACGTACTGAGTATTTGAGGGGCCGTTCCAAATCTTTTTATCCTCCCAAGAGGGAAGAGGCTTCAAAACTGTATGTGTGTATGTGTGTGTGTGTGTGTGTGTCGGTTTGTGTACATATAGGCGTGTGGAACGTGTCCATTTCTCAACCTGAAGCTTCCAAACTACTCCAATTCGCCTATTCAATGTTTTTGAGGGCGTGCTTGTCCCTCTGATTCCTGTAGCCTGTCATCGGCACATGGCCTTAGTCAATGAACCGCATTCTGACATAGGCAATCCTCTTGTCCAGATGGGCAGTGCGGAGTGCCATGGAGATTGCGTCTTCTGTGGATCTGCTGTAGTGGAGTGCAAATTGGAGTCTGGAGAGTTTTGATGACCAACATTTCAACTCATCTAATGACTGCAGATGTGAATGCCACAGAATGATAGTCATTGTATAGGTTTGACTTGGTGGTCTGGGCTCAAAGACCACGTTGGTCCCCATTTTACCCATTATTTTCACGTCTGTTTGTGTGTGATTGCGTGATAGTACCAGTCTGTGTATGCGTCTCTGCAGTTGGGTGGTGCAGAGGGGTGGGGCTTGGGTGGGGATGACTGACAGCTCCCTAACAGCCTCTGAAAACAGACAACCGGCATCTCTACAGCTGTCACCTGGCCGAGTCCGACTTCAGTTCAGATTCATCGCTACACACACATACGCACACACACGCTTCACACCCACATACAAACACCCTCACACACATTTCACACCCGCGAACCGTGGCCTTGACAATCATGCTATGATAAAATAAAAAAGGGCTCACAGAATCTTTATTTGTCTGTCCTCACAGAAACAATCTGGAAATGAAAACGATCAACAAATGGTCCTCCCAATGGGACACCCCCCCTAAAAATGTTAGTCTTCCAAAATGTTGCTTTGGCATCGAGTCTGTGATTCTATCATATACTTTAGAGCTTAGTGGGACTTTAGTGAGGCACTACGGTTATGAAACTGTGTGGTAACCCTGTTCCTACGTTCATACGGCTCACAGAGTAGACCCAACCTGTCCCAGAGCAATCTCTTTAATAAAAACAAACACAAGCAGAGCACAGTCACTGCCTAGGACCTGTCTGGACAGTGTCTGTCAAAAAAGCTTGACTTGTTTTCCAGCCAAAACAGAATCATTCCAAAAGCAAGGGACCAAAACCGAGACCAGCTTTCTGAAGTGTGTATATGCATGTTTGTGTGTGGACTTCAAAGCAATTCAGGACATGACAGAGTGGTACTGAAATCAGTACGCATGCCGGTACACACACCGACACACCCCATCCCCCACCCACACACACATCCTCATCCCAGGGTAATTACCTGAGGGACTCTGCCATGCGTCGCAGGTCCTCGTTCTGCTGCTTGAGGCGCTCCAGCTTGGCCAGGATCTTGGACAGCTCGCGACTGGACCTCTCAGGGTGCTCGCTGTCCCTCACCAGGTGGCCGCCGATGTAGAAGAGCAGCGTGCCCCAGGCGAGCAGAACCAGGGTGATCCAGCGCCATGAGCCCGCCCACGGCCGCATTGTACTACAGCCCGGCTGCCTCCCGAACACGTTGCGCCCCGTCACAACGGCCCCCTGGGCATTCTCGCCGGCAGCACCACAGGGGCTGGTTGGAGTGAAAGGAGATTTGATTGGGTGCTACTCTGGTGAGGTTCTCCAGTCCCCTCCCTTTGTGCTAGAGCATGTCTTTCTCCGTCGAGGCCCCTTGTCGCTCCTGCCGTCTCCCGAAGGGTGCTCCACGTCTCCTAGATGGCACGTCGGCTTTCGTTCCTCTCCTTGCCCCCTGGTGTTGACCTCGGTGTTTGTCACTTGAGGTGCTACTTCAACCCTCTTCTTACAACCTGTTCAGCTCGCTCGCCTTGGCTCCTGTCGGGTCACAGAGAGAAAGGTAGTCAGAGGGACAGGAAGACAAAAGGACGAGCAAACGAATAGACAGACGCACACAGACCCACACACACACTGACAGCAGGACAGGTTGGTTAAACATACTGGGAGACAGGGGGAGCAGAGCTTAGCATCAGACATGCCGCAGATACTCCCGGAGAAGGACAGACATAGCTCAGAGGAACAAGGCTCGCTGGCTGCAACAGTGGAGGTGTTGTCTGACTGGCCCTGACAGAATCCAGTCTCAGCAACGTTAGCTGCCCCACAGGATTGATCTGCATGACACTGCAATTTACATTCCCGCCGTGAAGAGTCCTCTCCGAGCTACAACGCACAGTGATGAGGAGGCTGGGAGTGACTGGGATGTTTTGTTCTCTCTCTCTCTCTTTCTCTCTCTCTCTCTCCCTCTCTCTCTCTCTCTCTCTCTCTCTCTTTCTCCGGTCCTATTATTTTTGGCTCTCCTCTCCGCCACTGACAGTTAAATCCCCTGACCGCTCCATTCGTTTCCCCTTCCTCTAACCCCTGCTGCCAAAGGTCTCTGGGACCAAGCTTGACATTGTCAAGGTGATGTGGCCAGCCCAGCAGAGCACGGTCAGAAAATGCCTGTATCATCACTTCACTTTTCTAACAGCACCCAGCGATAGTAGAGAGACGGAGGGGGGGCAGGGGACAGAGTGAGGGAGGGGACAGAGTGAGGGAGGGGACAGAGTGAGGGAGGGGACAGAGTGAAAGGAAGATGGATGGCGATGCCGGGATTATGACAATACAACATTCCTATCTCCTCCCAACACCACCAAAGCTCTTGACACTGTTTATGAAGTGTGTATGGAGTGTGTGTGTGTGGTGTGTATGGAGTGCTTATGGAGTGTGTATGAAGTGTGCCTACAGTGTGTATGGAGTGTGTGTGGAGTGTGTATGTAGTGTGTATGGAGTGCGTGTGGAGTGTGTATGGAGTGTGTGTGGAATGTGTGTGGAGTGTTTATGGAGTGTGTGGGTGTGGAGTGTGTATAGAGTGTGTAGGGAGTGTGTATGTAGTGTATAGGGAGTGTGTATAGAGTTTGTATGTACTGTATATGGGGTGTGTACAGAGGGTGTATTTAGTGTATATGGAGTGTGTGTGGAGTGTGTGTGGAGTGTATATGGAGTGTGTCTGGAGTAAGTGTGGAGTGTATATGGAGTGTGTGTGGAGTGTGTATGGAATGTGATTTGAGACATGAAAGGGAATTTCATGCGCCCATGCCTATCAGTATGCGCAGTTCTACAAGCGGTGTATCAGTTTCCTCAGGTGTCTGTGTGTAGGAGTTTGGCTAATGGACAGAGAATGTGTGCACCTACGCCTGGGTGTGTGTGTGTGCACACGTGTGTTTGCACGTGCGCATGTGTAGCTGTGACTGCATTTGTCTCTGGTATTATGTCATTGTGTATTCGTGTCTGGGTGTGACTGCATGGGTTTTAGGCTCTGCATTGTATATTCATGTGTGTAAGTCAGTGTCTCTTAGGGCTGAAGCGGTAATGTGTGAGGAGGTTAACACTTAGCTTGCCAGTTTTGGATCGTGGAGCACGGTTTGATGTGGGACGTAAGTGGTAAAGTGATAATACACGGGGCCATTCATATAGGCCTTCAACACGGCCGTGGTCATGCACGCATTCACACTCAAACACTAGTCGTCACGGCCGCCTAGTCCTTCTGGCCTCCTATTGACATCACAACATTGTGCCACTCTGCTCCTTGATGGCCCGGCACTGTTGGTGTAACAAGAGCTGACATGAGAAACAAGGAGAATGCTGAGCTGTGTTTTTATTATGGAAAATAAGCAGACTGAGCGGTAGCTATTCGCTGCCAGCTAATGCATCTGCTTGGTTGAGAAGGACTGTGAACCAGTCATCGTGTTGGAGGTAGACATGTTGGCACTCTGGAACAATAATGAGTACTCTGTTCAGTGGGATCTGGCCATCAGGCTGATCACTATGCTTGCGCTGGCCTGTTTGAGCTGCATATCCATGATATATTAGATATTCTAACAAACACACACACACACACACATAATATGCAAGCGGTGTACTTTATATTAGTAGGTTAAAGTGACTACAAAATAATATAATAGTTAAAGAGTAACCAATCTCTAAATGTTAAGCCATCTTTTTTACATTGTCAGATTCCAGGTTTCAATATGGGACATGCGAATACGAGGTGATGGGAGAAGCGCCTGTAGACATTTTGTAGACACCTTCGCTTCACAGGAATAGTAAGGTGAGACCTACACATCAACACCAAGATTCCCATGGTTGTGTAAAGGTTGGCCCAATTTGAATTTAGAGCAACCGATTCAGGAAATGATTTGAATGTAAAAAACATAAATAAAAGGCAGTTCTGAGTTGACTCCAAACCTGGTGTATTACCCTTTTACGTATTAGAAACACTTTGTTTACTAAAGCTTTGATGTTGAGCCTATTTTGCAATTACATTCATCAAAGACTTTTTTATTTTCATGTGCAAACTTCAAAGAAATGACATGTCAATAATTATAAGGTCACACTGGGTGAATTCTTTGATGTAGCCTACCGTTGGTAAAAAAAACAAAAAACATAATATACATATATATATATATTCGCGTTCATGTGAACTAACGTAACCTGTTTTTTTCTGCCAATTGGACCTAAAGATTGGGTGAATCATGTTCAACTCTGGGTTGCTGTGGGCTGGGTCTTCTGCAAACTGAAGGTAGATTCAGTGTGAAAGGACCTTGGTCAGAGTGGGTTATGTTTACCAGAGAGAGGGTATACTGTAGCTGGTAGGCTGTCATCGTTACTGTTAACGTTTAGTGACGTAGTTGTAGGCTATCTTGTGGACTGTCAGCTGGTAGACAGCCTGTCAGAGAACTAGTTAAGTAGGACCACTATCATGGGACTCTCCTGAGGACATTGTACCCTACAAGCCGGCTGGTACGTGTGAATACATTTTCAGTTTTCTTTCTTGTGATGGGAGTGGATACTTCAATTGTCTCTACTGTAAGTGGCTGTAATATTTCTTTCTGCACAAATGGACCAACAGAAAGTGTTGAGACAGCGTTTGTTTTGTGTTATTTATGCATTTATACATCATTTTGTAAATCTTTTTTTTCATGTTTCCCATTTAAATTAGATTTCTAAGTCATTTAGAGGACACAAATTTTAAGGCTAAGTGGTGGCTTGTAGAATGTGAGAGGAAACTGCCAACTAAGCCATAAAATCTTCTTTGTTCAGGCAGTGAATGATGTTTTCTCATGTCCTTCTACAGCAGTCCATCTGTCCATTTCCACTACTGTCTGACCCACTGCAACCTCTCCTGCTGTGGGCTTAAGATGTAATTCAACGGCCGTAAATAAGGCGTCATAAGGCTCTTTATATAAATAAATAAAATAATAAGAATTCCTGCCTAGGTCCCACTGTAAATTGAAGTGGAAGGACAATGAGTTGGTTTTGCTGACATTGGACATTTTGGTTTCCTGCTTCGTTCTTTCCCTATTTCCCTCCACCCCTCTGAACAGAGCAGTCTGATTGAAAGTGAAGCGTAAGCCACTCTGTCCTAAATGAAAGAAATGACAGACTTTTTTTGGGGGGGAATTTGCACTCTTGTGACTCGAAGGAACAGGGCTGAATAGAAGGGAACAAAGAAGCATAGTGCTCTTCGCAACTGTATAGACTTATTTTCCCGAAAAGCCTACCAACTTGCCAATCTGCTCACCGAATGAAAGTGCTGCCACCTTCCCATAATACTGTACCTTTCCCCTGGCTGTCACAGTAGTCGCAGCAGGGAAGCACCGCTGCTCATAATCTGGGGCTTTCCAGTTGACTAACTAACTGTATTGTCAGGACTGGGGACATCACGATCCCTCACACACATACACATACGCGCACAATAGCTGTAGAAATATAACTGTCCTCGTTTGTAATATATTTCTTTTTCATGTCCGCCTATCAGGAGATGTTTAAATTAATATTTAAACGAACGGAATTAAACTGCTCTACTCTACTGTGCTTAGGCTTCTAGTGGTTTCAGACTCCAACAGGCATGTTTATAAATGTATGTCTGCACTGTGCGTACAGTATGTGTGTGGCGATGTTAGTGCATTCATATTATCATGTGCTCCTGGTACTACCTCTCAGTAGCTAGTTAAGGAAAATAGGTTCAACCCTGTATGAGATCAAGATGGATTGGGTGATGGCTGATTTCCACTGAGCTAAACGTCTATGTGAAAGCAAATGTCTGTATGTGAAGAGAAGAATGCACGGCATCAGCAAATTATAGTTAACATGGCCTCTTCAAAAAAAAATCGAACATTCACATTTTCAACACCACACAAACCACCAGCCAGTAAAATGTTTATTTGAGCTCACCATTGCCCCTAGTGGACATTATAACTCATACTTAGATACTTTAGAGATGTCTTACATCTCTGATTTATTGAAGAACATTTAAATACAGTTTAATTCATAAACATCTGACTCATGTTGATGACTTAACAGCTGGCTTAAAATGCACCATTTGACATTGGGTAGGGGTTGGTATGAGTAGGGGCTGGGTTGGGTTGGGTAGGGGCTGGTTTGAGTAGGGGCTGGGTTGGGTAGGGGCTGGTTTGAGTAGGGGCTGGGTTGAGTTGGGGCTGGGCTGAGCTGGGTAGGGGCTGGTTTGAGTAGGGGCTGAGTTGAGTTGGGGCTGGGTAGGGGCTGGTTTGGGTAGGGTCTGGGTTGGGTAGGGACTGGTTTGAGTAGGGCTGGGTTGTTTTGGGGCTGGGCTGGGTAGGGGCTGGGTTGTGTTGGGGCTGGGCTGGGTAGGGGCTGGTTTGAGTAGGGGCTAGGTTGGGTAGGGGCTGGTTTGAATAGGGGCTGGTTTGAGTAGGGGCTGGGTTGGGTAGGGGCTGGGTTGGGTAGGGTAGGGGCTGGTTTAAGTAGGGACTGGGATGAGTAGGGGCTGGGTTGGGTAGGGGCTGGGTTGAGTTGGGGCTGGGTTGGGTAGGGGCTGGTTTGAGTAGGGTCTAGGTTGGGTAGGGGCTGGTTTGAGTAGGGACTGGGTTGAGTTGGGGCTGGGCTGGGTTGGGGCTGGTTTGAGTAGGGGCTGGGTTGAGTTGGGCCTGGGCTGGGTAGGGGCTGGTTTGGGTAGGGGCTGGGTTGGGTAGGGGGCTGGTTTGAGTAGGGGCTGGGTTGAGTTGGGCCTGGGCTGGGTAGGGGCTGGGTTGGGTTGAGCATGGTTGGCTGCACAGAAGCTGGCTGCATATTTGATGAGCTGATGTTTACTTGAAAACACTCCTACGCTGACTGCATGGGAGTCCATTAACTTAAATGGCACAGAGCACACAGAGAAACAGGCATGGCAACCGTGGTGGAGCACAGAGGGTTAGACAAACAGAGGGATGGAAGGAAAGAGAGAAAGTGAGAGACAGTGCGAGAGATTACATTTATCATTAGGCTCTTGAGGTAATGACATAATACCATTATACAGTGGGATTGTGGGTAGTGTAGTTAGGAGATTGGTGTGAGCAGTAACTCCGGATTCATTTTGGGTCTTGCTCCTTGAGTTGTGCAGGCACCATTTCTCCTCATTACAGCTTTGGAGGAAGTGACAAGAGACCTGAGAAGTTCCAGCCAAACACGTGACACACACACACACACACACACACACACACACACTGCAGTTGGCCTTGACACTTGGTATTAGAGCTAAGCACAGAGCTTCTCCCTCAAGGTTATCTCTGCTGAGAATTTGCTGTCAGGGTCCACACACACGCACAAAAACACACAAACAGTTGGTGATACACACTCGTCAGGCCAGTGGGAGGAGGGACAATGTTTGCGTGGGGCACTATGCAAACAAGACTTTAATTGCGATGAAGGGACAGATGATTAGCAGTAAAGACTCCCCTTGCTCCCTAGTTTCATTCGTTTTTATGTTCAAATAAAAGCATGCAGCAGCAATGGGCTTGGACCGGGTCCCATCTGCCAGGCCAGCCTGACACCCTGACTGGTGAAGGTGGACGTGAGGGCTTCAGACGAGGGCAACGTTGCACTCGTAAATCCCAACAGCCAGGGAGAGGTGCACGGAGGACGTGGCGGTGATAGAGCACCCTCTGTGTGCGTGTGGGCGGGGGGGAGGGGGCTGAGGGATAAGAGACGGTGAAAGATAAAAGGGAGAGAAAAGGAGAAAGGGAGGAAAGAAAGAGTAAATTAAGAGCTAGAGAGAAAGAGATGGAGGTAGGGAGAGGGAGATATATATAATGGGGGAGGGAGAGGGAGATATATAGAATGGGGGAGGGAGAGGGAGATATATAGAATGGGGGAGGGAGAGGGAGATATATAGAATGGGGGAGGGAGAGGGAGATATATAGAATGGGGGAGGGAGAGGGAGATATATAGAATGGGGGAGGGAGAGGGAGATATATAGAATGGGGGAGGGAGAGGTTGAAGATATTGCCGCTCAGACAGGCGTGCATCACGACATGGGGGGAACGAACATTTTCAAGAGTGTGCGTCCGCGTGTGTGTGCGTCCGCGTGTGTATGCGTCTGTGTGTGTGCGGTACAGGGATCCACCATAACCGCATACAGCATGCAGTCGATAGTGAAATTCCAGATTCCAACAAGTGCCTTTAAACAAAGAACCCTGACCGTAACTGCTTTTTGAAAGTCAGAATATAGAAATAAAGAAATACAGGGTCTACTGCAATAGCTACAGCTCAGCATCCGACACACACACACACATACAAACAAAAACCAAAGGCATAATGTCTGTTCCACTTTCTGTTTCTGATAATGAGGCCCCAGTGACAGCAGACCTTTGGCGGGCCAGGGGCTGAGGGGTGGAAGGGGGATCTGGGCAGTGGGAAGCAGACTGGGTGGCAACCCCACCACTGACAGTGCCCGCCGCCGCTCAGTGACTTCAACAGACAGACCCAGTAAACATGAAGAGAGACGGACAAAGAGAGCGGGACAGAAACAGACTTCGGCCGATGGTGTTTGGGGGGGCATCCAGTCAACAGCAGACAGTAGAGAGGCCCTGGCTCAGATTGTAATCTCCTTATAACGGCATGATTGAAGACGATGGGGGGTTCTGCAGGCTCCCATGCAATACGTTTCCAGCGCAATAAGCAGTCAGCTTCCCCCACTGTCTACCTTACACCTTCGGGGGCGGTGGTAACTCCAGTTGTAAACGGGCAGAAATCGCCTGAGCAAAACTGCCTTTTCCTCCTCAAGCCCACCCTGGACTGAGTGATTCAGCAAGGACTGGATAACCGGATGCTTTGGGGCGTGCAGCCAGCATCCTTCTCCCCTCCCTCTTAACTGTAGTAGGATGAGCCTAGATCCTGTAGGTTATGCAAATTAGCTGCGCATGTGTTTACGGCACGCTGGTTAGACAGAGGTTTGTGTCTTTGCTCTCCCTCTCTACTCCTCTCTCAGTCTGTCTCTTTCTGTCGGTCCCAGTCTCTCTCTGCTCCCCGACGTGCCTGTCTGGCAGCTGTCCTTTGTTCACCCCTCTTTTTATTCCCTCACTTCTGTTGCCTCTCACCCCTCCTCTTTGCCCTACCCTGAAATCTTCCAACCGTCCCTCCTCTTTCCTCGCTCCTGCCCTTCTCTCATCACTCTTCTCCTATCACCGGCTTCTTCCACCCTCATACATGTCACCTCACCTCATAGTACATGTCACCCTATCTTCAGCCTGTCTCATCTCTATATTCCTCATCTCTCTCTGCTTCACGACGTCAGGAGACATACTGCTACAAAAGGGCCAGTCCCATGGCTCGTCTCACTGTGTTTTCTGGGTCACCACTTGACACCCATTCACTTGACTTCCCTTTCATCTGCTCTGCTTCGATTTCACTGCCTGTGAGTCTATGACAGCATTCTTGTTCATTCTGTAAAGGCTGGCTTTAGCATAGCGAGAAAGTCCACAAAAAAAGTCCATAAAACAAACTAATTAAAAGCCATAGCAACTACCCATCTCACCTCTGTCCTTGTTCACACACAAACAGGTTCCTGGCCTCCATGCTGTTCCAGCCTGACTAAAACTAAACGGTTCAACACTTCAGTCCCCTTGAGGACAATAAGGATGAAACAAGGATGAGGAAAAAAAGTCCAAATAGCCTCGCCGGAAACAGGCTTTCCCCAAATGTGATTAGCGTCAAAACATTGAGCTCCACTATCTCCCTCAGTCCCTTAACCCCCATTATCACACCCTTCAAAGACAGACTCACCATCTAGACCCTGTTCCCAAATGGCTGCCCGCCTCCTACCAAGGGCACTGCACGCCGTCCACTATGTAGGGGATAGGATGACATTTGGGACACACGCCTTTCTCCCTGGACCTCCCGCCCTGATCTTGCCACGGAATGGACCTATGGTGGAAATCAGATTTGCTAAGCGTGCAAAATGAGAAAACTCAGTGCTGCTCCGCCAGTCACACCCTAAACAGGAGAGGACCAATCCAATCACATCTTATGAAATCAACCGCAAGTCTATCGGTTGCATTCCATGAAAAAATAAATATACTGAGGAATATATTGAAAACCATATAGCACAATATAGCAAATACAGTTTCCAACCTGCATCTTTTTGTCCTGGGAAGATCCTCTGGTCAAGCTGTTCATCTGGATAAGACTAGGAGTTCACTAAACCAGAATTAGGCCTAACAAGCATAAGGACCGGGAAAAGAGAAATAAATACAAAATGCAAAGCATTTTTTTTTTTCTCAAATTCTTCAACAAGTTCATCACTAAGTGGAAAAAGGCTGACTTACTGGGGACACTGCGCTAACTGCCAATCAGATGTTTATCTGCCATTTGATTACGTTCTATGTTTTGGGGAACAGACCCCATTCTGTTTAGCATTTAATTGTCAATTGTTGGTGGGTTTATACAAATAATAGTGTTTCCCTGTTGGTAGATATTTATACTCACAGCTAATCAGAGAATCGGAGTAGAGATTGGAAGTAAATTTAAACAAGAAGGAAAAAAAAGAAGAGGAGAGTTTCAGTTGGGTTCTATTTCCAGAAAGTTGGAAACTCACTGAGGAGAGGGATGTTCTGTTTTAGTAAATGTGTGAGCACAGAGGTTGAAAATGTCACACTTTTTATGTGAAGCAAACATTCCCCTTTTATTCACTAACTTCTTCGATGTCATTGAAAAGTATCGATTGCTTCCAAAGTATGCGTATTACCACTGTGATGATGAACATGTGCCAGAGATTAAAATGTAAGGGAGAAGTATACGGGTCACAAGAGGAAGTGCTCTCTAGATAGTATGGAATTGATGTCTGAGAAGTAAGTATCAATCAAGATTCAATGGAGAAGGTGCATTCAGCAGGCACAGGATATCAAGACGAATGCATGTGAGAAATGGTATTGTATAATTCTTTGGTGATTTTCTTCACTGCACAAACTGAGAGGACATCTGAGAATATTGGAGTTATTTTGAGTGAAGGAGATTTTTTTTTTCACATGCGAAAGACAGTGCAAGGAATCCAACCAAAAGCTGTTCTGCCCTCTCATGCCCAAGAGCTCCAAAGGGACGTCACGAGGCCCAGCTCCATGATATACAACCACAATTGACCATTTGCTAAATGTAGGGCCGTCGGAAGATAGAAAACACTTGGGGGAGAAAAACAAAAACCTGGAAAAACATAAGGGAAAAAGCTGAATATGAAGCTAATTTGCATTCCGACAGACAGAATCCACTGGGGTGTGTTTCTGCTCTAAGGGACACTATCTCTCTTCTCCCCTCCGGACTACACCTCATGAAGATACTGGCACGTCAGTCATTCTTCCTCCAGAGGGCTGATTTTAAGGTTTTACTGTTAACCTATAAATCAATACATGGACTTGCTCCTACTTACCTTGCTGAAATGATCCAGCCATACATACATGTAATCTACGATCGCAAGATGCGATCTTGTTGTCTCTCTGTTGCGCACTTTTTGGGCTGTACTCTGCTGGCAATACTCGGCCCTCATTCAGGGTGGTTGTGGTTAGTGGGTGGATTGATTTCTTGCCTGTTGAGCCCTGTCCGGAGCCTCCCCCGGGTAGGGCAACAGTGTCGCCGGACCCCCCGTCTCAGTCCGACGGTCTTACGCTGCTATACTATTGTGCTGGGGGATTGGGTCAGTTCTCCTTCCCCACTAAGTTCTCCTTCTCCACTATAAATCGTTGTTGATATGAGAAATGCATTTTCTGAATTTTCCCAGTCTCCTCCCGTTTTAATCTTTAGGAGGACATTTAAATATACTCTGGATTCAGCCCACATGCATTTATTAAATATTTCAATTGGACTCTTAATATCTCACCCGGCACAGCCAGAAGAGGACTGGTCACCCCTCTGAGCCTGGGTCCTCTCTAGGTTTCTTCCTAAAATTCGGCCTTCTTAGGGAGTTTTTCCTATCCACTGAAATTCAACACTACTGTTGTTTGCTCCTTGGGGTTTAAGGCTGGGTGTTTCTGTAAAAGGACTTTGTGACAATTGGTGTTGTAAAAAGGGCTTTATGAATTAATTTGTTAGTACCTACACGCTTCTTTTCTTTTTTTTGTATCGTTCTACTGATACAATGGTTTCATTCCACTAGGAAAGTCAATAGCGGTCCACCCCGTACCGTTGGCAGGTGTCTGATGAGTGACACTCATTGTTTAACGAATCTGCATTTCCTCCTAGCCGCAGGAGTGACCGGCGTGTGTCAACTAAAGATGGTCCCTGATTGACGGTGCCTATTTATAACATTGTAATCGCCCCAGCGGGCCAAGCTAATACCGAAAAAGACCACACACTCACGCAGACACGTGCGCAGGGGTGAGATCCACGGTAACACACGGACACAGAAGGCATGTGCACGGACCCAGACGCCCGAGGCAGCGTGACTTGTTTGTTTGCCTACGAGCGAACAAACAAGCCTACACAGTAGCTGAACCTGACTGAAGGCTTGTGTACCATTATCTATAGAAAATGTATTTCAAATTGAATAAGAGAGCCCCCGCCCCTTCCAGAGGGGCACAGTGATCAAAGTGGCTGCCACGCAGTGCAGCTTCATGGTAGGTGTGAACCGCGCTTGTTCGTCAGGGAACGCGTTCTACCCCAGCACGTGTCTAATTGCTGGTTGAGCAGGCAGCATGATAAGAAGCAAAAGTACTTGGCGCGAAATCCTTCGGCGGACACGTTTCCATCTTTAGATCTTCTCCACTCGCTGTTGCGTTGCTGCAACGGGACAGGGCCATGATCATGAACTTCGGAGGGGGGAAAACGGGAAGAGAACGCCTTAGTGGAAGCAAGATGGCCTGAACACATTCCATATGGATTAAAAGATAATAATTTGCATCTGCAAATATAATTAAATGTGTGATATACATATAATGCATACATATGGCCAATTGTATATATTGCATAAAAAATATATATACATATATACATTTATATTGTATAAATGTATATATGCATACATTTGGCCAAAGTATAGGAATATATATACACTCAGCTAAAGGATTATTAGGAACACCTGTTCAATTTCCCATTAATGCAATTATCTAATCAACCAATCACATGGCAGTTGCTTCAATGCATTTAAGGGTGTGGTTCTGGTCAAGACAATCTCCTGAACTCCAAACTGAATGTCAGAATGGGAAAGAAAGGTGATTTAAGCAATTTTGAGCGTGGCATGGTTGTTGGTGCCAGACGGGCCGGTCTGAGTATTTAACAATCTGCTCAGTTACGGGGATTTTCACGCACAACCATTTCTAGGGTTTATAAAGAATGGTGTGAAAAGGGAAAAACATCCTGTGGGCGAAAATGCCTTGTTGATGTGTTAGAAATCGGCGGTTTCGTATAGTGGTCAAATAATGTAGAACCCGTATCAAATCGAGGGAGAAGTTCGCTCACGTTTATTGGAAAATTGCAGCACAGATGTCATACGGTGAACGTTCCATTATCTTCTCAGTGTAATGTTGGTTACCAGCTAGCCTATACATTAAGGGCGTTTCTAACTAAGACCATGTCTTTAGAAGTCAACCCCCATGCCATATGACCATCGTAAACATTCCTACAGAGAGATAAACAGAGAGGTTTCTGTTACAGAGAGATAATCTAAACAGAGAGGTTTCTGTTGTTCTCATTATCTAGGCACATGCACTTCCAATGAAATGTACATTCATATTGTAATTGTTAATGCTCAGATTCCACAGATGCTAGATGTCAGAGGAGAATTGGCCGACTGATTCAAGCTGATAGAAGAGCAACTTTGACTGAAATAACCACTTGTTACAACCGAGGTATGCAGCAAAGCATTTGTGAAGCCACAACACGCACAACCTTGAGGCGGATGGGTTACAACAGCAGAAGACCCCACCGGGTACTACTCATCTCCACTACAAATAGGAAAAAGAGGCTATAATTTGCAGCAGCTCACCAAAATTGGACAGTTGAAGACTGGAACAATGTTGCCTGGTCTGATGAGTCTCGAATTCTGTTGAGACATTCAGATGGTAGAGTCAGAATTTGGCGTAAACAGAATGAGAACATGGATCCATCATGCCTTGTTACCACTGTAGGCTGCAGGCTGGTGGTGGTGGTGTAATGGTGTGGGGGATGTTTTCTTGGCACACATTAGGCCCCTTAGTGCCAATTGGCCATCGTTTAAATGCCACGGCCTACCTGAGCATTGTTTCTGACCATGTCCATCCCTTTATGACCACCATGTACCCATCCTCTGATGGCTACTTCCAGCAGGATAATGCACCATGTCACAAAGCTCGAATCTTTTCAAATTGGTTTCTTGAACATGACAATGAGTTCACTGTACTGAAATGGCCCCCACAGTCACCAGATCTCAACCCAATAGAGCATCTTTGGGATGTGGTGGAACGGGAGCTTCGTGCCCTGGATTTGCATCCCACAAATCTCCATCAACTGCAAGATGCTATCCTATCAATATGGGCCAACATTTCTAAAGAATGCTTTCAGCACCTTGTTGAATCAATGCCACGTAGAATTAAGGCGAAAGGGGGTCAAACACTGTATTAGTATGGTGTTCCTAATAATCCTTTAGGTGAGTGTATACATATATATCACATTAAAATAATGTAACTAAAATAAAGTTAGATTAATTGAAATGTTTTCTCTGTATTTGATGAGTGAACTGAACAATGTCCGACTTGGCAAGGGGGAGGGAAGTAAAGGAGGGCCAGGTAGCTTGGTATCTGCTGTTACTGCAGATGTTGTCTGTGTGTACGGCTGTGAACGACTTTCTCAACCCACCAGGAGCAGAAAATGGAAACAATACTGGCTGACAGCTGTGTGTGTGTGTGTGTGTGTATGTGTGTATGTGTGTATGTGTGTATGTGTATGTGTGCGTGCAGCATTCTGGGCACGGTGACAAGTGGACCACTTCATTCTGAGATATTGCCCTGCAATTGAGATGGCTGGCGTGACTGGGTCCCCTCTCTTGAATTATTGATCAGTGATGTGTGTGCATCCTACATGCAATAAGCAGGTGTGATCATGACCCAGTGTCACTCTCAACTTGCCGACGTGTACGTGCTGAGTGGTTGGTAGCCCCCAGCAACCCCGCTCTCAATGGGTCAGAGAGCTCTCAATCTGGATCAGACTGAAGAGGATTAGACGATGCATTTGCTATGGTTTGCAGTACCAGTCATAAGTTCGGACACACCTACATGCAGGGTTATTTATGTAGCTTACAATTTTCCACATTTTCCACATAAAGCTGGTTGAGAGAATGCAACGAGTGTGTAGAGCTGTCATCAGGGCAAAGGGTGACTACTTTGGAGAATCTACAATATGAAATGTGCTTTGAACTGTTTAGCATTTTTTTGGTTGCTGCATGATTCCAACGGTGTTATTTCACAGTTTTGATGTCTTCAATATTTTTCAGTGGAAAATAGTACAACTAAAGAAATACCCTTTAACTGGTAGGAGTATATAAACTCTTGACTGGTACTTTATGTTTAGTGTTGTCCATGTTTAATGCTGTGAAACTTTGATAATATAGATGACAATAGCAACACTGTTGTGATCACTTGATAGCACATGAATGATGAATGATTGCTCTTATAATGGGAATAGTTGCAGTGTTTAGCAGTAGAGTCTGCTGACAATTTGGATGTTTCTACAGATTTAAATAAATGGAAACTGACCCAGCTGCTTGCCGTAGTTAACTAGCCGGCTAACCATCAGGCTACCCAGAAAACTTGTCTGGCTGCAAATGTCTGTTTTGCCCACAATGCAGAAAGCTGCCAATTTCACTAGCTAGAGATGGCTGGAGGCAAAAAAAGATCTGCCGAAAGATGTGCCACATACGTTTATTAAGAATTAATCAGACTTTAGGTCCTGTGTGTTCACCGTATGGAGCCTACATAGTTATAATCAGACCGTGCTGGTCATATTCAAGAGAAGCAGAGGGAGGAGTGCAGTGAGGGTTGAGTGAACCAAGGGTAATGAGAGTGGACAGAAAGTGGAAGATGACTTAGAGGGAGGGAAGCAGGGACTGTGTTAGTAAAAGGGATATGACAGATGACAAAGGAGGGGAAGATGGAGAGCACAACAGAAATGGGAACATGTCCCAGTCCCAACATTCACTCTTGTACCACAGTCTGGGCCTCAAGTAACAGTGGTAGAGTTGGTAGGAGTATATGTTTTTTTTTATCCCAGATCGGATGTTTGAGAGGGGGATACAAATATGGTGTCTCATTCACTCCTTGACTGGCCACTGTCTCGGTTTGTGTATGAAAACAGATCCTGGTGATGAAACAACTGAGCATATAGTATTGTTATGAAGCTCATTAGTAATCTCAAAATGTTGTCCTCTGGTTTTGGATACATCTATAGTAGGTGTTTAAAGACATCAAACTTATGTATAAATATCATATATTATCCTTGGTATTTTTTAAGTGAGTAATTTGGTAGTATTTACTACAATTTAGTATAACTTGTTTTACATTTTTATCATTTTTGATGGGGAGTGACTACACTATAAAAGTTACACAAATGTTGTCAAATTAAAGAAGAATATGTGCTCTTTATTAGTTTTTTGTGCCTTCTGTTTGAAATGTGTTAGAAAATCATAATTTTATTGTCATTTTTTAATTTCTTTTTATCATCAGTAATCTACAGCAACACCCTTTGTGGTCAAAAGAGTTAATTGCATATTTATTATTTTCATTATTTATTTAATTATATATAATAATTATGTAATTGTTTCTTGTTTTTCTTGTGCATGCAGTGCAAATGCCTTTGAGGGTGAAACTTTTATTTAGGTTGAGTTGTTCTGATTCGATTGCAGTGCTGTATGCTGAGAAAACTGCAACTGAACACTTGACACTGTGGTCCTTTATTAGTAAAAAATTGGGCAATTTGATAAAGTGAAACACTACATCTACATAATACAAAACATGAATTTACAAGTACTGTACAAAAGCCTCAACAACCTACATGAAATGACGTGAAATGAGAGTATGAAATACAGAATACAGATAGTAGAATTATCCATTACATTCAAGTTTGGCTTTAGGTTTAATTAGTAGTTGCAACTGTGAGAAACCACTGGCACAGAAGCCAAAGAAATGTATCCCTAGCCACCATGAGCAGGCCTGTATATCCTCAACTCAGATGTGCTGTAAACACACAGAAAAATACATTTCACTAGGCAGTGAATCACACACACTCCCAGAGTACAACAATAACAACATAGAGATTCGTTGCCTAGTTGAAGTTATGTTGCTGTACTTGGGAGCTATTCACGAAATAAACATGGTCCCTTAGAACCTGACCTTGATGCTAAACACTGACCTTAACAGGTCTCTGATGTTATTGTGCCAGGATTTGGACCTGTTTATGAAATTAATTTGGTCCCCATGAACCTTGACCCTTATTGCTGCATACCAAACTTGAAAGGTCTCCGGTGGTGCTAGCATTACGCGTTTGATAGCTGACTTAAAATTCTTGAGTAAACATTTTCAGAGGGCTTTAAATGTATTTGTTGATTAAATGGCGCCTGTTTGAATATATCTGTGATGTGTATTTCACCTTCCATTCATTTAAATGACGGAATTGAAGAAGGGATTGCTTTCAACTATCATCTAACCTTGTCTGATCAGATCAGGGAAGAAAACTGCATGGCACACAAGACCAAACAATCCACGGACAATATCATTCATGCTGCTTTCAAAAATGTATAATGATAATGATTTGAGACCAGTTAGCAGGTGACCTCATCTGTATCTAACTTGAAAAATGATATTATGTTCATTTTGCAGATCAAATATTTTGTTTATCCCTGTCTGTCTGGCCATCCAACTGTTCCAAAACACCAGGGTCTTCACTGGACCAGTAAGAAGGAAAGGCACACCCTGCCTTCCTCCCCACAGTCCTGCCATTGTGCCTGGCTAACAAGCTGCAAACAGAAGACATTTGTCTGGAGCCCAGTTTCCACTTCTTTTAACCATCACAGAATAAGACCAACAGGCAGCTGAGGCTCGGGCATGGATTTGCACTGAGCTGTAATGGGGCCGCCTCATTATAAATCCCTTAGACCTGTCAGGCACGGAAATGAATGAGGATGTTGGTTGGATGTTAGTCCTTTCAACTAGGTGGTAGGTAGGAACATGATTACACATATAGGGTGTATCATGTATCACTGTTGTATTCTATTTATGTTACAATGAGAAAGCTTGCGTCACTCCACGACGATATAAAATACTTGGCACTCAAGTCCTGATCCTAGCATTTCAAAATAGGGTTGTTGATTTTCAAAACTACATTTTCAATCACTGTTTGACTTTCTCAATCATCATCTATTTAAAGAGAAATATATAATACAGTATATCATCAATACACCATAAACAAAACAATCAAGTACACTGGAAATTTTTTAGAAGAATGTTCCTGATAAAACTCAACATCATTTATAATTTCAGTATGTCATATTTCATATTTCTGAAATTAAAAACAAAAATTGCAGTATACACTTGTGTACTTATATTCACTGCAATGTATTATAGGTGTGTCTAGTAACAAGGACGTCAACCGAACAAATCAGCAGACTATAGCACCATGCTGACCACCACAGTTTAAGTTTCAGCCCTGACTGTGCCACCATCTGACAAGTGGCTGGAAAGCCTCCATGGTTGATGTAAATTGGCAAACAACTTCAGGGGAGTGGGGAGGCATCATCAGTAGGCATTTCCTGGTGTCATTGCACTCTTGCAATTCCTCTGGCAGCTTGGCCCCCTGCAAAGTTAATGCAGGTCACCTGGTGAGTGAGCTTGGCCTCAAACACATTGAGCCAACTGACAGAAAGCAGAATGGCTTGATGCGAATCCCTATGCTTAAGACTTTCTGCTGTCTTAAGCATAGGGAATCCCAGAATCCGTTATATGTTTCTATTGTGATGATGGGGGCTGTAGGCACAAGTGGATATGATGGAACTGCTTATGTCTCTGCTCTGTACTGACCGCAAAATACATGTTGTCCATATATTATTTGCAATAGAGCAACACTCTTGACATTCTATATTTCCTGTACTGCTCCATGATGCAATTTGAATAATCAAATATTCACAAATGTGATGCGGCCATCGGTCTGCCCAGGCCAGGTAAGTAAGGACCCAGTGCCAATTAAAGTCCCAGTGGTCAATGAATCAAATCATGAGTCAGACCCAAAGACACAGAGTACTTCCTGGCCCTTGAAATGTATTTGAGTTGGTACCTAGAGAGACCAACATCTACAGTGCCCCTTTTAAGATCTCACCTCTTTACCTCTTTTCAGATGTTGTTTGCCGTTGTTTACTTCCCTAAAAATGCAGGGCCTGAGTTTCTGAAAGGGTTGCTTAGGAACATCGTTCTGTACATTTTGCATAGAAAGAATTTGTTTCAGTCTAGGCAACCCAAATCTCCCAAATCTCTGTGAAATGTATTTAATAGACATTATTTAACGTGGTCATTCATTAATCATTTAATCATGTCCACAAATGTAATCTGACATGGGAAAACGGAAGTGACGTCCGTGATATGTTCTTGTACTGAATGTACATACAGTACAACATGCGGTGCACATATATGCATTGCACATGGTACATGCGTGCAGTATGAGAGTTTTAGTTCTGTCATTCATAAACTGCATAATAATTTGTGTGAAAAAAATATTATGTAACCAATTCATTGTGTTGCTTGTATCTATACAACAATACGGACAGACACTGTCTGTATAGTGAGAACAAGAAGTCATTTACGGATGCCACGTGTGTATACTGAATGTGTGTCATCACAAGTGAAATGACCCATGCTAATCCTGACAACTGAGGACATTTTGCTGGTCTTTAATGGTTTAATGTTAGAATAATGTTTTTTTTTTTTTTAATGGAAGTATATTGTGGTCCCAGAAAGTACTCACAATTACAGTAAAAACTCAGTTACTAATAGATTTCATGGCACTATGAAATTAAAGGGTTAATCCATCCCAAAAACTCCTTTGATTTTGGTGAAAACCTATCTATATCATCATGACAAAGTATGCTGTAAGTTAAAATAACATACATTGCCATTGCAAAGCATTCAGACACCTTGACATACTTCACATGTTGCTGCGTTATATACTTAATTAATAAAGAATCTTTAGAAATGTTTTTTTTTAAAAATCTGCCCATCAATCTACATACAATAACCCATGAGCATGAGGAGAAAGATTCTATGGTCTGTTGTTGGCCTGAGATCAAAATGTTACTACTGAATGCCACGCACTACGTCTGTTGTTAACAAGGTACCGCCCATCACTTGTCTAATACCATCCCTACAGTGAGGCATGGTGGTGGGAGCATCATGCTATGGGGATGCTTCCCAGGGGCAGGGACTTGGAGACTGGTCAGGATTGAGGGAAAGATGAACAAAGGAAAATACAGAGAGGTTCTTGAAGAGAACCTGATCCAGAGTGCACAGGATCTCATATCGGGGTGACATCTGCGGATTGACCTGAAGATCTCAGTTCACCGATGTCCCCCATCTTATTTAATATAGCTTCGGAACGATCTACAAGCAAAAGTGTGAGAAACTTCCCAACTTCCCCTGTCCAAAGCTGATAGAGTTGCACATTAAGGGCTCAGACATAAACTATGTTGGTCAGCACGGTGGTATAGACTAATAATCTCGGTGTTCTGTTGATGACCTTGTCACCAAACGCAACTATAAAAGACATAGCTAAGAAGACTTGACACTTTGATCACTGCCAAAGGTGCCTCTACAAAGTACTGAAAAAAGGGTCTGAATATTAAAGTTTTTTTTTCTTTAAATAAATTGGCAAAAATTTCAATAAAATGTCTTAGCTTTTAATGAGCTATTGTGTATAGATGGCAAAATAGAAATGAAGTCTAAAACGTAACAAAATGTGGAGAAAGGGTATGAATACTTCGAAGGCACTGTATCTCTTGATCCAGTTACCATCCACTTCACGTCCAAACTACTGCAACTCACGGTTGGTAGGACACCTTGCTTATGCCAATAAACTGCTGCAACTTATCAAGAATGCTGCAGCTTGCCTGGTGTTCAAGTTTTCCCAGGTCACCCCGCTCCTCAACACACTCAGATCCTCAACACAGGATTCCAATTGAAGCTTGCAACCATTAAAAAAACATAGTTCTTCCCTAAGGAGCTGCAAAGTGAACGCACCCCCCTTACCTTCAGACTACTCTCACACCCTACAACCGACCCATGATATATTTTTCTGCCACCTCTAGTCTCTATGCTTAACCCAGTCAAAAGTGCCTCACTGTCTTTTTATGATGAATAAATTATGCGCTGGTGGTACCAGCTTCCCCTCAGACCAGTTAAAGTATATTACAGGGAAGGAAATGTTCTAAATGAAAATAGCTAATTGCTAATATTACACCTAATGTTCTCCTCCTCTCGTCAACTGCTCTCTCCTGCCCTCCAGTGCTCCTGCAGTGAGAAGACAGCCCAAAAATATAGCACCCCCCCCCCCCCCCCACACACACACACACACACACTTGTAGTGTCAGCCCCCCCATGAAGGTCCTGAAAGTCCTTTTTAACTTTGTATTGTCTGCTATTCACACTACTGACTTGCTTCCTTTGCCATTCCTCCCGCCGGAACAGGTGCGCGCTGCCATACAATCACCAGGAGTTGCTTTGTGGCAGTTCATTTTTCAATTTCAGCATGCACTTGGCCTTCATCTTCACAAAACGGAGAAGTGCAGAGCTACATACAAGTGCAGCTTGAAACGGGAGCCTGGGAGGTTGGTTAGATGTCGGATAGGATTGCCTTGCAAATCCTTGTTGCAGGTCGCACAATTAATTAGCTCATAATCATCAATACACTCTAGGCTGGTGGGAAAAGTACAGTTTATCCACTACCTGGAAATTAAGATAACATCCAATATAATTGCATGCAGGGATGGGGAACATTAGCTAAATACATGCAGGTAATAGGCTCTTGGAAGAGTTCTTAGCGGACCAGGTCGGTTGCAAAGACAGGTCTGTTGGCTTTGGGAATTAATACGGTGAGGCTCCAGATCTAGAAAAAAGGAGCCGTAAGGTACTGTACGTAGTGGATCGGTGGATGGGGTTGTTGGGGACATAGGACCGTACCATTGATTTAAAATGCCTGCAGCCTGACGTGCATGTGAATCATGGGATAGTGGTGTTGTGCGTGTGTGTGTGTATATTGTAATAGAAATTTACTGAGCTGATGTATTAATGAATTCTACAAATGTACAGGAGAATAAAGTGTGTGTGTGTGTGTGTCTGTGTGGGAGTTTGGAGGATCGGCGACAGATTTCGCTGGCGCTGTGGAATATAAACTACATTAACATTTACATTTTTCCTAAGAGACAGCAGAAGTGGTCAGGCTTTCCTCATCCATCCACTGGGATCCATCCCGTCATCCCTCCATCCCTTCATCCGCCCTTCCCGTGACCCCTCCTTCCCTCTTCTCTAACCCTCCATCTTTCCCTCTTTGTATCCCTCCCCATTCATCCTTATGCAGGAATAAAACTGCTAATGCCTCCACAAGCTATGTTGCACCGACGCCATATGCGAGCCAACACACCACCTTCTTTACCTCAGTTGCCACGGTGACATGCTCGAGCCGCCTCTATATTCTCAGATGCGATAGAGCAGGAAGAGGGCTTTAAACTGGCTGAACTAACACCCGTAACAGGCCACACATTATCATTTAACCATGTTTCAAAGCCGTGCTCCTGCAACCTTTGATAGTGGAACACAGTTAGCATACTGTGGAGTACACACAGTTAACTCCACGTGGATAGCTTACAGAAACTGGTCAAGGAGATCAAATAACGAACATGATGAGAATAACGAGGATGACAGCAATGATAATGATGTATGTACAAAACATCTCCGTATACGCAGGATGGAGTTCAGCAACAAAACAAATACTTGCGCAACTTTGAGGAAAAACATCTGTATACTATAAAAGAGATACTTTAAATTAGCAAAATGAGAATTTGTTGTCTCAGTACACTGTGGTTGTATGGCTAGCTAGGGATTTTTTGTCATAATAGCAAAACACATCAACAAAGACAACACATCAATAACAGCAAAACACATCAACGAAGACAAATCAACAACAACAAGGAATGACACAACAATTGGAGCTGAAACCACACAGCTAGGAATCCACAGGGCTGATTCATGTCATTGTTGCAAGGTATCTGAGCTCTCAGATTTAAAACAAACAGATCACATTGTCAGTCAATCCGCGTATAGGCCTATAGGCCTTTGTCCAAAGTAGTTCCCTAAATCGGGAACGTGGTGCTATTTGGGATACAGATTATGTCAAAGTACAGTCCAACTGCACCCATGCATCCATCACAGCGGGATCCTGTGCTAGCCCCGGGTTGGCACAGAGCTGGCATGTGGTTGGCTCTGGGCTGGCCCCTGGTTGGCCCCTGGTTAGCCCCAGGTTGGCCCCGGGCTGTCCCCGGGCTGTCCCCTGGTTGGCCCCTGGTTGGCCCCAGGTTGGCCCCAGGCTGGCCCCGGGCTGTCCCCTGGTTGGCCCCTGGTTGGCCCCAGGTTGGCCCCGGGCTGTCCCCTGGTTGGCCCCGGGCTGTGTGTTCCATATCAAACCCTTTTCTCACTACACTGTAGCACACTAGTGTTGACACAGTGCAACCACTTATAGTACTGACTGCTAATTCATTTCAAGTAATCATTTTTTTGTCTTACATACCAAGCCAATCTATCTAACCTCTCTGGAAGATAATTTAGCTAGAGGCTTAATACAGCTAACATATCTAATTTAAATTAAGATAAAACAGCTTGAATAGCATCTTGAAATAAGATGAATTGCTTGTATGAAGACTATTTAGGTACACCCCCCCCCCAATCACACACACACACACACAAATGTTAAGTTAATTATCATTCAATATGATATATTTGATTTATGTCATGCTGTGGTCATCACTACCCTCTTTCAATAAGACAAGCTGGATGGCAAAAACAGTACCTCAAAGGTAATTTGAAGGGGAAAAAAACTATTCAGCATGATAAAAGAGTTGAAAAGAAAAGCTTTGAGTGAGGAAAAGAAGGGTTCAATTCTGGCTTTACTGGCAGAAGGATACAGTGAGTGTCCGGTTGCTTCCTTCCTGAAAATTTCAAAGACGGTGGTTCATAAGAACAAGGTCAAGTAACAGACCTTGAGGACAACAAAGCTAGAGGCTGGCAGGGGGCGAAAACGATCAAGATGACTGAGATGACCGTCAAATAATTCGAATGTCACTCAACAACCGTAGGATGACATCAAGTGACCTACAAAAAGACTCCTATGGACAGGGGCTGAAATAATGCAAAGCTAGAAAAAAGCCCTTCATCAATGAGAAGCAAAGAAGAGCCAGGCTGATTTTTGCAAAAGACCATAAGGATTGGACCATAGAGGAATGGAGTAAGATCATCTTCTCTGATGAGTCACATTTTCAGCTTTGCCCAACACCTTGTCGACTAATGGTTAGACAGAGATCTGGAGAGGCCTACCAGCCATAGTGTCTCGCACCCACTGTGAAATTTGGTGGAGGATCGGTGATGATCTGGGGATGCTTCAGCAAAGGCTGGAATCGGGCATATGTGAAGGACGCATGTATCAAGCCAAGTACAAGGTTATCCTGGAAGAACATCAGCTTCCTTCTGCTTTGACAATGTTCCCCAACTATATGAATTGGGTAATCCAGCAGGACAATGCTCCATGCCACACAGCCAGGTCAATCAATGTGTGGATGGAGGACCACCAGATCAAGACCCTGTCATGGCCAGCCCAATCTCCAGACCTGAACCCCATTGAAAACCTCTGGAATTTGATCAAGAAGAAGATGGATGGTCACAAACCATCAAACAAAGCCGAGCTATTAGAATTTTTGTGCCAGGAGTGGGTCAATTTGGCCTTGTGCTTAGGGTCACTGTTGGCTGGAAAGTCCAAGAGCGTCCGATGCGCAGCTTTCGTGCAGAATAATGCAAATTGTCTGATTACATGCTGCATTCATATTGCCATCAATTTTCACAAGATTCCCCATGCCTTTAGAGCTCACCCCCCCCCCCCCAAAACATCAGTGAGCCACCACCATGCTTCACAGTGGGGATTGTATTCTGTTCACTATAGACCTTGTTGACCCCTCTCCAAACATAGCGCTTATGGTTGTGACCATAAAGCTCTATTTTGGTCTTGTCACTCCAAATTACATTGAGCCAAAAGCTATGAAGCGTGTGAAGGTGTTGTCGGGCATACTGTAACCAGGCTTTTTTGTGGCATTGGCGCAGTAAAGGCTTTTTTCTGGCAACTCGACCATGCAGCTCATTTTTGTATCGTCATATGGTGCTCCTTGAAACAACCAGTCTTTTTCCAGAGCAGCCTGTATTTCTCTTCAGGTCAGGCGCGCAGATGGCACTAGGGACGGGGGGGACATGACCCCCCCAAATTCATAGAGACCTGAGCAATATATCCTTTTGCTTTTAACATCTTCATGAAGTTCCATTACCTTCCATTATGTAGGTCTTTTGACAGTTCTTTTCTGCTCCCCATGGCTCAGTATGTAGCCTGCTCAGTGCATCCATGTGAGAGCTAACAAACCCATTGACTCCATATATACAAAGACTAATTACAATATGAAAAGCCACAGGTGTGGGAAATTAATCTTTAATTGCCATTTTCACCTGTGTGTGTCACCTTGTGTGTTTGTAATAAGGCCAAACATGGTATGGCAAGGGTATGTAAACTTTTGATCAGGGCCATTTGGTTGATTTCTGTTATCATTATGATTTTAAAAGGAGCCAAACAACTATGTGATAATGAATGGCTTCAAATCATCACTATCCTGGCTTCATATGATTACTATCCTTCAAGTTTTTTTTTGCATAGTCAGTCATGTTTTCAAAATCAATGCCAAAATGTCACAATTTCTTCCAGGGTATGCTAACTTATGAGCACAACTATATATATATATATAAATATACATACATATATACACATTTTCTTTTAGGTAAGAGAGTAAAAAATGCAGTGGGGCTCCGTTCAAAAGTAGTGCAATACGTAGGAAATTGGGTTCAGTTTCAGAAGCATTCTCCGTTAGTCCTCAAATAGGATCCATCCTTTCAACACTCAGAATGGGGCCTCTGGCTGCAGTCGTGGAGCCAAAGCCATTACAGAAAACATGCACTAAACTGATTTAAGTGGGCAAATACCATTAGCCCAGTGCCTGGAGATTATAAATATCAGAAACACCAATCTGAATGCTGCTGGAACGGGAAGCGAGTTATTAGGAAAGCACACAGCCGTGTCACCAATGTTCAGCCACAGGATGGAGGAGCAGACAGGGGCTGGGATAGGAGAGAGAGAAAAGATAGGAGCGGGAAACAGGTTGCTGCTATCTGTTTTTGTTGAGGACTCGTGTGAGGACGCTTTCCTTGTAGTACTGTATCGTACAAGGCACCGAGGTTGACAAATGCTCAGACTTAAACGTATTAAGACATCGATGTTCTTAAAGAGATACAGAGTAGTTCATATTCCTTGGTCGCGCTCAGTTTGCATAAGGATTTTGTGACCTATGTATATACAAGTCCTTTACATTGGCTCATACCAAAAGACAAGCCGAAAGAGGTTTGTGGGCTCAAAGTGAGTGGTATTAAAAATTACTGGTATCATCCCTCCAGGTAAAATATGACTAGTTTTTATTCAGAGCTTTGGTTACCTTGGTTATCTTCTGGCCACCACTGGTCGAGTTATGAGATCAATCACAAGTGTGATTTCTGGTGGTCAAGTCCAGGTCATATAGTGTTCAATTTTCTGGGTCACTGGGTCGAAATTAACTGATCAAAAAATAGTATTTCCCCAATGAAATATAGTGAAGAAAGGTATTTGGTCATTCAACGATTTCATATTAATTGACCTACTTTTCTCCAATGTTTACAAAAATCCATCTGGCAGTGGTTACCAGGGATGCATTCACTGAAACAAAAGTTTCAGTTGCCAAACTAATTGAACATAATTGAACAAAATTGTAAGGGACAGCAACCTACCCAAAATACTGGATTTTGCAACTAAAATGTTTTGTGTTGCAGAATGAATAGGTAAATTTACATGGCCAATTGTAATGAGAAAACAAAGCTGTTGCCTGCCCTGAAAAAAGGATTACGGTGCATTTCTGTCTCACACTCGAAAGCCAAAGTCATGTACTGCGTACCATTTTGTACGTTTTAGTGAGGCCTGATTTGTGCAAAAATTCACATATGTACCACAATTTGTGGATTTCTGTGCATTTTAGTAAGACTTGATTCTTATGTACTTCATGCAGAGGCTCTGAAGCTGCTTAATTCACTTGAAAGCTACTACATCACACATGGTTCCTAAGTTTTGTTGCACTGTTTTCACAGGAGGTGAATTATCTGAGTGTTAAAACGTAGGTTACTCCAGATTGTATCAGCGGTATTCACTTTCAGTGAAGGGCGTGGGGAACAGTGATGTTACGAACAGAGTATGTGAGCGAATGTGAGCCATTGGAAATCCCAACCCTAGCTCTCTGGACAGTTGTGCACTGTTCCATGCCTTTACCAACAAGCTCCACTAACAAACACTCCTTGTTCACAGGAAAAAGACTGCAGCTTTGAATTCGCTCCATTACCTTATTGTTATTTAAGTACATTTTTAAGAAAACACATACATCTTTTGACTATGCATGATGACCATTTATTTTTGTAAGTACAAAAAAATTCAACCAGATATGTTTTTAAAAGAAGCCTTTTAATAGACAACATGAAAAGGTGACTGTTTAAGCACTTATTTCAAATAAGCTACATATCATAGGCTACGCCTTTTAAAGAAAATGTATACAATTAAATAGGTAAAGCTGTATAATCAACTTAGTATTCAAAGTTATTACAGAGACTATTTAGAAAAGGTAAAGCATTTGTTACTCCCTCTAGGGTGTCAGGACAATCGAACGCTTAGCATTTAAGTACTATTTAGCAACTAGGCTGTATAAAAGATGTTTGTCATTATAATAGTGTCGGTACCAAGTGGAGACGTTTTGATTCTATTGAGCCTGTTGGATGACAGATGGTAGACAGCGTTCTTTATTACCGACACAGCAGAGAGAATCGTGCCTAGGTTCTCCAAATCTTTCTCCCGCCACCCTTACCTGGACTTTTAAGTGCAAAAAATGCATATTGAAAAATGTTTTTCTCCTGCTTACTTTGTTATGGCTGTTCTCTAGAAATACAAATTCATGCATTCATCCGATAATAAGTGACCCTAAATTATCCCAATAATAAGCCCTGATTATAATCTGCTGTGGGTCCTTCTAATCTCTGAAAGTATTTAGCAAACTTAGTAATAGGTTAATGAAATAGCTGATCAACACACAAGTATCCTAAAAGTGCATGCAGAGGGCCAGGAATTCCCTGACCACATCAAAGTCAGCGGTGCTGGAGTGATATTGAGCAACAACATTTACTGCAAAATATAATTCCGTGCTTCAGTCAAATGGGCCCGCTCCGCTCACAAAACCACTCTCGCATTTGGTTGTGGTGAATCCATGTTGTTAGCGAACAATAGTGTGCTTTTACAAAGACATCTTTTGTAGTGACTGTTGTAATATATAGACAAGTTAAAATACACAGCAAAGGGTTGTGAAGTGTGAGGGGGGGGACACTGGCAATGACGTATTAGCATCAGCTGGAAAAACGTCAGTGGGAGGAAAGGGAAGGCACTGTTCAGAGACATTTTTGGAGAGATGGGAAAACAGTGAAGATAGTTGTTTGATGGGATTTCATTTTGCTTATCAACCTTGTGACACTGCATGACAATCTTAACACAATTGGACGACTGTCTGCTGGTGGGATCATTGAACGAAATGAGTGCCATTACAGGTGTGAGGCACACCTCTTACCCTACAAGAGCCAGAGCCTACTGGGTTTTTGTTCTACCTCATCACTGATTGGAACCACCTGGTGTCTCAGATCTAAATAAGTCCCATATTGGAGGGTTGCATTGAAAGAAATGGAGCAGAACTGGCTTTGTGGGCCAGAGTCTATGACCCCTGCTTTAGGGTGTCCAACAGGTATTCTTTATGGTACCCTATCTATCTTCTGTTATGTTAAATCAAAAAACATTGCTTCCCCCAATATATTGTTTTTAGAAAATGGACCATAAACTAAAAAAGCTGATGTAATAGCTGTGATGGGTTTCCCCTACCTTTGATCACAACAGTAGCAATTCTATCATATCTGAAGTTCAAGAGCCTGACAGAAAAGTTAATAACCATGGGATCAACAAAATGTATTATGATCTCAATAGATTTAATGTTTTCATCACTATCAACAAAGTAGTTAAAAAAAACTCCCCAGGTAGTAGCAAGCAAGCAAGTTTATTTATAGCACAATTCATACACAGAAGTAATACAAAGTGCTTTACAATGAAAAATATAAAAATACAAGAGAATAAAAAACAGTCAGATTGTTACAATTCTCAAACCACCCTCCAGAGGGACTCTCCACCCCAGTATCTAAATCCTTGCACTCCAGCGCCGAGATGAACCCATCAGTCCCTTTGTGATATAATCTCTTCATCAATGTCTTACCCGGCTGTCTCCAAGAGGACATTTATGCCATGTTCATGCATTTAATATTCATCCTCAATGAATTACAGTTCCCAGAACTGTTTACTGAACCACCCTGGTATCTCAATCCTCAAGCTCCAGTGCTTGGATAAACTTGGATAAACTTGGATAAGGTAGTGCAACAAAGAGTCATCCATATTTCTTTCTGACTTCATCTGCAATTGCCAAGTGGTTTCTATGCCTTTACAAAAAACAATGGATTAATTTATTTAATTCGTAGCATATACAATATTAACAAAATGTTATATACATATATAATATATATATAGTTGTGTTCAAAATATTGCATAACCTTGGAGAATTGGTAATATATGTACCATTTGTAAAGGAAACATTAGTGAGCAGGCAAAACACAAGTCTTGTATTTCTTATGGGATTCACATTCAACTGTAGGTCATAACGGAATGGCATAATCATACAACAAAACATGGCAACAAAGAAAAACATTTACTGATCCCTGTTCAAAAGTCTGAATACCCGTAGTTCGTAATACTGCGTATTGTCCCCTTTACCATCAATGGCAGCGTGCAGTTTTTTGTAATAGCTGTCTATGAGGCCCTACATTTTTGCAGGTGGTATAGCTGCCCATTTGACTTGGCAAAATGCCTCCAGGTCACGCAAAGTCTTTGGTCATCTTGCATGAACCACATGTTTGAGATCTCCCAGAGTGTCTCAATGATATTAAGGTCAGGAGACTGTGATGGCCACTCTAAAACCTTCACCTTTTTCTGCTGTAACCACTGGAGGGTGAACTTGGTCTTGTGCTTAGGTTCACTGTTGTAGAGCAGTCCCATGCGCAGCTTTCGTACAGAAGAATGCAAATTGTCTGCCAGTATTTTCTGATAACATGGTACATTAATCTTTCCATCAGTTTTCAAAAGCTTCCCTGTGCCTTTAGAGTTCATACAACCCCAAAACATCAGTGAGCCACCACCATGCTTCACAGTGGGGATGGTATTCTGTTCACTATTGGTCTTATTGACCCTTCTCCAAACATAGCGCTTATGGTTGTGACCATAAAGCTCTATTTTGGTCTCGTCACTCCAAATCACAGCATGCCAGAAGCTGTGAGGCGTGTCAAGGTGTTGTCAGGCATATTGTAACCATGCTTTTTTGTGGCATTGGCGCAGGAAAGGCTTCTTTCTGGAAACTCGACCATGCAGCTCATATTTGTTATCTTCGTATTGTGCTCCTTGTGCTCCTTTTTCCAGAGCAGCCTGTATTTCTCTTCAGGCTACTTTAAATCTTTCTTGGTCTACCTGACCTTGGCTTGGTATCAAGAGATCCACTTCTTAATCCACTTCTTAATTTCCACTTCTTAATAAGTGATTGAACAGTACTGACTGGCATTTGCAAGGCTTTTGATATCTTTATATAATTTTCCATCTTTATAAAGTTCCATTACCTTGTTAAACAGGTCTTTTGAAAGTCATTTTCTGTTCCCCATGGCTCAGTATCTTGCCTGCTCAGTGCATCCACATGAGAGATAACAAACTTATTGACTATTTATACACAGACACGTGTGGAAAATTAACTCTAAAATTTCTCCTTGTGTGTCTGTATCAAGGCCAAACATTCAAGGGTATGTAAACTTTTGATCAGGGCCATTTGGGCGATTTCTGTTATCATTAAGATTTATATATATATATTTATATAGCTCTGGAAAAAATTAAGAGACCACTCCTAATTTTTCTTAAATCAGCATCTCTACCTGTATGGCAGCCATTCCATTCCAGTGTCTGTTAAATTCCAACACAGGCACACCTCATTTTACTTAATGATGTACTGATTAGGTGATTACCTGAACCGAATCTAATTTAACAAGGAAAAGTATAAAAAACGACTGCTGCGCTCATCACTATTCTCTTGCAATAGGACCAGCTGGATGGCAAAAACAGTGCAAGTAGTACCTCAGAGGTAATTTGAATACAAAATATCTATTCAGCATGACAAAAGGAGGGATACAGTGAGCGTCAGGTATTGTGCTGGGGGATTGGGTCAGTTCTCCTTTTCCACTAAGTTCTCCTTCTCCACTATAAATCGTTGTTGATATGAGGAATGCATTTTCTGAATTTTCCCAGTATCCTCCCGTTTTAAACTTTAGGAGGATATGAGGTCCTGGTCTACACCTGCGAAGTACCTGGTTTCGTTGCTGTCCATGTCCTTGTCCATCTGGTCATACTTCTGACCTAGTCTACATTTAAATAGACTCTGGATTTAGCCCACATGCATTTATTAATTATTCCAATTGGACTCTTAATATCTCACCCGGCACAGCCAGAAGAGGACTGGTCACCCCACTGAGCCTGGGTCCTCTCTAGGTTTCTTCCTAAAAATTTGCCTTCTTAGGGAGTTTTTCCTAGCCACTGAAATTCAACACTACTGTTGTTTGCTCCTTGGTGTATAAGGCCGGGTGTTTCTGTAAAAGCACTTTGTGACAACTGCTGTTGTAAAAAGTGCTTTATAAATGCATTTGATTGATTGATTGATTGAGAGGTTGCTTCCATCCTGAAAATTTCAAAGAAGGCAGTTCATAAGAACAAGGTCAAGTAACAGACAATGGGGACAACAAAGCTACAGACTGAAAGAGGGCGAAAAACACTATCCACTGACGAGAGGACCGTCAACTAATTTGAATGTCACTCAACAACAGTAGGATGACATCAAGTGACCTACAAAAAGGCTCCTATGGGCAGGGCTGAAGTCATGCAAAGAAGAGCCAAGCTGAAATTTGCAAAAGACCATTTGAACTGGACCATAGAGGAATGGAGTAAGATCATCTTCTCTGACGATTAAAATTTCAGCTTTGCCCAACACCTTGTCGTCTAATGGTTAGACAGAGACCTGGAGAGGCCTACCAGCCACAGTGTCTTGCACCCACTGTGAAATTTGGTGGAGGATCGGTGATGATCTGGGGATGCTTCAGCAAGGCTGGAATCGTGCAGATTTGTCTTTGTGAAGGACACATTAATCAAGCCAAGTAAAAGGTTATCCTGGAAGAACATCTGCTTCCTTCTGCTTTGACAATGTTCCCCAACTCTGAGAATAGTTTTTTCTAGCAGGACAATGCTCCATGCCACATAGCCAGTCAATCAAGGTGTGGATGGGAGACCACCAGATCAAGACCCTGTCATGGCCAGCCCAATCTCCAGACCTGAACCCCATTGAAAACCTCTGGAATTTGATCAAGAGGAAAATGGATGAACACAAGCTATCAAACAAAGCCGACCTACTTGAATTTTTGTGCCAGGAGTGGCATAAAGTCACCCAACAGCAATATGAAAGACTGGTGGAGAGCATGCCAAGATGCATGAAAGCTGTGATTAAAAATCAGAACTCTTCCTAAGTTGAAACATTAGTATTTTGTTGTTGAAAAATGAATATGAATTTGTTTTCTTTTGATTATTTGAGGTCTGAAAACAATGCATATTTTTTTGGTTATTTTGACCAGCTGTTATTTCTTTACAAATATATACTCTAAATTACAACATTTTATTTGGAATTTGGGAGTACTACTGTCAGTAGTTTATAGAATGAAACAAAAATTCTCCTTTTACTCAAACACATACCTATGAATAGTAAAACCAGAGAACCTGATAATTTCGCAGTGAGCATATTTTTTTCCAGAGCTATTTACAGGGAATTCAAAAAGTCAACACACCCTTGTTAAAATGCCATGTTCTTGTGATGTAAAAGAATGAGACAAAGATAAATCATGTCAGAACTTTTTCCACCTTTAATGTGACCTATAATGTGAACAATTCAATTGAAAAACAAACTGAAATCTTTGAGAGAAAATAAAAACCTGGTTGCATAAGTGCGCACACCCTCTTATTACAAACTCATGTTAAACAGAAGTAATTACACACCTGCCACCATTTAAAGTGACTCTGACTAATCACAAATATCGTTCAGCTGTTCTAGTAGGATTTTCCTGATATTTTCTTAGTTGCATCTCAGAGCAAAACCCATCATCATCAAATAGAGAAAATATGGCACAACAGGGACATTACCAAGAACTGGACGTCCCTCCAAAATGTATTAAAAGACAAGAAGAAAACTGGTCAGGGAGGCTTCTAAGAGGCCTACAGCAACATTAAAGGAACTGCAGGAATGTTTGGCAAGTAATGGCTGTGTGATACATGTGACAACAATCTCCCATATTCTTCATATGAATGGGCTATGGGCTAGGGTGGAAAGATGGAAGCCAAGGATCCAAGGATGTTTTTCTTTGTAAAAACATCAGCCCAGTCGTTTTCTCAGAACCATCCTCATTAATCCCTCCACCCTCTTTACTTGAAGGGTTCTGGTGAATGCCACCTGTTGCCTAGCAACAAAATATTCACTTCATAGACATCTTCTCTGGAAGATTTATCTAAGAGAAGAATACATTTAATAACTATATCCTCTGATTTAACCATAATCGGAACCTGTAATTTAGGTAACTTTTACCCTAAACCTTTAAGCCAAAATAGTATTTGTAAAATCTTCTTAGGAGATCAAATTGTCCTCTTGCTATCCTTGCAGGGTACTTGGTATAGATTAGCTCCCAAAAGTATTCACCTCAGAATTTTCCACATTTTGTTATTACAAAGTGAAATCAAAATAGATTTACTTCAGTTTTTGCACCATTTAACACAGCAAAAAGTTCAATAATTTCAAAGTGATATATAAAATCAAACTTCTAATTTAATTACAATTGTAATTGAAAATAATTGATTATATAAGCATTCAACCCCTTTATAAAAGGGGTGAAACACATGAATGAGGTGTGAAATGTCTTTAGAAGTCACGCAATTAGTTGAATGGAGACCACCTGTGTGCAATTACGTTTTTTCACCTGATTTCAGGTAAAATACACCTGTCTCTCAGAAGTCACACAGTTGGTTAGTATGATACCTAACAAAAGGTACACCATGAAAATTAAAGAACATACAAAGGAAATCCAGAATAATGTTCTTCAAAAGCACCAATCAGAGGGAGGATGTAAGAACATTTCTAAGGCACTGAATATCCCACAGAGCACAGTAAAAGCCATTACTAAGAAATGCTGAGAATATGGCACAACTGTGAATATGCCAAGAATAAGACGTCCTCAAAAACTGAGTATCCCAGTCAGGGAGGCCACCAAGAGGCCTATGCCAATTCCATAGGAGTTAGTCTTCTACGTGTCACGATTTAGGGAAACAGGACACCAAGTGCAGAGTTAACGGACAACGAAGGGTTTATTAATGAAACTGAGATGGGTAAAAACAACAAAACGGCAGGAACACAAGAACAACGCAGGCAGGCAGAAACTCAAAGAACAGCAGGCAAGACGCACAATAACTCAACAAGGGCTGAACAGAACTGGGTAGACTAAATAGGGAGCTAATGAGACACAGGTAAAAACAATAATGACAAATGGACAGACTACATTCAAGAACAAAGGAAAAAAACGAACAGAACAAAAAACAGAACCTAACACCACGGCTGAGTAGGGAGACAATGTGCATACTGTAACAACAGGCTGGGTACTGCACGAAAGTGGCATTAATTGGAGAATGGCTGTTTATGGCCTGTCTAATAATCGTGACATAGGGGGCCATATATGTCTTGTCTATTAACATTGGCATAGGGGGCCATATATGTCTTGTCTATTAACATTGGCATAGGGGGCCATATATGTCTTGTCAATTAACATTGGCATAGGGGGCCATGTATGTATTCTATAACACGTGTATGAGAATATCCAAGGTCAGCCCAAATGTATTGTATATGCATACACGTTTAACTGGGATCTCCTGATCTCCAATAAATCTCCCACAATTCATGAAATAGAGAATAAATGGCTGGTATCCCAACATATTCAACTCTGTGGGCTTGATTCTGAGTTTAATAAATAATTACAGGCCTACAATTGAGAAATTGCAATGAGTCAAAGTCACATTTTATTTGATCTCACCCTATAGCACAACCAATGTTTGCTTAGTCCGACAAAGATAGATGTCAGAAAGCAAAGACGGAAACAAAGCAGAACATTCCTTGAATTTACACCTCCTCGTCCAATCAAAAAATACGGCATTACATCTTTAAGACGGTCGCTTTCGACAGCGTGGTTAAGGCAAGTGCCCGGCAAATCAACAACACTCCCCCTAGATTTTTCCAGTTATCACAAAGCGAGCCAGCGAAGCCAACCCCGACACGTCAATCGTGCAGCACTCACGCATATGCAAACATTTTTCCAAATTCACGCTCAGCTTAATTTGACAAGAGCTTTCCAGTCACGGATGGTTTGGGTTTCAAAATGATAATTACTCCCGAACCCGGGCTGTAATAAAAAACTCGTTAGCATGCCCATCCTCCTGAAATCCATCGGCGACCACTCTGCACAGCTCACTCCTCCCGAAGAAAGAATGACAAATCTGACCACTTTTCAGTCGAGAAAAAAGAAAGAGAGAAGGCCACACCGAATGGAGGCATGATGCGATATCTAAAGCCACTCTAAAACACACGCAGCACACATGCAGTAACACACGCCCAACACGCTTACCCAACACAGACTCCCACCATCTCATCCGATAGCCCCGAGAGCCTCATGAGAGAGGGATGAGGAGTGAAATGAGGGGGAGAAGGAGGAGGGGAAGCCAGCTCGTAGGCTTCAGTTATCCCCTGTGAAGATTTGCCTGACAGTCACAGTGGAACAACAAACAAACCACACACCTCTGCTGAGTCAGTGATGGAGTACTTGTCATGAATCAGAAAGGAAAGCAGTGTTGCTGCGGTAGCTGGGCACTGAAGTAGATACGCTCCGAGGGGGGGGGGTACAAATAAGCCCACCCTGACCCGGCTCTACACATCAGACCCTCCTGACCCGGTTCTACACATCAGACCCTCCTGACCCGGCTCTACACATCAGACCCTCCTGACCCGGCTCTACACATCAGACCCTCCTGACCTGGATTTACACATCAGCCATTGAGACCATCTTCACCATCTTCAACAACACCGTCAGGCGGGCCATGCAGGGCAATCTTGGGCCCTAGCGATCAGCCATCTGTCCCCTATGGAATAACAAAGGCAATGCTTCCCACCACATGACAGCTCCAAACTGCTTGTGATAACCCGGCTCTAGAAAAAGAAATACTGTAACTATATAACTATTTATATCAACCGTAAATGAATGTATAGGATATACTACCACTTATTTCCCATTAGCTCATATTTTCACCATCCGCTGTATTAAAGGTATGTCAGATTGACAGATGTTGTTATTATGTCCGTAGATGTTGTCAACCACAGCAGAACCATTACATCAGGTACAGTTCTGGTTCTGCGTAGACCTATCATGCAAATAAAGGCAATTGTAATTCTGAAGCTACTGGGAAATCATCACAGCTAAACGGAAGAAAAGCATGTGTGTATAACATGCTGTAATTAGTTGAAACTGCGGCGGTGTTCAGCTACAGGCAATACAAAGCCGTCCTGGGTGACACTTCATTTCTCTCTCTCTCTCTCTCTCTCTGCCTCTCGCTCTCCCTTTTTCTCTCTCCATCTCTCCTCCTCTCCCCCAGTCCACTCTAAGCACCCATCAATACAGTGGCCGAGGCTGTCAGCGCCCACGCTCCGTTCGGCCGTGCCTGCCCCTGACTGGAGTCATAGACTGGATGGATGGATTTGTGTGTGTGTGTGTGTGCGTGTATGTTAGCATGTGTGTGTGTGTGTGTGTGTGTGTGTGTGTGTATGTTAGCATGTGTTTGTGTGTGTGTGTGTGTGTGTGTGTGCATAAACGGCACGCATGTGCTCGTGAGCGCATGTGTACTGTACGAGTGCGTGAGTCCCCGAACCACCCCTAACTGGACTCCATTTAGGGGGGGTGGGGGGGGGGGGGGTTGAACCCTAATAACATCCGTCCGTCACAGTAGTACTCCTCTGAGGAGCTTCACTCCGTCACTCTGGGTGACTGATCGGCAGGCTGGGTTCCGCAGGGCAACACACACCCCTCCTCCCCACCTGGCCCTGTTGGTGGGCGAGCAGCCGTGTCCCTCCCCCCGCCGACCCTCAGGCCCCAGCGAGATGTCCTCCTCTGAATGTTACCCTCAACAGCGTTGGGTCATGGTTTAGCCTGCGCGGCAACACAGTCCACTATTCATTAGACGGACGAGTGACGCTGAACCAAACACCCAACCCAACCAAACTCCTCGGGCGTCGGCAGAAAACAAGCGTTCTCACCGCTATGAATATGCAACAGGGGCACACTTTTGTCCATAGTCCCATGTTTTATTTAATGAGCCATGTGTTGTTGCATGAGTAATTTGGATGTTATTGCTTGTTATGAAGGGATACTGTTCTAGCCAATATTAATGCTTGCGCAGCCACAAATAGACATTTTAATAAGATTTTTTTCGCCCGGCTCGTGTGTCTGTTTATAGATGGGGGGGGGGGGGGGGGGGGGGACCAAAGGAGGATGTTGGGCGCTTTATTTGATTTTTGTGTGCTATTACACACTGCGGCGGGGATGAGATGTGTGTGTGTGTGTGTGTTTGTCTGTGTGTGTTTATGGTTCTAAGGTGTATTGTTTTACAATGAGCCCCCAGTATTCTGTAGCAAAGCATCATGGAAACGTATCAACAGAATAGTGCTGATGACGTGTCTTTTCCTCAAAAGAGGCCAAGAATTTCAAATGAGCCAAATCCGCACTGTACACAGGGTGGAAAGACCGTGAGAGTACATCATTGCGGATAACATAAAAACATTGCTTTACGCACAACCACTATTTAAATGATAATGTGGCTCACATGTGTAGTAAGTCCATAGTCTTATGACAAGCCCTGGGGAAAGAAACGTGTTCAGACATTTCTCACTTTGATGATGTCAGTGCTTTAAGCTGCGAGGGACACACATAGACACGTGCGGACGTGAACAGTAACGCACCCACAAATACCTGTCCTTCACTCACACTCTATTGCACACATACACGCTTTTATGGAGTGAGGGAGAGACAGGTCAGAACGGAGTCATGGGCACCACAGGCCCACAATGCATTGCGACACGGCCAGACTCTACGGCGCTTTGCGTCTCAAACGGAACCCTATTTTCCAGAGCCTTGGTAAACAGGAGCGGTGCACTAAATGGTGTTGGTTTGGGATGCGCTTCCGACGACCCTCAGCACGAGGCTGTGTTGTACCCTGTCGAGGCTAAGTGTCAGCTCGGCTACAACGGAAGCCCGGAGATGGGCTTGGACAGACACACTGAGACACACCGAGTCAAACGTGACGAGCCGGGAAAAGCGGATGACTCACGCCTGCAGAATGGGAACAGGATGAGGAGAGAGAGAGAGAGAGAGAGAGAGAGAGAGAGAGAGTGTAAGACAGAAGACGATGGAGACAAATGTGAAAAGAGAGTACAGAAGAGAAGAAGAGACAAAGAGATCCTCCAATTCTATATTGCGCTGGATATTGAGAGCAGGTAGGACAGAGAAAAGAAAAAAAGAGGGAAGAAATAGGCAGCACATTAGACATTTAGAGAGCATGAGTGGGTAAAACAGAAGATTGAATAAAGAGGTTAGAAGCAGGCAGCACATCAGAAGTACAGAGAGAGAGCTTCTAGTACTGGTGAACAAATGAGTGATGGAATGAATGGCAGCTATTACTGCAGAGATAATAGAGTGATGAGCATAAGCGGAGATCCTGGGGGGGACAGGGGGGACATGACCCCCCCATCCTGTGGAAAACTATTGTGTCCCCCCTCAATATATAAATGTAAACATAACTATGTAATTTCAATGATAGTAATAAGACGCAATGAAAGCACTTGTGCTGATTATAGACACTTAATAGCGGGTTTGAGTGGAAAATAATTGCGACACCCCCACCCTTAGCCTCACAATGGTTTGATCCACTGCCCCCCAGCCCTCAGCAGTGGCACATCCTGCAGGTATAGTGCATGAGTGGGAATCTGACAGTCAGTCGTTGGTGGTTGACTTCCAGTAAGTAGGTCAAACAATAGATATGTTATACATTTCTTTACTTTTACCACTCAATACAACAAAAACATATTTCTACCCGTTACCAGGCTTAATTTCCTCTGCATTCAATTACAGGTCACACTTTATGTTAGCTCGCGGTTAGCTGGTGTTTGCTAGCAAGCCACAGTAACATCAACCAGCTTTTGCAGCTGTTTGAATTAGAGTCTATGAGAGAAGCTTGCAATTCAGTGTATGTAGTATTCCTTAGCTGGTAAGGTGACAGTGTTCGTGTCTACCGACTGAAAGGCACTCAATGCACGTAGGTAACGGGAGGCTAATCCAATAAATTAGTTTTATGTTGGTAGGGTTCACACACAATAGCTGAATTTGCAGAGCTACAGTAGCAAGCATACCGAACTAAAACAGTGCAAACTAAAACAGTATTATAACACTACTTTTGGTGTCCCCCTCAAAAATTGCTCTTGAGAAAATGTTATGTAATTGAGCCCTCCAAACTTTATATCAGATTTTTACCCCTGGTGATGAGTGAATGGACACAATAATGAATAGGTGTGCTGAGTAGACAGTGAAAGGAAATACAGTATTGAAGCAGTTCATACAGAGGGTAATAATCAGTGTATGGCATAAGAGGAGGACAAAAAATTGAAGTGATGAAGCCAAAAGAAATGGTTTGGCACTGTGTGAAACGAGAGGAGCAAGACGGAAAGGAGGGCATTTGGAAGGAAAGTGACAGTGAGGTTTATTGACTGTGGGATGAACTGAAGAATGGGCTGAGAGAAAAAGGAGGAAAGAGGATTTCCACACCTGCCATCTGAAATGATAGCTTTCCTAAAACCTTATTTTGTTCAAATTTGATCACTGAAAAATTCAGATAATTGATGGCAAACAAATTAGTAATTTAATATTGTTGCCATCATTTAAATGAGTAGTATAATATCAATGTGATATTTACTAGCGTACCTAACATCTGAATTAGGCCAAAACTCTTGTTAATAATTATTAGGACACAAGAAATCCAAATAACTGGTCAAAATTTACACACAAGCTCTTCACTCTCAATACAAAGCACACCAAATGTCCAGCATACAGCACCAGTTATCTGCTTCATGTACAATGAATTTGCAAAACGGTCAATTGATAATTCGACATATGTTTGAATAAACAATTTGGAGATGCAATTTCCCCCCTGTTTAGAGAAATTAGTTGAAGATTGGGTTTGAGATTCGAATGAAGGAGGGGTTTCCTTACTATCAATGTCAGGTTTTGATTCGGTCCTGTCTTGCTCAGTAGGTGAAGCCCAAAGAACAAACCGTCGTTATTTGTGTTCATTTGCTACAACGATGAAAACTGGATTGAAAGTGTGGATGCTGTGGATGATGAAAAGACAGAAATAAAAGAGAAACTCAAATTCAAGTGGAATTCATGCTGTTATCCATCACATTGTTTTTTTTTTCTCAACCCTCAGTGGTGAGGGTTTAATGAGACGAAGAAAAAATGAGGATTGACACATTAAAAAGGATATGACACATTCTTTATGCAATATCAAAGATGCTCGATCCCTTACAAAAGTGATTTTTTTCTTTAAAGAGGTCCTTTGTGTTTTTGTTCTTTTTCTTTGAGATGTATTTGGACAAATTGATTCCTCTATACATCATCATTGCATTGCTAAAGCATAGAGGAATTAATTCATCATTTCAAAGTGTTATGTATTGACAGGAAAAGACGGACGGATTTTTCGCACATTTTCCCTAACAGCTAACAGGAACTACACAACCAAGTGGTAAGAACCAGATTGTATCATATTTTCAGCCTAAATTAATACTGTGTACTGGCCTTGTTACCTTTTGACAATGTAATTGGATTCTTACTAAATGAAAGATTGTTAGTATAAATATGACAAAAGTTTGGGGTCACTAATATATTTCCATGTTTTCAATGAAAACATACATGAGATCAGATTGAACAGGTAATATACACTCACCTAAAGGATTATTAGGAACACCATACTAATACTGTGTTTGACCCCCTTTCGCCTCCAGAACTGCCTTAATTCTAAGTGGCATTGATTCAACAAGGTGCTGAAAGCATTCTTTAGAAATGTTGGCCCATATTGATAGGATAGCATCTTGCAGTTGATGGAGATTTGTGGGATGCACATCCAGGGCACGAAGCTCCCGTTCCACCACATCTCAAAGATGTTCTATTGGGTTGGGATCTGGTGACTGTGGGGGCCATTTCAGTACAGTGAACTCATTGTCATGTTCAAGAAACCAATTTGAAATGATTCGAGCTTTGTGACATGGTGCATTATCCTGCTGGAAGTAGCCATCAGAGGATGGGTACATGGTCATAAAGGGATGGACATGGTCAGAAACAATGCTCAGGTAGGCCGTGGCATTTAAACGATGCCCAATTGGCACTAAGGGGCCTAAAGTGTGCCAAAAAAACATCCCCCACACCATTACACCACCACCACCAGCCTGCACAGTGGTTACAAGGCATGATGGATCCATGTTCTCATTCTGTTTACGCCAAATTCTGACTCTACCATCTGAATGTCTCAACAGAAATCAAGACTCATCAGACCAGGCAACATTCTTCCTGTCTTCAACTGTCCAATTTTGGTGAGCTCGTGCAAATTGTAGCCTCTTTTCCTATTTGTAGTGGAGATGAGTGGTATCCGGTGAGGTCTTCTGCTGTTGTAGCCCATCCGCCTCAAGGTTGTGCGTGTTGTGGCTTCACAAATGCTTTGCTGCATACCTCGGTTGTAACAAGTGGTTATTTCAGTCAAAGTTGCTCTTCTATCAGCTTGAATGAGTCGGCCCATTCTCCTCTGACCTCTAGCATCAACAAGGCATTTTCGCCCACATTCTTTGTAAACCCTAGAAATGGTTGTGTGTGAAAATCCCAGTAACTGAGCAGATTGTGAAATACTCAGAGCGGCCCGTCTGGCACCAACAACCATGCCACGCTCAAAATTGCTTAAATCACCTTTCTTTCCCATTCTGACATTCAGTTTGGAGTTCAGGAGATTGTCTTAACCAGGACCACACCCCTAAATGCATTGAAGCAACTGCCATGTGATTGGTTGATTAGATAATTGCATTAATGAGAAATTGTACAGGTGTTTCTAATAATCCTTTAGGTGAGTGTACATGAACAGGACATACAGTGAGTGAAAAAAGTATTTGATCCACTGCTGATTTTGTGCGTTTGCCCACAGACAAAAAAATTATCAGTCTATAATTTAATGGTAGGCTAATTTAAACAGCAAGAGACAGAATAGCAACCAAAAAATCCAGAAAAACGCATGTCAAAAATGTTATAATTTGATTTGCATTTTAATAAATTAAATAGGTATTTGTTCCCCTCTCAATCAGAAAGATTTCTGGCTCCCAGGTGTCTTTTATACAGGTAACTAGCTGAGATTAGGAGCACACTCTAAAAGGAAGTGCTCCTAATCTCAGCTTGTTACCTGTATAAACGACACCTGTCCACAGAAGCAATCAATCAGATTCCAAACTCTCCACCATGGCCAAGATCATAGAGCTGTCCAAGGATGTCAGGGACAAGATTGTAGACCTACATGGGGAATGGGCTGCAAGACCATCGCCAAGCAGCTTGATGAGAAGGTGACAACAGTTGGTGTGATTATTCGCAAATGGAAGAAACACAAAAGAACTGTCAATCTCCCTCAGTCTGGGGCTCCATGCAAGATCTCACCTCGTGGAGTTGCCATGATCATGAGAATGGTGAGGAATCAGCCCAGAACTACACAGGAGGATCTTGTCAATGATCTCAAGTCAGCTGGAATCATAGTCACAAAGAAAACAATTGGTAACACACTACACCATTAAGGACTGAAATCCTGCAGCGCCCGCAAGGTCCCCCTGCTCAACAAAGTACATGTACAGGCCCATCTGAAGTTTGCCAATGAACATCTGAATGATTCAGAGGAGACCTGGGTGTAAGTGTTGTGGTCAGATGAGACCAAAATCGAGCTCTTTGGCATCAACTCAACTCGCCATGTTTGGAGGAGGAGGAATGACCCCAAGAACACCATCCCCACCGTCAAACATGGGGTGGAAACATTATGCTTTGGGGTGTTTTTCTGCTAACTTCAGCGCATCAAAGGGACAATGGGCGGGGCCATGTACCGTCAAATCTTGGGTGAGAACCTCCTTCCCTCAGCCAGGGCATTGAAAATGGATTGTGGATGGGTATTCTAGCATGACAATGTCACATGGCCAAGGCAACAAAGGAGTGGCTCAAGAAGAAGCACATTAAGGTCCTGGAGTGGCCTAGCCAGTCTCCAGACCTTAATCCCATAGAAAATCTGCGGAGGGAGCTAAAGGTTCAAGTTGCCATCAGCCTCGAAACCTTAATAACTTGGAGAAGATCTGCAAAGAGGAGTGGGACAAAATCCCTCCTGAGGTGTGTGCAAACCTGGTGGCCAACTACAAGGAACATCTGACCTCAACAAGGGTTTTGCCACCAAGTACTAAGTCATGTTTTGCAGAGGGGTCGAATACTTATTTAACTCATTAAAATGCAAATCAATTTATAAAATTTTTGACATTCGTTTTTCTGGATTTTCTTGTTGTTAGTCTGTCTCTCACGGTTCAAATAAACCTGCAATAAAAATTATAGACTGATAATTTCTTTGTCAGTGGGCAAACGTACAAAATCAGCAGGGGATCCAAAAAAAAAATCTCACTGTATAGTAATTGACAAGGTATATAATGATTATTCAATGAAATAATAATTGTGTCCTTCAAACTTTGCTTTCGTCCAAGAATCCTCCATTTGCAGCAATTACAGCCTTGCAGACCTTTGGCATTCTAGTTGTCAGTTTGTTGAGGTAATCTGAATAGATTTCCTGATGCACATCCCACAAGTTGGACTGGCTCGATGGGCACTTCTTACGGTCAAGCTGCTCCCAAAACAGCTCAATAGAGTTGACATCCGGTGACTGTGCTGGCCACTCATAATAGACAGAATACCAGCTGATTGCTTCTTCCTTAAATAGTTCTAGCATAATATGGAGCTGTGCTTTGGGTCATTGTCCTGTTGGAACTTGGATCCAATCAAGAAATTGGTTCCAATCAAGTGCCATGCACAGGGAATGGCATGGCGTTGCAAAATGGAGTGACAGCCTTCTGTCTTCAAGATCCCTTTAACTCTGTACAAGTCTCCCACTATATCACCAACAAAGCTCCCCCAGACCATCACACTGCCTCCACCATGCTTGACAGATGGCGTCAAGATCTTCTCCAGCAACTTTTGATTTGGTCTGTGTCTCATTAATGTTTTTCTTTGTGATCCAAACACGTCAAACAATTTTTTTGTTAGTCATAACAATCTTCCTCTGTCCAGCATTTTTGCTATTTTGCCCATTATAATATTACATTTTTACTGGCCAGTCTGAAATATGTCCTGTTCTTTGCAACTCTCCCTAGAAGGCCAGCATCCCGGAGTCACCACTTTACTGTTGACGTTGAAACAGGTATTTTGCGGGTACTATATAATGAAGCTGCCAGTTATGGACCTGTGAGGCGTCTGATTCTGAAACTAGACACACATGTATTTGTTCTCTTCCTCAGTTGTACACCAGGGCCTCCCACTCCTCTTTCTATTTTGGTTAGAGCCAGTTAGCGCTGTTCTGTGAAGAAGTAGCATACAGCATTGTATGAGATCTTCAGTTTCTTGGCAATTTCTTGCATGGAATAGCCTTCATTTCTCAGAAGAAGAATAAACACATTTCAAAAGAAAGTTCTTTGTTTCTAGACATTTTGAGCCTGTAAATGAATCCACAACTGCTGATGCTCAACTAACAGAAGGCCAGTTTTATAGAAGGCCAGTTTTATTGCTTCTGTAATCATCACAAACGTTTTCAGCTGTGCTAACATAATTGCAAAAGGGTTTCTAATGATCAATTAGCCTTTTAAAAGTATACATTTTTATTACCAAACACAACATGCCATTGGAACACAGGACTGATGGTTTATGATGATGTGCCTCTATAGCTGTAGCTATAGCTGTTTCCAGCTACAATAGTAATTTACGACAAAATCAATGTCTACACTGTATTTCTGATCAATTTGATATTATTTTAGTGGACATGAAAACTGTCACGATGGTGTAGTGGTGGAGAGGAGGAACCAGGCGCTGTCAGAGTGGCAGTCGTTGATGATAATTGAATAGAAAATAACACAGAGCACTTAAACAAATGGAATGAAAACAAAGGGCAAACTTTGCAGCCAAACGACACTCACAACTGACGTGAACATACGGAGACAGGGAACAATAACCGACAAATGAGGGGAGCAGAGGAGAAACATTTAAACACATACTGATGATTAAATTGGGACCTGGTGTGAGTGACAATTAGAGACAAGACAATGAAGGAGTCCGGGGTGAGTTGTGAGCAAATGGTAAATCGGGAAAAGCGGGAGATGACGGAGCCATTCGTCACCTCACCGTCACAAAAACGAGCATTTCAAAGTGATCCCAAACTTTTGAACGGTAGTGTATATTGAATACCATGTGATGTAGGTTCAATCAAATAGCTTCAAAACTCATAGATCAAAATACAAACACATTTTAACAAACTAATTTTGATGGAATACTAATTTTCAATTTGATTTATTTAACATAAATTATTTAACAGAAAAAAACGCTCAATTAAGAAACCAATTCTCAATTTGATCTGACGACCTGTCCAAACGCATTTAATTGCAAGACTGTGGACAACATATATCTTTTAAAAATAAATGAGGAATACAAATGAACCAAAAATACAACATACAAATTAAACAAATATACATTGAAATTACAATAAATACAGTGGAACAGGCAGGCACATATGTTTCTACCGAAAACATTTCAGAACTATGTAAGATGGTATGCATCATGGCTGGCTGATGGTCAATGGAATGATCCTAAAAGAAGAGGAAGGGAGGGAGGGAGGGAGGGAGGATGTAGTGGGCTGAAGGTGTGCTTCTGACCGAGTAACCATCTGGACAGTGTGGAGTCACACTGGAACACAGCCTGCCCACTTCACACATGGAGAGATGAGGGCATGTTCTTCCTTTCTGGATAACCACAGGTCACAACAGCGACAACGGCTGAATCTGAAATCGCATACTTGCATACTTTATAGCATGCCAGATTAGTGTGCAAGAAGATTAGTATGTCTCAAACCATAGTTTGCAGAAAATAGTATGCCAAAAGTTCCCGATTGGTCTACTAAAAGAGGAGGGTCTTCCACGATTCTCTCCTCTTTTTGCTTGAAAAAAAAGTCAGCTATTGTCTCCTATATTGATAGTTATTGCAACAATGTCATTTATGTATGAAAGAAAAAGGAACGTTATTGTGGCATGAAATGAAATAGCTTCAGCAGCATAAAGTTAATCTTCAGTCAATTCTTATGACTATACCAAGTAGTGAGATACTAGTATTACTGACTTATACTGTAAGCTATTAAAACGGCCAGAGGCAAAAGCCATACAGTTCATAGAAGCTACAGTGGGGAGAACAAGTATTTGATACACTGCCGATTTTGCAGGTTTTCCTACTTAGAAAGCATGTAGAGGTCTGTCATTTTTACCATAGGTACACTTCAACTGTGAGAGACAGAATCTAATACAAAAATCCAGAAAATCACATTGTATGATTTTTTAAATAATTTATTTTCATTTTATTGCATGACATAAGTATTTGATCACCTACCAACCAGTAAGAATTCTGGCTCTCACAGACCTGTTAGTTTTTCTTTAAGAAGCCCTCCTGTTCTCCACTCATTACCTGTATTAACTGCACCTGTTTGAACTCGTTACCTGTATAAAAGACACCTGTCCACACACTCAATCAAACAGACTCCAACCTCTCCACAATGGCTAAGACCAGAGAGCTGTGTAAGGACATCAGGGATAAAATTGTAGACCTGCCAAGGCTGTGATGGGCTACAGGACAATAAGCAAGCAGCTTGGTGAGAAGGCAACAATTGTTGGCGCAATTATTAGAAAATGGAAGAAGTTCAAGATGACGGTCAATCTCCCTCGGTCTGGGGCTCCATGCAAGATCTCATCTCGTGGGGCATCAATGATCATGAGGAAGGTGAGGGATCAGCCCAGAACTACACGTCAGGACCTGGTCAATGACCTGAAGAGAGCTGGGACCACAGTCTCAAAGAAAACCATTAGTAACACACTACGCCATCATGGATTAAATTCCTGCAGCTCACACAAGGTCCTCCTGCTCAAGCCAGCGCATGTCCAGGCCTGTCTGAAGTTTGCCAATGACCATCTGGATGATCCAGAGGAGGAATGGGAGAAGGTAATGTGGTCTGATGAGACAAAAATAGAGCTTTTTGGTCTAAACTCCACTCGCCATGTTTGGAGGAAGGAGAAGGATGAGTACAACGCCAAGAACACCTTCCCAACCGTGAAGTATCATTATTTGGGGATGATTTTCTGCAAAGGGGACAGGACGACTGCACCATACTGAGGGGAGGATGGATGGGGCCATGTATCACGAGATCTTGGCCAACAACCTCCTTCCCTCAGTAAGAGCATTGAAGATGGGTTGTGGCTGGGTCTTCCAGCATGACCCGAAACACACAGCCAGGGCAACTAAGGAGTGGCTCCGTAAGAAGCATCTCAAGGTCCTGGAGTGGCCAAGCCGGTCTCCAGACCTGAACCCAATAGAAAATCTTTAGACTTCTACATGCTTTGTAAGTGGGAAAACCTGCAAAATCGGCAGTGTATCAAATACTTGTTCTCCCCACTATATCATTAAGCATTTTAACTTAATGTGTTAATGTGTGACAAAATGATCTAATGTCAAGACATAATTTCATGACAACGTAGTATATCCCAATCAATCCCAATACTGGCCTACTAACTTACTATAAACTAAACAATACGTACATCACCATCCGCAAAGTACTTAGTACTTAGTATGCAATTTGAGATTCACCCAGTGTGTGACATTATTAGTGCCTGATGTATCCTATTGCTTGCCTGTGGGGAGTCTCCTACCCAGGACTTCATTGGAGTATCAGTCTTTCACCTCTAAGCACCACGTCCTAAAGCCTGAGTTGTGTGGGGCTAAGCCCGGGGTTGAGCAGGGCTGCTGTGGATCTCATAGCCCCAGGCTACGGCCCTGTCCTCTAGGATCATAGATCAAAGACTCAACTAGGCAATGCAAACACACACACAAACACTTCAATATAGTGACTTTGCAGCAGACTGAAGTCTAGACGTTAGTCCAGATTAGGAAATGGGCACCATTTGAAAACCAGCCACCACCAATAAGCTTAAAGGGGCATTATCTAGAATTATTGCCTTCTAATATTTGAAAATGTCCATAATATATCTGTAGTAATGTTGGAATAATAATTTATAACAATGGTTATTCACCAGAAATACAAACCCGATTCCAAAAAAGTTGGGACACTGTACAAATTGTGAGTAAAAAAGGAATGGAATAATTTACAAATCTCATAAACTCATATTTAATTCACAATAGAATATAGATAACATATCAAATGTTGAAAGTGAGCCTTTTTTAATGTCATGCCAAATAGTGGCTCATTTTGGATTTCATGAGAGCTACACATTCCAAAAAAGGTGGGACAGGTAGCAATAAGAGGTTAAAGTTAAATGTACAGATAAGGAACAGCTGGAGGACCAATTTGCAACTTATTATGTCAATTGGCAACATGATTGGGTATAAAAAGAGCCTCTCAGAGTGGCAGTGTCTCTCAGAAGTCAAGATGGGCAGAGGATCACCAATTCCCCCAATGCTGCGACGAAAAATAGTGGAGCAATATCAGAAACGAGTTTCTCAGAGAAATATTGCAAAGAGTTTGAAGTTATCATCATCTACAGTGAAAACCATACTGGATGCCCGTGATCTTCGGGCCCTCAGACAGCACTGCATCACATACAGGAATGATACTGTAATGGAAATCACAACATGGGCTCAGGAATACTTCCAGAAAACATTGTCGGTGAACACAATCCACCGTGCCATTCGCCGTTGCCAGCTAAAACTCTATAGGTCAAAAAAGAAGCCGTATCTAAACAGGATCCAGAAGTATGGGTGTTTTCTCTGGGCCAAGGATCATTTAAAATGGACTGTGGCAAAGTGGAAAATTGTTCTGTGGTCAGAAGAATCAAAATTTGAAGTTCATTTTGGAAAACTGGGACGCCATGTCATCCGGACTAAAGAGGACAAGGACAACCCAAGTTGTTATCAGCACTCAGTTCAAAAGCCAGCATCTCTGATGGTATGGGGTTGCATGAGTGCGTGTGGCATGGGCAGCCTACACATCTGGAAATGCACCATCAATGCTGACAGTTATATCCAAGTTCTAGAAAAACATATGCTCCCATCCAGACGTTGTCTCTTTCAGGGAAGACCTTGCATTTTACAACATGACAATGCCAGACCACATACTGCATCAATTACAATGTCATGGCTGCATAGAAGAAGGATCCGGATACTGAAATGACCAGCCTGCAGTCCAGATCTTTCACCCATAGAAAACATTTTGCGCATCATAAAGAGGAAGGTGCGACAAAGAAGACCTAAGACAGCTGAGCAACTAGAAGCCTGTATTAGACAAGAATGGGACAACATTCCTATTCATAAACTTGAGCAACCTGTCTCCTCAGTCCCCAGACATTTGCAGTCTGTTATAAAAAGAAGAGAGAATGCCACACAGTGGTAAACATGGCCTTGTCCCAACTTTTTTGAGATGTGTGGATGCCATGAAATTTAAAATCTACTTATTTTTCCCTTAAAGTGAAAAATTTTCTCAGTTTAAACATTTGATATGTCATCTATGTTGTAACTTCCACATCATTGCATTCGGTTTTTATTCACAATTGTACAGTGTCCCAACTTTTTTGGAATCGGGTTTGTAATTTACTATGCATACAAATGTGCATCCGAAAATGAAATGCAGATTTTCTATTGGTGCCACTTGAAAATAGAAAAGCTGCAACCTCCCACTCTCCCTTGGTGTAATGAAGACACCCGATCATCTCTTCTCAAATGAATAACTGCAGACAAAACAAAGCCAAATCCCTCACTTATCTTCTAGTAGCTAAAATTCTACACAGTTCATTACATTTCTGTTCAAGTGAGAAAACAAGCACTGTAAGTAATCATTGTGCCATCCAACAGTTCTTAAAGGTATTTTAGAAATTAAAAAATATATTATCTTGTAAGAGGGTCGAACAAAAGTGAAATTTTAAGCAAATGTGATATAAGGGGAGGGTTTTTGAATGCAATCCACTCTTGCTGTAACTCAGCAAATTTCCACAAGTTAGGAGAAAATTAAGGATATATTCCTTTATGCAATGATAATTAACACCTAACCTGAAAATCAACTCTTAAATAGTGCTGGACGATATTGTTGATAATGTTGAAATCATAGACAGGAAACATTTAGTAACTGAACAAAATAAAAAACTGAAAACTGGATAAACAAACTAGGATAACAGGAACAAAACCAAAGACAGGACGAAACAATGTTACGCAAGGATTAACCAAAACAAAGACTGACAGGGAAGACTTGGGAAGCTGGAGCTTAAATATGGTCCATGACGAGGAAAAAGAGGTATGTGCAATAACCAAAGAAGTCAGGTTTCCTTTTATTTTTTTGTTTTAGAAAAATACCAAATCAAGTGTACAATAAATAGGCAGGCCTCCTTGCCAATGCCAACAAACCACTGCAACTCATCCAGAATGCTGTAGCCCATCTGGATATCAACTTTATCAAGTTATTCCATGTCATTCCACTCCTTAACACACTCCACTGGTTTCCAGCTGAAGCTCCATATCTTCAGTCTAATTCAAACCCTACACCACTATCTTTTACACACACACACACACACACACACTTATTTACTTACAACTAAATGGGGACACCAAAGCTGATTGCAATAAAAACAAAGTTGTATTAATCCTAACCTGAATTCTGTCCCTAACCACAATTGTGACTTTGGCCCTAAACCACTTTTGCCCAAAACCACAATTCAGACAGGAAATGACACAAGTGTCATAGGTTTATCAGAGAAAGAAAGCACAACAATACACATACGATGTCTTGGCATTACGTTCCGTTCATTGTGTATACAAGCACTACTGATGACATTGCTAACACTGTAATACCGTTAATAGCAATACCCACAGGTAAACGTGCAAGCTACGCCGCTCTGATCCCCCCTTCAGAAGGGACACAGAACCAAACAGGTGGGGGCAGGGGAGGGTGTGGGTCGCACCCACATGCTAGGACGACCAGCAGTGAAGCAGAATGAATGAGTAACCTGCCTAACTAAACAGGCCACCATATTAGATATGGAATCTGAGATGGTTGTAGGAGCGATCCCAAAATCAGCCGACGCATCGCTGAAGACAGAGGAGCTTATAACACTGCAGCGGCCTCGCCCAGGCGATCAGACCCAATCACAGGCAACTTGGGAAATAATTGTTTGTCACCCAATCCCATGTAAAACAGGTGCCCCTTGACAGTTGGGGAGGGATCCAGTGGACAGAGGGAATTTGGTGTACTGAGCAGCAGTAGCTTAATAAATATTGGCCCAGCCCAGGAGAAGACTGGACCCAGTGCAATTATTTAGCTGTCATAGCAGACATAAGTGGCTAAAATTACCTGTCGTTGCTTAGCGATCATTAATAGGGGCGAAAGAAGGATGCTGATGTCAAAGTCCCCCTTCAGATTTTTGTCAGATACTGGTGTTTTCTGTCTTACAGGAGACTTATTATTGTGTATTCCTGAGATCGCCTATGCTGTGCTGATAAAAAAACAAAAACAACCACACATAAAGATAAAGACTATCCTAGTTGCTGCTCTGTTTGGACTGGTTTATTGGTTTGTTTTTTCGCCAGTCCCACCTTGTTTGTGTGTGTATTATAAGTCAGAAACACAAACACACAATGATTCTGTGACATTTTAGGACCGCATTTTACTGGTTACTCAAAAACCAATTCTAGAACCTTCCAGTAACAGTCAGCAGGTCAGGCCCCGCCCCTGTCCAGCTATTAACCTACCTTGTGGGGAGACATAAAGAGGCTCCCAAAGAGCAAGCGTGGGGGACAGATGCATCGACACAGGAACCTGCAGCTGGAGAGGAGAAAGAGGATGTTGGAAGGGGCTGAAGGGCAACTCTGAGTGCTGTTGCCCTCACCAGTGTATGGACCCAACTACCTGGGAACCAGGGAAGAATGAGGAGACAACTACTCCAAACTGTCGCCGGGAGACTGTCGCCTCAGTGATGACGCCCCCTCCACATCAAAGCGGTTTGTTTGAGTTTGATTACACCCTTACCTCCTCCCCTCTCATTGTTTTTTCCATTAATAAAACCCCCACGAGGCCCTAAACACATGTTCAGTGTCTGTTCCCCATGTCTCTCCACGGTACACTTGATCATTTGAGAAATACCGGTGTTGGTTAAAATATATATTTTTAAATGCATGGAGAAAACATGGAGCAAGCATTGACAGGGACACTTCCTCAAGGTCAACACACAAGTTTGAACACCACCAGTCTTGCGTGGTCAAATACTATTGTGTTCCTAAACAGCTAACAGCAAATGAGCAGTGAAACAGAACTGCCACAATTACCTGATGATTATCAATGGAAATGCAACCTCTTGTTGAAAGTTCATCTTCTAAAAGGCAGATCGTTACAAATGACCCAACATAACTGTTGAAAACCCCCGATAGAGCATCTAGTTAGTCAACTTAAAAAGCGTGTGCAAACAAGGCAAATGCTAGCTAAAATATTTGCTATCAGTTAGTGAAGTGCTCAAGCTCTGTCAAGTTGGATGGGGAACTTTGGTGAATAGCAATATTCATTTTCTTTCTTTGACTGGGCCACTCCAGGTCATTGACCTTTTACATTTTATGCCACTCCAGTATGTCTTGGGCTGTACGTTTTGAGGTCATTGTCCTGCTGGAAGTTTAATATTCTCCCATCTCTCTAGCAGACTTCAGCGGGTTTTCTTCCAGGATTTCTCTATACTACAATCTTCACAAGCTTTCCGGACCCTGGCACAGCGAAGCATCCCCATAGCATGATGGCTTGCACCACCATGCTTCATGTTAGGGATGGTGTTCTTAGGATGATGTGCAGTGGCAGGATTGCACCACAAATAGTGCTTAATGTTATCCTCCAAACGCTGTATTTTGGTTTCAGCTAACCATAGATTCTTATTCCACTTGGTCTTAGAGTCTCCCACAAGATTTGACTCAAATGTTCCTTTGTATTCATTATGCACTTTTTGTTTGTATTGACCAACTGTGGGACCTCCCAGAGACAGGGGTATATGATCTTAAATGTTAAAGACCTTAATTGCACACATGTGGACTCCATTCAAATAAATACATGAAATGAAATTGGTCACACCCCAGCTCATTCAGTTCTGTCATAGCAAAGTAGGTGAATACTTATGCAATCAATTGTTTCCCGTTTTATGCTTGTAATTCATTTTATTTTTCACTTATAGATTGTTTTGTGTTGTTCACTGGCAAAAACCCATTTGAGTTCATGCTGTAACACAATAAAATACGGGGAAATAAAAGAGGGGTGAATACATTAGCCTAGAACAGCCAAGCGAATGCAAGGTTCGCCACCTCGACCACACACTCTGTCAGTGAAATGCACTACTGCTGATATGAAACAATACATCTTATCAGCCCTGCAGGGTGAATATCTGATAGAGTTTGATAAACTGGGGGTCGGGGACAGGGTCAGCACACCATTACATTATTCTGACAACTTTGATCCATTGCGAGGAATGGTAGTCTGAGAAAGAGAACAGGGCGTCGCCTGGAGAAGAGGAAGAACAAACACACAAACTGTAGGAACATGCCCACACACACACACCCAAACAAACAGGCAGTACAGCACAGGCAACACAACACAAACAGGGGCCTTGGTGGTTAGATGACAGTAGATATGACATCACGGGTCTGTTTTATCAGGAGACTCTAGGGGCCAACAACAGCCTATTAGCTGGGGAAGGGAGGACAGGATGTGAAAGAAAGAGGAAATGTATGGAGGAGCAAGAGGGTTAACACTCTTCTTTCTCTTGAGAGGAAGAGAAGTAGAATTATTTAAAAGCCCATTAAAAAGGCTCACAAAACGGATGATCAATAACGGGAAGGTTATGTCTAAATGACTGGTAAAAGCGTACAGAGTTTAAGTTTATCTCCGAAGTCCAAAACCATTTTAATATGTTCACCTTACTGTGGAATATTTTAGTACGGTTCTCATCAGACAGTACCAATCAATCAAGTTCAATCTCTCTTTTAAGAGGGGGGGTAATGTAGTGGTGCTGTATGATGGTTAACACTCTGCCCCCACTTTGTAGGCTCTGGAGAGCCATGAAAAGGGACGAGGAGAAAGGGAGAGTAGGAAGGATGTTGGGGGAGTTTATAACCACAGTCACTAAAGCCATTGTTGAAATGAACAGTTTAATTATCCACCTACTAATAGGCTGGTGAACATAATGAGTTAATGACTCACCCTGGCAGATCAATCATCTGATAGTCATCGGAACCGCATTCATAAAGAGCCATAGAGTCGTGGTGCTCATCTAGAATCAGTATTGCCTTTTCAGTCATAATGAATACGATTATATGGCCAGAGGGGAGTTGATCTGAAATCAGTACTTCTAGTTGAGACAATTGAGAGGGCTGAAGAACTGGGCCTGTATAGTAGAAGTGCTGATGTAAGATCAGGCCTCCCTGTCCATTTAATTGTATTAATTATTCATTAAAAGGGAATGCAGATACCAAATGGGCAGCATCCTGACTATACTGTGAGAAGGAAGCAGTGAGATGGTAGAAAAGAAGGGCTCCGCCATCACCCCTCACACCGCTTAGTTTCTCCAAAACTGTTCCCAGGTCACCACAAGGGGAAAATTTGATTTTTGGCACACAGGTTAGGTTTAGTAATTACTGGTTATGTTTATGGTTAGGCATTAGGACTAGAGGAAGTTATGGAATAAAAGTTAACGTTTGTGTTAGGTTTGGGGCTAAGGATTAGGGAACATGGAATTATGGGTCAAGGTTGTGTCTCAGGACCCACAAGAATAATAAGTGTGTGGGCACACTTGTTTTTGTTCACAAGTGTGTTTGCTTGTGTGTGTGTGTGTGTGTGTGGGGGGGGGGGGGGTGTAGCGAGACCTATCTGATTAATTTAGTAAATCGTAGGCTCACAGTCTAGCCATTTTTTTTTAATGGGAGGCCAGAAACTAATTTTCCACGTTCTGTCACTTGTTTGCTTAAGAGGCTGTTAGCATGCATTCACCAGGCCTGACTGCAGAAATCCTCAATTCAGATCACACACACGCGCAAACATACACACACGCGCAAACACACTCGTGAACACAAGTGTGCCCACACACCCTCACTCACACATTCTCAGACACCAGCATTTGCACACACACAATTGACATTTCCTTCGTTCATCGTGTTCAGATTACCACGCATATTAGTTGAGGACTGCCAAGACCCCCTTCATCATTCTCTCTAATCTCCCCTGTTTACAGGGTCAGCCTGTGCCCCATAGACCTCCTCTCCTCCTCCTCCCTCCTCTCAGCCAGCTGAGTTAGCCTTTTACACACTCTCTCTGCCCACCCTCCTTCTTCCAGGGAGCCATGTCGCCCATCCCAGTAAGTGCCTACAGAGACTGCCTGCAGTCTCTGTAGGCAACAGTGACCCACCTACAGTACCCATAAGCCTGGTAGAGAGCACTAACCGCTAGCTAGCTGAGCAGTAGATAAGAACTCTGGGGTTGGGTGGGACACCTGCTATCGGGCCGAGACTCACCTCGGGAGGAGTAAACGTAACAGTGGAACATGGACACTAGAGCCCCATATGGGTCGATATGGGGGTCCCTGAGGCGAGATCAGCCAATACGGGTGGCGGTAGCATTAGCCGCCTGCCCACGCCTGCTAATCCCAGTTAAGATGAGCCCGCCAGGCGAGCTGATCCACACAGAAGCCAGGTCCAGTGTTAGAGGAATTAAAGCTAAAGCCTGCTCTCTGTTGTTATGGTAATCCTCACGAAAGACAACACAACCGCGATCTGCAGGGAAAGCAAGTTGCCAAGGTGATAGAGAGCCTCGATAAAGCGTGGATGGATGGATGCGTTCCAAGTGAGAGCAACTAAGAGTGGGAGGTTTCTACTTTAATGGGAAATGGTGTAAGTATTTACTATTGGGAAGAGAAGTCAGGTTTTAAACATCTGGGCCAGTTTCAACCTGTATCTACTTGACCTTCTTGCATTGGAAAAACAACCTCCCTCTTTGGCAGCAACCGCTTTAAAATACGGAAGGTTTAAATAATATAATATGTCTTTAGAGAGTATTACACTGTAAAAGTTTCACAACAGGTGGATTATTCAGTATTGCTACACTCATAGTAGGGCTCTTCACTCAGTTTTTTTATTCAAATGCACTCCCTGATAATTATTATGCAACACGGAAACAATAACAGGTTATCAAACTATTGAAAAAGCAGATGAGATGTGAGATTGAAAGAAAAAACAGACATCAATGTCTGTTATCCCACATAATCATTCACACCAGAAATCCATTAGAAAGAAACTGCCACGTTGTGGCTGTCTATGCAGAGGTTTCCCGTTTCGGATGCTGTGCTGTTGCTTTCATCGGAAACTGAAGAGGCCTGTACTGGTGGTGCTGGCGGTTCAACCCCCCCCCCCCCCCCCCCCCCCCCCCCCCCCCCCCCCCCCCCCCCCCCCCCCCCCGTGTATTTCTTGCTGGTTGTTATTTGCAATGAGAACCATGTTTCCGTGCATGGCGTTCCACAAGGATGGGTCCTCCAGCCCTACGGCTGTCTTCCTCCTTCAACCTCGGAAGGCAACATAACAGCACAGAGTCAACAAGGACAGGACCCAGAAACACGCAAATATACAAACACACACCCACACACACACTCACACATCATTGCCTCCAGCCTCCATTCAGTGGCTTTTAATTCCTCGTTTCCAAAGGAATCTTTATAGTGAACGGTCTCTCTTTCTTTTCCTTCATCCATCTCTCTAGCTTTTATCTCTCCTGGTCTCCCTCACCCTCTCTCTATTCTCTCCATTCACTGGCTCTATTCTCTCTCTCCATTTTCTCTTTCCATTCTCTATCTCTTTTCCTCTCCTCCCACTTAAGATCATCACAGTGGTTCTAATGCCCCCCCCCACCCACCCCCCGGCGTGTCACGTTGTCTCACTCTGTCCAATTAGGGGCTTGTAACTGCTGAATGGCATGTCCTAACTAGCACTCTCATTGGCCCAGAGGACTTCTAACTGAGCCTGGGGAGATGGACCTGCCACTAGCAGACCAAGACACCGTCCTCCAACTGGAGCGGTGCTCAGGAAAAGCCATTCTGGCGTGCCAACCTCCGGCAAAACCAGCCTCATGCCTGGGCTTGATCTAAGCCCACGGTGCCCTGCGGTGGTGATGGTGGTGGTGCACTGTAGGCGGCCGGCACACACAGTGGATACATACCATCGCGCCTGATTTAGCCGGCGGCTAGCCGGCCCCGCACACAGAGAACCAACGAGGGAACCGGAGACTGAGAGGGTACGAGAGGACTCCGCTTCTGGAGGCGGCTATGAGGAGTCACGCACACAAGGATTCACCGATCAGATGTGACTCGGAGCTCCAAACTTATTGGCGGGTCAAAGCGGTTCGGGATGCTCTGACTGGCCTGTGGCCAATCCCGTGAGGAGAGAGACGGGAGGACGTCATGGGAACAGCAGGTTGGGGCCGCCTCATCCTCAGATGGCTCACATGCTATGAGATCAAAGGCAAGGGAAACAAACAAACCCAGTTTGCCAGATGAAGAAGGAAAAGGAGAAGAAAGAAAATGAGAGAGTGTGAGCTCTACCTTTCCTGGGACCATGAAACCCAAAATGCTTCAAAGAGTAGTGCGTTCAAACTCTCATGACTCCAAAGTGCATGCAATTTCTCTCCCAATCTCTCTCACTCTCTCTCCATCTCTCTCTGTCATTCTCTCTTATCAGTGTCCCTCTCTCTGAGTGTGTCCCGGCTCTGAGAGTTGAAAAGCTTTGACCTATATGGGCCAACTCCCTGCCCTTCTGCTTCCCAGATACAGATGTCTGGCTGGATGAACGGGAGATATGTGTGATTGCTGCTACTGAGAGAAAAATACAAAATCAGTACTTTTATCCAAAGCCAATCAAAACCGCCCAACAGCAGTGGGCTGTAGAGCCTTTAGGTCTCTCCTTATCTGTCTGTCCTTCAGGACTGAAGGTGATGATACCAGTCTGAGATGGAGGTGGCTGGGCAGCGCAGAGCCACGGGCAGTTAACTGATGCTGTATTTGATCTGGTGCGCGTGGGTGTGTGTGTGTGCGTGGGTGGGCGTATGTGTGTGTGCTTCTGTATGTGGGTGTGGTGTTGTGCATGTCATGCCGCTCTGCTCCATGTCGAGGACAGATGTCACTTCTCCCTGTGGTCGATCCTTTCAAGCCGATCCCACGAAATCCAGTCTCTGCCAGGCACCACCACTTACCTAACCATCGCCTGGGCAGACATTAATACACGGACAGGACAAACACATAAATGAAGTGAAGGGAAGCGCCTCCGCCACACGCACAGAGCCTAGGATGCACGGCTAGCCTGGCTAGCTCCGGTGACCGTGGCTGAGCCTGATAAAGACTCTTTCATCAGTGTCCAGCTCAATCCCCCAGGGACACAGTTGAACCCTGGCTGGCCCCGTCTGGGCCTGGAGCTCCCGGGACGCCATTCGACACCCTGTATCCGGTAACACCATGTTAACCAATGCCCATTAGCGTCCGCTAGATTAGGTTGCAACGTGCCGATGGGGGATCGTCAGGTGAGGAAGACTGTTTGAGCTGAGGCAGGGATGGATGTCACCCAGCTGAGTCACTTACAGGCAAATACGTTGGAGTGTGTCATCTCCTTGGGTAATCGGTTCCTTGTGCAAGACCTCTTACACATAAACACTATTGCACAGGCATGCACGTACACGCACGTCCCCGCACACACACATACACACAGGTGCACTGATATGAGACTATGAGACCAAAGACAGTGTAAGCCTGGACAAAGTTGCCTGGTATCAACTGCACCAATCTGTACGTTTCAGAGCAGAACATGAGCTTTCCATATCAGGGCAGTTCATACCCGAGCATTCTGGTGAAAAAGAGACAAGTGAATGAATCAGTTAGATGAGGGCAGATGGTCTATTTCTGGATGTTCTCCTTAGAGCAGACCAAGTCGCAAGACCCACTTTCCAGCAGCTGGAACTGTGTTAGCCTGATGTGCTGCCACACACACACACACAGCAGGAAGCACACACACATATTCCTCCCTAACCAACTGGTTAAATACAGCAACCCTGAGGGGACAAACAGAGCTGGAGCAACAGACAGTGGTGGAAGAAACAGGTTCAGGTTCCCTGGTGACCATGGCGAAGGGGGCAAACACTGGGACAAGGACAGGACACTGAAAGACCAAACCCCCTGGTAGGTAGCAGCGGTGAAGGCCCTTCTCTGATCTACACTCAGCCACTAAACAAAACAGACACAGTGTCTCATCGCCTTAGTGCCTGCATGCCTGCCTTCGTGCCTGTATGTCTGCCCGTCTGTTTTTCTATTGCACTACTGCTACTTCTTTTCAGTGTAACCATTAAACAAAGGCTTTTCCTTGTCTTCCATCCTCTTCAGAATTTCACCACTTTAAGATAGAGCCAGATAGACATAGTGACAGACAGAACGGCTGTCAGGAGGAGACAGACAGACAGCCCGGCATACGGACAGACAGGCAGGCGTGCAGACAGACAGAAAGGCAGACAGACAGGCAGGATTTTTAGACAGGCTTGTGGAGGATGAATGGCGCACATCCTTTCGCCCGGATCAAACTTAACCTGAGTTGAGTTCACCCAGTGCTTTGCAACGCTTCACCATGGAAACCTCCCACAGACTAGATATGTGATTGGCTTGTGCACTCAACAGACAGACAGGCTGTCTTACAATAAGCAGAATATCTCCCCCAGAGCAGGAGGGGAGCAATAAAAAAAGTGATGGCAGAAATGAAGGAAGACAGGAAGAGCTGTTTTCTATCACGTCTCTATAGGGTTTCTGCCCTGTGGTTGTAATAACATGGTTTTACCATCACAGCCTGAGAGATACAACACACGCGCATGTATGCATGGACTAGCATGCACGCCCACACACGCACACACACACACACAATGCAATCTATCTGGGAGCTAGTCAGCTAGGCTATAACACGTCAGTCTGAAAGATAATAATTGGACATCATAAGAATTTTCCATCGGGCATCAAACGTCAGCTCCTCCATCATCCGCTATTCTCTCTTAGCTCCAATCTTTTAAAGCTAGGGAACGTGCAGGGACACAAAGAACTGACACTAAATGCCAGCCTAACATCAAAAACGCCAGCAAAATGCCACATCCAGTTCTCGGATCAGTGTGTAGATACAAGCACTACCACAAACACACACACGCATACCATGGCATGCACTCACTAAGGCGCATATGAATACACGTTTTATACACCAAATATGAGCCCAAAGTCCTAATTTGCCATTCACAAAGAACTTGAAATATTTTTACAGTCTCTGTATGCAAGGACACTTAGCGGCAAACAATACACCACCCTCTACGAACCGCATGGCCCTGACCACTGACACGATGCATGGCCCTGACCACTGACACAATGCATAGCCATGACCACTGACATGATGCATGGCCCTGACCACTGACCCGATCCATAGCCCTGACAACTGACACGGTGCAAGGCCCTGACCACTGACACAATGCATAGCCCTGACAACTGACACGGTGCAAGGCCCTGACCACTGACACAATGCATAGCCTTGACCACTGACATGATGCATGGCCCTGACCACTGACCCGATGCATAGCCCTGACCACTGACATGATGCATGGCCCTGACCACTGACCCGATGCATAGCCCTGACCACTGACATGGTGCATGGCCCTGACCACTGATCCGGTGCATAATCCTGACCACTGACCACTGACACGATGCATGGCCCTGACCACTGACCCGATGCATGGCCCTGACCACTGACCTGATGCATAGCCCTGACAACTGACACGGTGCAAGGCCCTGACCACTGACACGATGCATAGTCCTGACAACTGACACGGTGCATGTCCCTGACCACTGACACAGTGTATAACCCTGACCACTGACACAGTGCATAATCCTGACCACTGACACGGTGCATGGCCTTGACCACTAACACGGTGCATGGCCTTGACCACTGACAAGGTGCATGGCCCTGACCACTGACACGGTGCATGTCCCTGACCACTGACACAGTGTATAACCCTGACCACTGACACAGTGCATAATCCTGACCACTGACATGGTGCATGGCCTTGACCACTGACAAGGTGCATGGCCCTGACCACTGACACGGTGCATGGCCCTGACCACTGACACGGTGCATGGCCCTGACCACTGACACGGTGCATGGCCCTGACCACTGACACGGTGCATGGCCCTGACCACTGACACGGTGCATGTCCCTGACCACTGACACGGTGCATGTCCCGTTAGCTGCTCCTCCCTTGACTTACACCGGCCTGCATTTTGTAGGACACGTACTGTTGGCCTTTGCACATTGCTCAGACTCTATTATTTGGACCGTAAGGTTGTACAGCCAAGGCCATTAATGCCTAACAAAAGGGGCTCATAAACACCCAAAAACACAAAAGGATAACAATTTGAAAACAATGCCATGTTTTCATGCCTTGGCTCCGTCAATTGTATAAACGGAATTGGAAAGTAATACGCTGCCGGGAGACCAACAATACAAACAGCACAATGGTAGCAGCATTCCTTTCTGGGAGCATTGTTACTGTAGCTGTACAAGCAGCAATCCTCTGGCCTTCATGGGGCCTTTATGTGTGTCATTGGAGGCATGTTAAATAGGACTGCTCCTTTTCTCTATCTGGGTCCCAATTCATCCCTCCAGTATTGCTCAAGAATGGGACTTATGCTGTGATCGCTAGAAAACAGACGTGTCAAACGGATGTACAGTACACTTAGCCTGCTATATATAGGCAATATACAATGAGTAAAAATGGACAGTCTCTTTGTGTGCAAAGAACAAGGTACCAGTTCAGTTCTGTTAAACACATGAGAGGCAGGCTTCGAGAGAGACTCGGAGTCAAAAAGCCAACAGATGTTTAAACTAGAAATCCACTTGGCTGGTGCATGACGCATCAGAAAAGAACGTAACGTGCAGGGACAATTGAGAATCTTGAAACTCTTTGTTGTCATTTGAGAGAGTTTATGCGACTGTGGACCACTGAATATACAAAGAAAATAAATGTTTCTGAGATCATTTTAGCCCATGCCACCCCATCTAACCTCAATGCAGAGCATTGCTTAAGTGTTTCCTGAATTGATTATTATCAAAATGAAGCCAGACAGAAGATTGAATCCAAACTTTCTATGGATCAGAGAGTTACGGTTACATTTCTGTAACTCTTGTTTAATGTATAGTTCCAATTGCTGATGGTTAATTTCACATCTGTTCATTTTAATTTTGATTATTTTTCACTTGCTTTGGCAATGTTAAGAAAACACTTCAAATAAAATCAAGAGGGAGAAAGAGATAGAGAGAGGGGGAGAGAGAGAGAGAGAGAGAGAGAGAGAGAGTAAAGGCCCTGTTCTAAGTCACTCAATAACACATAACAGTAGTCTAAAGAAGCTTAAGATAATAATGACATGGCGATCCCCATTCCCATCATAAAATGACTAATGTTATTAGCAATTGATGAAGATAGATCAGCTATATATAACTGGTAATAGTGATATCAATTATGTGATAAGTACTTATTACATCTTCATTAAAACATGCATTTACACTCATATTGCGACTTAATGCATAGGCACATCGAATGAGAGCCACCAGTCATATTCCCACTGAAATGTCTCAAAATGAAAGCCCACAGAAGGTCTTGCTAGCCAGCAACTGACTGATAGAGACTAATGGAGGTAGGCCTATCTGTCACTACAATATATGGCTGTTTACTTATTCATGGGTGGATTACGGCTACTTACTCAATCAGTTCGCTCCCATTCGCCAGGCTTTACTATATTAGATAAGCATTACTGATGCATTAGTTGTTCAGAGGCGTATATCGTTGTCCTCGGCTCAGAGGGACCACTGTAACTGCCTCGTGTTGCTGCTAAGTGCATTGTTCAAATGAGTCAAGCTAACACAGGATTCGGGTAGGCCCATGCCAAGTAACTGTTAAAAATGCACCTTTAGGTGGAAAGGGATTGAAACGCTGGGGTGCAGCGAAGAGCCTCAGGAAATGATGTATGTTGCAGGTCCACAGGAAAACATCCACCAGGTGTCGTGAACACAAACATCTTTTGATTTAGTTTAACACAGATATTTGATGAATATCCATTTGGGGGCGGGGGAAAAGGTTTAGTGTGACAGGTATAAATGCTAAAATGTCAATGTGAAAAAACGCCTTTAAAACTATCTTATGAATGATCTATTGTCAATTGTGATCGTTTTTTTCTTAATGCATGTCTTATTTCCACTACGTATGTGTTCCTTTTCTTGTAATACAGGGCTCAGCTGTAAAAGAGACTTTGGCCTCAGTGGATTTCTCTGTGTGAATAAAGGTGAATAAAATGAGTATTGCCAAACAGTGGTCTGTGGCTAGATGAATAGAGTTCTCAGACCCATCCGGGTATTTCTACTGGCAAAAGAGTTCAATTTTCCTACTTTTTCAAACCTGTATTATTTGATTACCTGTATGTGCATGGTGCTGGTCTCAGGGGTGATGTTTGTGTGTGTACCCATCCCTCTGACCTCACCTTCACCTGCTACAGACAGGGAGCAGAAAACGCCAATAGCACAGTTTAGAGCAAACAGCGCCTCACACTGTTTGAGGGACAGATGCATAGTGGCAGCTGAAATTAGACTACTTGCTCTAAAAATGATCACAGACCTTGTTTCATTCATTTGGTGTACACAATATTGTGATACTGTGTCATTAAACTGCCCATTCATTCACTCCATATTTAATTCCCCTCGTCACTCTGATCAAAATGTATCACCTTTACAACTTGCTGTCAAAATAAAGACCCGAAGCCATGTGTTTGAATATAACAAAGTCTAAAAGATCTGGTTTCTAAACACTTGCAATCTGACATTCTGTATTGTATTATATTTATGTATTTTTGAGTCTGATCAACTGCAGGATCTGAACAGCAGGTGCATACAGCCTTGCTCACTATGTGCCGTGTCCCTCTGGCCGGGGTAATTAAACAAAGTGGGAGTGTGTATTCATAGCCAGATTATTTATAAGCAAATGTGAAAGGAATCAAATTTGGTTTATATTCAAACTTCGATTTACTTAGACACAATTTATGATGTGCACGTTTTTATTAACTGCAGTTACGAAGCAAGCTCAGCCCTGTGAGTGGTATCAATCTAAAAGGTTCTTTGTACATCCATTTGGAGAAATATTGTTTTTCCGTTAAACCATATCATGTTGGTATGCTGCTATAGGCGTTATAGAGATAGAATTCCATTTCTGGATCTATTGGGGTCCATGAGGAAAGAATGGAGAATAAGTGACTGATATAGTCAACCGTTCACAATAATAACACAACTAGTCTTTCACATGACACTGCCTGTGGCCATATACATAATGTGAGACATAACAAAACACATTAGATTAACTGAAACGACAATCTCACTCATGGTTGAACTAAAAGAGCAGTGATAAAATCATGCCCTGAAAAATAAAAAATAAACAACTCTACTACACTGATCAGTAAGGGCAAATAACCATTTTGTTAACTTCAAAGAACTAGTAAAGAGCTCATAGGGGTTTTTGAGTCTTTCAAACAGAACCATCACTTTTCCCTAGAAAATAATGTGGAACACTCAATGTGTGTGTGTGCGTGTGTGTGGGTATGTGTGTGTGTGTGTGTGTTTGTGTGAATATGTGGGTGTCTGTAGGCTATAGGCCACTAGAGTGACGTGGTAAATAATACATGATACAATAAAACCTAAAAATTCGCTCCAAAACAGATTATATTATTTAGTTTATGTCAGATTAAAGCAAGACTATGTTGTGAATTCACCCGTCACAAGAGAATTAAACCAAACTTCAACCCAGGTTTGGAAACAAGAACAACATTTACGTAAAAGAAGTGCATTTACAGAGACAGAGTGAGAACACTGGATGGTAACTGAGTACGAATATCGCGCGCGGCTAAGACTAGTGTTCTCAGTCTTTTGTGTTGTGTGTGGACCTGAATGACAACAAAGAGTGAATTATGGACCACTTGTCGTGCTCGTGTCGCATGCCATGCTGATTCAAGCTTGGCTGGGAATAAATAACCTTACTGCGGCTCAGTGGCATAGGCTGGGCGAGCATAACGGCTGTCATCACCCAATATCCCAAAGAACCCATGCCCGGTCCGTCTGATGCGTGCTGCGTGCACATGGAAGATGTGCATCCATTGTAATTTCGGAGGTTATGTAGTCTCATTGCGCTGCAGCATCAGCAACATTCAGTCCCCCGACAACTGGCTTTGTCCATTCAGCATAATAACACTTTCATACAAACAGACAATGTGTACATGCAATTTCCCTCACGTTTTCAGGGACCGTGAGGACAGAGCCGATGTGTCAAACACTTCACTTTCTAGTGTTCATCCGTAAGAAGCTCCCCTGATAACATCACAGGTAGTGAATGAACACATCAGCACATGTCTGAAATGCCTTGCAACGTATAGACTGCACGTCAGATACACCCTGTCCTTGTCATCATATCAACGCATTTGATTCACGATACATTGACGCCTGTGGAACATGCTGTATGCATTCTCTCTCGTAGGCTATACCTTGCATGTTGACATTTTGAACAGAGATCGTATACAAACATCTCTGCGCTTTGGTTACTCGATACAGAACACAACACGGCACATTGGGCCATAGCGTGGTTTAACATGGACCGTTTCTTTCTACCATGACCGCAACTCTGTCATGATCTCAACAGCAGCAACGACGCAGTCAACAGGCCAAGCAAGGTTGGACTGGAACCATTTGGACCGAGCCAGGAGCTCACCCCACCGCGTTTTCGCCACGCACTCGGAAAGCCAGCAGAAGAGAACCACGTACCTTCACTTGGCACACCAACAGGCTTTCGCGAGATCCTGGTGAGGGGCCGGAGGAAGTTGGAGTCTGACGCAGCTGCGATGTTTTGGTCCAAAATTCGTTTGGAAAAAGCTGCGGCGGAAACAGGAACTGGAGAAGGCAGGCTGTAGTCAGAATAGTCACTCCTGCCTGTGGCTCCGGCGGAGGAGACTCGAATTGACTAAGCTGCAGTGCGCATGCCAGTGTCAGATCGTCGTACTGCAGCCGCGTTGATAGACGGTCGGTACTGTGGGATCGATGATTGGGTTTAGTCTACGTCCCCTCCGCGGCCCCGCAGTTTGACAGTTCGCCACCTGCCACCGGAGAGAGATCTGACCGTCACACTGCACTCTGCTAATGCGATACCAATTTGAAGTGCTAGGACGCCGCAACGCCACTTTTGGTCATTGCGCACTAAACGCATGGGCTCCTCAGCATTGGTTCATCCGCGGTAGGGCAGGCGGTAATGCTAATGTACCCACCTTGCATTTTATGACACTGCACATGTCATCGTTTTAAGAGCCACCTTTTTATGTGTTGTACAATTAAATAACTGAGGCAAAACCTCACTCATTTAGAGTAGGCCTACAGGCTACCTGGCTGGGAAGAGTCACTGCAAGTCATTTCCCCTTCACACAGCTGTAAACCATGGTCATTAAATGTGGACATATTCATTCATCCTCAGCCACATCCCAGCATCAACAGTTGTCTAGTCCTTTCAACTCTACCAGTGTTAATAGAGTGGGGTCAGCTCAATCAATTACATTTTAATGATATGAGACGCGAGCTTACTAATCAGAGGTAGGCCTGTATGTGTGTTGCTTCTGCAATAAAAGAAGCTTCACCTCCCCTTGACATCACTGAAGGTAATCAACTTCCCCAACATAAACCTTTGTCAGTGAAAACATACAAAACCAACCCTTTATCAGCTTCCAGGTTTGACATCACTCTATACTCCCCAGTACTATCCACTATCTGTGCCTGTATATTACACATTTTTGTATACCTCAAAGCATTTGGCCTAAGTTTGCTCTACTACACAAAACCACTATTGACAACCTGTCCTCTATGGTATTACACAATCCATAAACACAATCCATTTATGAGGACATGCTGTGGTTGAACCTTTTGCAGGGCATACATAAACTCCCACAATACATAGGGAACATCAGCTTTGACTTCATAAAGAAATACAGTACTTGGGAGGTATTATTCACTTAGTTAAATGAACAGTGTTGCCATATGCTGGTTTTACTTACATACAGTAGTTGTGCCACCCAGTGTTCAGAAGGCAATAATACACACCATCTGATTTTTGATTTTCAATGAATAACCAATAGCAGAGGTTGATAGGTTGCCGTTTGTTTTCTGTACTAATAGTAGATGGTTCAGAATATAATAGCAACCCAATTTTAGTGAAGTTAAACTGATTACATTTGCTTGGAATCACTTAAAAAAAGTTGGATAATAAGCCTCAAAGAAAAGGTGGATAATAAGGCTTCAGAGAATAATGGGCACAGAAATACTGTATGCATTCATAACAAAGGTGAAACCAGAGTGTTTGCAACAAAAATGTTGCTGTTTGTAAATAATTATCACATATACGACTTTAAGAATGGTAGCCAATAGTTTTAAGTTATCTTTCCACCCAGTTGCCCAACCGACCTGAAGAAATGTAACCTTCAAGTGCTGGCTAACTGTCCATCGCTTTATTAACACAAAATAATCAACTGAAGGTAACAATGGTTCCCTTAAATGGCCTGTGCACATGTCTTCTCTTTTGAGTATAAGTCAATAGTTGATAGAGAAATAACATCACAATTATGGTTCAAATATGGTGAATACGTTTCATCCTTTTCAGAATATCAAAGTGGTGAAGCACATCCCCAAACTGCTGTATATACAGCTCTGAAAAAAATTGAGAGACCACTCCTAATTTTTTAAAATCAGCATCTCTACCTGTATGGCAGCCATTCCATTCCAGTGTCTGTTAAATTCCAACACAGGCACACCTCATTTTACTTATTAAAGTACTGATTAGGTGATTACCTGAACCAAATCTAATCTAACGAGGAAAAGTATAAAAACCACTGCTGTGTTCATCACTATCCTCTTGCGATAGGACCAGCTGGATGGTAAAAACTGTTCAAGTAGTACTTCAAAGGTAATTTGAATTTGAAAAAAACTATTCAGCATAACAAAAGAGTTGAAAAGAAAAGCTTTGAGTGAGGAAATGAAGGGTTCAGTTCTGGCTTTACTAGCAGAGGGATACAGTGAGCATCAGGTTGCTGAAAATTTCAAAGACGACGGTTCATTAGAACAAGATCAAGCAACAGACATTTGGGGACAACAAAGCTACAGACTGGCAGAGGGTGAAAATAACTGTCCACTGACTGAGATGACCGTCAACTTCTTCGAATGTCACTCAAAAACCATAGGATGACATCAAGTGACCTATAAAAAGAATGGCAAACAGCAGCTGAGGTGAAGTGCACGGTTCAAAAGGATGGTTCAAAACAGTCTCCCAGGAGCAGGGCTGAAAAAAGCACATAATAAATGAGAAGCAAAGGTGATCCAGGCTGAAGTTTGCAAAAGACCATAAGGATTGGACCGTAGAGGAATGGAGTAAGATCATCTTCTCTGATGAGTCAGATTTTCAGCTTTGGTCATCTAATGGTTAGACAGAGACCTGGAGAGGACTACAAGCCACATTGGGCCATCATCCCCTTGTTGGAGGATTGGTGAAGATCTGGGGATGCTTCAGCAAGGCTGGAATCGGGCAGATTTGTCTTTGTGAAGGATGCATGAATCAAGCCAAGAACAAAGTTATCCTTGAAGAACACCTGCTTCCTTCTGCTCTGGCAATGTTCCCCCACTCTGTGAATTGGGTAATCCAGCAGGACAATGCTGTATGCCACAGATCCAGGTCAATAAAGGTGTGGATGGAGGACCACCAGATAAAGACACTGTCATGGCACGCTTGACACCATCTGAACAAAATAAGTTTATCTTGGTCTCATCAGACCACAGGACATGGTTCCAGTAATCCATGTCCTCCGTCTACTTGTCTTCAGCAAACTGTTTGTGGGCTTCCTTGTGCATTATCTTTAGAAGAAGCTTCCTTCTGGGACGACAGCCATGCAGACCAATTTGATGCAGTGTGCGGCATATGGTCTGAGCACTGACAGGCTGACACCCCACCCCTTCAACCTCTGCAGCAATGCTGGCAGCACTCATACATCTATTTCCCAAAGACAACCTCTGGATATGACGCTGAGCACGTGCACTCAACTTCTTTGGTCGACCATGGCGAGGCCTGTTCTGAGTGGAACCTGTCCTGTTAAACTGCTGTATGATCTTGGCCACCGTGCTGCAGCTCAGTTTCAGGCTCTTGGCAATCTTCTTATAGCCTAGGCCATCTTTATCTAGAGCAACAATTCTTTTTTTCAGATCCTCAGAGATCTTTGCCATTAGTTGCCATGTTGAACTTCCAGTGACCAGTATGATGGAGTGTGAGAGTGATTACACCAAATTTAACACACCTGCTCCCCATTCACACCTGAGACCTTGTAACACTAACGAGTCACATGACACCGGGGAGGGAAAATGGCTATTTGGGCCCAATTTGGACATTTTCACTTAGGGTTGTACTCACTTTTGTTGCCAGCGGTTTAGACATTAATGGCTGTGTGTTGAGTTATTTTGAGGGGACAGTATACAGTATCTATATATATAAAGAGGGGAAATGTATCGCTTTTCCTCAAAAGGATATTCATAAATCAAATCTATTACCAGTATTAACCAACTAGACGGAGATGATTATTTTGTAGAGACTGTATTGGAGGATTTGGCTGCATACAAATCTATTAAGCATTAATGTGAATAAATAGACTTGAAACCATTCATAAATAGGAATGAATAGAGATCAAACCACCAAACTTGTTGTTCACTAAGTAAATCTTGTTATTGAATTCAATTGTTGAAATTAATTAGGCCTGTTTTATTTATTTTCAGCACCTTCCACTGTCCACCACTAGTTTATTATACCGGGCTGCTGCTTCATTTCAGAACCCCTCCACTGTCCGCTGCTTGACTCAGCAGTCATTTAATCTGTAGAAATACAATGTCCTGGAAGACAGCTGTTGTACTGAGCAGTACGGTACTATTTCAATTTTTTTGACTTTTGGCCATGTAATGGTGTAGTTACCTACTGGAACCAGTGGCGTCGGTCAGGGGGCAAAAGGGGTACTAAGAATATAGGGCCCTAACGTGTAGCGGGGCCTTCGGAAATGTTTGAATGTTGAATACATAGGGGAGGGGCCCTCAGAGACCGCCTATGTACAGGGCCCAGAATGTTGTGCTACACCCCTGACTGGAGCCACACAATACTTTGTTTTACATTAAGAAAATAAAATAAAGGTGTATAATTTATGACCACCTAATCAAAGTCCAATATTATACAACAAAATTGCTACATTACATATTTTGTTAAAGTATGGGCAAGTTTTCCAATTGTAATGTATGACATTTCAGAAGTACAGCAAATACTTTTTCATTAAGTAGTTTGGATTTTGAGCATTACTTTTACATTTTAGAAGCAATACGTTTTGGAAACTAATCTTTTATCTTTTAATTTATCTTTTTAAAGTAACTTTTCAAAAACTGCCTACAGTTTAGTCATTGACTAAACAATCACATGCTTGATTTGTTTGAAGTGTCACAAGTGTAAAATGTCTGGTGGTACTAATAATGTAAACAGAAGAAATCCGGTTTCAGCACCACAGCAACGGACAGCGACACACATTTCAGCACTAAATGGATGTGGAAGTAAACACTCAATAATCAGCCTCTCACCAGTAAAAAACAAAAGCCTAGTTTTTGAATTATTCTATAATGCCATATTGAACCCAAGCCAAAAGTGTAAATAGTAATAAAACATTTAGCAGATTCTTATTTGTATCTACTTAGAGGCTGCATACATTTTCATACATTTTATACCGGCCCCATGTGGGAATCAAACCTATAACCCTGGTGTTGCTACCACCATGCTGAGCCTTCACTTCTAATGACTTTGTGCTAGTAATCTGAGGTGGCACTACAGTGGTGAGGCAATTATATATTTTTTCCTAATTGCATAACATAACTAAATAAAACTCTGGACAATTTTCTCTACAAATTTATAAATCTGTAGTAAATGTTTCTTAAAACAAATGTATTAGCTACCTAATAATAAAAAAAATGCCTTTTTATGATTTATGAATCCAATTCATATTCTGTGATTTATAGAATCTAAGACTAGTCAACCAAAATTGATATAAACACCTTTTTCTCCCAGAGAGATGGGCTGTATGCATTCTAGTTTTTGTTGACTCTGGCCAGAGGGACAGGGTACATAGGCTGAACTGTATGCAGCTGTTGTTTTTTTATTAGTTTGGGTGATGTGACCCATGTGACAAAACATCCAGAAGCTGTGAGAGCTGCAATCAGTTATACTGGGCCTCAACTCTATCCCAAAAGAAGTCAGCTTCACTTGTGAAATTCACTTGGGGTGATCCACATTTGGGCAACGTCCATTTGAGCAACAAAGTCTATACTTATTGTCGCTATGCTCTCCACTCTTGCTTTTAAATAAATGCAGCATGTCTACACAGTTGAACATTCTTTGAATTGAAATTGCCCATAATGAACCAGGATCATTGCCCTTGCCTTGGCAACAAGTTTGTGAGAATGACAAGCTGAAAGAACAGCGACCAATCGGTTCCATTCTTTCTGTTGGGTGTTCACTTAAATGACATTTTATGTCATTCATATGTCATATCCTACTCTGTAAATCAACAGTGTGAAGAGGGGTGAACGGGACTCGATGTCATTTGGACATCGAGTCCCGTTCGAAATTAAGGGAACGCTTAAACCACTGATTGGGTCTTGATAAATGAAATACATTAAATATCAAAATCTGTACTGTACATTGTGTAATTTGTTTAGAACAAAATGACGTAACAACGGTTAATGGAAACCAACATTACCAATCGACTTACAATAGGGCTGGATTCAAACTCACACCGAAAATCAAAGTGAACAATTAAAATCACAGGATGTTCCCACTCAATATGTGACTCAGTAGTGTGTATGGCCCCCACATCAATCAAATTTCAATAAAATTCATTTATAAAGCCCTTTTTACAACAGCAGTTGTCACAAAAAGCTTTACAGAGACACCCGGCCTTAAACATGCCTGTATGTACTCCCAACAATGTCTGGGCATGCTCCTGATGACACGACAGATAGTGTCCTGGGGGATCACTTCCCAGACCTGTATCAGGGCATCAGTGAGCTCTTGGACAGTCTGTGGCGCTACTTGGCGGTGTCGGATGCACCGATACATAACGTCCCAGAGGTTCTCAATTGGATTCAGGTCTAGGGAACTTTGGGCCAGTGAATGGCATCAATGCCTTCGTCATTCAGGAACTGCTTAGACAATCTATTTGGTCAGAAACAGGCACACCAGTAGCCCGCTGGAGGTCAATTTGTAGGGCTCTGGCAGTGCTCCTCCTGTTCCTCCTCAAGGAGCAGATACCAGTCCTGCTGGTGGGTTGATGCCCTTCTAAGGCCCTGTCCAGTTCTAATCGTGCAGCGGCCCGTCTCCTGGTATCTCCTCCATGCTGAAGTTTAATTCACTTGGTGTGGTACTGTGATGATTAAGTGTTCCCTTAATTTTTTTGAGCAGTGTTTTCCGTTTATCAAGACTCGATGTGTGATTTAAGTGTTCCCTTCATTTTTTTGAGCAGTGTATATGACAAGTGATTGAAAAGTGCTGGGGCAAATTTGCCTTGTTACATGTAGCTCTGCATAAAGTACTGTATCTTGTGTTTATTACATTGTATTCAGAATAACCAATACTTTCTCAGGTCTTCTATATTCCTTTCTATACTTGTGTTTCATTTTCTTCTCGTTGAGTCACATTTCAGGATCCTTACGTGGGTCATATTTGCTTTATCTGTGGTCTGTCGACATGCCTTGGAAGCCACAACGTAAGCCTGTACAGTTTATAAGAGGTCATTCAAAGCCCATGATGCTGTCACGTATAATAGACTTTACTCTGACACCCACCACCAGATGTCAGTGCTGCTCTTTTCACAGAGCTCTTGGCCTGCATTGAGACTTTTTACGCTTTCTGCAGTCTCCCCTCTGCTTTCTGTTTGTCGATACCATCATTTGTCATAATCGTCTTCATCACTTTCACCATCGTCATAATCATCCTCATCATTATCATCAACATCATGATAATCATAATCACTCAGCATCATCCTCATGCTGTAATCTTCATTGTGGACATCACTACAATCACCATCACCCTCATTTGTCGTCATGCTATACAATCTCTGCCCAGATTATGAGTAGTATCAGAAGTCATTATTGTAATGGGAATGGCACTAATGCTGCTAGGAAGCAGAGTCAAAGAGATAGTAGGACGCTGGGCTGTCGAAGGTTAACTGTGTACTACTGCAGTATCAGTATGGGTTCATCTTTATGCCCTGGGCTGTCGAAGGTTAACTGTGTATTACTACTGTATCAGTACGGGTTCATCTTTATGCCCTGGGCTGTCGAAGGTTAACTGTGTACTACTACTAGCCTGGATAGACAGTACACTACCGAAAACCACTCACGTCTGCTCGATCAGCTTATTTCTCCAACCTGATTGAGGTGAACAAAAACAATCCAAATTGTATCTTCGATACAGCAAAGTGAAGTGTCAGAGTGACAGAGAGACAGAGAACAAGTGAAGTGGGTCTTGACTTTAGTTGTAATGAATACATGAACTTCTTTGATGAAAAGATCATCACCATTATAAAACAAATAACTGACTCCTCCTTAAATAGTTATGGTCCTCAAAATCTCAGTTATCCTGAGAATGTCCTGAACCTCCCTGACCAGGTGTCAGTGGGGACACATACATTTTTTGATACCGTATCGCTGGACACATTCACACAATTTGTAATGAGTTCTAAACCCACAAACTGTCAGCCAGACCCGATTTCAACAAAATTACTTAAGGAGCTATTTCCTGTGCTAGGTCAGCCAATGCTGAACATAATAAATTGCTCCCTTTCCTCCGGATGTGTACCAAACTCACTAAAAATAGCGGAAATTAAGCCTCTTCAAATAAAATCTCATCTGGATCCCGACATATTAAACAATTATAGGCCAATATCGAACCTCCCGTTCCTCTATAAAATCTTAGAAAAATGTGTTTCCCAACAACTGAATGCCTACATCATAGTACTGAGACTGCACTCGTGAAGGTAACAAATTACCTTCTATTGGCCTCAGACAAAGGTTCCGCATCCTTTCTGTTGCTTCTTGATCTTAATGCTGCTTTTGACACTATTGATCACTCACTTCTCTTACAGAGACTGGAAACCCATATCGGGCTACATGGACATGTTCTAGCCTGGTTTAGATCTTATTTATCTGAAAGATATCAGTTTGTTAGTGTGGATGGCATATCCTCTGACAAGTCAAAGGTATGCTTTGGTGTTCCTCAAGGCTCGGTTCTGGGCCCATTATTGTTCTCACTATATATGCTCCCTCTAGGCGATGTAATCCGAAATCTCAATGTAAATTTTCACTGTTATGCTGATGACAGACAGTTATATATATTCAATGAAGCATGGAGAAGCCCCAAAATTAGCTACTTTGGAAGCATGCGTTTCAGATATTAGGAAGTGGATGACAGAGAACTTCTTGCTCTTAAACTCAAGAAAAAAAGAAATGCTTGTTTTAGGACCCAAGAAACAAAGAGTGTTGTTAGCAGATCTCACTGTGAACCTTGACGGCTGCATGGTCGTATCCCAAAAAACTATGAGAAACCTCAGCGTTACCCTTGACCCTGACCTCTCTTTTGATGAACATATAAAATATGTCTCAAGAGTTGCTTATTTTCATCTTCGAAACATTGCAAAAATCAGAAACTTTCTATCAAAAACTAAGGCAGAAAAACCAATCCATGCTTTCGTTACTTCTAGACTAGATTACTGCAATGCTCTTCTTTCCGGTTACCCTGACAAATAAATAAATTAACTTTAATTAGTGATGCATTAGTGATGCATATGGCTGCTAGAATCCTAACTAGAACAAATACATTTGAACACATTACTCCTGTACTAGCGTCCTTACACTGGCCAATTAAGGTTAGAAATGCAAACTCAGTGCAAATTTTCAAGTGTCTACTAAAAACTAATCTCTACAGCAGTGGTTCCCAACTATGGTCCTCAAGTACCCCCAACAGTACACATTTTCATTGTAGCCCCAGCCAAGCACAGCTGATTAAACTTGTCAACTAATTATCAGGCTCTCATTGAGGTGAATTGGGTGTGCTTGTCCAGGACTACAACAAAAATGTGTGCTGTTGGGGGTACTCGAGGACTGGAGTTGGGAACCACTGCTCTACAGCATGGCTTATGATTAGGTATAGCCTGGCCCGGGGGCGTGAAGGTGACCAGAAGGCTTGATACTGTTCACCCTTGCTGTCTTGCCAGGTGGGCTTTCGTCGCCACTGGGATGCCCTCCCTCCAATGCCTTTTGGGGGAAGAGTCACTGGCTTGTTGTTGTCTCTCTGTTGCACACTTGGGCTGTACTCTGCTGGCAATACTCTGCCCTCATTCAGGGTGGTTGCGGTTGGTGGGTGTCAATGTGGGTGGATTGATTTCCTGGCCGTTGGGCCCTGTCCGGGGCCTCCCCCGGTTAGGGCCACAGTGTCGTCGGACCCCCCCGTTTCAGTTCCTAGGTCTTACACTGCTATACTATTGTGCTGGGGGATTGGGTCAGTTCTCCTTCCCCACTAAGTTCTCCTTCTCCACTATAAATCGTTGTTGATATGAGGAATGCATTTTCTGAATTTTCCCAGTCTCCTCCCTTTTTAATCTTTAGGAGGACATGAGGTGCTGTCCCTGTCCTTGTCCATCTGGTCATGCTTCTGACATAGTCTAAATTTAAATAGACTCTGGATTTAGCCCACATGCATTTATTAATTATTCCAATTGGACTCTTTAATATCTCACCCGGCACAGCCAGAAGAGGACTGGTCACCACTCTGAGCCTGGGTCCTCTCTAGGTTTCTTCCTAAAATTCGGCCTTCTTAGGGGGGTTTTCCTAGCCACTGAAATTCAACACTACTGTTGTTTGCTCCTTGGGGTTTAAGGCCGGGTGTTTCTGTAAAAGCACTTTGTGACAACTGCTGTTGTAACAAGGGCTTTATAAAGACATTTGATTGATTGATACTACTGTATCAGTATGGGTTCATCTTTATGCGTTAGGCTGTCGAAGCTTAACTGTGTACTACTACTGTATCAGTATGGGTTCATCTTTATGCTCAGGGAGGTCAAAGGTTATCTGTGTACTACTACTGTATCAGTATGGGTTAATCTTTATGCTCTGAATGTGGTCTTTGCTGCTTGACTCTGGAGGTAACTGACATTTTGGTTTGATGGGAAAAGATAGGTAGGTGAATATAAAACTCATTAGTGGCGGCATACGTTCACTCTGAAGGCACACTCTGAAAAGGCCAACCGTTTGAGTGCATATTAAAAACATTGACACAAGGTTGAGCGCCGGACATGAGGGCTTTACAAATGTTCCTCTAGGTAGCGTGCTGGTCAGGGTAATACAGGATCACATACAGGAAGTTAAGCACTTTAATGTACCACACTTAAAACACATAGGCAGAAATTCACTCACATAATTCAGTAGGCTGAAAACATGAGTACACCACAGGTGAGGAGGAACAAATAGGACAGTATGAAATAAACACAAGGGTGTATCCAAATGATGACACAGGATTCTGTAAAGTGGAGTGGTCTACGATTCCTTGCAATGTGTTCTTCAATGTCAATGAACATTGTACAAAATAATTGTGCAAAAAGAGTCCATCAATGTATTTCTACAATTACTTTAAGAAAGTTCCTTGAAAAAAGAAATATGATTTTGCTGAGCAATTGAATGTGTTATCATTCAAATAAATGTTTAAGCATCCAGTATACACACAGCTATTATTAATCTTTTTATTTTATTTATTAAAATCTAATTTAACAAGGCAAATTAATAAAGAACAGATTGTTATATAAGGATACACACATTTATTAACAGTGTAGAAACTTTCTCACCTCACTGTGAAGATACTATTTAATATACCGACAGCATGTCACCTAAAAATGGTAGTAGAATTATGGACCCTGATACAGTCAAAATTGCCATACGAAAATGTGCCGAAGAAGAGCTGGCTGACAGCACATTTTAATTTGTGAGATAGTGGGTTATCTACCAGATCTACAGGAGCTGGGAGGGGGAGAGTTTGTCATGGCGACTTTCTGGAGTGTGTGTGTGTGTGTGTTTGCGAGCACTAGCATGTGCATATGATCTGCAGGTTTCCAGGCACCCAACCTGGGGAGAGTGGAGGGGAGTGGAGGGGTTAGTCTGCGTATTTTCAATGGAAGACATGTTCACTGCTTCCTCCAAACCTCTTGTATCTTGAGAGAGAGAGAGAGAGAGAGAGAGAGGACAGCTGCCATAGTGACAGCTCAATGGCTTCATGTTTAGCTCCGTCGTGCTGCCTCCTGTGTATTACCTACAGCAACACATTCAGCGTGACAGACAGACAGGCAGGCAGACAGACTGACAGGCATGGACGGAACAAGTTTTTCCCAACAATGAGCAGTACTTCTGACTGGAGCAATATGGGCCCGGATCCAAACGAATGAAACATATAGGTAGACCATGATGGGTTCAGTCTGGATATGTCTTTAGAATTGTGTATGATACGACACAGGGCCAAGGTGGTTACAAGACACTCCATTGGCAGATGCAGGCAGGAAGAGAAGACTGCCTGCCTCTTTGTGTTGATAATGACAGAGGGGCCTCATCAAGAAATCACTATGGAAAACGCTGAGATGAGACTGACTCCACACATACATCTGCGGAAGGGCTGTGCACAAACAGACACACATACAGGCAAGCATACATTAACATACACACACAAACACACACTGCTGAGTCATGTTAGGTTAGTTTAGCAATTTCTCCAGCCGTAGCTTGTTTGAAAAGATATTTGCATGGACGTGTGTGTGTGTGTTAGTGTGAGGTAGGCAACCTATGGTCCCTGACCTGAATGTGTTTATTAAATCACCTCCCTGTGGCTCCCTGGCAATTTATAGATTTCCCTAAATGTTTTTTAACAGTTACAATTAGTTGGAGGAAAAACAAAAGAATGTGGTTAGTGAGAACATCAATTAAGTTTTGTTAGAAATGCAGTCTAAATAAAAAAAGAAATATATGAAATAAGCTATTATAACAATTCCAGAAGGTCACTTGGATGTATAGTTTTAAAACAGGTCACATTTTGGACCATGTGGACAATTCTGCTTGGGTGGGAAGGCTTTGCTGTGCTTTTGCTTGGCTACTATGGACATCTGTTCAGGTGAGGGATATGCCATACTAAGAAGTAGCTCTTCCCGTGAAACTAATCTTTATACTAGCAAACATTGTATGACGTGTATGTACAACGTTAGATTCCGTATCGAAAGATGTTGAAGATGCTGCAGGCAGAAGCCAAGATAATGTTGTTTAATGTTGGGCTGATTATAAATAAAAAAGCTAATAGTATTTTTTTTTAATCTTAAGCAGTATTATTGTTTTAATTAGAATACTTGAGTTTCTACTAATTCAATTTCTTTCAGTGCTTGATGATGTGGGTAGCCTATTCTCTTTGTGGAGAACAATCATTACCATTGTTGGTAGGTAATTATCCCCAAAAGTGACTATGTTCATGAGATTCAATAGTTCCTGCAACTGTGTCCAATCCACTGTGACCCTCAACATCAGACTGTGTGGTAATTGATCCGACTGCGATCTGTGGAGGTGAATAACAGTGGTGCAATTACACTTGAAAAGGTCTATCACTTCTGTATTCCTTTCACTATATTTAAATAGAGAATGCTGGAGAAAGTATCTTCCTCAATCATGCCAAGCCTTGGTCTAAGCAATAATTCTCCATGCACATCCTGTATAAGACAAAGCTGTAAGAAGCCCCAATAAAGATGTGGCATCATCCCACCAGCCTCTTTTGGCAGGTGGTCTCCTCCCCACTGATGGTAGACCACTCAGTAAGCTGAGTTGAAGATCTAGAGCAGAACATTGAGCCACGGCTTGGCCTCTAACATGATGAATTCACTTCATAATGACTATATCTATCATTTATGTCTGAGGGGAGGTGAGACCAATTTCTCAATAGCGTAGCCTGGATTCCAAGACCAGTGACTCACCTGACACCCACTCCTTAGTGATCTAAGAGTAATACAGCACACTTCTCTCTCTGGCACTTTATGGTGCCAAATATGCCAGTAATGCTGCAACGCCCCGTCATTCCCGGACTTGGGTTAAAATAGTATTTGTTTCCTTTCAAATTTTTCGACGGTTGGATTCAGCATTACTTGAGTGGGTGGGGGAATGGCACTTTTGGGATCATGCTTTTGGTCCGAAACCGCCAAGCGTGTTCAAGCAGGCACTGCTAAAACAAATACTAATTGAACCCGGCGGTCTGAACCTTACTGCCACACAGTAGGAGGTCACCTGGTCTGGTCGCCTGTTGTCTGGTCGCCTGTTGTGGGGAGGAGCGACGACTCGCGGTCCACCGCCATGAAACACGACTAAACCTCGCTCCTTTAGGCGGACTGGAACTTTCTTCCCTTGTCAGCAGCGAACAAAGTAGAAGAGAGGAGTAACTTCCTTAATGAACCTGTTCAAACATTGATTAGACCTGAAAGAGCTGCTTCTGGGCATTATAAGCATAACGTACCCCCCAGAGAGGCGTTTTTCACACACCACTGCATTTCCCACTCATATTCCACCGTGTCCGGCCTGCCTTCCTGTGTGTGGGTGCGTTACAACGCCGGTGCGTTTTGTGTGTCCCTCTTCAGCGGGCCGAACAGGAGCTGGAAGCATGGCTGGGCTGCTGCGGGCCTAGCGGCTAGGGTAAACTCAACCGGCACTCCGGGATTACAGGGGCAAAATGAATATCATGGTCCGAGGCGTCTCCCACTGATCTCCGCGCCACTTTTCCGCCGGGATGTTAATATTACAGTTCACAGGAGCATGTAGAGAAACCATAGGGGATGGCGGGGGGGGGGGTGGGGGGGGGGGCTGTCATTACAGCAAGGGGAGAAGGGGTTGTGTGTGTGTGTGTGTGTGTGGCATTCAAGGGGCACATACATGCAGTGACTTGACCAAACTGTTTGTGCAGCATGTGTTATGACTGCTCACTTGTACCTATACACCTGAGCTTGTATGCCTCGGAAAAATGCAAGCACAGCTGGAAGTGTTGTACACTATCATACACATGAATTATTCTTTGCTTTAATGACCTCATTATACACAGAATACATCATTTATAACAGTCTGTGCAAATTCTTTCCAGAAATGACGAGAAGGTTAGTGGGCTAGTTGTGTGGCTAAACCCAGTTGAGCACAAGGTCACACGGTCTTAACCAGGGTAAATGAGGCTCTCACACTGGGCTGACCCCGCTACGGGCTGAAACGGCCTGGCCCTCTGCTGGGTTCTCCTCCCTCTCATCGCAGCACCACCGTCTCGGTTCTTCTCCAGCTCTGAAAGCCCCTTTTTTCCATTTTCCACCGTGGCACAGAGCCAGAGGGGCTTATTGGAGTTTCACTGCAGCTTTTCACAATGTTCTCCCCTTCATTCTTACCCTGACTCTCATCTCAATCTTTCCTTCGTTCTCTCTTTTACATTCTCTGTCGCTGTTCTCACTCTCGCTCGCTTAATCCCTCATCTTAGCCCCCAAGGCTCGCATCAAGGCTTGTGTATGGATTGGCTTCATTTAAACCATAGATACACTGAACACCAGCTACAATACAGTCGTCTTTATGCAGTTAAGTCACAAGGCTAGTCCATTTGTGAATACTTCTTTTTGTAGATTTCACATGAATAATATATAGGATCCAAACAAAATACAAAGCCTTGAATTTTCCTTTAATTTGCAGGTATATTATGAATGTGTTGTTGGCTATAAAAACATGGCCACAGTAGGTTCAGGACAACAGGTTTTTGATACTGCCGGGAGCGAGAAAAATGTAAGGAAAGGTTGAGGTCGCTGACTGCTTATATAAGAAACATAATTGACTGAGTAATTAAATAAGACAGGGAAAGCTAAATCTATTGCGGAGGAGGTTCAATTCAATATTACACCTTTTCCAGGCTTTTGAATAAACCATCAGTGTGTGTCTGTATTTGCGTGTGTGTGAGTGCAGTTTTGACTATACATGTGAGTACCAGAATTCCACACAAGAATCGGAAAACACAGCCTATCATATCCTATTGGTCCCCATGTGGAAAGATAGAATGTTTGACTTAGGGTAAACGTCAAAAGTAGGGTTGCTGTGTGTGTGTGTGTGTGTGTGTGTGTCCGTGTTTGTTGACTACGTGCTCGGGTTCCGTGAGATGAAAACAGAGGACTATTTTCTGAATGCTCATTAACGCCTCTGTAACCCCATGCCATGAAGAAGAAACAAAGGCCAAGGATTTCTTCACCAAGATCACAAGCTATTGCAATTATCTCTGTGTTTGACGTAATGAATTGGTTCTGGTCGCTGAGCTGACACAGAATGTAAACAATTTCTATCAGTTAATGAGAAAGCTTTTCACTCCCTGCAGAGTTTACTAAAGTCATAATCCTGTATCATTAGTGTCAATGTCCTAAAAACAAATATTACACTGCCTTTCTTTGGGAAACAGGCACATCTGTAGGTTGTAGGTCACAATAAGCAAATAACCAGATCAGCATAGGTTAGTTGTTATGCAATACAAGCAGTGTCTTTAATAAAGCTTAGAGCACAATCCATTTAAGGTCCAATCACCATCATTTTAGAGAAGTCAAATTTTTGCCCATGACGATTTCTATTTTGTATTCCTCCTAATCCTAATGAAAACGTTAATTTGTATGTTAATATAAATTAAATTAAGCTATTTTACAATCAGCTAAGTGAAGATATTAATCAAGGCATTAACTTAAAATTCATTTGGCCTCATAATACATTAAGGATAATCAAACAGAAATGGTTCCATGGTTGCTTCTGTGATCTTCAAGTATTGGTTGTTCTTTAGTAATGATCTAGCTTGAAAGTAATTCATGACCATGATATACAAATGAATCATAATATGGCCTTAAATACCTGCATCAACTCAGAATGCCGCAGAGCGTCTGCGGTTTACATTTTCCATTTAAGTCATGTAGCAGTTGCTCTTATCTAGCCTCCTACCCGACCAATAATTTTTGTCCTCTATCGAGGACATTTTGAATTCATCATATCTCCAACACCATTCATGACACCATGGTATTTCCTGCTGTTCCTTTATGAGTATATATTGGGCTTTAAAATGATGTGACATGTTTGGCGGTGGGGGGGGGGGGGGGGCTTTATCTACCTGGATCTACAAAATGTCTTTCATTGCACTTAAATAAATATTTCAGTGAGTTTTCAGGAAAGTATGATTTTTTTTAAACATTTAATTAGAGCCTATTATTGGCATGTACTCTGTAGAGGAGGACTCATTGACTATATTTTTCCCGTGTAGCACATTAGCTCACTGACAGCGGCAGAGCTAAAATAGTGGAGGGTGACACCGAATTAGACCAGATGAGGAATTCCCAAAGGCAGATGTTGAGGCAGTATGTGGGGCAAAAAAGTATTTAGTCAGCCACCAATTGTGCAAGTTCTCCCACTTAAAAAGGCCTGTAATTTTCATCATAGGTACACTTCAACTATGAGAGACAAAATGAGAAAATAAAATCCAAAAAATCCCATTGTAGGATTTTTTATGAATTTATTGGTAAATTCCTCAGTAAAATAAGTATTTGGTCACCTACAAACAAGCAAGATTTCTGTCTCTCACAGACCTGTAACTTCTTTAAAAGACTCCTCTGTCCTCCACTCGTTACCTGTATTAATGGCACCTGTTTGAACTTGTTATCAGTATAAAAGACACCTGTCCATAACCTCAAACAGTCACACTCCAAACTCCACTATGGCCAAGACCAAAGAACTGTCAAAGGACACCAGAAACAAAATTGTAGACCTGCACCAGGCTGGGAAGACTGAATCTGCAATAGGTAAGCGGCTTGGTGTGAAGAAATCAACTGTGGGAGCAATTATAAGAAAATGGAAAACATACAAGACCACTGATAATCTCCCTTGATCCGGGGCTCCACGCAGGATCTCACCCCGTGGGGTCAAAATGATCACAAGAACGGTGAGCAAAAATCCCAGAACCACATGGGGGGACCTAATGAATGACCTGCAGAGAGCTGGGACTAAAGTAACAAAGGCTACCATCAGTAACACACTACGGCCCCAGGGACTCAAATCCTGCAGTGCCAGACGTGTCCCCCTGCTTAAGCCAGTACATGTCCAGGCCTGTCTGAGGTTTGCTAGAGAGCATTTGGATGGTCCAGAAGAGGATTGGGAGAATGTCATATGGTCAGATGAAACCAAAATAGAACTTTGGTAAAAACTCAACTAATCGTGTTTGGAGGAGAAAGAATGCTGAGTTGTATCCAAAGAACACCATACTTACTGTGAAGCATGGGGGTGGAAACATCATGCTTTGGGGCTGTTTTTCTGCAAAGGGACCAGGACGACTGATCCGTGAAAAGGAAAGAATGAAGGGGACCATGTACCGTGAGATTTTGAGTGAAAACCTCTTTCCATCAGCAAGGGCATTGAAGATGAAACATGGCTGGGTCTTTCAGCATGACAATGATCCCAAACGCACCGCCCGGGCAACGAAGGAGTGGCTTTGTAAAAAGCATTTCAAGGTCCTGGAGTGGCCTAGCCAGTCACCAGATCTCAACCCCATAGAAAATCTTTGGAGGGAGTTTAAAGTCTGTGTTGCCCAGCGACACCCCCAAAACATCACTGCTCTAGAAGAGACCTGCATGGAGGAATGGGCCAAAATACCAGCCAGTGTGTGAAAACTTTTTGAAGAATTACAGAAAACATTTGACATCTGTCATTGCAAACAAAGAGTATATAACAAAGTATTCAGATGAACTTTTGTTATTGACCAAATACTTATTTTCCACCATCATTTACCAATAAATTCATTAAAAAATCCTACAATGTGATTTTCTGAATTTTTTTCTCATAGTTGAAGTGTACCTATGATGAAAATTACTCTCTCATCTTTTTGAGTGGGAAAACTTGCACAATTGGTGGCTGACTAAATACTTATATGGTTGATGCAGCCTGTATATCAAAATGCAGAAGAAAAGAATGGACATGGAAAACCTACATCAGATGTGTTTAATGTGATGTGTTCCTCTGCTTAAACAAAAACCAATTCTGGAAATTGTTCTTCTTTTGAATCACACAATACACGACTAGTTCATGTCTCTTTCTAACAATTGCACCAAGGGGCACGTGCCCATGTGAGCACATACAGCTTCGGAAAAAATTAAGAGACCACTGCAACTTTTTCTATCCTTTCCAAAAATGTCAAAAAGGAAGGTTTTGAGTGAGGAACAGAAGGGTTAAAATTAAGAGACCACTGCAAATTGAACGCTTCTGTTCCTCACTTAAAACGTTCCTTTTCAACTTTTTTGGAAAGGAAAGAAAAAGGTGCAGTGGTCTCTTACTTTTGTATATACAGCTCTGGAAAAAACTTGGTGGACACTCCTACAAATTATTGAGTTCAGGTGTTTCAGCCACACCCATTGTTCACAGGTGCTTAAAATCCAGCGCATAGCCATGAAATATAGTCATAGTCAGTTTGTGGAATTTTTGTCCTACTAGATCTGCCCCATTCAACTGTATGTGCTATAACTGTGAAGTGGAAGCATCTAGGAGCAACTACAGCCTAGCCACGATGTGGTAGACCATGCAAACTAACCGAGCGAGGCCGCCGAGTGCTGAATCGCGTAGCTCATAAAAATCACCTATCATCTTTAACATCACTTAACATAGAGTTCCAAACTGCCTCTGGAAGCAACATCAGCACAAGAACTGTGTGTCAAGAGCTTCATGGAATGGGTTGTTTTTTATGACCGAGGAGCTGTAGGCAAGCCTCACATCAACATGCACAATGCCAAGTATACAGTTAAAACAAGGATATAAAAATGGATGTAATAATAAATGAAGAGCTTTACCTGCCATTTTACTTGTTGGTTATAGCGTTTAGAGTGACATTATATGGAACAAACAGAGCAAAGGGAGAGGTGGTGCGGAATGGATGTTCTGAATTATTTTTTTATTAGCTATGCTAGGTTGTTATATCAAAAGTGAAATTACATTAGCAATGAAATTAACAACAATTGTTTCATGCATCTTTTTATAATGAACAACATTTCTGAAGTTCTGGGTCCTGAAGTCCTCTACAGGGACTTACGTTTAGAAGTTGTTAGTATAACTCCAAACAATTAAAATGTGTAATAAAATACAGATTTGAGAAAAAAAATCCCCCTGGTTCTCAGAAACATTTGAAGATAGCTAGGTAGAACATCCACACAATTCAATTACAGTAGTAAAGTTAATTATATTCAATGAATCAGTTATCACCTAAACACAGTGGTGAAATAAATAAATTAAATGTCCATTGCGTGGGGAACCGGAAGCAATCCTTATATCCTTGACCAAGCTATTTGTTGTGCCACATTTGGCCTCTTGGCCAGCTCTCACTCAGCTCTGTCAAAGCTCTTCTCCATCCTGGCATTTACAAAGGTGGAACCAGCTTCCCGTTGAAGCTAGGTCAGCAGAGCCCTGCCGAGCAGCAGAGGAAAAGTTGCCAGTCATTCTGGAATACATGACCCATATCAGAATGTCTTTCTTGTGCAAACTACAAAATCCTGGCTTTTTCGGCTTTGGATCACAGAAATGCTTTGTGGTTCCTGGAAAATGGGTTACGTATGACTAGATATAAGGTAGCATTTTATTTACTCCAAATATACAGGGTTAGTGACTTCACATTAACGTGCAACTCGGAACAGGCACATCAGAACCCAGTGTAGCTTTCCCAGCATACCTGGAAGTAACAGAGAACAGAGGGAAAACAGACAGAGCCCTCAACTAATACACTGTAGTGACATCTGGTCCTCATAAGTATAGTAAAACAAGGACAGACACACACACACTTACTTGCCACCCTCCCCCAAACATTTCCCTTGGGAGGCACACTCCTCGCGGCCTTGACGTTTATGCTGATATAGCGTGCCAAAAGCCGATATTGCTCAGCATCGCTCTTCATATTAGTCTGGTGCTGGATGGCTGGGCATGGTTCACTTACTCACCAATGCTCTGGGTCCCGTCGGCAGCCAATAGACTGGGAACATCCACACTGTCCATCACGGAAGCTGGTCTGACAGGACTCTGACAGCCGGCCTGGATTGATTCCACAGTTTGGCTGTTTGTTTTCTCCTGTCTGTCTCTCTGCCTGTCTGTCTGTCTCTCTGTCTGTCGTACAGACCGGAGGCATGCAGGGACACACACCATTGATCTCATACTTAGTTGACACACTGACAAAAAAACAACAAAAAAACACCAACATGGGTATGAATTTCCAGTTCCTTCCACCTCCCCAACTTTTACCAAGCTGTCTGAGATAAAGGGTTGGATTCATGCCGTTAGTGGATATTAGGCATTGCAGCATTTTAAGTCAGTGTTCGCAGGGCAAGTGTTGGCTCAATTGGATTTGGCCTCTAAAATCCGCAATCATCATAACCCACTTTGGGATTGAACTGAGGCCAAAGCAAAACGCTGAAGGCAGAGCTGGTCCATTCAAGAAAGCAGCAGGTGGATACAATGTTACAGGCAAATCAAAGATGTGAAAACATACAAAAAAATCATAAACAAACTATTGACATAGACGCACATATCAGACAGTGTAGACAGAGTCAACCACTGCATGAAATCTTAATAACAGTCACATTCATCAGTAACAGGCAATTATCCAAAGATACAAAATCCTTGCATTTCAAACTGGTCCAGAGAGAATACAGAGAACTGAGTAATTAAATGATCCAATCCGATTTTGGGATCTGTCAATGGTAAGAAGGAGTGAAAGGCTAGCTGGTAACAATTTTCTGACCACGTGCACAAGTGTCCCAAAACAGTGGAAGTAAAAAAACTATTCAGCACATGGGGGCTAATTAGCCACTTCAATAAAGCTTCCTCACCAAGATAGATAGAGGAAACCTAATCCTAAGAGTAGCTTTACGGCATCTCTTATGATAAAGCCTCATCACCAAGATAGATAGAGGAAACCTAATTGCACGGGTCGCTTTACGGCATCGCTTATGATAAAGCCTCTTCACCAAGACAGATAGAGGAAACCTAAATATACAGGTACCTTTATGGCATCTCTTATGAAGGGTTAAATAGACTCCTTAGGTCTAGGTGCAGGGGTCTCCTGGGGGGTCTCCTGGTTGTTTTCACTCCAACCCTCATTTAGCCTACGGCCCACCTGATTCTAATAATGAAATGGTTAGTAACTGAATGTATACACACACATGGAGTTGGAGTAGCTCTCCAGGAACAGGGTTGGAGATCCATTGATAGAGTGTCTGACATGTAGGTCCCCGTATTTATCTAGGGGCCCTGTGATAATCTTGATTTTGAGTCCATGTTGGGCCTCATGGCAGTGGGCCCCAATCTCAACTGATCAATTAGCTTTGATGGTCAGTTGAGTGATTGACCAGATTTAACTGGTCTATCCCCGAACGGTTAAATCAAAATCATCCAGACATTTCCTCTCTCCAGACACAGTTCAACATTTCATTGCGGTAGCTTCCTGTAGTTTAGGTAGCTTCCTTCATATAGTTTATATTTAAAATTTCCAGTAATTTGGCATGAACTCCACTTTGTGAGCATGGCCAGTTCAGCCGGGGAACCCGGGATCTCAGAGACGCATCAGCTGACGTCGGGATCTCTCCTATCACTGTCTCAGGGATTTCCTAATCTTATATGGCGGTCTATTAAAGTCAGTCAGGGTACTCACTCTGTCTGCTCTCCCTCATAATGTAAACAAGTTGCATTTTCAAAGTATCAATAGGCATAATTGAATGGCACAACCGTGTTCATAGTAGTGACTGGCAGTGGTTTCTCCTGTTTTGATGGATTGGTCCTCCGTACATTGCTCTTTGCCATAGGTATTGCTGTTATAATATTACATTATTAATTTTGTAATTAGTAGTATTGTATACAGGATCATACAAGTTACCCCAAAGGAACAGAACCTAATGCCAAGACACCGTACAAGAATTGCTGTGCATTGTTTCTCAAGTGGGTGTTTAAACCAAGACGTGGTGTTTTCTGTCTGAACCGTCTTCCTTTTTGTCTTTCTTAGGTTGTCTACAGTATGTGCGTCACGGTGCCAGGATATTACATGTGTTGCACGGCATAGTGTTCCCATATCTCCCCATAATCCTCTCTGTGTGAAGCACAAGCCTGTTTTCCTCCTTCATTGATCTTCCTTTGGTTTCTCCCCCGCTCCTCAACTCTTCCCCGTTTCTGTCTCTCTCTCCACTTCTGACCCCCCCCCCCATCTCTCATGGCCTTCTCTTCTTCTCTTCATTTAGCTCCCATGCCCCTTCTCTTTCCCTTTTAACCCATCTTTCTTGCATAGCCTTGTCCTTCAAACTCTTTCTCTTTTTCTCTCCTTCTCTCTATCCTCTTCTCTCTCCATCTGTCTCTTCCTCTCTTTCTCTCTCTCCTCTCCTCGTTTCTCTCACTGCCATGTTCTTTCTCTATCCTTCTCTCTCTTTCTACTTCTCTCTCTCCCACTCTCTCTTTCTCTCTCTGCAGCAGGATGGATATCCAGGTACTGTACATGCCCTAGGTGATTTGAACGCCACCACTACCACCGCCCACCTACCCACACTCCTTATTGTGTTTACATCTCATCACCACGACCTTTGACCTCCCAGCTCTGCCTCTCTCTCTCTCTCTCTCTCTGCCTCGTCCATGTGTCACCATGGTCCTCACGGCAATGCAGGCATTGTCACCCATCTCCCGCTGCTTGCTCTGCCCCTGGTGAGAAACCGAAGGGAGACCCACACGCAGACAACAGATACCCCCCAGCCGGAACACACGCGCATTCCTCCATCCCCCACTGCGACTCCGGTCAGGAATAAACATTTGTTATGTATCCGCCCGCGCCGTTGCTTCTCGGATCATGAATATTCATCAAAGCAGACACCAACAGGCCCAGGGAGACTCATTTGCTGGACGGCTGTTATTGGCCACTTCATCTTCAGGAATGACAAGTTGTCATGAACCCAGATTAGGAGAGATCTGCAATATAAAAGTAAGTGCTGCACGGGGGTGGTATTTCAGTGCGTGTGTGTATGCGTCTAAGGAAGAGACTGCAGCAAACAGAGAGAGAGCGAGGGAAAGCCAGAGAGCAAGAGAGACAGTAAGAGAGAGAGAGAGAAAGAGATAGTATATATTTATATAGCACCACATTCTCTATGTACATACACTCACCTAAAGGATTATTAGGAACACCTGTTCAGTTTCTCATGAATGCAATAATCTAATCAACCAATCACATGGCAGTTGCTTCAATGCATTTAGGGGTGTGGTCCTGGTCAAGACAATCTCCTGAACTCCAAACTGAATGTCAGAATGGGAAAGAAAGGTGATTTAAGCAATTTTGAGTGTGGCATGGTTGTTGGTGCCAGAGGGGCCGGTCTGAGTATTTCACAATCTGCTCAGTTACTGGGATTTTCACGCACAACCATTTCTAGGGTTTACAAAGAATGGTGTGAAAAGGGAAAAACATCCAGTTTGCGGCAGTCCTGTGGGCAAAAATGCCATGTTGATGCTAGAGGTCAGAGGAAAATGGGCCGACTGATTCAAGATAGAAGAGCAACTTTGACTGAAATAACCACTCGTTACAACCAAGGTATGCAGCAAAGCATTTGTGAAGCCACAACACGCACAACCTTGAGGCGGATGGGCTACAACAGCAGAAGACCCCACCGGGTACCACTCATCTCCACTACAAATAGGAAAAAGAGGCTACAATTTGCACCAGCTCACCAAAATTGGACAGTTGAAGACTGGAAGAATGTTGCCTGGTCTGATGAGTCTTGATTTCTGTTGAGACATTCAGATGGTAGAGTAGAATTTGGTGTAAACAGAATGAGAACATGGATCCATCATGCCTTGTTACCACTGTGCAGGCTGGTGGTGGTGGTGTAATGGTGTGGGGGATGTTTTCTTGGCACACTTCAGGCCCCTTAGTGCCAATTGGGCATTGTTTAAATGCCACGGCCTACCTGAGCATTGTTTCTGACTATGTCCATCCCTTTATGACCACCATGTACCCATCCTCTGATGGCTACTTCCAGCAGGATAATGCACCATGTCACAAAGCTCGAATCATTTCAAATTGGTTTCTTGAACATGACAATGAGTTCACTGTACTAAAATGGCCCCCACAGTCACCAGATCTCAACCCAATAGATCATCTTTTGTATGGTGTTCCTAATAATCCTTTAGGTGAGTGTATACTGCACATATAAACACACTGTACTTATGTGTATGTATGTCGACGTCCGCGATATTGCGGACAGTACTCATTTGCATAAATATTTCGAAAAATAGATTCGCCATAATCGTCCGATTCCAATGGTATATAATTTGTAGCCACTTTCCTGAAGTGTTCCGTGTATAATTGGGGTTTTCCATGTATAATATGGGTTGTATAGTTGTATAGTTTGGGTTGCTATGAGAACTTTTCACCAGGCAACGACATTGCCTATTCATCTTAGAAAGGCTCATTTGTACATCAGAATAAATATTACAAGCGTGTACATCACTATATATGCTGTTTTGAACCATAAAACATTGTTTGTATTATATATAAGATATAAAAATAAATATTTAGTCAAAATAGTATGGGGATGTTCTTGAGTTTTTGGGAAGAAGTTGGTAATTTTTCTGAGTTTATAAAATATATAAGTCCAAACGTAACTAGCGATCTAGTACACGTAAAGGAACCGTTTTATTGCTTTATAATCTTTCATGTTATAGTGTTTCATTTCTAGGTTGAAGAACCACATTTTTTGGGGGTGCCTGTATTTTTTACCTTCTATTATATAATTATTTCATTATTTTCAACCCAATTACAGTGTAATTTGATAGTAAAGGCATGAAAGTATGAGGAAATACCATTGACACAAAATCTCATAATGCTTTAAAAAAAAAATCTTGATGCTGAATGGCAGAAATGTTTTCCGAAAAAAATGTTTTTGCCTTTCAAACAGATGAGTTTTATAAATAGTGACCCAGAAGTCTGTTTTTATGTGTTTTTATTGTAGCCAGAGGGGTTGCTATTACCAGGATACATCATAATAGGTTGTATCTGTTACAGAAATGAATCTAGGACCCAAAATGTCCCAGTAGTGAAATCCGGCCGAAAGCCCCATAGGCTACCAAGGGTTAATAAACATGTAACATTAGTAATTGTATTTTGTGTTTACAGAACATATGAAATAATGACATACTAAACCGGATCAGGGAGAACTAGGGGGCCATGTGTAGTTGGATTCCATCAGGAATCGAATGGAATGTTAAATTATCTGTGTTTTTAATGTCATAATCTCATTTTCAGTCAACACTGTCAATGCAAAACCCAGGGGAGGGCACCTCCTAGTAATTATTTAATCAGGACGGGGACCTAGTATGCTTAGGTAACCTGGTGAATCCTAGGAATGCTCTCTTTAAATTTCCCGGTGTCCTGTTTGACCGTTGGAGGACATGAGACCTTGGACAACTCCTACCTGGCCCAAATGACTTGCAGCGGTCCCTGCCCGAAGTCCTCCTGGATGTGTGGACCATCAAGTTACTGCCGGATGATTGCTGTGACCACAGCCGACCCCCATCTGTTTCTTGTCCTTGACCACCTGATTATGCTGTTTAAGTTCTCTGGTGAAAGCCCATTTGCATTTATGGACCTGCTTATCTTCTGATCATGCAAATACACTGAGTTGGCCCAAAACGTTATGTACTCTTTAAATGTTCACCCAGTACAGCAAGAAGAGGACTGGTCACCCCTCAGAGTCTGGTTCCTCCCTAGGTTTCCTCTTAATTTTGGACCCCAATAGGGTGTTTTTCCTAGCCCCTATTCATTAACTGCTTTTACTTGCTCTTTGGGGTTTTAGGCTGGGTGTTTGTTACACCCAGTAACACTTTCTGGCAACTGCTGATATAAAAAGGACTTTATAAAATAAATGTGATTAATTGATTGATTGCTGTCTTTGTACCATGCATGTATATTCATTTGTTTTGTCTGGATTCTGTGAAGAGTAGCAGCTTTTAAAAATTTCAATATAAAAACTGCTTGTGTTTTAATTTAGTAACTTATCTAGCTAAAAGCAATTCATCACTGTTTCTCTATAACTGTATTCATCAATCTAACGAGAGGGAAACGTGTTTCTTCTCATCAGAAATCTGTTCCCTGTGGCTTTTACCTGAAATTGTGTTTCTATGATGGAATATTTGTGCATGTACATAACAATATGATGAAATAATGGGAATCTTTATGACAGTTGAAATACAATCTGTTCATATCTCATAACATGTCCAAATACAATTACAATCAGTTTGACAAAATATCATCCCAAAATATAGCACCTTCTATCTTTACCATGCATATCATTATGCTTGTGATTGTCATAATATGACAATTGCATCCCGCATATTAAACATTTAAAGAGAGTATAGGCCTTCTATCAGCAAGTGGACCTAGGCCCAAAAAGCAGTATACATACAGTGTTTTATTTTGGAACCACTTATGTTGAATTTTAGTACACTAAATATTATCAAAATTGTAATTAAGTATACATCAGTGTTTTAAAAGGGATCCACATATTTCATACTTTAGTATAATTATAATACATAATTGGAAATAACCTTTTCGTGCAAAGAAAATATTCTGCTAAGGTATCTGAAATTTATAAGAGAAGCTTGTGTTGCCCCTCAAATCTTTATTTGAAATTCAGGCTTACTAGTTCGGTAAACTTTCTGCACCAATGCCTTTTTACGTTTGAAAAAGGGCATGGCAAGAATGCAGAACATGCTACAGCAACAATTTCTAACCAGACAAATGTCCATTAGATTTAGGCACTATTTGCCAGATTGACCAAAGCTGTTAGACCTGTAGCTTTCTTAGGCAGGATTTGCCAATCAGCACAGATTGATTGTACACGTACATATAGTGGATGGAACATATCTTAAAAATTTTGTTCAGTACCTTTCTTCGCCTTTTTGTACAACTGACTACTCCAGTTCAGTGTTTCTTTGTTTCCCCAGCTCTGATCTGGGGAAAAGGCAACTTTTCACCAGTTTTTTGTGCTGCATGTGGACCCACTGCTGTAACTTGTTTTCTTTTTACATTTGCGATTGTTTGTGTGACATCACAATCGTATTAATGTTAATGAGGATAAAGCGCACATCAGTAACTTCAACAGACCTTTAAAGAAAGGTGGGAAATTAAGTTAAAATAAGTAATATTAACCACCAAATCAAATACAACGTATTCTATAAGTACTTATGCACCTGCAAGTGGAGACACTGACAGCTTAAACTAATAGGAATATTGAATTTTAATTTTTAATAATTCATCAGACCATAGCGCCTTCATCTTAAGAAAGCTAGATGGGAGAAACACACAACCCAGAACTATTTAGCATTTTACTGAATAAAGAAGCTATCGGCAAAGTAATTTTCTGAAGACAACAAAAAAAGTTAAGTGGAAGAAATAGTTTGTGACAGACAACGGTTGGGGTGGAGGGAAGTGGGTATTTCAGAAACATTTTAAAAAGGTTTCGAGGTTTTCCTTAATGGCTGCTGTCCCAGGTTCCAAGGTAACACTGTATCCAGCATTTAGGTGCCAGGACAGATGTGAGCTTGTACTGGGCTATGCACCCATGTAGAGTTATTTGTAAATATTTATGTATATAACATCCATTATACCCTTTATTTATATATTACACAATTTATTAGATGCATCAGTTCCAATTGTAGACCTATTAGTAGTTTAAACTTGATAAAAGCTTTTTTTATATTGTCATTATTTACCTTGTTATTCATATTTTTATTATTGTTTTTATTATTATTAGAAAACAGTTTCCATGGCAGTATTACAGCTTGTTTATATCACACTACTGAAAAGATGGTGCATCTGAAAACATCTCCTTCTGAAATATTTCTAATAAATTAATAAATGATGTGTTTTTTACCAAGGGCTGCATGGTCCTGGAGGACAAGCTCCCATGGATTACCTAGAAAGCCTGCATCAATCCCAGGGTGCACTGCTCTGTGTTCTCAGGGCCTATTGGAATTCCGGGTTGTACTGCTGTGCACTGAATACGATTGTTTACTTTCCTCGCCGACTAGATCTAAAGCACACACACAGACGTATGCAAACACATGCACACGCTGACAGATCCCTCCCCAGCTCACCCTTCCCTCAGGAGATGCAGGGAGAGGACCTGAGTGAAAACACCTATTGCAACAGATTGATGCGCAAAAACGCTGTGATGTTTTTTTAACGAAGGGCAATGTGCCGATTTAACGACGAGCTGATACTGTTACGGAGATCTTTATTATGTTAACGGCTTAGCTTGCTATTTTCGACCTTTCGGGAACAGTAAAGGACCTTGGGACGTTTTGGTTCTACCAGCGCAAAGATTCATTCTGAAATAGTGAGCATCAGAGACGTCACATCCCTGATCTCAGAACAGTTTTGAATGGAACTCGTCTTTCATAACCCGATAAGGTCCTCAGCCAGAAGGTCCACAGTCAGAAGCCTGTTCTCCATCAGTGGACAGATTACAGCACAATGTCCACTTTAGCCACCACATAATGACAAATCCGTACATTCAATAGCAATATAAATGTCAGGATTTCCAAGATGCAGAGCTTTACTACTGTTAACTACCAACAAACAGCCTTGTGTTAGTCCAATGCCAAACCAACAACCTAATCCTGCTCTGAGACCAGCCCAATGTAACAGTGGAGCTTTGGCAACTAAATGTACACACACTTTAATTAGTGATAGATAGTGATAGTGAAATTCCCCTCTATCCTATAGAGAACTAGCAACATTGGTAATGTTTTCCTATGAAGAAATAATTTTCTAGATTTTGACTCCACAGGTAATAACAATGAAAGAAATGTATTTTAGAAATACGCCCAGCCTTAAACTCCATAGAGCAAGCAGCAACATAAATAATAAAGAAATAATAATAAAATAATAAAGTAATAATAATAAAATCTTCCCCTTCAACAATGGAGGTTTTTGTATTCAAGTGGTCTTAAACATGCTCTAAAGGAGGGGTGTGGATTTAGGTGGGACAGAGGGTCACCTAAAATCACAGACAGGTTGATTTGCCACTTCTTTGGTAAACTGCTAAGAAGCAAGGCTGAAGGGAGGACCAATCCAAAAAAGATTAACTTGTGGTGTTTTCCAGAAACATACAACAGGATAAAGTATGATTCCATACTCTGTGGAAGTCATTGAAGCGCAAATGACAAGCACTTAAAACAATTACAGATTACACCGACAGTGTGACCAACATGAAGCTTCACCCACGCTGTCCTCCCACAACCCAAAATCGTTCATATAACACCTGCACTTTGCATATTAATGAAAACATTATTGCAATATCATTCTGATGTTTGAACAGAAAATCGATATCCATCAATGGAATTTTGTTGGTGGTCTATTGTCTTTCAATACATTGTGCTTTTGTGTGTATAAAGAACCAGAGCAATGCTGGGCCTACTGGTCCAATTCATTCAGTCCCTAAGCCCCCAGTATTTCCTTTCCTCTTATCTTCCTGTGCCCTTTTCCCCCTCTCTCCACCCTCTACACCCCCTCCATCTCTGTAACTCTCTATCCACCCAACCTGTTTATCCTCTACCCCCTCTACCCCCTCTCCACCTATTTACCTTCTCCACCCCCCTAACCTCTCCTCCCTTTTCACTTCTATCCTCTCCACCTCTTTAAACTACCCACCTCTCTAACCTCTCAATTCCTCTATCTTCTCCACCTTTACCACCTCCCCATCCTCTCCACCTCCTTATCCTCTCCACCTCCTTATCCTCTCCACCTCCCTAACCTCTCTACCTCCCCATCCTCTCCACCTCCCAATCCTCTCCACCTCCCCATCCTCTCCACCTCCTTATCCTCTCCACCTCCCCATCCTCTCCACCTCCCAATCCTCTCCACCTCCCCATCCTCTCCACCTCCCCATCCTCTCCACCTCCTTATCCTCTCCACCTCCTTATCCTCTCCACCTCCTTATTCTCTCCACCTCCCTAACCTCTCCACCTCCCCATCCTCTCCACCTCCCAATCCTCTCCACCTCCCCATCCTCTCCACCTCCCTATCCTTTCCACCTCTGTAACCTTCCCACATTCTTTTACTTGTTTCTCTCCCATCGTCTTCTAGCTCCTTGCTCCTTTTGCTCTTTCTCACTTTTATTTTTAACATCATCTCACAGGTCTTTCCCCTCTGTTTCTTTCACTCTCCTGTCTTTACATCTGTGCATCACATACAGGTCTGTCCTTACAACAGAAATATAGGCAATGAAGTGAGCTGTTGAGGAGGGTTCTGACAGCTATTATAAGGTGTTGAGAATTCATATGGAAGCATGACTCCCTGTGCTCCCTCTCTGAGACAGATGTCTCTTTCATGTAGCAGAGGAGGAGGATGAATTGAGAAAGAGAGAGAAACACTGTGTGTGTGTGTGTGTGTGTGTGTGTGTGTGTGTGTGTGTGTGTGTGTGTGTGTGTGTGCGTGCGTGCATGTCTGTGTGTGTGTGTATGCGTGTGTGAGTGCGCGTGCACGTACATTTATGTGAGTGTGATTAAAGGATAGAGAGGGAAAGGGAGTGAGGTAGGGAGAGTTAGAGTGAGAAATAGAGAGACTGAGAGTGTGTGGAACTGCTCCCAGACCAGCCAGGATGTACTGTCATGCCAGGGCTGAATATTTGAGGGGACACACACACATACAGTGACTATAGAGCCTGCCCATCTGCTCACTGAGAGATGAGTGTGTTGGAGAACAGCTAAGCACACTCAACAAACTCTATTCAGGCCCTCAGACAACTGAAGTATGCAGCCCATTCATGGGTAATGGAAATCTCCCTTCAACTCACAGGTGGATGGATTCCTCCGGAAGCTTCACCCATTCCAGTCAGTTACTCCAAAGCCGTCACATGTTCTATCTGACTGTTATTAGCATAATTTTGACCAGATTCACACGCTCTACATTCTACTAAACCAATGCCGGCACCGGTGAAATAGGAAGACATGCAGTCTGGGACTTTTGCGATTAACAAAATATACATTTTTTTACCAATCCACTTGGCTTAGATGTGTAATACGTTGTAGGGTTAGGAATAGGTGTATATAAACATTTAATCACTATCATACTTCAGCTAGACATGCAATTCCAAACTTTGAAAGTAGGTGATTTCGACAACATGGGGCACAAATTGGCACATACTGTGCATGACATACGGTAGCATGCAATTTTCAGGCTTGACAGGGACACTAGTGGCCAAAAATCACAGAATGTATCTTTAAGCGAAAAGGTGCGTTCAAGAAATGTGTTATTAATGCATGAAGGCCCGCGTCAAACCATAACACTTTTGCTTTTAACAGACATAGATTTGTGTAGTACGCTCACACCACACACACACACACACACTTCACTCTGACCTGTCCACATACACACTGATGTTTACGGTTCATTAACTGAGACAACTCTTATCACGGCTGTATCCCTGTCTCTCTGGAATGGTTGATAGGCATCGGTATAAGGCATCTCCCTCCCCCATCACTGCAACATGATTGGCACACCACCAGAGGATTAGCAACTAATTGATATTTGTTTTATGTCCATCTGGAGCTGTGACAAAGACCTAACGCTCCCATTACCATATAAATCATGTCGCTTTTTTAATTTCCGTAAAAGCTAAGACGTAGCTCACCGGTTGATTCAGCCACTGTCCATAATGATAAACTCGAGGCAGGTATCTGGGAAGTTCATGGCTGGACACTGAAACCCACGTGAGCCCCGTACTCAGACGGGCACCTACACAAACATCATTACATGTATGGAAGAACACACTGGAACAGAGAAGACATAGGGGACACTGATGACAGCAGCAAATATGGAAAAACTGATATGTATTCACAAGCGTGTCTAAACAGAGATAAGCCCTGCAATCCCCTCTCCTACCCACACAGCAATCAGGAGTAGAAAAGGACCCGGCACTAAAGAACAGCCATGAACCAACAGTAGACACTATCAGTCTACTACTAGTTTCACAATGGCCTGAATCCAACAACAACAAATAACCTCTGACCTTTGAGTGATGTGAGTTATGAAGGTCTAGCCGTGGTCCTATTACCGCAGGCTGGATCCCACAGTCTGGGCAGCCAGCCAGCAGACAAAGGGGGAGAACCAATCCAATCAGCCGGGATGGAGGTCAAAGGGCAATCACTGCTACGGCCGGCAGTCCGGCTAAACACACAGAAAAGAAGTAGCAGCGCTGGTCAGTGTGGACAGTCTGTGGGCATCCTTATGTGAATGCAAATACCTGTGTAACAATCATGAGAGTAGAGGCTTTCTTCTGACAAGACATCCAAATAGCTTGTTGACATTGAGTTTTTGTCTAATTTTCACTTTGATCATCTTCCAGGTTTATTTATACTTATGTATACTTCCCAATTATTATCCAAATAATAGGATTTTTTTAGGCATATTGTAATATGTTATAGCTTCTTATAGTTTGATAGCTTTTGTTTTGTTTTTTATAGCTTTTATAGATGACTAATGGAGAGGCATGTGTGTCACCTCAAATCTTTACCCCTGTGAAACAGGAAGTCATTCATCACTGCTTAAAAGTTCCTAATGACTGAAATGAACCTACTGAAATGGTCGATACTTGCATTAGCGTAATCACTGTATTTTAAAACACCTTTACCTTCGATTTATGTTCTCAAGATCAAAAAGCAAAAAAGATATTGTGCCCGGTTGCCAAAATTGTCATACTGCTTCCATATAAATTATCCATGTAGCAAAATAAATGTTTGCTACAAAGCCAATTTAAATGGAAGCCATACGATAATTTTGGCAACCGGGCACAATATCTTTCAAGTCTGTAGATAAACAAGACTTTGAGGCTTCCGGGATAAAAGACTGTAATTCTTCAAGCTGGCCTAGAAGTTCATGGCTAGAGCCTTCAGAGGTGTACGGATAACTAGCAGTATGAAATTGAGATATTTGGCGCGGTTCGACCTCGTCTCTGTGCACGACAATGACTTTGATCACTGGCTCCCTCCCCCCGGAGCCAAATCACATTCTCGTGGTTTCATAGACCCTCCAACAGCCCTGCCTACCTGCTCTCATTGGGAGTAATGATCATTCTGTCTTCCGCAGTAAAATCACACCGTTCTCATTCTGTACCCCGAGGCGAGCAGGGTGCCCGGTACTCTGATGAAATCCTTCTCCCCGGGCAGAATGTCAGAGATATGAGGGAGTAATTAAGAAGTACACGCCGTGCCTGATTTGTGCCGTGCCATTCCTGTTCAGCGTGACCTCGGTCTGAGCAGGTGCCTGTTGATTCATCCTCTTTTTGGCCTTGTCACCTTTTCTCTGTCTCAGTCACTCTGTAACGGCTGCCAGGGTCTCATCTCTCTATTTGCTCTGTCCTCATATCCCTCCGCTTCCTTCTTTATGTCTCTCTGTTTCTCTCTTCCTCTTTATGTTTTCTGCCCTCTCCCCTGTCTTTCTGCTCAGAGTGGCTTGTTGTATCCACGCATAATATTGCACCATACAACAGCTAAGATATGACTTGTTTTGTTGTTTTTCATTTTTTGCCCTCATCAGTAGACACTGTGCAAGCGGAGCAACAAGATACTTCCACCACTGGGGAGTCCATTTGGGGTGATTTGAATTAATTGAAAACATGATTAAAGAGTAGCTTTATGCGGCACATATAGGGCTGAAATTAACAACAAAGTAATGAATTCTACTGAACAGTGGGGTTTCCGTATAAGGTGTTCATAATATCTGAAGCATATAACAATAGAGCAGCTGAGCCAAGCGCATTTATATAAAAGTCAACTGACTTCGAGATACACATTTAAAAGATCATTAGTCAATCGTGTGAGTATGCGTATGGATATGAAAATTTTTATACAAACATGTATGGGCACACATGTCTAAAATATTAATTTTACAATAGTTTGGGAACCTTTGTCTTCATTTATATAGTAGAACATGTTCACACGTTACACAGACAAACAAAGAGGCCCACAGAGTGAAGCACCGCTCAACAAACCTCTACTGTTCCGTCCTACTGTGTTATCCAGTGTGGTCTCTATAGTGAAAAGGACAGCTAAATGCACTTTCAGAAGAAGAAGAGGCTGAAAATCAATAAATCTCAGTCTCCATTAGTATCAAAAGCGACAGGGAGAGGTTGGGGAGAGGGGACGGAGACAAAAACATCCCTCCAGGACACAAATACTCTGATTGATGAGGCGGTGGGGGGGGGGGGGGGGGGGGGCAGATGGACAGAGGGATAGACAGACAGGTGGAGAGATGGAGGGACAGACATATGCAAAGACAGAAAGATGAGGAGACAGACAGATGGACAGACTGGAGACAGGTGGAGAGACAGAGAGATGGGAGGATGAATGAGAGACAGAAAGGCGGGAGGATGAATGAGAGACAGAGAAATGTGAGGATGAATGAGAGACAGTAAGGTGGAAGGATGAATGAGAGACAGAGAGATGGGAGGATGAATGAGAGACAGAGATGGGAGGATGAATGAGAGACAGAAAGGTGGGAGGATGAATGAGAGACAGACAGATGGGAGGATGAATGAGAGACAGAGAGAAGGGAGGATGAATGAGAGACAGAGAGATGGGAGGATGAATGAGAGACAGAGAGAAGGGAGGATGAATGAGAGACAGAGAGATGGGAGGATGAATGAGAAACGGGAGGATGAATGAGAGACAGAGAGATGGGAGGACAGAAGAGGAACAGATAGATGGAAGGGCAGTCGAGGGTGTAAGATTATGGCCATGAAAAGTAATTCAAGTTAAGCTTGACATGACACATGATAAAATTGACTGACAACTGAACAAAGGACACTAGGTAGGACATGTGAAACCCCATTACTGATGGGACCCACACATCCTGTCTATAAATCTTGTCCACACATCCTGTCCATACATCCTGTCCATACATCCTGTCTATACATCCTGTCCACACATACTGTCTATACATCCTGTCCACACATACTGTCCACATATCCTGTCCACACATCATGTCCATACATACTGTCCACACATCCTGTCCATACATCCTGTCCATACATCCTGTCTATACATCCTGTCCACACATCCTGTCTATACATCCTGTCCACACATACTGTCTATACATCCTGTCCACACATACTGTCCACATATCCTGTCCACACATCATGTCCATACATACTGTCCACACATCCTGTCCATACATCCTGTCCATACATCCTGTCTATACATCCTGTCCACACATCCTGTCCATACATCCTGTCCATACATCCTGTCTATACATCCTGTCCACACATCCTGTCTATACATCCTGTCCACACATACTGTCTATACATCATGTCCATACATACTGTCCACACATCCTGTCCATACATCCTGTCCATACATCCTGTCTATACATCCTGTCCACACATACTGTCTATACATCCTGTCCACACATACTGTCCACATATCCTGTCCATACATCCTGTCTATACATCCTGTCTATACATCCTGTCCAGTGTTCCTTCCTGGGCTTTGTTTTACTTGGTCCAGAAGCCACTTCAACCTAGTAGTACAGCCATTTTTGAGAATGTTTCTGGAATATTGAACTATTGTCTGGCATTTTGATGGGTGAACTTCTAATGACTAGCAAAGCTGAGAGAACTAAGCGGAGAAGTCAAGCCTCTGTACAGGTTCCCAAAAGGTCCAGCAGACTCGTGGTCCACACGGGTCAGGGGTGCTCCAGTAGGGCTACACTCATCGAGAGTAATGTGTCTCTCTGGTGCTGCCTGTTGTTCACTGGCCATGGTGCTGACAGCTGGTCCACTGTAATAAAGCCCTGGAGGAGCTCCGATGCTCAGACTGGAAGACAATGAGTTGAGAGTCAGGGGCAGAGAGATTGTTTGGGTTTGTGTATGGGATTTGTGCGTGCGTCTGTTTGTCTAGTTTGGTATGTTTGTGTGTGTGTGTGATTCTTGGAGTGTGTGAGTTGGGGTGATGTGTATACCTCCTTTCATTATCATTCATTCCTCTCACCCTGACACCTCTCCTAGTCCCCCTCGCCAGTGGAGTTAGTGGTCAGTGGAGTGTGTGGCTGACATTTCCAGGGGCTCGGGGACAATAATGCAGACACACACAGACACACACACACACACACAAATAATCACCCCCCTTGGACCTATCCACATTTTATTGTGCTACGAAATGAAATCTAAACTGATTAGAGTTTTTGCCACTGACCAACACAAAAAAAGTGACAAATAAAGCCTACAACTAGTTCAAAATTACTAAAGTAAAAGGGAACATATTTAATTGCATAAGTATTCACCCTCATCAGTCCAGTCCCTCTTGGCCTCTTCGTCTGTCTACCCTCTTTGGTGTCTCTCTGCTGTCTCCTTCTATCATGAGGACAATGAAACCAACTGTTTGATGTTGCACTCATACTTCTATTCAGTGTAGGATGAGAATAACACAGAATAACTCTGTCAAACTCTGTTAAAATAAACTTGCAAATCTGATGTTTTCACATCAAGTATGACCTTAGAATCCAGAAAGTTGGAAGGGGGTTGAAAGTGCTCCTACATTTGTGATGGTTACATACCTAGACCTAATCTACGTTTGAATTAAGAACATACACATTTCAGAGGTCCTCAGACATTCTGTTTTTCGGCATGCCTCTCATTTTGATCTTCTGATCAGAATTAAATTGATTATTTCAAGTCTACAGTCATGGAAAATTATGGAAAATTGCATTAATAAAATGCCTTAATGAGAAAGGTCACATTTTCCATAGACAAAAAAGAAATTCCCAATGTGTGCAACTTTGAAAGCTCCTCTGTGTTCTATGCAATTGTGATCATGTGCAAACAGCAGGGACCCTTGTTTTTCTGCGCCTACACTTTTCAGTAGCAAGGCTGTGTTCACAGAGCCTGTGCTTTGTCAAGATTCTTGTCAAGGTTTTAATCAGTAACCATGATAGATTTAGAGCCAGATAGCACCTAATTTTGCTTTGGGCTTGTTTCTAAAAAGGTAACGTGTTCTTGTTTTAACATGTGGAATAATTTGGATTATTCTGATTGATTGGATTATCTGGCCCTGTGTCTGAGTATGTTAATAGTACAGGTTTGTTCTACAACTGGCTGGATGAAGCAGCTTATATTTCAATGCTTGGTAATGAGATGAGAAAGATACTGTTTCCAAACAAAATTGCTTTATTATCTATTTTTTTATGGATACTACCCTAATTCTGGAGTATCTACTGGACAGGTTGAAAAGTTCTGCATGTATTTTCATGGGGTTCTTGCAGAAATCTTGTTTTGTAACTGGAGTTTCACGGCAGACTGCCATAGAGTGTAATTGGAATGATGACACATTCAATTCATTTTAGCTCCAGGTATTTCAATTTCAGTTTGTGGTGGCTTGAAATGCCCAGCATGCTTGCACTTTTAACTAATTCACTACCTTATTTAGGTGTATATTTAATCTTACTTGTTATTTATGCAGTACTCTTCCTCCGATTTAAAACCATGGGTGTTATTTCCTGAAATGTAGTTATTTTCTAGAAAATCGTTGTTTTAATGTTTTAAAACCCAGCGTACCATTCTCCCTCTACGCCCCTGTGGTGTCTCTCTCCCTCTACGCCCCTGTGCTGTCTCTCCCTCTACGCCCCTGTGCTGTCTTTCAACCTCTACGCTCCTGTGCTGTCTCTTTCCCTCTACGCCCCTGTGCGGTCTCTCTCCCTCTACGCCCCTGTGCTGTCTCTCTTCCTCTACGCCCCTGTGCTGTTTTTCAACCTCTACGCTCCTGTGCTGTCTCTCTCCCTCTATGCCCCTGTGCTGTCTCTCTTCCTCTACACCCCTGTGCTGTCTTTCTCCCACTACACTCATGTACTGTCTCTCTCCCTCTATGCCCCTGTGCTGTCTCTCCTTCTACTCCCCTGTGCTGTCTCTCTCCCTCTATGCCCCTGTGCTGTCTCTCCTTCTACGCCACTATGCTGTCTCTCCCTCTACGCCCCCGTGCTGTCTCTCTCCCTCGACGCTCCTGTGCTGTCTCTCTCCCTCTACGCCCCTGTGCTGTCTCTCTCCCTCTACGCCCCTGTGCTGTCTCTATCCCTCTACGCCCCTGTGCTGTTTTTCAACCTCTACGCTCCTGTGCTGTCTCTCTCCCTCTACACCCCTGTGCTGTCGTTCTCCCTCTACACTCCTGTACTGTCTCTCTCCCTCTAGGACTCTGTGCTGTCTCTCTCCATCTATGACCCTGTGCTGTCTCTCTCCCTCTACACCCGTGTTGTCTTTCTCCCTCTAAGCTCCTTTGCTGTCTCTCTCCCTCTATGCCCCTGTGCTGTCTTTCTCCCTCTACGCTCCTGTGCTGTCTCTCTCACTCGACGCCCCTGTGCTGTCTCTCTCCCTCTACGCCCCTGTGCTGTCTCTCTCCCTCTATGCCCCTGTGCTGTCTCTTTCCCTCGACGCCGCTGTGCTGTCTCTCTCCCTCGACGCCCCTGTGCTGTCTCTCTCCCTCGACGCCCCTGTGCTGTCTCTCTCCCTCGACGCCCCTGTGCTGTCTCTCTCCCTCTACGCCCCTGTGCTGACTCTCTCCCTCGACGCCCCTGTGCTGTCTCTCTCCCTCGACGCCCCTGTGCTGTCTCTCTCCCTCGACGCCCCTGTGCTGTCTCTCTCCCTTGACGCCCCTGTGCTGTCTCTCTCCCTCTACGCCCCTGTGCTGACTCTCTCCCTCTGTATATACTTCCCAGTGCTGTCTCTCTCCCTCTGTATATACTTCCCAGTGCTGTATCTCTACCTCTGTATATCCTTTCCTTCGCTGTCACTCTCCCTCTTTATATCCTTCCCTTTCTGTCTCAGGTTGAATGTCTGTTAAAACAAGAAAGCAAACTGATTGCCTTTTAAACCAGATGACATGGCAGGGAGTGTGTTTAAACAGTCCATTTGTCACGGCGTCTCAGTCTCCTGCCCAGAACATTGACAAACAAGCCAAGTTCCCAAACACACCACATGTTCAAAAGGCTGTTCTCCTCCTGGTCAGGGGACTAGTACTCAAGGACGAAGTCACGTGAGTGATAACAAAGCTAATGATGCTGGCCCCAGGACATAAGCTAGCTAACATAGTACATAGGAACCCCTTGTCCCTGAACTGGTGGTTAGAACTTTTACTCCTCCTCTCTTCCCTTGCTGTGCGTTAAGCTCCTGTGAAATATGTATTTTCTCTCTGTGTTTTCCCCTTTACGGTCCTAGAGTATATAAAATGACAGCGTAGAAGGGAATGTTTCACAGACCAACTGAAATTGAATCGTCTATTCCGATTACGATGTGTGTTAGCTTGGAACGGTGAGCGAATGGGAATGGGAAAATACTCAGGGGCTCTGGGAGTTGAGGGGTGGGAATTGAAGGCGACGCTGTGAAACATCAATAGGTTTTTAACTTTAATTTGTGCCACCTACTCCATTTCTGTCCGGATGAATGTGTCCTAAATAGCATCTTACTCCCCCTACACGCCTTGGTCTATTGTAGTGCACTATAAAGGGCATAGGGTGCCATTTGCGCCATACACCTGAAAACCTTTTTGTTTACCCCAACCTTAGAACACTGTCAAATTTCCCTTTTACTTTTCAGGCCCTAGATTTCCTCTCACTCTGAAACGTTAGGAGTGGGAGGTAGATCAAGGAACATAGGATTGAGAGGACATAACTGTCAGGGAGAGTAAACCAACTCTAAGCGACGAGGTTAGTCCTAAATTCTAAGAGCAATAAGGAATAAAATGTAAAAGAGGCAGACTTTTTTTTAAACACATCTCAGTCCATTCCATCACGTTTTCTCTCTCAGACGCCCCCCCCCCACCCCCCCCACACCCACTCTACATCCCGCATCACACAGATTGATAGATTTATGGGAAGCGCATAAAAAGAACAACAACCAAACTTTCACCAGGGAATAGATTATACATTGTTACTAATGGAAATTGAAAACATGCCACAGGATTGATGACATTTGCACCACTGTCATTTGTGGGGAGCGAGGGTGATGGAGGGCGGGGGGGGGGTGATGGAGGGCGAGGGGGGGTGATGGAGGGCGAGGGGGGGTGATGGAGGGTGATGGAGGGCGAGGGGGGGTGATGGAGGGTGATGGAGGGCGAGGGGGGGTGATGGAGGGTGATGGAGGGCGAGGGGGGGTGATGGAGGGTGATGGAGGGCGAGGGGGGGTGATGGAGGGTGATTGAGGGTGATGGAGGGCGAGGGGGGGTGATGGAGGGCGAGGGGGGTGATGGAGGGTGATGGAGGGGGATGAGGATATTGCGGCGGGATGACATTAAATGCATCCGGTGGTTGCAGTCTGGCTGCCCATTAATCATACAGTTAGAGACAGGACCTGTCAACCTGGATTAGCATGCAGGTAGAGGGCATAGCTTTATAACACACACCAAAACACACACAAACGCGCGCTCGCGGGCGCTTTATGACACATGACACGACACACTATCCTCTCTCTGTCAGGGATAAAATGTATTTGGAATGAGGATGGAGTGATGGAAAGGATGAGCGGGTCTTTGTGGTGGTGGTGGTGGTGGTGGGGGGGGGGGGTGTACAGTATGTGTGTGCCGGTAACATATTTTGCATCTACAGTAAAACTGTCTTGTAAAACATCTTTCTTTTAGCGAGACTGTGCAAGTGTGTGCGAGTGTGTATAAGTGGGCTCTTTAGTAATAAACCATGGCAGGTGTTGAAGAAGCATTTTGGCCGGATGAGCAGCTACTGGCCGGCTGTTGAAGGCCCTGATTGGCTAGAGCGGGACAGTGAGACAGCTTCACCACATAAAGTTACCGTAGCATAGAAAGATCACCTTACTCGTTTCGCGGTTGCTTTTCTGTGTCACAGAGGTGATATTTTAGCACTCAGTAAACTGCTGATGAACAGTGAAGGCCAGTCAACATCTATGAGTCCATGAGAAACCAACAGCAAGGGTGGATAATAATCGCAAATGACACCCTGATCCCTTTAAGGACATTAGTGTTGAGCAGGAAATGAGACATCCGTTGGGCCAAATGATTCCCACCATACAGTGTTCCAGTCAGGGGGTGCAAACCTGAAGGGGTACTTTTTCCTTGTCTGATAAAAAAGAACTTGTCAGTCACAGTGTGAAAGGAAATGTATTGCATGGGCTACTTGTTGACAAGACAATATAGGGTAACCAAAATGGGTAGGATTCCTGTTTCCTCAAAACTTTCCTCTAGAAGCCCAGTTTTGAACTATCAGATGTTGTTGCTGAACCAGTAACTTTTTCTGGCCATGGTCATGGTGGTCAATGAAGCAATTGGCCTACAAAATATTATGGATCAAATTAAGCCAGAAAAGGCTTGCAGAAGCAGACGAGTTTGGTTCAGGAATGTAGGCTACAACACTTCTACAGGCAATTCCCATTAGGCTAAAGCCCTATTCACACAGGATTACTGAGTAGTCAGGTAATGGAATTTTTGCTTTGCAGGACAGCAAGATTTCCAGCTGGGAAACAAAATGTTTTCCGGGTTATTTAAAGATCCTCTGACCATTGTCCTGTCCAAATGGACATTCTAGGGTTTAGTGAGAAATATATTTGTGTTTCGAACAAAAACAAAGAACAATAATTCTTAAAAAGCATGCATAAATTAAGTGAAAGTGAACAGAGTGGTTTCTTTTACAGCCTGCACTGTATGCCAATGATTTGAACATCGCCAAATGTGTCAGTAAAAAATACTGAGCCCTTGTAAAACCCTTACTGTTAATAGGCAATAGATGACAAAGCAGCAGTCCATGTTTCCAGCTGAGTTCATTAGGAAGTTTCCTTTCTCATCCACTGCCTCAAAACACATCAAGTGTGGGTGTATCACTCCAGAAGGCTGTGGGCATTTAGGACTTCTAGTGCACGCTGCTGTAATAATAATCACACACTTCCTTAATTTAAATATTATGGCGACAGACACTATACATTTGGGAGTCAATTTACAGATATTCTGGGGTGATAATTGCATAACCAACTTTCTCCAGCAATACTAGTCCCACTGCGATTTATGGTCAGAGTTACTGTTGCCTTTCTTAGAGTTAACGAGGGAGATTAGCAGGGACAGATCTAGGCCACAAATGAATTGGTTATTTTTTCTGAAGGCGACATGTCTCTGGTCACCTCAAACAAATATTAGGGTTCAAGACAATAATCCCTGTGTGTGTTAAAACATATTCAATGCCCACCAGATTTATTGGCACCATAGCTATAAATGAACAAACGGCATTTTTGTTTATGAGCTTTATCTTACACCCCAAGAATCATATGAATCATTTAACATTTAATTGAGTGAAAATTGCTCAAGAAACAAATGGTCATCATGAAATATTTGTTTTTGAAAACATTGTTTGTGGACTCTCCTCTCCAGCTCAGCCCAAACATTTTCAATGAGATTTAGGTCAGGGGACTTTGATGGCCATAGGGTCAAAAGCTTGACCCTATGGTCAGTGAACCATTTTTCTGTGAATTTGATGTAATGCTTTGAACTGTTTTTCTGCTAGAAGAAACAGCAATATCCCAGTTTCAGCCTCCTGGCAGAAGCAGACAGGTTTTGGCCTAAAATCTCCTGGCACTCGATGGAGTCCATGGTGCCATGTATCTTAACAAGGTTCCCAGGGCCTTTGGAAGTAAAAAGAAAAGCTCCACTACCACAATCACATATTCACCACCATACTTCACAGTGGGTATTAGGTTATTTAATGCACAACCATGGCTCTTTTTAAACCAAACCAACCTCTTCCAAAAAAAAATTTTTTTGTCACACAATGTGTTATCTATTTCTTTACCACTGGCTGATTTGCAAAGATCAACAAAATGCAGTCTCATTTCTTTAGAGTTTTTTTTTGTCCTCAAGTCGATGGATGACTATTTTATGAGAGTTTAGCCTGTGTGTCATCTCAAATTAATACCCCAGTGAAACAGGATATAAAGAATGACCACTTGAGAGTTCCCAAAGACCAAGATCAACTTGAAAAATGCTAAATCTTAATCAGAATAAACATTTATTAGACTTTGTTCATACAATTTTCCATGTTACATGTGGCACGCACTAAAATGAGTGACACACATTATTGAATCAAATAATTTCTACAACGATATTTTGATTTCTTTGAACACTTTTCACTCAGATGTTCGTTTCGCATGATTTCTGAGACAGTAAAATCCCAATGACCAATTCTTCAGTCTTTATTGTTCATATTGTTCATATACGGTGCCCTCTTGCTTCATATTCATTATGAAGCAAGCTAGTATGAGGATACAAGTAAAGTGTGCTTATCACCAGACCCGTGACAAGAATGGAGAGTAGCGGCTGATAGATCTGTTCATTGTACCGAAAGCTGGATGAGCTTTCTTCAGCACACAACACACCTCCGTGTCCCCGCATGAGAGAGTAGTGATGAGGTTTCAGTCTTTGGATGTGGCTCTGTACACCTAAACGAGACATCTTATTTAGCAAGTAGAAACTTGTTCTTATCGCTTAAAGAAATTCAACCAGGATCCAATCCGTAATGTACTTCAACGTGTACTTGGCCTTAGCACGGTTGATTGAGATTAATAAGGTGTAGGAAATAAAATAGCAAATGGACTGTTATTATTCAGCTTTTTGTATAGCTGTATTATATACACATTTCTGGTACATTATTTCGGTAAAACAATGCCCCTTTTCTCTTAATCTCTGCAATGTAAAAACACAATTTCACTTTTCTTCATTGAGAATGAGTGACTGAAAGAGAAGAGAGAGGGAAAAAATAAATCCAGATATAAGCTGACTAAAGAAATCCAGACATAAGCTACAGTACCTTTCTACCAAAGCTTTGCTTTTGTTCTGGTAAAAATACTTCATCAACTTGGCTTCCTCGAAGGGATGTCTGAAGCTCTTCCCTAATTATAAACATCAGTACCGACCCAAACCCCACACGCTTCTCCCCAGAACAGCCAGACGTCTGTTAAACATTTGAGCTTTGGTCTAAGCAGCCTACCACCCCACTCTCCTTTTGTAACACTGTAGCTGTTCGCGAGTGAGGGCTGAAGGCTTGGCTGAATAATGAACAGGGGCATGCTGGGTAAATGTGGGCACAAACACATCCCCTGGTGTTCCTCACCTTCCAGACGGCTGCATTAGAGGGACTGTCTGTCTTCTCCGGAACAATGCCTTCCCACTCTGATGCCCCTGCTGTTCAGTGCTCCCTCTGTTCGACGATCGTGTCTGGGTGGGACATGTCGGATCTCTGACAGACGGAGCGAGAGATACATTTTTAACTTTTTGTCATACTTTAATAAGCTACCAACATTAAATCAACATTAAATCCCGATTTCATCCCCCTCCCCCAAAATAAAACCACCACAACCTTTAAACAAGCGCAACAATTAGGCAACATCCAACCATACACAAATTTGGTAGTGTTAATTTAACACTGCTCAGCCTGGATGCGTGCACACTGAAACCATTGAAAATTCTACTACTGTAGTGTTAAACCCAGTGCTTGACTTGGGCCGGAATGGGACTCCTAATTTGAGGCAAACAGCATTCCGGTTGCTTTTAAGGTCAAAGAGCCATCTGGGACTATCTGTGTGATTTGTCAGTTCCTGCTATTATTTTTTCAAGCGCTGGTAAATCGTATACAAACATTTTTCCAGAGTGCCTTGTCTTTCAGGTGAATTGTGAAGTAGATTCTCTACATATTTTTTACTGACTATCAGTAAAATGTTAAATCAACTAACCCATGCCCTTACCTTAACCTTTATCTTAATCCCAATTCTAAGCCTAACATTCCCCTACCCTAAAGTTAATACTTAACCTAGCCCTAACCTTAATTAACCTTAGCAAGTAGTTGCTTATCAGCAGATAGTAATAATATCAAGAAACATCCAAAAAGCAATCTATAGAACATCCACTGTACACATGGATATTTGGACTACTGTACACATGGATATAATGTGTCACCAAATGTTGCATTCCCAGATGAAAAGTCTCCGGGCAAATGTGTTGGAAATGAATCAGTGGTTTTAATATATGAATCAAGAACACGTAATCAAGAAAAATCCCAAAATCACAGCATCACTCACTCATTTTCTTTGTGCCTACGACATCAAATCTCTTGAGCTAAAGGATCAATGCTTTTGATGACATGGCGAATTAATCAAACAGACCTGAGCCACAGAGGATGAGCACGGTGGAGCGTGTGTCATTTGGTTAGAGCTCAAAGTGCTTTAAACAGTTTCCTTCATCACCTTTCTGTATTTCAGCACTGCACACGACATGCACTTTAAATGTTGGGAGAGCCGACTTCAAAAGCAAATTGTAGCCTAGTAGTAGTGTGGGTAATAAGAAAAAAAGAGCGAATATGGAGTATTTTCTCTATACTCTGTCCTGTGCTGTGGGCAGCAATTTCACAGTAGCCAACTGGCTAAAAATAATGTGACTAGCTGTAACGCCCACAAGATACACACACTGGTACATAAGGGATGTGACAGCAAAAGCAATTTCCAAATCAAAATGTAATACTATTACTTCCCATTGCAAACATAAATGCATTAAGTTCAACACCCAAGTTTGAATGCAACACCATCTAACGTTGAGGTTGCAACAGACAGAGATGATATAACACTACACAATGTTGAATTTAAGAATATAACAGAGAGAGACAGTAGCTACATAAATCCTCAATCGTAGTCCATACTTGGAGATGTTTTAGTCTGGTAAGCTATTCAGATAGCTCTGAAACCACTATCCCAAGAGAAGTTCAATGAATCTCCCCACAATTACCGACAAAGCTCCAGTACGTCTCTCGATTCACCTACATTTGTTGACAGCTTGGGTCATGCTAGACATTTTAAATGATTATGAAAGACAACTTCTACAACCCCTGCAATTGTTGCTTGTTTGCCTTTTTGCGGTATAACAGCTACTTTACTCTGGCACACATAGAAAACACTTGATAATTACTCTGCGAAACAGACACCTGTTTCCACACCCAGGTCAAAAAGACCCATTTAGCACCTTCCACAGGAGGTACCATGTACAACTCCAAAGGAGGTCCCGTACACCGCTTTCCACAGTAGGTCCCATATACCGCCCTCAACAGTAGGTCCCATATACCGCTCTCAAAAGTAGGTCCCAAGTACCACTCTCAACAATAGGTCCCACATCCTGCTCGTCACTGGACGCTTATCCAGCAGGCTCCACCTACACCCCTTCTCCCAGTCCCCCATGCCACAGATGCGCCATCACTTCCTTTCATGTTTTTGAGATTCCTCACCTTGACACTTAGATTACACAGCGCCTTCCCCCTACCTCAGCCAAGTCCCCCAGGCTCCCACAAGCACTGATGGTTCAACGTCAGAATATCAAACCTACCCCCCCGCCAGGCCCCAGTAAGAGGCAGAGACATGTGAGAGAGAGAGAGAGAGAGAGAGAGAGAGAGAGAGAGACGGACGGACGGACAGATGGAGAGGGTAAGACAGATGGAGAGGGTAAGACAGATGGAGAGGGTAAGACAGAGGGAGAGATATAACAACAAAGAACAGAGAAACGAGAAAAGAGAAATAAGAGCCGGATTCAACCTTCTCCCCTCGGGGTAAAAGTAAGATGCATGTTGCCCCGTGTGGACAGGTTTTACTCATCCTTTCTGTGTCTTATATTTCTTTACTTATTAATCTGTCTACTTTTCTCTTATGAGGTGTCTGGCCTAATTCTGTCAAGAGGAGCTGTGAGGTTGGAACTTGTGATGGGCTTGAATGTGGGCAATTTTAGGAGCAGCAGGGTTCCTCTAAAGATGTTGAATGTTCCTAGCAGGTGACTGGTTTTAGAGCAGTTCTTGGAACTGTCAGTTATAGTAACTCTATAAAGCAGGAGAGGAGTTGTTCACGATTGCCTCTCTGGCAACAGAGGAAGTCCTTATAAGGGGGTTTTCAGGCAAATGCAGACAAGCCTAGCAGATGCGGAAGAACACACGCACAACACACACCCATATATTAGTGCGCACAAGAATGCACACGGGCACGCGAGCCAACATTCCCATTCAGATGCGAGAACACATGCGCAAACCCACACGCACGGGCTTCACTAATCTCCCTCTCAGAAGCGAAAATAGTTCCTGCTTGTGATTTGGCTAAGATGGAGGGATGAAAGAGAGAGCTCCAAGGGAACACCATTCCTGGTAAATGTGTGATAAAAGCATGTGTCTGCCTGCAGGGTCCTGGAGCTAGCTACGCAAAACAAAACAAAAGAAGATGCCATTTACAAGATGCTTTTATCCACGCTGACTTATAATACATTCAGTATATCTTTATTTTTTTATTTTTTTTTTGTAATCCACTTTCTTATTGTTTCATGTATTTGTTTCTATTTAAATCACATTGTACGCAATGCATTTGAGTCAATGAATCTGAGCATTGATTTGGAATTCTAACCCGTTTTAAACCATGTCTTTGAGGTACAGATGTCTGGGCATTACCATTGGATTAGTCTATTTCAATTAGTGATTAACGTGGGCTGAACAGGAGCTGTGTTTTGTGAGACACGGCTGGTTCCCAAAGGAGCCTGGAGGGGAGTGTTTTTACAAAAAAGTCTGAATGGTTTGAACAACAAGAAAAAAAAAATGATGAAAAGATTTCCATGGAAAGCTGAAACACTCACGCAAACATATTCCAAGCTACACAAGATTAGTAGAGTAAAGTAATATTCTAAATTCAATCATAGGATTTCCCAGGATATACTGTCTATGCTAGTGTATTAAGCTCACACGTGTTTTCTCTAGGATTTGTTAAGAACATGCTTCGCTTTCTCCGCTGAGCTTCAACACTGTTGTTGCTTGCTCCTTGGGGTTTCAGGCTGGATGTTTTGTAAAAGCACTTTTTGACAACTGCTGATGTAGAAAGGGATTTATAAATAGATTTGACTGATACACACTTACATGGAATTGTCAGTCAGCTGCACTTGCCAAACACCTTGCAACATGGAAACTGCTGCAAAGTATTATCCAGTGTTGGAGCATAATAAGCACACCTTTACCAAGCCCATAAGGAAATACCAAGGCAGTGTTTGTAATGTAATTTGTCATAACCAACTTTGGAAAAAAGAAATCCAGGTTTTACTCACTTCCCATTATAATGATCAACAGAAAACAGGTTGAATATGTAAAGTGTAGGGGAAAACTGTTTAACGAACCGTCTTCATGCATATTACCAATGACCAGAGAACGTGCAAAATTATCAGCTGTGATGATCAAGGAAGAATTAAAACATTAGTATTCAGTATTGGTGATAGTATATTGTTCCTCTTATAGAAACCCTTAAGACAGTACTCACAAATGTTAGCGTATTAAGAAAAAGGATTTCAATCATCCCAAATCTATGAAGGGAGCTCATTTTGCCTGCCAAGATGGATAAACATTTCCGAAGCATCCAGTAGGCTATATACTTTTTAATGTATGTAATCAAGCACTCCAAATTATTAGATTTTCTGATGAAGTTGAGATCATGTGTCCACTACTTATAATCCCACAGGAAGAAATACAAAATCCTCACTTTTTTCACCATTTATGTGTCGGGTAATCAACATGCTCAAACACAATCTAAGAAAATGGCCCTGAGAATCCTTGCACCCAACAAATCTAAGGATGCTGGGAAAAGTAGCATTGACAGCATAGCTCAGTTGATTAATGCCGACCTTGCTGTTCTGGAAACGTGTGGGACATATGTGCCAGGAATCCCAGAGACGTTACAATACATGTCGCACTGGCATCCATTTATGGAGAAAGCATTAACCATCAGCAGTTTGAAGGCTTCGTATTTGTTTTAGACCAATTCTGATGAAGCAATACAGGCATAGTAACCCGGGACGAACTCTAGGACAAATTTCATAAAAAGCTAATGAGCTTAATGAAGTCGGTTGATGAACACAAAGCGGAGGCAGAGGGCGCAGAGGGCGCAGAGCAGCGCCGTGTTATGACAACAAGAAACGGCATCAAATTAATATCTGCATTCAACTCTGGAAATGTCCATATGGTTGGTGTTCTCCAAATGCAACGCATTATCTGCTAGAAGGTTGAGTACCATATGAGACCATGCAAGTGTTTCAATTTTTTTTTAATTAAGGGATACTTTACCACTCAGAACAATATTAACCCTGCTGAAGTGTGGTCCACATATTAAACTGGACAAACCTGGTACCACCTCCAGACGACAACACAGTCAACATGCTTCAACCAAATAATTCAAGGGCATGATGTTTGTTAAGACTGCTGCCCTTGATGAGGGGTGAAAAACAACCCCCCGTGAAGATGCACACTGGAGATTACTACTAGAGATGAGAGACATCGCTGAGATATCTTTTGCCTAGAAACTGTCAGAGGGCCATGTTAGCCTGCTGAAAACGTAAAAAAAAAAATTAAAAAGAAAACATGTTTTTCAGACAAAATATTAAAACCAAAGCAAAACTTTCGCTTATGTTATGAGCAATACCTAAGGCTTATGGGGCCACTGCAGGATTGTGGGTGCATATGTTACAAGGCTAAACAGCTTTGCTTTAATTGCGTAATCCATGTTGTGAACAACTTCATAAACCCATGACAGACTGTATCTATGAGGCAGAAATACCATCAAGCTTACAAGCAATCAACCTCAGGGTTTAAAGATTAAATGAACTTTTTTCTGTTACCGTTGATGTAAGCTTTCTATCTGATCATATCGCTACATAAGTATATCAAGTGTTTTTATATAGTTTTCTTTAAATTGAGTTAATTCTATGTAATGGCTGTAATCACTTGTTAAATCTTGAAACCAATCTGCTGTAAGGAGTCTGTCTCCACGTAGATTCTTAAACAGGTTTTAAAAAGACTAATCTGAAGTCGAGGATGACCTTATGCTCCAAGATAGGCAATCTGTAGGTCACAGTGTTTCTTATGTCTTCAAACACACAGATCTCTTGCAGCTCTGGAGCTGAATCACAAATGACTCAAGGTGTATACAGAAATATCCTATTTTTATCAGTTAAAATAAAAGTAAGGATAATCACTTTCCACAGCTTGAAATATACTGTGCTGTGCTAAAGTCTTAGCCAACTGTAATTCAAACTAAAGCCAATTATTTGGGTAATAAGTTTTATTTGTCAACAAATGTATAATTAATGATGTAATTTGAATTACGTGTTTGCAATACTAGGTTGAAGTTGCGACTTTTGTTTATAACACGCATATAGATTATTTAATATATGTTTAGATGATTTAATTTTCAATAGATGAATAGATGTTTGGCTCAGGGAAGGTTCACACTCGGCACTATATGGAACTTGAAAGCTATTCTTCAGGACCTTTCGGAATAGGAAACAACACCAAAAGAGAATAGTGTGTGCAACCTCTTTTGGGTTGGGGCTTCCAGTCTCTACCAAGGTATTGCAAAACTGTTCTTGCAGTTGTGTAACAACACACCGTGTCATGATTCAGAACAACTCATGAGGAATGTTTCAGTGCACCTTACATCTGTCATTATTCTTTCAGAAATGTAGGTTATAATAAACCCTAAGAACACAATGATATAAAGCCTCAGGAGAAAAACAGGCTGCCCTGGAAAAAGACGGTGTGGTTGTTTCAAGGAGCACAATACGATGATTCTTGAATTAGAATGAGCTGCATGGTCGAGTTTCCAGAAAGAAGCCTTTACTGCGCCAATGCCACAAAAAAGCCCGGTTACAATATGCCCGACAACACCTTGACACACCTCACAGCCTCTGGCCCACTGTAATTTGGAGTGACGAGACCAAAATAAAACTTTATGGTCACAACCATAGGCGCTATGTTTGGAGAGGGGTCAACAAGGCCTATAGTGCATAGAATACCATTCCCAATGTGAGGCATGGTGGTGGCTCACTGATGTTTTGGGGTGTGTGAGCTCTAAAGACACAGGGAATCTAGTGAAAATGTATGGCAAGATGAATGCCGCATGTTATCAGAAAATACTGGGATTCTCTTGGACTTTCCAGCACGACAATAACGTTAAGCACAAGGCCAAGTCTCCTGACCTTAACATCATCGAGATACACTGGGGAGATCTCAAACGTGTGGTTCATGCAAGACGACCAAAGACTTTGCATGACCTGGAGGCATTTTGCCAAGACGAATGGGCAGCTATACCACCTGCATGAATTCTGGGCCTCATAGACAACTATTACAAAAGACTGCACGCTGTCTATGATGCTAAAGGGGGCAATACACAATATTAAGAACTAAGGGTAGACAGACTTTTGAACAGGGGTCAGTTCATTTTTTTCTTTGTTGCCATGTTTTGCTTTATGATTGTACTATTCTGTTATGACCTACAGTTGAATGTGAAACCCATAAGAAATAAAAGACGTGTTTTGCCTTCTCACTCATTTTCTTTACAAATGGTACATATATTACCAATTCTCCAAAGGTATGCAAACTTTTGAGCACAACTGTATGTACTATTGACTGGCTGTGGTCCTCCAGATTTCTCAAAGGTACAGTCCGCAGGTCCAATCACAGCCTGCTTTCATGACCTAGCAACCAATCCTGGACCAGTTTCCAGAAGCCAGTCTGTTGCACAGTACCAGAAAAGATTATCCAATTATTCTCTTTCCTTATAGCAGAACGGGAACAGTCCCAACAGTACAATGTCCCATATTCTGAGCATTCTTTTTGTAAACAATATCTGACATAGAATCGCACAGATGGTTATCTTTTGTTGTTATATATATTCTCGGATACGCTATAATATACCCTCAGTGAGAATCAAAGACATTACATTGGCATTGATGGCAATCCTCTTACAAAGTAGGCCATACTGGACCAAACAAGCATGCTAGTTGGACAATGCTAAATAGTTTCATTGTTGGATGTTACATTCAGTAGTTTTCCCAGAGCAACATTGAAAATAATTAGCAAAAATTGTTTGGTTTGTTCCTCTCCCTGCGGACAGGGAATCGGACAACAGACGCTGGCCATGGTCAATGTGTGCTCTCTGTCTCCACTCCAAACACACAGGCTATTTCAGAGGTGGGCTCTATCCCAACTGTAAATTACTTTGGAGTGGAGTCAAGGAGAGAAAGAGGGTTGAGTGGGAGTGTCAGGGGGCTATATGTGGGTGTATGTTTGTCAGAGAAACAGAAACACACAAACAAAGAAAGAGAGAGACAGAGAGAGAGAGAGAGAGCACGTTTGGCTCAAGGTTGATGGCACCACGCAACACTTTCAATCTTTGTTTTCTCTCAGACACTGCAGTCAGTCACAACATAACAAAAAATTTACACAGAAAAATGCTTGCAGAGAGAACGATAGATAGTGGGAAATAGTCTACCATCTTAAATGATTGACCTGTTGTCTATTTGCATTGGGTTCAACGAACTAACCCAGTGACAAAAACATTTGATATGATAATGTAAGTGACAGACTACAGACTGTGACTCTTTAGTAATGCCAGAGTACAAAGGCTATATCCCAAATTGCATTGGATCCCAACTAGCTATGCTGTGCAGTTATTTTTGAGAAACATAGAGAAATATGCAGCTTCTAAATTGGGTTAAACACAGTAACTGCAATCTCACCTCCATTGCAAACATTAGCTTCTGTACTTATTTACTGGTCTATGTTGTGAAATATGGCTACAATATATCTTCGTTTAAAGAGAGAGAAACAATGCTCTAACCCAATCGTGACCTAACACAACCTTACAGAGTGAACAACCATCATTCATTTTTAGTGAGAAGCGTTGCTTCATGTAAGAAACACAATAATAATGTCAGAGGAACATATTTTATATAAAAAATGGGTTGCCACCATCCAAGATATAACCAAAGGGTTTTAAACTGGAGTACTTAGTAATAAAAGAAATGTACGTTTAAATGAAGACATCTGATTTGGCATACATTCTATGAAGTTCTATTAAGAAATAATGCTTTAAAACACTCACATTATAAATATCAGTAACATAGGGTGCAGCCAATATAAAATGCTACAGTCCCCCATCATCCCCATCATCTTCCGCTTATCCGGGGCCGGGTCGCGGGGGCAGCAGTCTAAGCAGGGATGCCCAGACTTCCCTCTCCCCAGACACTTCCTCCAGCTCTTCTGAGGGGACACCGAGGCGTTCCCAGGCCAGCCGGGAGACATAGTCCCTCCAGCGTGTCCTAGGTCTTCCCCGGGGTCTCCTCCCGGTGGGACGGGACTGGAACACCTTCCAAGGAAGGCGTTCCGGAGGCATCCGAAACAGATGCCCAAGCCACCTCAGCTGACCCCTCTCGATGTGGAGGAGCAGCGGCTCTACTCTGAGCTCCTCCCGGGTGACCGAGCTTCTCACCCTATCTCTAAGGGATCGCCCAGCCACCCTGCGGAGAAAGCTCATTTCGGCCGCCTGTATCCGGGATCTTGTCCTTTCGGTCATGACCCAAAGCTCATGACCATAGGTGAGAGTAGGAACGTAGATTGATTGGTAAATCAAGAGCTTCGCCTTGCGGCTCAGCTCTTTCTTCACCACGACCGACCGATACATCGACCGCATTACTGCAGAAGCTGCACCGATCCGTCTGTCAATCTCACGTTCCATCCTTCCCTCACTCGTGAACAGGACCCCTAGATACTTAAACTCCTCCACTTGAGGCAGGCACTCTCCACCAACCTGAAGTGGGCAAGCCACCCTTTTCCGACTGAGGACCATGGCCTCGGATTTGGAGGTACTGATTTTCATCCCCACCGCTTCACACTCGGCTGCAAACTGTCCAAGTGCATGCTGAAGGTCCTGGCTTGAAGGGGCCAACACGACAACATCATCCGCAAAGAGCAGAGACGAAATTGTGTGGTCCCCAAACCTGACACCCTCCGGCCCCTGGATGCACCTAGAAATTCTGTCCATAAAAATTACGAACAGAACCGGTGACAAAGGGCAGCCCTGCCGGAGTCCAACATGCACAGGGAACAAGTCTGACTTACTGCCGGCAATGCGGACCAAGCTCCTGCTTCGGTCGTACAGGGACCTGACAGCCCTTAGCAAAGGACCCAGGACCCCATATTCCCGAAGCACTCTCCACAGGATGCCGCAAGGGACACAGTCGAATGCCTTCTCCAAATCCACAAAACACATGTGGACTGGTTGGGCAAACTCCCATGAACCCTCCATCACCCTGTAGAGGGTATAGAGCTGGTCCAGTGTTCCACGGCCTGGACGAAAACCACACTGTTCCTCCTGAATCCGAGGTTCTACTATCGGCCGTATTCTCCTCTCCAGAACCCTGGCATAGACTTTCCCGGGGAGGCTGAGAAGTGTGATCCCCCTATAGTTGGAACACACCCTCCGGTCCCCGTTCTTAAAAAGAGGGACCACCACCCCGGTCTGCCATCCCAGAGGCACTGTCCCCGACTGCCACGCGATGTTGCACAGGCGTGTCAGCCAAGACAGCCCCACAACATCCAGAGACTTGAGGTACTCAGGGCGGATCTCATCCACCCCCGGTGCCTTGCCACCGAGGAGTTTCTTAACCACCTCGGTGACTTCAGCCCGGGTGATGGACGAGTCCACCTCTGAGCCCTCATCCTCTGCTTCCTCAATGGAAGACGTGACGGCGGGATTGAGGAGATCCTCGAAGTACTCCTTCCACCGCCCGACGACATCCCCAGTTGAGGTCAACAGCTGCCCACCTCTACTGTAAACAGCGTTGGTAGGGCACTGTTTCCCTCTCCTGAGGCGGCGGATGGTTTGCCAGAATCTCTTCGAAGGCCAGCCGATAGTCCTTCTCCATGGCCTCACCGAACTCCTCCCAGGCCCGAGTTTTTGCCTCCACAACCACCCGGGCTGCAGTCCGCTTGGCCTGTCGGTACTCGTCAGCTGCCTCAGGAGTCCCACAAGCCAACCAGGCCTGATAGGACTCCTTCTTCAGCTTGACAGCATCCCTTATTTCCGGTGTTTCCGGGATTGCCACCTCGACAGGCACCGGAGACCTTACGGCCACAGCTCCGAGCGGCCGCTTCGACAATGGCGGTGGAGAACATGGTCCACTTGGACTCAATATCTCCAGCCTCCCTCGGGATCCAGTCAAAGCTCTGCCGGAGGTGGGAGTTAAAGATCTCTCTGACAGGAGACTCGGCTAGACGTTCCCAGCAGACCCTTACAGTACGCTTGGGCCTGCCGAGTCTGTCCAGCTTCCTCCCCCACCATCGGATCCAACTCACAATCAGGTGGTGATCAGTTGACAGCTCCGCCCCTCACTTCACCCGAGTGTCCAAGACATGTGGCCGCAGGTCAGATGAAACGACAACAAAGTCGATCATCGACCTGCGGCCTAGGGTGTCCTGGTGCCACATGCACTGATGGACACTCTTATGCTTGAACATGGTGTTCGTTATGGACAAACTGTGACATGCACAGAAGTCCAATAACTGAACACCGCTCGGGTTCAGATCAGGGGGGCCGTTCCTCCAAATCAGAGAGGATGGAAAATGCTACAGTATTTATTCTAATTGTTCACAATGTGTCTTGATGTGTCATGACATGACATTAAAGCTTCAGGTGTACTGGGCCTTGAAATTCAGGCCTTGATCAATGTATCTACCACACATGTTCACAAATAACGGATGGGAGAAATTTCAATATCATGGTGCAACCTGTAAATATCATAGTTAAAGCCTACAGCTGTTGTAAAAGATAAACATATACCTTCTTTGCCTCATGACAACCTTTAATAGTATTATTAAAGACACTTGTGTCAAGTATGCCTTTTTTAAGTCATGAGACTGATGATGTCATACCATCTCCATAGTGAGTTAAACAAACATCAGAGGGGACAAGATCCTTTGAGGGGTTGGAAATATGACATGTTCTTTAGAATCTGGGTGAAGTGGAGACCAAACAAAAAAGGACAATTAAAATACAGAAATAAGGCATGGTTCAAGAGGCTCGATACCAACACATAGTTATTTCATTTTTCCAGATCTAGGCTTTTTTAACACAGGCTTTAATTTCTGCTTTCAGTAAGTTTGCTACACATCCTGAGAATATTGAGTGATTTATTTGGTTCAACATAGGCAAGTCAACCTGGCTTTTTGGATTGGATGTGTAATATGTGTTCCAATGTGCATAATCTGCAATAGTTTGGCTGACTTGAGCAAATGTGAGTACTCTTTGATATTGCACCATTCTGCCTTTCCAAGCTGGTTGAAATACTTCCAACTTGGTCATTTTCATTCCAATTTTCTGGAGGCTTACTTTAGGGCACTGGTATTTTCTGTATACAAGGGATGTAGTTTCTTGTCGCATAATTGTTTCGATTTTAGTGGTGCAACCACTAAATGTAGATACTCGAGCAGCCTGTTAAAGGATTTATCTGATCTGATCTGACATCCTTGGGTAACCGGAGGTGGAGTCTGGAATACCATCCATACATCGTTGGGATGTTAGAGAAACGTATACTACAGCTTTAAAAAGTACTTGGTTGGGGTACAAGGGTGTTAGCTGATAAGATGGCAAGGTGGTGGTTTGATAATCCAAGATTATGAGTAAAAACACTTACATCCACAATATCTACTCCAGATGTTGGACAAAACCCATTGAGTCCCTTATGGCTTTGGATTGTTATTGGAGTTTTCCACGTGAATATTGAATTCACCAAACCTAGAATATTACTCACCATTGGGGATCACTGTGACCCAGGGTCCTGTAAACAGCAGCATTGAAGAGCAATTGAGTAGCCTGATTAGCTTTCATTTCTAGAACTTCAAAAGACAGAAACCCAGTCATATGTTTGAGAGTAAATTGATATTTGGTATTGTAAATATTAGCAACATGTACGCCTTTAAGGGATCCATGCGGATATGGTCTATAGTGTAACAGGAGAAGAGGCCCCATTTAGGGCAATACATTAATTAGGCCTAAACCAAGTTTCACACAGGCCACACTTTATGATAGTTAACTGAGTGTGATTCCTTTTGAGGGCTCTACCTTTAAGTAGTCCCATGAGGTGTGGGGTATTATAATATATTTGTCTGCTAAGAAAGTTTGAGAGGTTTCTACTGGCAGGCCATACGACTTCTGAACTCTTGTCCTGTTTCGCCACCTACACTCTATGACTTTGTAAAAATAAACATAAACACTGTGAAACTAATTGTGTTAATTATCTGTACAGATATGATAATTTTTTGTAGTAGCATTATTGGTATTTGTATGATAATTCAAGTGTAAATAAGATCCATAAATCCTGATTTGGAAAGAGCATGGTGTTTGTAATGTATGTTTGATTTTGGGAATCATTGCCTTGGAGGCCCATAATGTAAAAGCTTGAATATGCATTCAATCACTACTGTAACTTGTCTGGGTAAAATGCAATTCAGTGTAAGATGCACATCAGTCTTGTCTTCAATAGGTCCAGCAGTGCATTGTTCCACTTCAAACCTTGTGCATTATGTGTTCATGCCACTGGACACAGAAGAAATGCCAGGCTGGTAGAAATTGGTCCTGATTCTGGAAATGAATCACCATAGCTAACACTGAAAAGAATTAGAGACCGGAGATAAAACGTGCCAAACAAACAAGCAAACGAGTGTGTGCCTCCTCTTTTCAGAGATTACAAATTTTCCCCCAGCACCTGTGCTAGCTCAACAGAATGGCAGCAGGAGAAAGGCAACATGTGGGCTCTAAAATGAGCCATCCATCAGCTTCAGTTGCCCAGTTTAGAGTGGCATGCACTGGCATTCATTTCTGACAGCTGACGAATCGTGGCTGGTTACGAAAAACTGTTTTCCGAAAATGTTGAATTGTTTCTCGAAAACACACCAATGTGCATTGGAAAACATTCAAAAAACCACAACTTTATTACTCTATTAGTCTGTTTTTCCCTGTCTCTCTCTCTGTGTATATGTTTGTCTCTTTCTTTCTCTTTCTCCTTTCATTAATAGTCTAACTCTCAGTTTCTCTCTCTCTCACTGCAATTTTCCAAAATAGATAACAACACGACACAAGACAAACAAAGACACACACAACGACACATACAAGGAATGCACCCAAACAGAAACAATGTGTTTATTATGTGAAATTATGTAAGACGTGGTCCTTGACCGATTTAAGACAACACAAGAGCATATTCATAAATTAATATGAATCGATGAATATGCAACAGCCTATTCATTTGAACACCGTTCTCTTTTCCTAAGGATACAGTTCAGCATCCAAAGCACACCACACATAGCAGACTGTAAATTATCAGCAATAATAATACATACTGTAGGCTTATATGTATTCTATTAAAGCTTTGCATGTCTTTAGCTCATTTCATAAGGCAATGTTTCACTAACCTGGAATCCTTTATTTGAGTCTACATCCTTGTTTCCAAAAAAGTTGGGACGCTGTGTAAAACGTGAAGAAAACCAGAATGCAATGATGTGTAAATAATATAAGAACTATAGAAAATTATACCAAGACAATGTATATAAATCTTGAAACTGAGAAATATATAAACATATTTTTTTATATCAAAAATGCTGGGACAGAAGCACCAAAAGGCTTGAAAAGTTGTGTAATGCTAAAACACTAAACCTGGTGGAATATCACAGAATTAATTATGTCAATTTGCAACAGGTAAGTAAACTGATTAGGTATTAAAAGATAATTCCAGAGAGGATTGGAAGGGGTTCACCACTCTGTGAAAGAGTGCACAATTCAAGAATAACGTATCTCAACATGAAATTGCAAAGAGTTAGGGAAACTCATCATCTACGATACCTAATATGATTAAAAGATTCAGAGACTCTGGAGTGCTCTCTGTACGTTAGGGATAAGGGCATAACATTCATATTGGATTGCCGTGATCTTCAGGCTCTTAGGCAGCAATGCATTAAAACAGACATGATTCTGTAGTGGACATCACTGCATGGGCTAAGGAACAGTTCCAAAAACCATTGTCTGTGAACACAGTATGGCGCCGAAATCCAAAAATGCAAGTTAAAACTATACAATGCAAAGAAGAAACCCGATATAAACAACATTTATATAGCGCCTTCTCTGGGCCAAAGCTCATTTGAGATGGACTGAGGCGAAGTGAAAAACTGTCCGGTGGTCTGACAAATCAAAATCTGTGCTTCTTTTCAGCGAATCAAGAACACTGCATCCTCCGGGCTAAAGAAGAGAAGGACCATCCGGCTTGTTATCAGCACAAAAGCCAGCCTCCATGATGATACTGTATAGGGTTTGCATTAGTACACAAGGCATGGGTGACATGCACATCTGTGAAAGCAACATTAAAGCTGAACAATACAGTGGGGAGAACAAGTATTTGATACACTGCTGATTTTTCAGGTTTTCCCACCTACAAACCATGTAGAGGTCTGTAATTTTTATTATTATTTAAAAAATCCAGAAAATAACATTGTATGATTTTTAAGTAATTAATTAGCATTTTATTGCATGACATAAGTATTTGATACATCAGAAAAGCAGAACTTAATATTTGGTACAGAAATCTTTGTTTGCAATTATAGAGATCATATGTTTCCTGTAGTTCTTGACCAGGTTTGCACAAACTGCAGCAGGGATTTTGGCCCACTCCTCCATACAGACCTTCTCCAGATCCTTCAGATTTCGGGGCTGTCGCTGGACAATACGTATTTTCAGCTCCCTCCATAGATTTTCTATTGGGTTCAGGTCTGGAGACGAGCTAGGCCACGCCAGGACCTTGAGATGCTTCTTACGGAGCCACTCCTTAGTTGCCCTGGCTGTGTGTTTCGGGTCATTGTCATGCTGACGGCGTAGTGTGTTACTAATGGTTTTCTTTGAGACTGTGGTCCCAGCTCTCTTCAGGTCATTGACCAGGTCCTGCCGTGTAGTTCTGGGCTGATCCCTCACCTTCCTCATGATCATCGATGCTCCACAAGGTGAGATCTTGAATGGAGCCCCAGACCGAGGGAGATTGACCGTCATCTTGAACTTCTCACCAAGCTGCCTGCCTATAGCCCATCCCAGCCTTGTGCAGGTCTACAATTTTTGTCCTTACACAGCTCTCTGGTCTTGGCCATTGTGGAAAGGTTGGAGTCTGTTTGATTGAGTGTGTGGACAGGTGTCTTTTATACAGGTAACGAGTTCGGACAGGTGCTGTTAATACAGGTAATGAGTGGAGAACAGGAGGGCTTCTTAAAGAAAAACTAACAGGTCTGTGAGAGCCGGAATTCTTACTGGTTGGTAGGTGATCAAATACTTATGTCATGCAATAAAATGCTAATTCATTATTTAAAAATCATACAAAGTGATTTTCTGGATTCTTTTTTTAGATTCCGTCACTCACAGTTGAAGAGTACCTATGATAAAAATTACAGACTTACAGACGGCAGTGTATCAAATACTTGTTCTCCCCACTGTATACACTGAGCACCATAATTCATTGGACAGTGACAATTTCTTTGTTATTTTGGTTCCGTACTCTAGCACTTTGAGTTTCAAAGGATACAATGAGATTGAAGTGCAGACTGTCAACTCTAATTTGAGGGTATTTTCATAAATATCGGATAAACCATTTAGAAATGAAAGCACCCTATGTACATGGTCCCCCCCATATTAAGGTACTAATATTAAGTATTTGTTTAATTGGTTTCACAGATGTGTGTTATTAGGCAGGTGTATTAATGTGAGTTCATTAGAGAATGCAGGAGAGCTGTTGATGAATAGTCTTGATACTAGACTTCACAATTGCCTTTGGAGGATGTTTTTTGGGGTGTGAAAAAATAAGGAAGACCGCAGTGTCGATGTTGCAAATGAAGCTGGCCATCAAAAGGCTCAGAAATGAAAATCAATCAATCAGGAACATTGCCAAAAACCTGGACATGACCAAGTCAACAGTTTGGTTAATCATTAACAAGAAAAAAACACCCGATAAAAATTACGGTGAAAAACACCACCCTGACAACAGCCCCACAGATCAAAAACACTCTCCTGGATGCAGGTGTAGATGTGTCAAAGTCTACCATATGTAGAAAACTACACCAGCAGGACTACAGAGGTGTAGATGTGTGAAAGTCTGCCATACGTAGAACACTACACCAGCAGGACACTACAAGATCCAAACCACCGATTAGCCGGAAGAACAGAGAGGCGATATTACAGTTTGCTAAAAAGCACCTAAAAGACTTCTGGAACAAAGTATTGTGGACAGATGAGACAAAGATTAACATGTACCAGAGTGATGGAAAAAGGAAAGTGTGGAGAAAAAAAAAATGCCCATGATCCAAAGCATATCACCTCATCCGTGGAACATGGTGGAGGGGGTGTTATGGCTTGGGCCAGAGTGGCTTCCAATGAAACAGGTCACTTGTCTTCGTCAATGATGTGACTGCAGACAGAAGTAGAACAATTAATTCTGAGTTCTACAGAAATATTTGATCTGCTCAGATAAAACCAAACTCCTCGGATGGCACTCATCATGCAACGAGACAATGACCTTGAAAATACTGCTAGAGCGACAATTCAGTTCTTGACGGCCAAAAAGTGGAAAAACCTTTTCCTTGATCTGAATCCAACTGAACATGCATTTTACATGCTGAAGATGAGACTGATGCCAATACGTCCCGAAACAAGCAGGAACTGAAATTGCTGCAGTACAGGCCTGGTAGAGGCCATTACGTTAAATTGTCCAATGTTTTTTATGCATAAAATGGGGGGCGACGACTATGTGTAAAAGTTTCGTCCAAAATGGTTATTAAAACTGACAGTCTGCATATCAACCTCATTGTCATGGTATTCTTTCAAACTCAAAGTGCTAGAGTACAGAATCAAAAATAACAGAAAATGGTCACTGTCCAGTGAATTATGGTGCTCACTGTATATAAGTTTAGGAGCAACATATGCTGCCATCTAGACTACTTATTTTCCAGGGAAGGCCAAAGCACATTCTGCATGTATTACAACAGAATGGCTCCGTAGTAAAAGAGTCCGGGTGCTAAACTGACTTGCCTGCAGTCCAGACCTGTCACACATTGAAAACATTTGGCGCATTATGAAACGAAAAATATGACAAAGGAGACCCCAAACTGTTGAGCAGCTGAAATCCTATATCAAGGCTAAATGGGAATAAAGTTTCTAAACTACAGCAATTGGTCTCCTCAGTTCCCAAATGCTTACAGCTTATTGTTAAAAGAAGAGGTGATTCAACAATGTGGTAAACAGGCCCCTGTCCCAACTTTTTGGAAATGTGTTGCTGGCATCTAATTCTAAATGGCCAAAGTGTTTAACCAAAAACCATATCATTTCTCAGTTTCAAATGTGTATTTTTTGCACTATTTTCATTAAATTTAGGGATTAAATGATTTGCGCAGAGTCCAAACTTTTTGGGAGACAAAGTTGTCAAAAACGATTGGAATCTGCCTACTGTGCAATAACAATAAGGCTTATGGTGTAGTTTAAACTTAGCAGAATATCTCCTGCCTTAAGTCAGAACAGACATTCACCCTATAGAGATCTTTACTACGCTTCACATGATGGTGGTGCTACCGTACATGGATATTACCCCATCTGTTGGTAAGCAGTATCATTCTGTATCAGTTGTGTAAAGGTATAGTATGGCCGTAATCCTAGACCACTATGGGAAGATCTTCACCTCTGGATGTAATTGGGTGATGCAAAGCTCTCCCTGTATTTCAAACCGACGGTCATTACAGGTATTCAGTGTGAACTCCAAGACCCCTCAAGTCACAAGGCAGGATTGTCATTCCCCAAAAAGCTCTATTTGCCTGTGGAAATAATTGGGCGATACTGACAAAAGGTTCTGTCACAAAGTTGTATTCCAAAGCTGGAAAAGGTGTAATATGTGAGTTGTAAGTCACAAGGCAGCAAAGTTGTGCCCCAGAAAGTTTTTTTTTAAATAATTGGGTGGCAGTTGACTACAAAGCTCCGTATCCATCTGTTGGTGAGCAGCAGCATCATTCCAAGTGATTAAATTAGCGGAGGGGAGAAAGTGTCTGCTCGCTCCAAACCTCTGTGACTCAGTCTCTGACAGGGTTTAGGCTTCTTACTGCTGACTGATTGTCCCCTGACAGACAGAGCCCTGCCCAAGTGCTCCTAGCTACCGCTAGGCTCCAAGCTCACTGATAAATAATAGTAGGGAGCAATGAGCATAGACAGGCAAGCAGGAGGGATTGAGGTTATCTGAGCCGCTCCTCAAAGAGTCACAGCTATTTATCAGTGTCAGAGCAGAAGGCCAGAGCCAGACACAAGCAAACACACACACACAGCCAAAGAAATAGTGATAGTAAAAGCATGGTTGCAGGCACAAACACACAAACACACACAAACACAGGGATAATGCACAAACACACATACACACAAACACACCCACACAGGGATAATGCACGAACACACACACACACACACACAACCAGACCACAAATATATTGAAATAGTACACACACAAAATGTATAAACGTATAAACACTAAGATAGAACACAAAGGAACAAATTTAGAAGCATTTGAATACATCCAAACCAACACACCTTTTTCTTTTCTAACAACAGAAGAAAAGGACAGAAGAGGACAGATGCCTACAGAGTGAAAACATGGGCCATAATGACTCCACCAACAGCCCCATATCACCAAAATAAACAAACAGAGACAGACAAACCTCCTACAGATACTATTATAATCACAGTGTCATTTTGTCTCATCCATCCCATCTCCCTCTCACAAACGCGGATACTCTTTACATAATCATGCATAGCCTTAAATATTACAGATAGCAACACCCCCCCCCCCATTCCGACCTGCGCTGAGCAACAGCGGTTTGATGACAGAGCAATTTGCTGCCAGTCAGTGACAGCTCAATTCTCTCTGATACACCCCTGTCCTCCTGTCTCTGTCTCTATATGTCTTCGTCTGGCCGCGGGGCTGACAGCAACACAATGCCACAACAAGCAATGAGTCTCCACTCTGTCACGCCAACACACACTCCTGACGAGAGACAGTGCACACACATGCGCGCGCACACACACACACACACACACACACACTAATACGCAAATAGCACTTGGGAGCAGATATGGAAAAAAGACGTTTTGGTCACACATTAATGGCAGAAGATGGAGAGAGAGAGGGAGTGGGAGGGGGAGTGATGGGGGAGAGTGGGAAAGCAGAGTGCTGATTGGAGTGTAAGTGTTTGAGATTTGTGTGGATGTAGATGTAGTCCTGGGAAGAGTCATTTGTTTCGGTGGAAAGATTTTGTGTGTTGGTGGAGGGATTTGCTCCGGGGAGGGAGGGATTTGCTGCCGGGAGGGAGGGATTTGGTCCGGGGGTGGAGGGATTTGGTCCGGGGGTGGAGGGATGTCATTGGGTCACTGACACCACTAGAACACAGAACGACTAATAACAAGGAAAAGAAAAGAGAACTAACAAGGAGAAAATAAGGGGTTAGTGGTCGTGTGATCCTGTGGTCCTACTGGGCCGAAACATTCGGTAATTCTTTCTTGTAATTAGGTAGTTGGAACACCTAGGAAAGTCTAGGACTAGATCCTAGCTGCCCATAAAATTGCATTAATTAAAAATTAATCTAGACCAACTCTCCTAATATGAGATGCTTTATGAATTCTGATCCTTGTGGGTAGGATCTGGGGAATACATCACCATCCAAAGTTTGGGGTCACTTAGAAATGTCCTTGTTTTCCATGAAACATACAGTACATGAAATTAGATTGAATTGGAGATATAGCAAAATGAAAGGGATATAAGTCATTAACAAGGTCAGAAATAATTATTTTTAATTGAAATAATAATTGTGTCCTTCAAACTTTGCTTTCATCAAAGAATCCTCCATTTGCAGCAATTACAGCCTTGCAAACCTTTGGCATTCTAGTTGTCAATTTGTTGAGGTAATCTGAAGAAATGACCCCCCCATGCTTTATGAAGCACCTCCCACAAATTTGATAGGCTGGATGGGCACTTCTTACGTAAATACGGTCAAGCTGCTCAAATAATAGCTTAATAGGTTTAAGATTCAGTGACTTTGCTGGCCACTTCATTATAGATAAAATACCAGCTGACTGCTTCTTCCCAAATAGTTATTTAGTTTGGAGCTGTGCTCTGGGTCATTGTCCTGTTGTAGGAGGAAATTGGCACCAATCAAGCGCCATCCACAGGGTATGGCATTTTGTTGCAAAATGGAGTGACAGTCTTCCTTCTTCAAGATCCCGTTTACCCTGTACAAATCTCCCACTTCACCACCACCAAAGCACCCCTATGTCTCTCAAACTAGACACTCCAATGTATTTATCCTCTCGCTCAGTTGTACACTGAGGCCTCCCACTCCTCATCTATTCTGGTTAGAGCCAGTTTGCGCTGTTCTGTGAAGGGAGTAGTACATAGATTGCATGAGATCTTCAGTTTCTTGGCAATTTCTAGCATGATAAAGCCTTCATTTCTCAAAATAAGAATTGATTGATGAGTTTTAGAAGAAAGTTCTTTGATCCTGGCCAATATAAGCCTGCAGTCAAACCCACCATTGCTGATGCTCCAGATACTCAACTAGTCTTAAGAAGGCACATTTTACTGCTTCTTTAATCAACACAACCATTTTAGGCTCTGCTAACATAATTGCAAAAAAGGGTTTTCTAATGATCAATTGGCTTTTTAAAATGATAAACTTGGATTAGCAAACACAATGTGCTATTGGAACACAATCAATCAATCAATTTTATTTATAAAGCCCTTTTTAGTTTAAAACGGGAGAAGACTGGGAAAATTCAGAATATGCATTCCTCATATCAACAACGATTTATAGTGGAGAAGGAGAACTTTGTGGGGAAGGAGAACTGACCCAATCCCCCAGCACAATAGTATACCAGTGCAAGACCTAGGAACTGAGACGGGGGGGTCCGGCGACACTGTGGCCCTACCCGGGAGAAGCCCCGGACAGGGCCCAACAGGCAGGAAATCAATCCACCCACATTGCCAGGCATCAACCAAAGGGACCACCACCAACCGTAACCACCCTGAGTATTGCCAGCAGAGTACAGCCCAATTGCACAAGTGCGCAACAGAGAGACAACAACAAGCCAGTGACTCTTCCCCCAAAAGGCATTGGTCTGATGGTTGCTGATAATGGGCCTCTGTATGCCTATGTACTATAGATATTCCACTAACAATTTGCCTTTTCCAGCTACAAGAGTCAATTGCAAAATTTTCAATGTATTTACACTGTATTTCTGATAAATGTCATGTTATTTCAATAGACAGAAAATAGCTTTTATTACGAAAAATAAGGACATTTCCAAGCATCCCCAAACTTTTGAACGGTAGTGTTTGATCTTCCAGGTTGCAAAGTAACGCAACCCCATATTGGCCCTTGAGGGTTGGTAGTTTAACAACCCGGTCCTGAAGCAAGTAGAGATATTGCCAGGGGGTCACAACACTGGTTCGGTCATCATCTCAGTCTGGCTACTGTTAGCACATACACACCCAATTAATAAAGCAGGGTGTTTTGCCAGAGGCATCGTCAGACCATCAGCCTGATGGATGAGAAAGATAAGACCAGAGGGAAAAACAGAGGAGGTGGAAGAGTAAAAGACAGGGAGAGAGAAAGAGAGACATGTGGGGAGAAATCTGGAAAGAGGAGCAAAGTAGGGGGGAGAAAATAACATTTGAGGAAAGATAGAGAACATTCATAACAAGAGAGGCAGCAGATCCTGAGATGAGAAAGAGAAGAATGAGCTACATGCGAAAAGAAAATCAGAGAGACATAGAGAGAAACGCCTTGAGTCAGGGCACAAAGAATTTCATCAGACAGAGAAACAGGATGGAGAGACAAAGACGGAGAAAAAGACCAAGAGATTGAGAGAAAGATAGAGAGAGGAAGACAGAGAGAGAGAGCGGAAGCAAAAGGAATAGAGAGGGAGAGACCGAGAGAAGGGGGGGAGAGAGACATCACCAGAGGTGTCAGAGAGAGACGGAAGGGAAATAATGAAAGGGGAAGGCAAAGGAGGCCAAGGTGCAAAGGGATGTCAGGAGGATGGAGAATACTGGTCTGAATGGGTTGCCTTCCCTCTCCATTAAGGCAATACAGAAGACGTGATCTATTTTCACATTCTCAACTGGGATTTCAATTCAATTTCCCGAATGGACTGAACTGAAATCAAATGTAGCCTGTCTGTGTGGTGCAGGGTGGGGGGGGGGGGGGGGCTAGGAATAGAGACAATGTGAGGGAGGGAAGTAGGAAGTCTGATGGTGTCCCCCTCCCCACATAAAAACCTCCAGCAGCATTCCCGGGAGAAAAATAGAGTCTGAATCAGCAGTCTTAGCCCTTGTCACTCCTGAGCCGACCATAATGTATAATACAGTAAGTGGCTCTCCAGCGTGTCTCTCCCTGCTCCTGTCTCCATGCACTCCAGTCTCTAAGTGTCTTCTAAGTGTCTTCCCTGGCTCTCAGGTCGCAGCGAGAGGCCGTAGCGGCAGGCTTAAGCACAGTGTGGCACTCGGTTATCTGCTGTTTCATTTGGGAACACTTAAGCTTTGGCTCCCGCTAATTACAGACTTGTAATTAGCTTCGGGCAGAAGCCCGTAAATGCCTAATTGTCTATTGACATTATGCAGTGAATTGCAAAAAAAATAAAAAATAGACTCTGCCTGTCGCTGTATTGTTCCAAATGGAGTTAAGCGCTAGAGTAGACTGCTGAGAATGGTGCTTGAGTTGTACAGGCACAACACACACACACACAAAAATGTACACACACTAATACAAAAGTACAGAAATGAACACATGCACACGCACATGCAGACTCGTACACGTTCAAGCTCAACCCCCCCCCCCATGACTTCACAAAGTCTGATGGTATCGTGGAGCAGCAAAGGCAGAACACTGTGAGAGTGAACGCCTCAACATGACTGAGATATGCCGGGCTCTGTTCAGTATACAACCTTTCTACACTTGAATATTTGATGAGATGATGAATCCCAAATGCTTGAGCTTTCTCTGTAGACATGAACATAGAGATTGTTCATTGGAATTCATCAACAGTCTCAAATATGCCAGGTATATGTTTTGTGTGAGGAGAGAGTGTGCGTGTTAGCGCTTGCCTGTGTCCCATTCGTGTATTCTGACAGTGACAATGAATGCAGAAAGAGGAGGAAGAGGATGTGAAACAGAGGGATAGAGGCACAGACGTCCAATATTAGGTTGTAAAATGCTGAAATTGTCCTTCAACCATAACCCTAACCATACTGGGTCGCTTATAACCTGCCAGAGTGACTCTGGACGTTCGTTTCCATCTGTAAAACAGATGAGAATTAAAATGTTAGATACTAAAGTGAATTAAAACAGTTGTTTCTGTAGTGAATTGAAACGCCAGTTTCTAAAGTGAATTTGTGATTCCTCACTGGGGAAAAGGGAGGGTAGATCAGCCTTTTAAGGTGTGTGAATGTGACAAGGGCATTATTTATTCATCAAGATATTTAGAATTCCTATTGAGGCCTGTCCCTGATTGCTGTGTCATGTGTGTGTGTGTGTGTGTGCATCAGTCTGTGCTTGCTAGCTCATTGTTCAAAGGCACCTCACCTGACATCAGTAGAAAACAACACTCCTATTCACTCTATCACACTGGACCCCAATGCCCAGAACGGACCAGCATCCCTGCTGAGGGGAACCCCTCACGAGAGCTGTGTGTGTGGGTCTCAACAGGGGTTTGGTGTGTCAAGGCGTGTTGTTATTTTCTGCCTGTTCAGCTGCCGATGGACTGGAGAGTCTTGGCCTGGCCAATACCTGCTTGTCAGTAAAGGCGGGTAATAGGTGGTGACCTATTCCCTATGTGGACCAGAACAGAAGTACAGTAGTGCCTGATGTAGGACATAGACTGCCGTTTGGGACAAATGCCAAAACAGAGGGAAGCAACATTATCTGCTCCTCACAAGAGTAGTAGTATGCACTTTGTTTGTGTGTGTGTGTGTAGGCTATTTGTTCAAAGTCTTTAATGTACAGATAACTTACCTATTAATTCTACCCAACAGAACAACAATCAGCAGAATGGACCAGAATCACTGCTGAAGGGACAGATCATAGAGTGTGTGTGTGCTTGTTACAGGACCAAAAAGTACCAAAATGTCCTGACTTTTCAAAATGGTTTTGTAGGCTCACAGGTTAGCTTTGGTTTTAGATAATTGGTTAAGTTAATGTTTAAGGTTAGGCTTAAGCATTAAGGTTAGAGTTAAGGCACTCAGGTTAGGATTTACAGTTAATGATAGGATTAATTCATTCAAGAAAACATGGTTGTGTCTGTTTTCCTCACTCTGCTACTGGACATCCACATGGTGAAAATTAACCCAGTCGATGGTAAAAGAGAGAAGAAAGCAAAAAGGATGGGTACACAAGCCTAGAAGTTTGCCCCTTAATGTGTGATCTTCTAAGCGCTACATTTGGAACATGTTTAGACCTAGTAATGTTTATTTAGCAATGCTATTTTAACTTGTAGAACCTATGTAGATATAAATATTTATAGAATGAATATGAAATATGAATAGAAATGAAAATAATTTCAGGCTCATAGTGAGTTTAGTAATTGCTGCTAGAGTGTATAAAAACACACTGTAAAACACATACTGTGCATTGCTAAACAGAAAGTCATCAAAAAAAAATTTGAATCTATCTTTTACGTACACTTCCTATATCTGAAAATTGAAAATCTTTCAGACTCTTTTTTGAGCATTTTTCCTCCATAGCTACAGTATCTCTACAGAAATGTTACTTTGCTTACATTCGATTCAGACCAAAGCTTGTGTGCGTCACACAATGAAAACACAACGATCCTTGTGTTTTCGAAGACCCGTAGATTTGTGTTTATTAGTTTGAGGTTCAAATGTCGACGAATTGTGTCACGTACAGACAGACGATGGCCATGTTAACCCAAAGCCCGGATACAAGCGTGCCTATCCCAGCCATTGGGGGAGTAAACATCTATTGGCAGCAGGTGTGGCAGCTATACGTCAACGGGTTGCCATAGTGACGGTGTATCAGCTTGTTCGCTCGGTTGCACTCTTTCTTGCTTTGCCTGGCACTTTCTCTCCATCTTTCCCTCTCCATATTTCGTTTCTCTTTCTTTAGTCTCTCCTAGGTCTCTCGTGCTCTTTCTCTCTGTCTCTTTCTGTCTCTCTCTCTCACTCTCTCACACACACACTTCTTCAGTGTTCTAGTAATTTACTGTTCACCTCAGCTTGCTGACCTTATGGACTAAGCATGCAAACCTTATTATGTAACCACCCAGGGAGTTAGGAACAGGGAGAGGCCCTGTAATAAGGATCTCACCCTCCATGCAGGACATTTCATAATTAATGGAAATCTGGACATGCATTTGAAAACAATGATGCATCGTCTGCACAGAGATGATACGCGACTGAAGAGCTTGCCAGTTCTAATGATATTATATTAAGAGAGGGAAAGAACAGCACTTTATTAGAGACTTCTCTGCTTCCTCTGACGCATACATGTCAGCCACTATGCGTCACAGCTTGCACTGTAGTCAATAAGGGGTTAAATATGAATGACTGTACAACGGGCACCATTAATGACTTACTGAAAGTTTAAAACCACTTGAATCATAGGGCAACTCCTAATACGTGTCATGCCGGCTTTCCCTCAGGCTAACAAACCCCCATGGATCCCCTTAGCTAACTCCATCACCCATCATCCTTAGGTCTGACTATGAACCCCACTGGTTCCCATGTGGTTATGCACAGACCACCAGCCCTGATTTATTAAGTAAACATAATGTGTGCCATGGTCCCTAACCTGCTTGTTAACTCAGTCGATTAACAAAAGCGAGGTGGGGAGCAGAGAAAGGGGTGGGGGCAGAAGGATAACGGTTCACGGTTAAATGTCAGCCATATTACTTGTGATGGGGCATAGGCTGTTAAAGAGAGCAGGGGAGCATGGATGAAAATAGGAGCTCTCTTCTAATGGGCGCCTAGCAGAGAAACGCAATGGCTCAATGGGCGCTTTGTCTCGCTGCATCTCCCAGCTCCAATATGGGGGAGCACAGCAGCACACACACACCCAAACACACACACACCCACACATCAGATGCACTTTTCAGACGCACACATGCGAGCACCCCCAAAAGCATACATATATAAAAAGACAGACAACCACAAACTCACACACACACACACACACACACACAGCAACCTACCCTTCTCACAACATCAAATTAACCACACTCCGCATAATGTTTTCAATTTCTCTTCTTCCTCTAAAAGAAGGAAGCAGTGCGCAAAGAAGGTCTTTCATCTTTCACAAATCAGATTCCAGCTTATGGAAAAGAGGAGAGAAAAAGAATGCAATTCACCAGTCCAGCCTGATCCCCCCCATTCCACATCAGCATGTCCTTCGTCTCAACCCTATTTCCTTCTTTGTGTTAGGTGCTGGCGTTCCAACTCACTCTTTGATTGGCAGATGGACAGATAACCTCTGGGCTCTGACTTTGAAGACGGATGTCAGGATGGCGGTGCGGTGCCGTGAGGGGCATGAGGAGTAGCTTTGGGAGCCTGCGGAGTCCAGAGGCCTTTAGAAAGAGAACACAAGTATGAGGGGAGACAGATCTTCTCACAAGGTAGAGGAGCCCGAAAAGGCTTTGCTCATACTAAATGAGGGTGTCTAGAGGATATCAAGTGGTGCTATACATGGACAGAAGTGGAGGTTCTAGGTACAGTTGGGGGCCAACTTCTGTTACAAACACATTAGAGATAATGAGAGAATGGACCCTTTAACAGAGTGGTAAATTGATAGAAAAGGCTGTTTACAAGAACAAAAGAGACTCTACATGTCACACTTCCATTCCTGCTAGGGGGGTATACCTGTATCAATCCTTTGGGTAACTGAAGTTTCGACAGCAAGTGAGTTGTATGTGTACTTCAGATTGTCACATTCTCTCTCAGACTCTCCGTGTGGTCTTCTCAAATGTGTGCACCGCACTGAAGAGGGACGGAAATCAAAGTCTTACATCAGAGTGATAACTTAAGTACACAACCATTGCCAGTGACTTTCACTAGCTTTGTGAGATCAGATATAATCTCTGGAACTTGTCTTCTTACAGAACAGACTGCCCAAACCATTTGGGCTAGAATCTTAGAAATATCTCAGTTACACTGTAAATGTATATATGTGGTGCATAAAAGCATCAGAGGAGCAATTTGACGGTGGGCAAGTCCTGTACTTTTTCAGTTAAGGGTTCCAGTTAGGAGGTACCGAGGCCATGGTCCTCAGTAGGAAAAGGGTGGCTTGCCCACTTCAGGTTGGTGGAGAGTTCCTGCCTCAAGTGGAGGAGTTTAAGTATCTAGGGGTCCTGTTCACGAGTGAGGGAAGGATGGAACGGGAGACTGACAGACGGATCGGTGCAGCTTCTGCAGTAATGCGGTTGATGTATCTGTCTGTCGTGGTGTCTCTCGATTTACCGGTCAATCTACGTCCCTACTCTCACCTATGAGCTTTGGGTCATGACCGAAAGGACAAGATCCCGGATACAGGTGGCCGAAATGAGCTTTCTCCGCAGGGTGGCTGGGCGATCCCTTAGAGATAGGGTGAGAAGCTCGGTCACCCGGGGGGAGCTCAGTGTAGAGCCGCTGCTCCTCCACATCGAGAGGGGTCAGCTGAGGTGGCTTGGGCATCTGTTCAGGATGTCTCCTGGACGCCTTCCCGGGAAGGTGTTCCGGGCCCGTCCCACCGGGAGGAGACCCCGGGGAAGACCTAGGACACGCTGGAGGGACTATGTCTCACAACAGGTCTGGGAACGCCTCGGTGTCCCCCCGAAAGAGCTGGAGGAAGTGTCTGGGGAGAGGGAAATCTCTGCTTAGACTGCTGCCCCCGCGACCCGCCCCCGGATAAGCGTAAGAAGATGGATGGATGGATGGATGGATGGGTTCCAGTTAAGGCTGCACAATTAATCAAAATATTATTGACATTGCGATATTTCAATTATATGACTGACGCGATTTTCAGCTCCAAAAACGGTAAATGATATGCAGGTCGCACGAGTTAACTGGCATGCATCGTACGTCCATAATTGTTTTGCTGTAGGTATGTTTATATACCTTTTTATACCTGGACTAATTTTGTTTAAATACTTGACGGTTTATCAATGTTAGTTTGAGTTAACACAGCAACTGCTAGCGCAGACGTCTGATTCAAGTTATCGTGTGGCACAAAGGTATTGTCTCACATACACAAAAACATGGTTATTAAATGTTTCGGATTCAATGTCGGTGCCTACAAACTTCATATGGGTACAAATATACCTCAAGGGTTGAGAAATGTTGCCTTACCAGCTATGACAATGGCACAAACATAGCAAACGCCATTGCTTTAAATGAGCAGTTAAACGAATAGTTCGACACAGGCTGCACCTTTAAATTGGTAATATAAGTAAAAAATAAAAAACACTGAACTTTAACTCGATTTTTATTCAGTTTAATAGCACACGTAGGCTATGATCTCTATTTTAAAGTGAGATTATCTACGCTGTTGACACCCATGTTTGAAAATCGCAAATAACCTTAACTGCAATATTTGTCAACGAAATTGCCAATCAGTATGTTATCCAAAACCTGCAGCCCTAGTTCCAGTTAAAGAAAATAGAAACATGGTCAAATATAGGTCCATAGATTATTTATTTTTGTACTTTTTATTTATAGCTCACAGATAAAGGAAATAACTTCAATATCGTTTTCATAATATTTATTTTTATAATATTCTAATCCATGTAGGCATTATACAATTCCAAATGAAACTGCTAAATTACTCATGTTATGAATATTGTAAGCCAACTTCATGCATCAAGTTAGCTAAGACAAAGTGGAAATGAGGGTAAATGTGCTTTTTTTCATAAATTAGCCTACCTTTTTAAGCTTAAACAATTGGGTGTATCCACTAGAAACTCACAGACATCACTGACAAATATAAAACTTTAACACTATATTGTTACCGAGGGAAACACAGGGAATGGACACATCATTATTACAGCAAACAGAGGAGGAGAGTGAAACAAATCTGAAACGGAAGACAAACCTCAACCTCTGGATGGCTGCGTCCTCTCTGGGGTGGCCTCCAGGTGTTCGTTGGGCCATCACAGTTTAGGCGCCGTATTGACCATTCTCCTCCTGGATGTCTGTCTCCTTTGTAATATCTTGTATTACTGGGGAAGGGCGGCATGAAGGGTTGGCTGGGAGCAACATTGCCAATGTGTTCTTTGTGGAAGCAGCATATTCTTCTTTTTGTCCGGCGTCTTCTGCTTTTTGTCCTGCGTCTTCTGCTTTTTGTCCTGCGTCTTCTGCTTTTTGTCCTGCGTCTTCTGCTTTTTGTCCTGCGTCTTCTGCTTTTTGTCCTGCGTCTTCTGCTTTTTGTCCTGCGTCTTCTGCTTTTTGTCCTGCATCTTCTGCTTTTTGTCCTCATCTTCTGCTTTTTGTCCTGCATCTTCTGTTTTTTGTCCTGCGTCTTCTGCTTTTTGTGCGGCGTCTTCTGCTTTTTGTGCTGCGTCTTCTGCTTTTTGTGCTGCGTCTTCTGCTTTTTGTCCTGCATTTTCTGCTTTGACAAGGACCCGATGGGAGACAGGCCTGGCCCTGCTGACTGCATATGGTATGTTCCGGAGCCGGCCAGCTTCTTAGATAGTTATACTATGGACAAATGTTCGGCAAAATATCTGTTGATAAGCTTGTTACGTTTAAGGTTAGGTTTAGAAGAATGTATAGGATAAGGATTATGGTTAGGATAAAGGTAAATGTTACTGATAGTGAGTAGATCTATAGACGCACCTTTGGGCACTCTCAAAATAAAGTGTTTTTATTACTTATTTACTTACTAACATATCATAAATTGCCAAAGAATACATATTAACTACATAATGTATGTATCACATGTTCCGTTAACTTGTATAACTTTGATAAATGGCCAGTAGATTTGGAACCCTTCAATAAACCATAAGATATTATCCTCACAAGGAAAAAACCCTCAACGGTTGTTTCAGCATTTCTCCCCATTAAACTGATGAGCAGGATTAGGCCCACAATTACATCTCCCAACGTCTCCCATTTATCAATTAGTGTTTATTGACTCGTCTTGTGGCTGGAAGATAATCATGTTCCCCCATTTCAGCCCATTTGCCGGGCTTCCTTCGCTGATCTGACAGATAGGACAGATATGCCTGGGCTGAGAAGGGCTTACGTCATCACACTCAATGTGTGTGCGTGCGTGTGAGAGACAGATGTAGACTTGTGTTTGTGTGCGTTTGTTAGTGTGCCCCCGCATGTATATCTCTGTCTGTGGTGTTTATCTTCAACAGGAGAAGATCAAGACAAGTACGCATCAATCAACATAGACAAATTAGTTGACACAAACCACCCCCAATATCTTACATTAAAAAGACAGTCCTGTTATGAACTGATGACGGTTAGATGGTTCTCCCTGATCTCTTGATAAACATTCCTAGAAACCATAAACACCAACAGTAACCTCTGCCGCCACCACATTTCATACTTGCACACTAGAAGGTAAATCCAACAAATGAACAGCTCCACACTTGCCACCGCATCAAGCTCCTTCATCAAATCCTAATGACAGGGTTGTACGACGCGGACAAGATTATGCAAACAAAGACAGGAGGTGTGATGAGATGCCAACGCTAAGGAAATAATTGGCTCCATGTCAGACTCCTCACAACCTAGCATTCCACCAGAGTGGAAAGGGAGAGGATGCTTGTACCCCTAGTTATTGAATGGCTGTGGTTATGTGTGTGTGTGTGTGTTTTCATACCTGCCTGCAAGATGACCTTCTTCATGCATTTGTTTGTATATACACGTGTTTGCGTGTGCACTTGCCTGTCTCCATTTCAGCATGTGTCTGACAGAGAGACATTGTAATATAGGGAGTAGGTATGAGCTGTGGGGCTGGATGGGCAGATTGATGGATAGCTTCTCCATGGCAGGTTGGGCTCCCTAGGGACACAGAGAGACATGCTACTCGGGTGGGATAACTCTTAAAGTAATTGGGTCTCTGCTTTTGGGCCAAGACATTTTACCCCCCACCCACAATAATTTTTAAAAGAATAAAATAGAGAGGGAGTGGGAGAGAGCCAGGGTGAGATAGAAAGAGAGAAAGTTAAGTCAAACAGGGGTTGGTTAAATCATACGAGGGAGAAGAGCAAGAGAGAAATCAAGCAAAAGCAAGAGAGAGGAAGGTATGAAGAGCCTACAGTAACCATTGACAATGATACACCGTATCTTCCTAAAATGCCACCACCATTACACAGTTAGTGGGATTCTGATTAGGTTTCACAAAATAACCAGATAAACTGATGGATCCTACGTCCTCCATTACCTACTGTATCTTCAACTCTCAGCCCTCCATTACCTACTGCATCTTCAACCCTCAGCCCCCCATTACCTACTGTATCTTCAACCCTCAGCCCCCCATTACCTACTGTATCTTCAACCCTCAGCCCCCCATTACCTACTGTATCTTCAACTCTCAGCCCTCCATTGCCTACTGTATCTACAACCCTCAGCCCTCCATTACCTACTGTATCTTCAACCCTCAGCCCTCCATTACCTACTGTATCTACAACCCTCAGCCCTCCATTACCTACTGTATCTTCAACCCTCAGCCCTCCATTGACTACTGTATCTTCAACTCTCAGCCCTCCATTGCCTACTGTATCTACAACCCTCAGCCCTCCATTACCTACTGTATCTTCAACCCTCAGCCCTCCATTACCTACTGTATCTACAACCCTCAGCCCTCCATTACCTACTGTATCTTCAACCCTCAGCCCTCCATTGACTACTGTATCTTCAACTCTCAGCCCTCCATTACCTACTGTATCTTCAACCCTCAGCCCTCCATTACCTACTGTATCTTCAACTCTCAGCCCTCCATTGCCTACTGTATCTTCAACTCTCAGCCCTCCATTACCTACTCTATCTACAACCCTCAGCCCTCCATTATCTGCTGCATCTTCAACCCTCAGCCATCCATTACCTACAGTATCTTCAATCTCTGAAGGACTGTCAGAAAATGTATTTTTCTTTGTTCTGCTTTCAGCTCTGTTCAGCGGTTAAATCCTGCACAACTCTCCAATAACCAGCACAAAGGGATGCGGGGAACTCTGAAGCGGAGGGGATCTCCAGGCTACAGTAGGCCCAAGAAGGGATGTTCATCCTGCCGGGAATGGTATGGGGAAAGTGGGCGTCAGCTGAGAGGAAGAGACTGGAAGGTCAGCGTTTGAGGGTTGTGTGAATCTATCATTGCACTAGCCTGGGGCAAACACACATGGAGAAGACTGGCTTCCTCCTGCTAAATGTGTACTAGTCTGAAGCCTTATCCTATTTGTCTTACTCTTTCTCACCTGCCGCCACATCCTCTTGCACACGTTTCCACTCCTGCTCTCATTCCCTTATACCGCTTCGTGCTTTTCCTGTCATCTGTTCTTCATTTTTCTCTCTCCTTTTCCTGAGGAAGTCACACATTACATGCATGCGGAGACATTGTATATTTATCCTACGATGTCCTCTACCTGTTATTACCATTATTAGGATTTTTATTACAGCCAAATGTTATTGCCTTTTTTGATTTGGGCCAAAGTTGGGACATTTCTTTCTGCTTCAGCCCTATTCACACTTCCCGCTGCTTAGGTCTTGACCTTTTTGACTTCCCACCCCATACAGAAACTCAAGACCGCAGTCGGTGCGATCATAAAAGGTACAGGCACCAAGCTTCTGGCCTGCCCTCCACTGCCACCACCCACCCTCCTAGGGAGCACTGTCAGACTACAGCACGGGGCTATGCTACCATAACTCTGTACAAGCGGGCTCAAAAATGAACACAGGAACAGTTGAGCTATTCAGAACAAATAAAAGTGAAAAACTCTTTCCTGCCCAACAGAACGCAAGTATATTAGACAAAGTCAACCTAGTGTATGACACAGCAAAGCACTGTTAAGAATAACTGCTGTTTTAGGGGGACATACTATACTATTAACTGTGCACAGAATTGGCCCATTATGCTACAGTAGGAAGGCCAAACGGAACACACACACATACACACACACACACACACACACACACACACACACAGGAAAGGTATAAATTGGATACGGTCTCTACCTTCTCCTCCAGTGTCACTTGTGGAAGAGATCGGTATCCCATAAAAACAAATGAAGGAGAGACGTCACAGCTGTCTCTCGCCCTCCTCAGATGTTGCAATTAGCGTCACTGCAATTCAGCCGGTCTTGTCCTGCCTCTGCACTGGAATGCAAAGCCCACACTGGCATGGCTTTTAGTTAACTAATATTTATAGACAATGCACTAAAACCAATCGATTTCCCGCACTCACACAAACAAGCTAATTGTCATTTTCTTCATCGGTGTCTTGGTGTGTAGCCTCAATACATCTCTCTATTTGATTTTGGACTGGGTGGGTCGCTTCTTCCCAACTCAAACTGGCAGTTCTGCAGTTTCACTCTTTTACTCGTTCCGTCCCGCTTGCTGGCACCTCCAGTTTGGTGGCAATTTAGGAACAATCAGATCACAAACGACAGGGGAAATCAAATGATCCTGTCCATCAATATGTTGGTGTAACGGTCAAATTCTTACATTCCCATCCCTCAATCACGCCCCGCTTTCTCCATCACAATCTCTCCCAATCTCTCTCTTCTTCCCTCTCCCACCAACCAGATGATGCCATTTATCTTTGTATTCATTTGGCTAATCAATAGCAGATACACCTTATTCTGAACATGAACCCCTGTCAACTCTTGACATTAACAGACAACCTGAGGAGAACTAGCAAACAACGTGAGGAGTTAGCAAACAACCTCTGAAGAGCTAGCAAACAACATGAGGGGAGAACTAACAAACATCAACAGGAGCGCTAATAAACAACCTGAGGAGAGCTAACATACAACCTGAGGAGAGCTAACATACAACCCGAGGAGAGCTAACATACAACCTGAGGAGAGTTAACAAACAACCTGATGAGAGCAAACAGACAACCTGAGGAGAGCCAACAAACAACCTGAGGAGCGCAAGCAAATAACCTGAGTACAGCAAACAAATAACCTGAGCAGAGCAAACAAATAACCTGAGGTTAGCTTAAACAACTTCAGGGATCTAACAAACAATGTGAGAAAAGCTAACATACACCATGAGGAAAGCTAACATACAACCTGTGGAGTGCAAACAAACAACCACAAAAGAACTGTCTTTCTTACAACAGATTTCGTCATGATGGTGAACATGGATTATTTCTAGCCAGTGCATGTTTGTGAGGTACTTCACTTTGGCTCTCTGCCTATGAAACTCTCCTTGATGTTTGTGACTGATAGGACACAGCCCTCTGTTTCTCCCTTGCTCTCTTCTTTTGGCCCCTCCCCCAAATCCCTTCTCTCTTGGCACACACAGTCAGAACTTGCTGAGCCCAGTGGCTGCTCGGTAATGAGGCAGAAACCTTGACAACAGGGTCACTATCGTGATTTTGGCCTGGTAGACAAATTTCCACCCCTGTGACCAGCCTTGACTTTTGACCAATCAACATCAGCACTCATCTGGGAAACAGAATCCAGTTCACTGCTTATAGTTGTATCATGCATTTCCTGTAATGTATATGCCCAGAGCAGAGGCAAAACTAACACGATTGAACTTGCTAACACCCAACCTAAAACAATGTGGCACTAGAGTGCCAGACACCTCCTTTCAACATCCACCACACTGACCCCCGGACAATGCTAAGATTATTTAGCACTGTCCTCTGAAAGACCCTGGATATTTTCAGAATGCCTGCCCCTCTCTTTCTCCTCTCTTTTCATCTCTGTCTCCCTGTATTGCTCTCAATTAAGTGTAATTACATTTGAATTGCTTTGTTGGCATGATGTTACAAAACACTTATTGCCAAACGTACTTTGGCAGTAATTGTTCACTAACAATAAACTAACATAATTAATTGAGTAATAATAAGCAACAATGTAAACAGGAGGATAAATAAAAATATATATTTAAAAAAGACAACATATCCAATAAAATAAATCTGGCATAAGATATGCGGGTTGATTGGTCTGATTTAAAATGTCCCTTATTGTGTGGCACTCAGCATTGTATAGAACGTTTTTACATTTTGAGTCTCAGATTCTGAGACTGCTGTGATGCAGTGATTGGCCAGGCTTTCCTGTACAGGGAGACAGGTTTTCCTTTTCAATGGCAAGGCTGTGCTCACTGAGCCTGTGCTTAGTCAAGGTTTTTCTAAGGTTTTGATCTGGAACCATACTCCTTTTGTACCACATTTCACTTTGTGCTTGTGTTTCACAATAGGTAATGTAGTTTGGTTTTGATTGTGTAGAAATTTGGTTCATTCTAATTGATTTGGATGTTCTGCCTGTGAGGGTGTTGATAGAACAGGTTTGTGAGCTCAGCCCCAGGACAAGTTGGATAAAGGGAATATATATTTGCTCAACTCTTGGTATTGCAGGGCTTGGTAATGATATGAGAGGCAGTCACTGCAAAATGCAATTGCTCTTATTTCGTTTTTATTATTAGTTGATAATTCATTTATTATTAATTTCGTATTCATGAATAACTAATTATGTTATTCCTGCATGCAACAGAGAGGTCTGCGGCAGAGAAATCTAAAGCATAATAAAGCAGACACACTGAGCTATTAGAGGCTAATATGATGGGTATAATAGTATATTATGTAACAAGTTAGATTAGAAAGCTAGCTAGTAGCCTGGTGATAACCAGTAACCAAACCGGCCCCCTCGTGTTATATGTTCCTGTGCCTCTATTCTCAGCTTATCAATCTCTCTCTGACACCCCAGTGTGCTCCAGCACCTCTCGATTTACAAACGAACCACTGGTAGTTCTATGCAACAGCGGAGGGGCCTTGTCAATGAACAATAAGCACCTACATGTATAATGTACCTATCCCTAATGATGTACTGCTACTTGGATAGAAAGGAAGTATTGGTTGCCAGCTTTGATTGTGAATACTGTTAACTTTGTGTTTGCAAGTCATTTGAAATAATAATTATCCCCGACTGTGAAACACAAAGACACACACTGTGTCGCACACAGAGAAAAGACCACGTGAAGAATTCTCTCGTCGGCGGAACTCCTAGGATCTGGTCTTGTTGCGGAGTTCCTTTCGCCTTGCAGATTTGCATTTGTGCCTAACCCAATGCACACCATAATAGAATGTCAGAGAATTGTGAAGTAGCCCTTTTAGTATACGCTCTCTCAAACACCTATGCCCATATTCCTGAGGGCTACAGAGAAATTGCAGTGACGGGATTCGATTAAGCTGTGAGCAGAGATTACATGGGGGTAAGACTGAATTCATTAGTTGAGAAAGCAGGCTCACTCCTGGCCATATGCCATGTGCCCCGTTTTGTTTAAAGACAACACCGAAGTCAGATCAAACAGAGTTGGGGACGTAATGTATATTTTTTATATTTATATACTTTCTCAGAAAATGGCCTACTCTTTGGATCAGTAGTGTCCACAGTAGAATAGACATTGAATTATTTTTCATTTTGTAGTCCCATTTTGTGGTCTTGTGGGTGACATTTTGTTAATTGCAAGTCAAAGTTGTCTTTGCATACCAGTAGATTTTGTGATATTTATCGAAGTACTGGTAAATGCAGTTATCATGAGTTTTACATTGATAATCTGTTAGGGTTTCATGACTGAAATGTACGGTCTTTGTAAAGACTACAGCCTGACAGAAGCCCTACATCCTTGTAAAATTGTTGTTCCACACTTGAAGTTGGGCTTTTCAAAACGGGGGCTGTACTATTTTTGACAACTTTTCAGGAGCTCCCTAGCTAGCTAGTCTTATCTGAAAATGCGAAGAAATGACTGCTTCTAATGATAGAAAATTGCAATGGAAATTCTGGAAATGAACTCTGGATATTGTTTTTTGCTTACAAACAGGAAATGTTGATGGCCTCTTTCCACCAGTGAAATTGCAGAAATGCTTGTATTTGCATCACAGGAAACTCACAATTTAAATGGCACGTATATTTTAACACCATAATTATGGACATGTAGACAGGTAAATATAGCAGAAGTGAAATTTCACTGTAATATTCCACTTTGTTACCGCAATGATTACCACAATTGTATGCTCAATAAATTGTTCAGCAAAAATAACAATACAAAAATATACTTGCTCTTCAATAAGGACCTTATGTTTTAAACAATGATCTAAGAAACCTAGTTGAACACTGTATACAGTAACCTGTTTGTTGAACACCAGATATTCTAAGAACAGTAACATATGTGTAGTATGTAGGACAAAATGTCTGTCACGGGTTACCAAGGTTACAGTAATGTATATACTTAATGAAAATCAATTGTGAAACTTAATTGTGCATGTCTCTTATTTTCCAGTCCACTTGGGAACACTCAGTTGTCAATACAGTTATAACTATGGCTTGCATGACCAACTCTGTGCCCTTCTGGTTCATGTCGTCCCTGGCATTTTAAGGTTGGACAGTTTGGTCAGTGACAGTCACTGTGTTAAATGGAAACTAATGGGTATCTGCTTGGTGCTGCCGAGACTATCCTCTGGGCCAAGTGGTATACTTTAAACTGCCTCATACCGCAGAAACTGGAGATAGGCTCCTACGTGCCACTCTGAGGTCGAGTGAAGTCTTTTCTCTCTGTTTTCTTTGGATGGTGCTTTATTTCAGCTTTATTGCATAAGAAAAACGGTTTCATTAGTTCTGTCCTTGAGCTGTTGTTGTCTATTCTGTTTTGTTACATTTTATGTTTTCTGTGGACCCCAGGAAGATTAACTGCTGGGAATCCTAACTATGTATGAGGTATATGACGTCATAGTATTGCATGGGCAGAGCAGGCAAGTGGGCTTTCTAAATATCATGGCTATATCCTGATGGTGCAATAACCAAATGAAAAAAGACGCAGCGGTTTTTAAGTTACTGTCCGACTATGAACTAACTCAAAGACAAATCTCCAAAAGGACCATCTATAGCTTCCCGTGGTAGAACTGTAATCGAGCCAAGAGAAAAGAGAATAGAGAAACATGGGGAAGACACTGGATCTTCTTTTTTTGTTTAAGGAATTATACAGTCATGCAAATTATAATTCATTATATGACTAAATGTCGGTTTTGTCACCAAAAATACATACCTATTTTAAAAAAAGGCCTTTTAGCATTTTCAATTGCATTAAGAACCTCAAAGTCTCCCATACAGGATTGGAAGTACTGCTCTAGCAGGTCCAGGTTCTACTGTAGGTTCTGCTGTAGGCCAGGTTCTGTTAGTAGGTCCAGGTTCTGCTAGCAGGTCCAGTTTCTGCTGTAGGCCAGTTTCTGCTAGCAGGTCCAGGTTCTGCTGTAGGCCAGTTTCTGCTAGCAGGTCCAGGTTCTGCTGTAGGCCAGGTTCTGCTAGCAGGTCCAGGTTCTGCTAGTAGCAGGTCCAGGTTCTGCTAGCAGCAGGTCCAGGTTCTGCTAGCAGCAGGTCCAGGTTCTGCTGTAGGCCAGGTTGTGTTAGCAGGTCCTTGGATTTGAAACCGCATATTCAACCGTCAGCACATAAGAACTGAGTAAGTAAGCTGATGATTAAATAGACAGGTATAAAGTCTGAGAATGTGATAGGAGCGATTCGACATCTTTGCATTGTTGGCCAATTACAACTTAGGTTTCCTGGCTGAACTGGCAATGCTAATTCATGAATCCTCAGTTCCAGATGTCAGGAAAATAACCTACTCTCAGGATCAAATTTAACTATTTTAATATAGCCATTTGTCATTTGTCCTGGTGAATTGGAGCATATCATTTAGGATTTCATCAGGTCTGGGTGTTTTTTTAATTTTTTTAATTTGATGGCCTGAATATTTTTATAGAGCTCCTGCTCAGTAATCAGGGATTCTGAGGGGTTTTGATTATCCATTATAGCTTTTTCCAGTCTATTCTATTCTCATGAATTTGGCATTTTTCTCTGTTTGCATCTATTTGAACAATGTTGTGGAGGGTTTTGAAATGTCACCAGTGTGCATGGCTAATTCCTCTTGTTAGGCTCTGTGTGGATTTTTCCAGTTTTGCATAAAGTTGTGTGTGTTTGTGGACACCTGAAGTAGTGCCAGTTTCTTTCTATTGTACCCTTTTATTTTGCTCTGAGGGTAGTGGAACAGGGAGAGACACAGGAAATGTTCACATAGTAGGCGTTCAGGGCCCTGGTGGGCATTTATTTAAGGTAAATGACGGGGGTCTCCTGTCCTGCCGGGAAATCACGCTGATGGCCCCTAGGTTCTCCAACGTTGCCAGCAATACCTCAGAGCCACGCTGCCAGGTGCTGGTCCCCACCAAACAGGGGCTGTTCTCATGCAGGATCCATATACTGCCCTCAATCCTTTGGCCCCTACAACAGAAGTATGGAAACATCACAAGACAAGGCCATTCCCTGTGGCTCTAGTCCGGGGCTGTGCCAGCATCCTCCACCAGTGTAATAGAGAAAGACACTGGGAAAGGACAGAGTGTGAGTGTTTATTAAGGCCCTGGCGGGCATTATATTAACGGAGGAGGTATAATCTCTGTGGCGGCCCCCTGGTGGCGGTTTGGGAGGAATGGGATTGGATTGGTCAATTTTCAAGGAGACCGTCCGCCCTTCTTCTCCCAGTCTTTCACCCTCTTCCCTGGTTTCCATGCCAAGGTGAGGTCAGCAGGTCTTGGATTCACCCCTTCACCCTCAACTGCAGGATTTTCCCCCAAAGCATATTCCTCAGCCCCCTCCCCAAGCTGCTCCCCTGTAGCTCTCATATACCACTCTTGACAAGGCCCCATTTAGGGGATGCTTTGCAGGGGCAGACTTGCTCCTGCTGTCTGAAAACTCTGGAACCCGCTGGCATTCTTCTTTGGGGGTGTTGGCGTGATGCCGATGTAGCAGGCGGGGTTGTATTCACGCCCCAGTAGGTTTAGATAGTCTGGATGTCTCAGTATTGAAAGAGTAAATAGCTAACGTTTTGGTTCTCTCTGTCTCTGTCTGTTGGTTCTTTTCTCTCCCCAATATCTCGTATGAGGCTTTCCCTCTCCCTTACCTCTCTACTTTATAATCTGTCTCCCTCACTTTTTCTCCCTCGTTAATCTCTACCCCTCTCTCTTGCTCTCTAAACACACTTCCATTCAATTCAGTGCTAAAATTCAATTTCATTTGCTGTATTAGCCGGGCGTAGAAATGCTAATCGGGCCATGGCATGTACCTAACAAACGACTGGAACAAATGAAACAACAGAAAGCAAGTATGAAAAATGTAATGCAGTAAGCCGTTAAAATAATCCAAAACTGCCAAAAAAAGGAACTTGTAGAACAGAATAATATTGATTTTTTTTTTTAATAATGTAAATGAACATTTGGGAGATGTTTCCTCAGTACCTTAAATGGGAAATTAGACAAATTGAAATAAAATTCAAGGTGGGATGGTCCCTCACCTTGAAATCTGTCCATGAGCCAGGAAAGATTATGATCAATCATTCTCCTGGCTCATAAATGTTCATCAAAAGGAACCATCTAACATTAAGTTGTAAAATACTGAATAATTCCTTTAACAAGCATTGTCACGTTGGAAAAATTGGTTTAATCAGATAGGCTGGGACAGGGCAGAGCGTTTCAGGCCTTTCTTTCAGAGACTCCCGGCCAACGTCTTAAAGCACCCCCGCCCTCCCACTCACATTACCACACAATACACGCACACCTATCTTCAGTTCAGCATGTCTATTTGACTCATTCTCCTTCACACGGATGCATTCAAAAATGGAGATGAAGACAGACATGTTCTCTTACGGTCTGTATTTTCCAACCATATATTTAGATTGTTTTCCCACATACGATATCAGCTATCATAAGACCTCAGCTAGATCCAAAACCAATCATTTGTTATGTTGTATTTTCTTTCAGTGTCAAACAAACAACTTTGCCGAAACAAAACCAAATCCAATTGAGTTGGGTTAGGGTTATGTACCCAATAAACCCATCTATTTTTAGAAGGACGTATTCTCTCCCTTACATATTACACAAAATATTACCTCTGATATCGTCTTTCATGGAGGAGGAAGGAGGAAATTCCAAAAAATAATCACTACTCTCCCCCTAATATGCATCAGATGGGCTCACGCACACAAACACACACAATCCTCCCTTATCGTCCTTTACAAATGTACTAAAGTTTGACCACCTGGTTGTTCACATAGCAAGCGGGTGGTATTGTGATGCCCTTCCCCAGACATGGTGAGGATGTATGTGATGTGGTGCTGCAGAAGTATGTACAAGAGGAAGAGCTTTCAGGTAGAATCTTTGAAATGGTAAGGAGGTCTGTTTATAGAGCAGCACAGATGAAAGAGCCGCAAGGAAAGACACAAGGAGCGAGGCGGACGGGAAGTGGAGAGGGGAGACGTTTCCAGCGACTCTCTCCTTGCTTTCTACCTGATGGTTTCTCTGCTTGCCAGAGGTAGGAAACACGTTTACTATACACTGACGCAAGGACATGCAGCGATAGGTGATATAGCAAAGAGATGTGGATACACAGGCTTACACACTTGCACACACACGCATACACAAACACACACAAACACACACAGAGATACAAACAGACACAAGGTACAAACCTGAACAGGTTTATTCTGATCTGTATGCTGGTGTGGTGCCAGGAGGAAGCTGGGTTCTGCAGCCTTCATCTATCAACCTGTCCTTTATTAGATACACAGATCACTGTGGGCACAACACCAGGGGGGTCTTGAAGAGAAGTGGGGTGGGCTGGGGTAGGGTATGTTAGGCAGGTAGTGTGTGGTCGGGTGGGGTAGGCTGATAGTGTAGGGTAGGGTGGGGAAGGCTGGAAGGGTGGGGTAGGCTGATAGTGTAGGGTAGGGTGGGGTAGGGTGGGGTAGGCTTATAGTGTAGGGTAGGGTGGGGTAGGGTGGGGAGGGCTGGAAGGCTGGGGCAGATTGGTAGTGTGCGGTCAGGTGGGTTATGCCGGTAGGGTATGCTAGGGTGGGGTAGGGTTGAATGGTAGGTTATATTAATGCAGGGTAAGGCAGGCTGGAAGGGTGGGGTAGACTGGTTGGAAATGGTAGGGAGGGGTGGGGTAGGCTGGTAAGGTATTGAAGGGTGGGGTAGGCTGGTAGGGTAAGGTGGGGAACGGCATATTGGTAGAGTGGGGTAGGTTGGTAGGGTAGGGTACTCCCGGGTAGGGTAGACTGGAAGGGTATGGTAGAGTGGGGTAGGTTGGTAGGGAATGGTACTCCCGGGTAGGGTACACTGGTAGGGTAATGTATAGTGGGGTAGATTGGTAGGTTATGGTTCTCTGGGGTAGGGTAGCCTGGTAGGGGTAATGTAGGGTGGGGTAGGTTGGTAGGGTATGGTATTCCCGGGTAGGGTAATGTAGGGTGGGGTAGGTTGGTAGGTTATGGTTCTCTGGGGTACAGGAGCCTGGTAGGGGTAATGTAGGGTGGGGTAGGTTGGTAGGGTATGGTACTCTGGGCTAGGGAAGGCTGGTAGGTTATGGTAGGGTGGTGCTGGGTAGGGTGCTGTAGGGTACACATTACAGAATGGTTCTATGACTGTCCCCGTAGGCGAACCCTTGCTCTCCAATAGTGGGATGGCAGATGGTCAAGATGCTTCCCCAAAGACAGAGATGGTGATATGGAGCCCAGTTCCCACATCCCTCCGGCATTCCTGACTGCTGTATGATAATGGATGTTAAGGACAGTTGGTCTTGACTTGATGGGGGACATGGGACTATGGTGTTGGGTATGTTCTGTTGTGTTTTCATACAGAGGCACCATCTGAAAATTAACGCCGCCAAGAACACAAGTGTTAACAGTTGCAAGTGAGAGCCCAGATATGTGGCTGTGGAAACTAAACAGGCATCTCTGGCTTCTCCACAGGACCAGAGCGGAGACGGAACGAGGAATGATGGCTTATGCAGACATGATGAGTTTCCTTATTCCTTAGGTTTGATAACGACTTGGAGTGCAGTGTTGTGTAATGTGCTCCCTGCTTTTGAGGTGTATGGAGGACATGAGAGTACTGATGTGGCTATCGAAGCATGCAGTGTAACAACTAGAAACGGTGTGTGTGTGTGTGTGTGTGTGTGCGTGCGTGTGTGTGTGTGTGTGCGTGCGCGCGCGCGCGCGCGCGTGTTCCAGTTGAGCATCTTATGTATAATGTGTCTGGGTGAAGGTTTACCGCTCTGTGTAGAAGTACCTCCTTCAGGTGTAGATGGCTCAGGATCAGTTCAGAACAAAGGAAAAAGGTATATTGGGGCAATTCTGACATTTTTTATTTCTACTAAAGTATCTATGGAACTGTTCATTCTGTGTGTTTGTTTCTGGGGATCTATTAGAACCAGGTATGAGCCAATTCCTGACTGAAGGTTGACAAGCAAATCAGGTTGTGACAATGGTCTTACTAGGATTTGACTGTTTGTCAAATGTGTTGACAAAGGTATTTCAAAAGAAAACTAAATATTTATAGTTGTGGTAAGGATTGCTTCAATTCACACAACATTTGTTGAATTATTTAGTCCTTACCATTATGTTGTCCTTTTCAAATGGCAAACCATGAAAACTGTATCCTGCTTTATGATATATTGATAAGAAGCCATGGTTAGAACAGTATGTGTTGAAGTGTGTATGTGTAGAATTAAGACAGAAAAACATATTGTAAAAAAATGTATAATAACCTCAGACACAAAACGTCAGCTCAATTCACCATAGAGTCTTAGATAAAAGAGTTTGAGAGCACTTTGGAGAGCACTTTGTTTCCAGGTGGAACCCTTCTTGGGTTCTAAGAACCCACTGTGGAAAGGGTTTTATAAATGAATCCAAAAGGTTTCACCACTGAAACTAAAAGGGTTAGATAAAGGAATCGTTTACGGGGACAGTGAAATAACCCTTTCATGTGTATTGAAATGGTTGGAAACAAGACGGTAAAGATTTAAAACGTTCTTAGCACAGCTCTGCTGTAATTGTAGGTACGACGTGTTAGCCCAGTATCAAAAATCTGCACAGCCGTGCTTAAAATGTTTGCTCACCATTAAGTCAAAATAGTGTCTGACATATTTAGATTAAATGTGTTAGTTTAATACATGCTTAAATACGGTTTAATCTTTTCATGAGGAACTTGCCCAGCAAATCTACTTTTCTACCCAGCCAGCAGGCCATTTGTTCGATTTGCACTTTTATCGACCAATTTTATCGACTTTTATCGACCAATTTTATCGACTGGTTGTTAAGTCGATTAATTCATGTTGCTTTTGGCATTGGTCGGGCAGACAGCCATGGAGACTGACAGGGCTGCCTGTACTCCTGAATACTGCACATCATCTGGCTCATCAAGTTAAGAGATTCCTAAAAAGGCTACAGAGGCAGCAGATTTGCATCCTATACCCATTGGACCGTTTGAGATAAAGGGGAGTTATTGTAATCACAACAATCAACCATTAGACAATGCTATGCAAGCTCCACTTTCTGGCCTTTATAGTTAATATGAGCCAAATACACAGCTAACACCATCACTAAAAATGTCAAACTGAAGCAAGTGAGACAGTAAACCAGCTGCATTTCAATTTTATTGGGCTTGTACCCTGGGGATCGCTATTCAAAACCGAAACAATGATTTGAACAGTGGAGAGGCAGACACCAACGTTTGTACAAACACCCTTTGTTGCAACGCTTTCACTAGGCTTGAGACATGGGAAAATGTCCCATCTAGGTTGATGGTACAATGTATAATGTTTCCTCAGTACAGTTAACACATATCCTGTACAGGGCGACTTGGAACACATTTCAGTCAAGGCCCCTGGAGTCCACTGTCTCATCCTAGAGACTGCAAGAGAATCATCATATTTTGTTATTTACGCATATATCTCAGTGAGTGCTTACGGTAGAGACTTCCTGTTTTCACGCCGTCCGTTGGGCTTTTATTTTTTGAAAAGTTCTTCTTACAAAACCGACAGTTGGAGCCGAACTGTCGGAGCGGTAAACAAATATCCACTTTAGTCTCTGAGAAAACATGGCAGTGTTGCTATACAATACATACATGTTTTAGAATTGTGTTTCACTAAACACTTTAATTAACAATGAATGGGGGAAACAAGCATGCCACAAGTAAATTGGTCGAACATTTGTTTGAAAATGTGCACCTGAATAGTGCAGTGGTGAAGTTACCACCTCATAGTTAACTGTGTCATTGGAAGACCTGGGTTTAAATCCTGCTTGTAAATTAGTCATGGGTTCAGCGGATGGCATGACTATTGTCCAGCACCACCTGAGTTTGGGGTTTAGTTATTGTGGTCAATTTGTCTATAGCGACGTGTTGTGGCGGCATGGATGCCGGTACATTTAACCAAGATTGTTGGTTGGAGAATGCATTCCTCCGTCACATAGGATTACAGCATTCACTCTTTGGTTGAGTGAGTATTATGCCAAGAAGCATGACAACATAAGACGCTTCAGAGGACACATCTCAGCTACAATTCTTGTGTGTCCGCAGGGAGCATGACTTCACTCACAAATTGGACACGACAAAATTGAGAAGGAAAAAGGGCTAATAAAATCCAGCATTCTTATAGGAAACATGTAAAACAAATTCTTAATGATAACTGTCGTGGAAAAATCATGAATGCATATTGTATGTTCTGTGTGTTATGTGTAAACATATTCACTGCTTGTTAAATGGGCTTGCAAAACCACGGGCCCAAACAGAGTAGGACACTGGTAGACAACAGGAAAAGGTTGATGAGAATTTAGTTGTTAGAGGCAGCTGCTAGAATTGAGATATATGTTTATGAGTTCATGTAAAACATCTGATTCCTGGGAAATGTCTATGGTGGCTTATTGTATATTGAAAACTGCAATCAAAGCTGTTGCAGGGCTAATTAACCTGCATATGTCATTAGGGCATATTAAGGAATATAAGCTGTGTGTTACTTCTGTTTGACAGAGACAAACGGGAAGTCCTTGTCTAGACTGTAAGTGTTTTCTTGATATCATCAATACAGACATTTGATGAGAACTCCTGATCTCAGAGTTCTGTCTCAAAAGGAAGTAGTTGGTTTATGGATAGTTTTCCAAAAAGCTGTTGTGAGGTTCTGTTCCCTTTGGTGTTCTGTCTTTGCCTGTAGCCTGTTTTGTTTGGTTTTTGTCTTTCGTTTCTGAATGTGTTCTGTCCCTTAAGTCCTGATTGATTTCACCTGTTTGTTGTTTAGTTCTCGTTAGCTCCCTATAAAGTGTGCCCTCTTCTGTTAGCCCTTTGTCCGTCATTGTGTTTTTCTGCTTGGTTTATGTTTGTCCCAGTCTGTGGGTTTTGCCTGTCTGCCTGCTCGGTTCTTGTAGTTTTCTTGTTTTCGTTCTGTTATTATAAGCTTAAGTCTATATGTAAGGTCCAAGAATTTTGCAGTGAAGAAGTCAACGGAACTTGACCCAAACTAAGGAAAAGCAATGAAAACGTGTGGAGGAAGAATAAAGTGGAGGACATAATCCAAATCTCCCTCCAAAGGTTGCATACATTTAGGCTATTGTTTTTGCATATTTTTCAAATAACAAATTTGGCACTAGATTTTTTATGCAATTGACTCATACGTGTATTATTATATTGATACAGGAATGCCCAGGAATGGTTTTAACCTATAGGGCTGCTTACAAAGGAATATTGTAAGTGTGTAGAATTTGTGAAAAATTAATAAAGCATCATGTAATCATGCAGATGAGTCAAGAAATAACATGAGGTTGCTAAATGAAATGCCTGCATGAATTTACATCCCAACACACATGCAAGCACGCCTACATGTGATTTTGACAGTAATAAGACAACAGGAGAGTGGTTAGGGGGCTGAGTGTGTCAAAAATTATATGCGGGACAAAATATCATGCCAACTACATTACACTGGTACACAGGGAAAACACAGAAATTACTATTTTGGCGCTGGTGTCCAATGGTCGAATAATGAGTTAGTACATGTAACGCAAACTGTTAAAAATACAAACACAGTCACCGACAGGCTACCATGTTAGCTCATTTTTAGCTTAGCTAAAAAAAATGCGGTGTTCCCCAAGGCTAATAAACTCAAGTTGAGTTTCGAAGCACGAGCAAATTTAGGACACGTCTGAAGAGACTGCGACTGGCTACATCACTTGGTCACTGGAGGGTCCTTCTCGACTGCCACTGTGTGTGCATGCAAGCGTGAAATGCATATTTGCTGCAGGAGGACTAAAGAATACTAATCATAATTTCCACCTGTCACGAGAGGAAAGCGCATTCATTCTCTGCGTTCCAACAGGAAAGTGTAGACTCTGTTCAGTAGCGTACAATCTAAAGACAGATCAAATGAAACGTTACTTTGACTGATAGCCCACTGATTAATGCGTTATGGAACTGAGATAGTGATGCAAACACAGTCCGCGGAGACAAACACACACACACACACACACACACACACACACACACACACACACACCTATCAGACAATTCACTTTGATTAAGGTAATATAACCTTCAGTTCTCCACCCCCACTCATGCATTCACGCCAATCATTTTAATTTACCCTGATTGGCTCATGAAAGGCCTAATCAGACAAAATGAGTTTGAACGCGCCAGCAGCATTAGTGCGTCGGATAAGTGATTCCTGAATAAGTTTAAAATGACGGTCCTATCCTCAGTCATTGCTGTTCAGTTCACGTGGTGCTGAAAGCTAATGAGAGAAAGTATGTTCAGTATACCCCCACCGGGAAAGGAGCAAAGCCCCCGCACACCCCACACCCCACCTCGTTCATGGGTGTCGCTAACCTTCATTTACCAGTGGCGGTCCGTTTGTTGGAAACTGTTGCGCGGGACTATAGAGGAAGAAAAGAGGTGGAAAGAGGGCAAATAGGTAGGGGCTGTGTAGCCTACGTACAAAACCTGTGGTCTCCACTCTCTAGCCTACATAAGTAAATTGACCATAAATCCAATTCCCTGGTGCGAGGGCGGTAGAGAGAGTGAGAGAGAGAGGGGGAGAGAGAGAGTATCCGGGAAACAAGAAGCAAATAGCAAAGAGACGCTAATTAGACCGGCAAAACCGGCCCGGAACCGTGGAGAGCATAGCCACAAGGCTACTTGTCGGTATTTGAAGTAAGAAGATATTATTTTCTCAGTTGGCTTATTCCATCGATGCTGGTGGCTGGAATGGAATTGTCTTAACGCAACTTACGGTCACAGCAGTTGGACTGCGTTTTACATCTGTGTGCAATACCTAGCTGTCAGCGGATTAAACGGTCGTCTACAGAGCCTGCTGCCGAGGAACAGGGGGATTTCAGCACCCTGGACAGCGAATAGCAGTTGAGGTAAGCGGTCCTCAAAACTCAGCATTCCAGTGCTGGATAATGAAATGTATTTCATGTAATGTTTTGCCAGAGTTAGAAAGGGGGAAGTGCATTGTTAAATATGAATGAGAAATGTCAAAATATTTGCGTATACTTTTCCTAAATTCGAGGAGGGTGAAACATTCGAAAATGCGATATTATGTATAGGCGGAGTTCAGGTCAATAGGGGTGTTGGTAATATCATCAGAAGGATACAGAGACTGGTTGCTCTGTTTGAATATGAATGCTGCTGCAGCTTTCTTTCCTTAGGCCAATTGCCCTTGCGATTTCAAGTTTATTAGGGTAGGCTACTCGACATTGACTTTCAATTAATTTAAGATCGCACTTTCACAAATAACATGAAGTGTATAGATTGTGCATGGTGAAGACAATTGTTGGAGTGAATGGAGACTCAAGTGGTCATAAAGCACAATTGCGCGTGCCGAATTGTCAACCGATGTTGATCTCATTTGGTGGGGGGGGGGCAGAAAAAAAACCCCACTCCGTTTATTTAAGGCAGCTATTTATTCTGAGGAGTCAGCGCGTGTCCACTCAGCAGCATAAAGCAGCTCATGCCTCCGTCTGCACATAGGAAATCAGCCAGCGTTCAGCGCGAGACGTTCTTTCCTTGGCACCGAGCCAAGAGGAGTTCCCCAAAAAAAGAATGTCCGGCTCCGACCCCGGGCGCGTTGCACTCACGCCCCCTAGTAATTCTAACAGGCTAATAAACTGTGTTGATTTCAACGAAGACCAGACCAATGCAAACTCAAGACCTCAACATACATGTAGCCTACTTAATGTGTTAGCTTTTTAATACATTGACCTCCATTAACCATCTGCATTCTTTAATATAGTATCTAGGGCTTGAGGTATACAGGCACAAACCAATGGAGCTTGTCTTTCAGTGTCTCTCGTTTGGACAAATGCAGAGATACTGACTGATCTGTTACTACCTGCTGTTTTGATTTTCCTTTACAGCATGACCACTTATCCCATCCTCCTCTCAACCATTCGAACAGGACAGCCATCTTTCACACTCTTCCTCCCTCTCTCACACACTCTGTCCCTCTCGCACATATTTCCTTTCCCTCTCTCACACACTCTCCCTCAATGTCTCTCACACTCTCCCTCTCTTACACTCTCTCCCCCTCTCTCACACACTCTCCCATACTCGCTCTCCCTCTCACACACTCTGTCAATTAAATTCACTCCCTCACCCTCTCTTTCTATATGACAGTCTCTCACACATGCTGTTTCACTCCCTCTCTGCTATTATGAGGCACTCATACTGTGAGAGCGACGAGAACGTTACCAGCTAAAAAGAAAGGAAGACACCAAAAATCTGCAAATGATAGAAATAACATTATTCCAGAAGAATGCTCTCCGGTGTCCTTCGGGATTTAAAAAGCAGTCCTATGATTGTAAAATAAGAGTTGTGGGTTACTATAAGTACACAGATATTTTGCCAATGCTCTTGTTCGGAGCAACGTAAAACTAGTGGATCCAGCATGTTAAAAGCCTGCAGTGCTACTGTCTGTAAATGTTTCATTGTATTTATTAGGTGAACCAACAACCAATTAATATATAATGTACAGTTAATTGGACAATAAATAGCCTAGGTATTTCAATAGCCTTCCCACTGAGACAGAGAAGACAATATGCATGGAGTCAATTTCGTATTCCTTCCAACAAATAAAATACAGAGGGCACAGTAGACTTCTGATTCTGATTCAGTAGACTACATTTCTGATTTATCATGTGTAAGACTGACTCCTATAAAGAAAAGCTGCTGTATATTTATCCTCATGTCTTTGAAAAAGGCAAGGGTTCCTGGATGAATTACTTACCCATAAAGAACCTGGCCCAATGATGCGAAACACACCTACATATTTCCCCCCTTTCAGAATTTTCTCTGCATCTTTATTTTACAGTTAATGTTTTCTAATCCTCAACTATTAAATCGAATACCTAATTAAGGGAACCTGAATCCTGCCACGTCATTTGGGTTTGGGTCTGGATATTGACTAGGCCCAACACTTAACAAATGTTGCTTCTCGGGTCAAGTGTAAAAAAAAAATACAATGTCTATTTTACTGATGACAGTTACATACAAAAAACAAAATCAGTATAGGAACCCTGTGTATTTTATGTTAATTAAACTGCTACAACACTGTAATATAAGAAACATAGCATTGGCATAACATGTTATTTCAAAATCGTGGACTAGTGTGAGGGTGTATATCATTGACATGTTCACTTGTCTGTGTGTGGGGAAAGTCGCAACGTTTTTAGTAGGTAACAGTAATACCAAGGGAGCTATACTAATGAAATTGTCAAACTATCATCACATTATCACCATTATACATCACAAATCCTTGCTGGTTTTACTGCATTCAATGAGGTCTATATTTAAAACGATATGCACAACCTGTGGTGTTATTTGTCAAGACCAGTGACTTTAGGGCAAAAAACTATGAAATCTGTTTACATAATATGTTCCAACGTGTTCAACTAGAGACGACAAAACACTAGACTTGTTTTCCCACACAGAGAAATGCACACAGTGCCCCCTCCCCCACATTTCCTTTAGCAAATCTGACCATAACTCAATTGCCCTGTTTCTTGCCTATAAGCAAAAACTTCAACTGAAAGTACCAGAGATGCGCTCAATATGGAAGTGGTTGGATGAAGCAGATGCTAAGCTGTGCTGTCCAATTACAAATGTAGCAGCTACTGTACATTTCTTGGGGTCCACATTAAACATCAGACACATGACAGAGTATAAAACTGTTACTGTATAGATAATACAACCTACTATTGATAATATTACATTCAAATAAATGCTTTAAAAATGAAACAAGAGCAATATGTGGAAGAGACACCGATAAAATATGATACACAAACTATTCATATACATTACACATCATATTTCTCAACAATACAATTAAACCTTTAGGAAAAGGAGATACAAAATATATATTGTGGTGCAGCGTATCTGTTTCACACAAAGGCTAGCCAGCTACATTACTGTTTTGTGAAAACTGACTGAATTATGTTCCGTGATTCATCCGGCAAAGTTGAGGAGTTTACAGCAACAGTCACAGGCTTAATTAATAAGTGTATTGATTTCTTTGGATTACAAGCCACATCCAAACCGCACTAAAGGCCAGACCTGCCGTTTTAAGGAGCGCACCATAAATCTTGACGCCTACAACAAACCCCTTGCTACGAACCCTGAAAAACCGTCAGACAGGCAAAGCGTCAACTGAGGACTGAGATTGAATCCTGCTACAGCGGCTCTGACGCTGGTTGGATGTGGCAGGATTTAATCACATACCACAAAGGGAAATCCAGGCGCCTGCTGCCCGGCAACACATGCCTACTAGACATGCTAAATGCTTGTTACACTTCCCACTTCAAAAGGCATTTAGCATCAACACTGAACCGAACGTGAGAGCTCTTGCTGTTCAACACAAGGACGTGCTCTGGCTCTCTTTGATTTCAGCGAATATTTAACAGGTTAGCATTTGCAGTCAGCGAGGCCAGATTGAATACCAGGGCACATGCTCGGAGCATACACAGAACAGCTGGCAGCTGTCCTCAGAGATTATCTACCTCTTCCTGACCCAGTCGGAAAATACCAACTGGTTCGGGGCACACCCTGTGGCCATGAGCACTAAGGCAACCCCTCCTAAATGACGATCACCCCGTAGCGATGTAGCCGTTAAAAACTTTGAAAGGCAGGTCGTGGCTCACATCGTCGTCATCATCTGAGACACTCTGGAACCAGTCCATTGCCCTTACCACCACAACAGATCCAAAGAATCACTTACACTTGACCATGCCCTCTGCTATCTGGACGGGAAGAATGCATCTCTGAGAATGATGTTCGTCGACTGTCGGGGGCGTGTTCCTTCTTCGATTGATTACTCGCTGTGTGGTTCTCCCCAACACTAACGGCTTGATCACTCTGCTGGCGACGTTACAGTGGGTGTAACGTCGCCAGCAGAGCCCTCAGTGGGTGGTGAAGATGGCCCAGGGTATCGCGGGGGGGCCCAGCTCCCACCCATTCAGGATGTTATCTGACCTGATGTCAGACAAAAACCTGCATCATTACCAAGGACCCTTGAAAACTTTCATTTGCCTAATGTCATGTAGCATTTGCTTAATGTATAGAGGTTCCATACCAGAAGGCTGTATCTGGTTATATCTGCAAGGCATCAGACTGCTGAATAGTTGACCTGTCTGACCAGCTTACCAAATCTGCTGTGCACACACACACACACACACATTGACTGATACAGACAGACACATAAGCACTCCCAGTCAGTGAAAATTGTTTTGATAAATTTGATGATACTGTTCAGTTGTCTCGAAAAACATTGTCTGTTTGTATCCCTTCTATCTCATTCGATTATTTCTGTTTTTCCCAGTCATTTTTGAGCAGAATCCAGCATGTAAGAATGTTGTTGTGTGATTGGCCTTGTGTATCCAATTACTATTAAACAACTTAAAACTTGACAGCAACCTGTTAAGCTTCTATTCCCAAGCCATAATACTGACAGACAAATAAATTAATCAAATGGCTGCCATGTCTATCTGCTTTGCCCTTTTACTGTACTATCCCTTTAGAACAGACTACATGCAAACACTAGACAGACACAACACACACACACACACACACACACAAACACATACTGACACTGAAGATTGGCTCGGTTCTGGTTCTCCTTATGATTTCCGCTATAGTTATTCACTGAAAATGTTTACTATTTGTTTCTTTCTTCATTTGCATATGACAAATACATCTGATTAAATTTCTGTATTTTGTTATAATGATAAAATATTTTATTGTTGCAATATTATTGCATTTTTGAATTCCAGAATTTCCAGAATATTCATTTTTTCAGAGACCCATAGATAGTAAGGTAATCAAGAAAGAATTTAACAAAACCATTACATTTCAGTGCCCTCCCAATGAGACTAAAATATTCAGAATCTCCTCACTGGGCCCCATTAACACTAACCTAGGAAACTGTTTATTACATGTGCATGTATTTGAAACTATTTGGGGATACATATCTGAGCATAATGCTTGTTTGAATTTCAATCAGAATATCATCATCCCCAATCAACTGTATTACATTATAAATAGCTTTAACTACCGCCAGCAATTATTAACAACTCTCTTTAATAGTATAGTTGGATACTTCCAAGACAGTGTTTTTCCTGTGATTGCATTTTTAAATCACAAATGTTTCCTTCCCATTGTTCTGCATGCACAAAGGGAAGAGTGAAAACCCACCACTGCAAAGCCATAGATGGGAACTCGATACGAGCCCACAAATTACCTGTTGGCCGAAGTTAAATATTTTGGAACTTATATATTTAATCAACCACTTTGAATACAAGAAAATCATGCACATTCCATAACGGTTGATCAGCATGAAAATGGGCCTTTCTCTCATTTCTCATTTGGACCATTTTGGGGAAAAGTCCTGTTGTAGCACACCTGTTTAAATTCCAGAAAAAAAAAATCAGTATCTAATATAAAGCATACATTTTAAAGTCCAACTTGTTTGGGCTGGCCAGACTGTCCTCGATGAGCTGGAAATTCCTGGTTGATCTGTTGCTAACTTGCCAACAATGTGCAGCAAGAGTTGCTAATGATCCATTTATGTAATTTTGGTACATCCTAGCATGTTTGAAATGTGCGTGTGTAATAAGTGACATCTCAATCCTTCTAAATAATTGTCTTTTGTAAACTATGGGAAAGGCTGACATTAAAAAGTTCATTCGGCTTGTAACATTTTCAGCTTTCCAGAATAGAAAGCATATTGATTTCTCATCAACAATAAAATTGTCAAAACATTGGTTAAAACCTAGGCGGCGTCTGCTCCCTCTGTCTTCTGGCTGCCGTCCTTCTCCAACCCATGTCACTGATGTAGCACGGCCTTAAGGGCAGCTGGGAGAGGCATCGTGGACGTGTCCCTGGTAGCTCCTCCATCTTGTTGTTCTTCCTCGGCCTCGGGCTGCTCTGCTGGGGCCTTAATATACTGTACCAGCCCTTAAGAAGTTCTCATGAGAGGCTGCTTTACAGACAGTGACTGGCCCTGCTAGCTGCCTCCAGAAGGTTCTGGAACCAGCCAGCGTTTTCAATCAATCAATCAAATTTATTTACAAAGCCCTTTTTACAACAGCAGTTGTCACAAAGTGCTTTACAGAGACACCTGGCCATAAACCCAGGGTTTCAGGGCGGATTTCCTTTGGGGCGTTGGGTACAACACGGATGCAGCAGGCGAGGCTGTGTTCATACCATAACCGATAAAATATTTTATAACAGAATTTATGTTTCAAATGAACATTTTCCTAAACCTTTCATGGCAAAAACAAGTCCCCCAAAAATGGAGCTTTTGTGATGCATTGATTTTTGAAAGTATATCATCACACAAAATGTATCAGTGAAAATACGCAGCACTCATGCCTTTCATTAAAGTGATGCATGCATGAAATCAATTAAATAAAAATAAATCTGCATCAACACCTATTTTCTAGCATAACACTGAAAATCGTTCTCACGGTACTGTTAACATGTATGTTTGAAATGGTACCCAACCCAACATGGATTACAGTTCATCACATTTAAAGGAAATCAATGAAATACCTTATAGAACAATGTTTATTTAGTCAGTCAATCCAGTTCTCCAACATAATTCCACTGGAGAGAAACTGCAAAGGGAGGCCAACAGCAATTTTACAGTGAATATGTAAATTTGCTCCAGGTCCGTTTGCTCCAGGTCCGTTAACCAGGTCCGTTAACGGCTGCCTGCAATTCACGTTTACATTTTTAAAACACATCAAAAACACAGGTGAGGGAAAGAGCCTCTGAACTGGGGGTCTTGAACTTCCTGATTTACACATATATCATCACCTCAGCACAGCTGATGTCGGCTGTCTAATTAGAAATAAAAGGAGTAGCACAGCATTAGGAGGAAACACACAGAGCGTTCAGATAAAATCCAGGGCTGTCATAACACACAGACACACACACACACACAAACTCACATACATATTTTGTACACTGAAACTCACTATATTTCCATTTCATCTCACAAACAGTTCTAGGAAACCAGAATGAGTGGCTGACAGTTTGATAAGTGTGTTCACTTGGGTTTTTCCATAATCTAGATTGCAGGCCAGTGCATTTTAATGAGGGAGCATCCTAACTGTGCAGTGGTTTGTGTATGCCCTGAATTAGATTTACTACAACTCTTTTTATATTTAAGCCCCTCTAGACTGATATCATTAAATCGAACATTGCTATAAATACACAACAGGCCAGTCTGAACAGGCAGAGAGCAGGCTGCACACACACACACACACAAACAAACACACTAACATGTACATACACAAAAACACACACAAACACCCCCCTCACACACACACTTCAACCATCCCCCTTTTCTCACTCTTTGTCAATTGTGGTCCATTTGAAGGGTCAGAGCCAGCCAATCTTGGCGGCACTGAATGTGGTTGTCTCAAATAATATTAGGCTGCAATGAGCCACACCAATAAGAGACGTGTGTGTTCTGAATACAGAATGTGCTTACTCACTCCACACAGCACTTTGAATGTCAGCCTTTCCTACAGAGTACCGAGGTGTATTCAGGAGCTCTGTGCTGCGTGTTTCGGTTCTGAGCAGTTGCTCCTTATTATGCCAATTCTTCATTGTGCAGCGCAATACAGTGCTTTGCTGTGCCTTAACCTACTGGTTCCATATGTGGTTCTGTGATCAGGATGCAACACAGCTTCTTTAGGTTGGCTAGGTTGCTTTCTAAATGTCATGTCACAGTTCCTAGTTACCTGTGCAAATATGTAATCAGTATTGTACATGTATGTTTGGTCAGCTTTTTCCCCCCTTTTTTTTTTTTTACTTTTGTAGATCAGTCATTCATGTCAACCAACCTAATGGATAATTCTGTCGTTATTAGCATAATTTCTGCACCCGCCACCCCTTTTCTCCTTGTTTTTAAAATTTTTCGAATGCATACTCTCATACTCCATCACACAATCTCACACCCCCCCCAAAAAAATAACAGACAAACAGCCAAGCACAGCACCATCTAAGTAGTGCGTCGTCCCTTGCTTTTATAACCAAGAGGTGTGGGAGCTCACATTCCAGGAAAACCACATCTTAAAGCCAGTAAGACAGACTTCTTTTGAGTAAATCAAAAATGTACTTTAGGATCTGATTGGATACGACAGTTGAACTACATAAACATGATGCATTGTACATTTTATTCAATACAGGGATTGCATTCATACTTCCTATAATGTATGTAGAAACTAAGGATCATTAGTGGAATTAAAGGAATACAAAAATGATCCACAAAATATTATCATACTTCATCATATTGGACATAGGTTTAAACATGCACCTTGCTTAATGTTGATTTGAATGTGATCGTGAAAACAGAAAGGCATCTCAAAGTATCTTACATGTGCAAAACCAGAATTTAAAAGCAATCGGAAAGTCATAAAAGGTCACATTGATCTGCTTACACTGGTTGCTCGTGATGCAACTGATTACAGCCAAGTATTCCGATTACGTGACCGACTACATTAGTTACTCCAACCATGTTCTGAAACGGTGCTGCTGTGTACAGCAGGCCTATAATCTCCATGACATAATGGCATCCACTCCAGTCAATAACCAATTGGCAACAGGGATCAATAAGCCTTAATACTGTCATGTACAAAATGTGGTCAGAGACTGGGAGAAATAGGCAGCTCGAGGCTATTTGGTTCAAGATTAGGTCTTTAGGAAAGAAGTTGCTTTTAATTATCAATCACATCGTATTAATATGCCATGAATTATACACATGTACGTGTCATCGGGTTTATGTAAATGTAATATGTAATTGCAGCCTTGTATCTTGCCCTCTTAGAGCCCTCTGGGCAAGCAGTTATCAGACATACAGGGCAGATTAATCAGCTCAAGTGTTGTGGCCTGCCCTGTAGGAGAGGGGCCCTGCCCTGTAGGAGAGGAGAGCCCACTGAACATACTAATCTGGTCTGACTGGCCTATTACTGCTTTATGACTGTAAAACTGCTACACTATCTTACTAATACATACATCTGTTCTATCAAGTGTTTTGCCTTCATTTTAGGCTGCTGTATTGTCAATCTGGTCAACCTGTGCATATAGCCTGATGCCCTATTCTATGGCTTTATGCATAATTTGTCCACTGTATGCAAGGCAATACCCGCTCAGTAAAACAATTGGTGGCTTATGATAATTGTAAAAAGGGATTACGTATTAGGCTATACACTCCAAACAAAGAAACAAAAACCACAAATTGGCGGACGAAAAACACCACCACATAGAAAATATCCATAGACTTGTCGTTTCGAAGTAAGGATTGTTGATGTATGTTTTAAACTTGTATAAGAAACCATAATGGAGAAATAAAACATGAACATTGGATTTACAACTCCATAATGTCTCATACTATGTATAGGTGCTACAAAGCAAACGTTGGTGTCATACGAAGCTTAACCACTTGCTTTGAAGGGTAAAAAAAAAAAAAAAAACTCTATAGGACAATAACAAAAAGAAAATGTTTTTTTATAAACATTGAACTGTACAACTCAGTCTTTAGCTCTGCCTTAAATGATGCCAGAGATTCTATAGTCCTGACATTGACTGGAAGTGCATTCCACGGCTTAGGAGTCACAAAACGGGGAGCCCTGTCACTCATACGTCTTCGGTCTGCCGTTAAGCTGCTGAAGTAAGATTAACCTGGACAAGTCAAGACAGATACTGATGTACTTGGGTCCAGAGTTGCGGATAGTCTGGTAGGTGTGAACCGGGTTTTTAAAGTCAATGTGTGAGCAATTGAGGAGTCAGTAGAGGTTGAACAACACTGGAGTGATGTGATTACGGGGGGAGGTGAAGATGAGGACAAGTTGTGTTTGTGCAGCACATTTCTGGGTAAACTGAATCTTTCTTAGGCGTTTCGTGAACTTTCCGAAGAAAAGGGCATAATGAACGTCCAGACAGGATGAGATAAATGCGTGGATGAGTCATTAAGGGGGCTCTTGAGTTGGTTTTGAACCGCACTAGAGACAAGGGCTGTGATACCACCAATACTGTAGTCTGTAGACAACGATCTCATGGGATTTGCATTAACCGCTCCATGTCAGAGCCTTGAGGGACCCCCAGGAAAACTAGCACTGGTGCCTGATGGTTTGGAGTTGTTTAGAAATGTTCCATTCATGGGGCTTATTCAGGAAGGACAGGATGACCATAGGGATGTATGGTCGTTCTGGAGGTCGTTGTGGTCACGTCAAGATTTCTTTCACTGAGGTGACTATGGACAGGTTTGGCTGTAGAGGGGACACATCCAGTGACGAGAGCCACGTTAAAAGTTTCCATGAAGATAGAGCCACAGCAGATATGCAAGTCTTGACGAGGCAAGGACAGGATCAAGTGAACCAGCGTCAGGCCTCATTGTCGGCCTGGTAACATCAGGTGAGTGTTGTGAGCGCAGGGAGCCGTAAGACTGAGTAGCTACAGCGGCACAGAGGATAGTGTTATCAAGGATTTTTTATTTAGCTTGGGAAGAAGCACAAATATTGATTACACCACTCAGGCTGAGGAAGCAGAATCGTCCGCAGGTTGGAGGGGCACAGCCGAGAGCAGCAACCAGAGTTGCCGCCGTTGATCAGTTGTGAGTATTAGGATGTCTGAGCTGCATTTATGGCCTGTATTCTTGCTGATGTTGCTCAGACACCCGAGCGGGCCCAGTTAGCCCAGTTTTCTTATACCATTATAGCAGATGATGGCCAGTTGCTTTGATGGAGGGCAGCTCCTCAGTGTGTTAGGGGGGAGATTTGGTTGAAACACACCAGGCTGGTTTTCAAAGGGGCAACTTCATCTGGTATGTAGGCCAAGGCATTGTCGTATTGAGCCACAGAGTCAGTCAGTGGCAAGCTGGAGATGGATTCAATAAGACGGGCTGTTTTTAGATTTTGCAAGCTCCAGTGCTGAATGGATGATTTCTTGGGCAGAGTGGGTAAAGTAATTGCTAGGGTGAAAGTGATGAGATTGTGATCAGGCAGTCCTGACACATTTCCTTCCAAAGTGAACTCCACACCTATCTTTCTGTGAAAAGCTGAAAGATGGAGAAGGAGCATTTTAACCACTCTGAAATTCATAGACAAAGCTACGGATGCTGACTGACCACACGTTCAGGATATGAACGTTATAGTTGGGACCATGCTTTGAGGCTGCATTGTTTGCTTACATTTACTTTGTTAACAAACATTAAAGTAAACCAAGCTGATATGTATTTAGGGCTATGCTTGCGTACTACAGTTGAACTAAGTTCATAAGGCATTTAAAATGTACATTCTTTTAGAATCAGTGGACAAAAATGATTCATTCATAGGTCTGGAAGTATATGGAGCAACTCTGGATTGTCCATTCAAAGCCCCATGCAGTCTATTTTGTTTTAAATCATCACTGGATGTTTAATAAACTGAATGCATTTAATGAAAATATCCAGAAAATATATATTTTTAAAGGTGCATTATGCAAGTTTTAATGCCACCTATCAGCAGTGAATTTAATATTGGTTCTATTACTCCATTAGGATCTGAAACAATCATTACTAACCACGACTATGAGCATACCGACCGGTCTGAAGCAGCGTCACCCCCAAACGACCATGCTGGAGCCCTGAACACAGACTTTCGTTTGAGATGGTGTTGAAGTTGATCAAAACTTAATCTGGGCTATCTATTGTGTTAGATGCATTGTCATGTTTCAGAGACTCATTGATGGCTAGCTAGCGAACATGAAACCATAACCATGCTAGCTACAGTAGCACTAGCTGGAACAATAATTTGCACACTTTGACCCGTTTGCACAAGGCCAAATCTAGCAGGAAGGCAATACTGTCGCTTCTTTTGAGCAGCTTATGCATTAGGTTTGTCTTTTGCAGAGAGCGTCACCCGGTTGTAACACTATTTTCCAGCAAGAAATGGAATCAAGGAGTGTCTGCTCGGACTAACGCTAATGTTAACTAATTGTTTCGACAAAAGACTTTGGATAAACCTTCCTAAAACATATCTGCGCTCATAAAAATAAAGAACATTGAATGATTTTCTACATCGTATAATTGTTTCTCCATCATGATCAATCTAGTGTCTTATGTAGATTTCCTTGACTATCTTCCCATCTAGCTAAATGAGGTGATGTAACTTACTTGTCATGTAGAAAGGTAACCAACTCTGCAAACTTCAGCTCTCGCCATCTAATAAATGACAAATTGACCCTCGTTTTACTCCATAAATTGTCTTACTCACGTTGCTCGTGTTTCTTCCATATATTTTCATTTCTGGAGCATTCAGTGTACATGAACCTAAACAAAGCCTGTCATTGGCCTTCGAATCACACACCTTCAAAGAACTACACGTCTATGAACGTCCCGGCCTTCTACAGTGGTATTTGATACACTGCCGATTTTGCAAATGTTCCTACTTACAAAGCATGTAGAGGTCTGTAATTTTTATCATAGGTACACTTCAACTGTGAGAGACGGAATCAAAAAAATTATATCCAGAAAATCATATTGTATGATTTTTTTAAATAATGAATTTGCATTTTATTACATGACATAAGTATTTGATCACCTACCAACCAGTAAGAATTCCGGCTCTCACAGACCTGTTTGTTTTTCTTTAAGAAGCCCTCCTGTTCTCCACTCATTACCTGCACCTGTTTGAACTCGTTACCTGTATAAAAGACACCTGTCCACACACTCAATCAAACAGACTCCAACCTGTCCACAATGGCCAAGACCAGAGAGCTGTGTAAAGACATTAGGGATAAAATTGTAGACCTGCACAAGGCTGGGATGGGCTACAGGACAATAGACAAGCAGCTTGGTGAGAAGGCTGTGGCGCAATTATTAGAAAATGGAAGAAGTTCAAGATGACGGTCAATCTCCCACGGTCTGAGGCACCATGCAAGATCTCACCTCGTGGGGCATCAATGATCATGAGGAAGGTGAAGGATCAGTCCAGAACTACACGGCAGGACCTGGTCAATGACCTGAAGAGAGCTGGGACCACAGTCTCAAAAAAAAAACATTAGTAACACACTACGGTGTCATGGATTAAAATCCTGCAGCTCATGCAAGGTCCATGGTCCAGGCCTGTCTAAAGTTTGCCAGTGACCATCTGGATGATCCAGAGGAGGAATGGGAGAAGTTCATGTGGTCTGATGAGACAAAAATAGAGCTTTTTGGTCTAAACTCCACTCGCCATGTTTGGAAGAAGAAGAAGGATGAGTACAACCCCAAGAACACCATCCCAACCGTGAAGCATTTTCGGGATGCTTTTCTGCAAAGGGGACAGGACGACTGCACCGTATTGAGGGGATGATGGATGGGGCCATGTATCGCGAGATCTTGGCCAACAACCTCCTTCCCTCAGTAAGAGCATTGAAGATGGGTCATGGCTGGGTCTTCCAGCATGACAACGCCCCGAAACACACAGCCAGGGCAACTAAGGAGTGGCTCCGTAAGAAGCATCTCATGGTCCTGGAGTCGTAAGAAGCATCTCAAGGTCCTGGAGTGGCCTAGCCAGTCTCCAGACCTGAACCCAATAGAAAATCTATGGAGGGAGCTGAAAGTCCGTATTGCCCAGCGACAGCCCCGAAACCTGAAGGATCTGGAGAAGGTCTGTATGGAGGAGTGGGCCAAAATCCCTGCTGCAGTGTGTGCAAACCTGGTCAAGAACTACAGGAAACGTATGGTCTCTGTAATTGCAAACAAAGGTTTCTGTACCAAATATTAAGTTCTGCTTTTCTGATGTATCAAATACTTATGTCTTACAATAAAATGCTTAAAAAATGTATTTAATTATTTAAAAATCATACAATGTGAGTTTCTGGATTCCGCCACTCACAGTTGAAGAGTACCTATGATAAAAATTGCAGACTTCTACATGCTTTGTAAGTGGGAAAACCTGCAAAATCGGCAGTGTATCAAATACTTGTTCTGCCCACTGTATATCTTACATCCAACCATGGGAGTGGGGATAGTATCAGTACTGACACTTTGCCAGAGAATGTTTTTTTTAACATTACCTGATGATATGTAAGGGTTATTATCTGATTTTTTCTATGGAAAATATTGCATAGGGCAACTTTTACCAACCTTAGCTAATCGTTTGGGCTTTGAACAAATTGGAAGATGTTTCTATGCCAAGGCCTCTAGCTGAAAGGATATTAAGCCCACCCGCTCATGCAGACAAACATTCAGTTATCTAGTATAATCACGTTAGATGCTAACATCAGGATATGGGCCAGAAGTTCCATACCACCTAAAGATTCCGAAATTCTAAACTAAATAAATGGCATTGTCCCAATTTTCAAAGTTTCCATTAAATCACTTCTTAACAGGGACATTGCCAATGGTTGGCATTCTGCTGCGACATGCAGGCGCACTGGGCAGGGACTGTGAAGCAGTCAGTGCCATGGAAACTGAACTGGTCAGGAACATTTAAACAGCGTGTCTTCTGGAAGAAACATAATTTTTTTCAACCTCCGTGTGGCTAAATCGGGAAATGACAGAAGAAATCAGTGCACATTTAAAATTAAGAGGGATTTTACTTTGATACGGCTACACTATTGTCTCACACAATGGGACTGAGTAAGGGGAACGAAGGAAGAGGGACAGAAGCAGCATCTGGCAGACAGCAAGCCAGTATGAGACACAGGGCACAGGTTACAGAAATGGAGGCAGTCGTCCAAGTGGTCACCAACATTAAAATACGGTTTAATCCTGGAGAAAATGATTTTTATTTCTTCATTAAGGTGATGAATATGTAAGCCCCTTTTCACGAAGACGTGAGGGCTATCTTGTTAGTGTGTATGTGTGTGTCTGATTCTGTGATACCTGCTTTCATTATCATTCAGTCCTCTCACCCAACACCTCTCCCTGTCCCCCTCGCTAGTGGAGTCAGTGGAGTGTGTGGCTGACATTTCCAGGGGCTCGGGACAATAATGGGGCCTGGAGACAATAATGCAGACACACACACACACACACACACACATTTTCAGGGGCCCGGGGACAATAATTGAAGGAACTGAAAAATGGCAATTCTATGTTTATTTACATATTTACATTTTAAACAATTCTTCATTATTTAATAAAGCCATTTATAAATATGTACTCAATTTCCTTCCTAGCCTGTGTGTCTGGTTGTGTACTTTCATTAGAATGTTTGTGTGGTACAAATATTATCTCTGACTACAGAACCTAAGGTCATGCGTTAATCACCCTATTTTGACCCGTGAGTAAATTACTCTGTTTTACGATATGGTGCCAGGAAGCATAGATTGGAATGTTTCCCCAGTTGATAAGAGGGGCTATTCTGCAGGACTAGTCTTGCAATCCTTAGGTTAGCTATCCAACCTATTGCAATACTCTTTTAATGTATTTAATTCACTTGATAGATGAATTTGTTGACCATATGGAATTCATCTGAAACGTGTCAAAATCCAGTTCCGTCATAACGCAGGGCTCACACACGCACACATTACGCAGAGACGACGTAAAAGCTGTGCTTCCATATCAAAAGACACCCACGTGTCATCAAGAGGAACACCCCGGAGTGATGCTGACAAACTACTGAGTGGAATTGTACAGGACACACTTCGTCTGGTCGTCTGACGCGTGCAGCCGTGGACACATCCGCGTGTAGCCCGGCGTGTGTCCGGCTCAAGACGGCTTAGGTTGTGTGGGAGAATCTGTGCGCACGCCTTTCTGCGCGTGTAGGTGAGTAGGCAGCGGGCATCCGGCTCAGTGGGGGTGAACGACGCTAGACCCCCCGGTGCCCCTGCTGTTACGCCGTTTAAGACGCAAGACGAATGGAGATCATCCCGCGGCGTGACAATCTGTAAATCAGGCGCCAGGCAGGCCTTAGACGCTTTGCACACATTGATGTTTGGTGAGCGCATGAACACGTGTACGGAGATGATACGGCGAAGCCATTCACACCGACTGGGGCTTTGACCAAGCCGGTGGCAAAAGGCATGGTCAGTTACACTGGCAATTCGAAAAAAGAAAAACGATTAAGTGCTTATAGGATGCTCACCCGTCTTTGTTCCTATTGTTTTTGATTGGAGGCACGTTCGTGTTACGGTTCATGAGGTATAACAACAGATGTTTGGTCGAGTGGATGGTAGCATGGGACATTAAACAGCTATGATGAAACGGACCCAAGTACAGACAGGAAAAATACAAAGAGACATGATCCTAACACTGAAGGACAAGCCGGGATGATATGCCTTCCACGTTTCCCTTGTTTATGATGTACTGCAGCCTGTCCAAGTAGCTATCTTCCAATAATGTTGTGGGAGTGACTTTCGAGTGTCCTCTGTGACTATGTCATGTAAGCAGAATGAAGAATGGCACTATTACACGAGGAAATAAGGCTCGGTTTGCTTTGCAGCCTTTTACACAATACACTCCAGTGGGAATGTAGTTAGCCTGGGACCAGATGTGTGACCAGGCTAGAAAGTCCCCGGGCCCATTCACTGTTTGCTATGTACATGTAATTACATTGTGTACTCTGGGTATAATTCAGTGTCAGCACCCGGCCGGGAGTCCTGCAGTCCCTCTAAGCTGCTTCAGAGCGTCGAGACTGAGGGGATTTAATTATAATACACACACATACCCGAGTGCACACACACACACACACACACACACACATACACGGCGTGCCAAGTCAAGAGGTGATGTCACCTGGCGCTGCCCTCACCTCCCCTCACCTCCCACCCCGGCTTGTCACCTGCCAGCCCCCCTGCCCTGCTACAAGCTCAGCAATGGGGGGGGGGGGCGGGTCACAGACACGGCAAATTAACCCGGCTGTCCCGTTCTCGGTGACCTGCTTGTCGTGACACGGGGACGTGCGCGGCAGTGCGTCTCGCCCCATCGAGCGCCAAGATGTACAGCATCGGCAGAAGGCCCGGACGGGCAGACTGTACTAGGAGATTGCTGCATCGCCAGCAGCAGCTTTAAAACGTGACAACGACTATTGAGACGGACACCAGCCTGCCATCCATTTGAGCCACACTGTTAGAGACCAGCTATAGGGTGAAGGGCTGTGTAGTTGGGCTTGCTGATCTTATCTGGTCTGATCTTATCTGGTCTGGTCTGGTCTGGTTTGGTTTGGTTTGGTCTGATCTGGTCTGGTCTGATCTTGTCTGATCTGGTCTGATTTGATCTATTCTGATCTGGTCTGTTCTGATCTGGTCTGGTATGGTCTGGTCTGGTTTTCCTACTAATGGGGGATATGGGCTCTGGTCGCTGGAGCAGCTGGCTGCTTCGCCATTGCCTCTGGGTGCTGAGGCTTACGTTGTCACTTGAGACAGCACACTTCATCTCCTCCACTCTACTAAGACTCACAGCACTACCAAGAGAACGCCAGAACACACTTGGTCACACACAGTCACACACACTCTACCCACTGTGAGTGCCACCGTTTCGCTGGTGCTGTACTCTCAATGTCCAACCTCCTGACAGTAAATGTGTGTGTGTGTGTGTGTGTGTGCGTGTGAGATGTTTATACTTCTATGACTGTCAGATGTTTGGGCATGTAATATAAGTAGATGATTCTTCACACTGGCGTGTATGCATCAGTATCTGCAGTGTGTGTATCTGAGTTCAACCATTAGCATGTTCTCTTTGGTTCTGTTTTCTTTCCCTAACATGGCCAGGTACTAATAGGCATTCTGAGAGCAGCACTGGCTGCAATTATCCCAGTGAAGCATCAATAAACCAAGAGGAAACAATCCACGCCTAGCCAATCGCTAAGCATTCACTTGGGTGGGGAAACGCTATCACCATTGCAACTACACATTTCCAGTTTCCACACGTGTAAGCTTATAGGATTACTCTGAACAAACGACCAGGCTCACACCGGCCTTGAAAGACACGTAAACATAAAAAAGGATCTGACAAAAGTAAAACCACATGTTCCAGATGGGAGTAAAACCAATATGGGTCTGTATATAACCAGATTCGGTTCCAGATGGGGCCTTGTGGTTGATTTGTTTGAGTACTCGGTCCTGGGTCCAGGCATATCCACAGCTCTTTGGCCAACTGCAGGAGGTTGCCAGTGTTAGTGCCCATAGCTTTATCTGAGAACCAGACAAAGGGAGAGAGATGGCTGCAGCAGCCCTGGATGAAAGCCACCATCTGCAGGCAAACTGCTCCAGCCAACTCATCCAAGTCCAGCCCTCCACCCTCAGGGCATGCTGGGTGAAAGAGATGGCTCTATATGAAACATGCAGAGCTCGCTTTATGTATTCATGTTTTATTTTCTCTTGTTCCTCTTTTCAGTGATTCTCTCAACAAAAAGAATTCTAACAACTATCTGAACTCTCTTCCCCTAAACCCTTCTTTCTCTCCCCATTATACTCTTCTTTGCTCCCTCTCCTCTTGTCCTTCTGCATCCCCTAATCTCCACCTCCCATTGCTCTCTCTCCCTTGCCCCTACTCCTCTTTCTTCTCCCCTCCCTCCTACCCCTCCCACCATTCTTCCCTATTTCCTTTTCCCCTCTTCGATATTTCACCCTGCCTGAAAATGTCTCCTTCTCATGTGTTCACTATAGAAATTGAGAGCATGGTTTTCGTTCTGCACCCTTAGTGCATACCTAGCAGATCCATGAAGTATGCAGTCTGTCTGTCTTCACAGAATCAATATTTTGTCTTGGATTTGAACACTGCTGACAAGTTTCCTATCAACAGAATATAATGTATTTTATTATTCCTAGAGTCTCCATGATGTCCATCCCTTATGAGCTTGTAGGACATTGTACCTCCTGTAGTTCAGCAGAACTGGCTTCATATGTATACCATACACATATTCCGGCATGTTTCTGTTGACATGACCTATTGATCAAACGGGTGTGTAACTGTCTAAGACAATAAAAACATGTATTTTTCATCAACGATGCAAGACAATGAAGCAATGTAAGGGATACCAAATCCAAAACTTTAATAAAAAAAAAATGATTTAGAATGTTATTAAAGTACAGACCTGGGTAGACACCTGTTATTTCAAATCTCATAAATACATTGACTGAGTTTTTCTGATGTGCCAGATTTCTGTTCCATTAGTTCTATTGTAAAAGGCAATCTCAATCGATCACAGCTAAAGTACTTGAACTGAAACAAATTGTAAATCAGCTTTATCTGGTGGTGGTCTCTTACATAATATGCCAAAAGCTCCAGACTGTTCAGCAAAATGTAAATCTCCTCCATTTTCTTTTTTGTTTTAATATTCACATGATTTCCATTTTAATGACATAACAAGCAACGCAGAGAATCATCATACGATCTCTCCTTCTGAAATATATTTTCAATAACCCAAAATAATAGAAGCTTATCTACAAAACAGAATTTTATATATATATATATATATATATATATATATATATATATATATATATATATATATATATATATATATACTTGTGGAAGGGGAACATAGAAATAGTCTAAATAGAACATCTCTTAACAAACAACCCAAAGCCGTGTAGCATAAGGGGTTCTCATCTTCCAGTCATATAGACGTGATATTAGTTCACCAGAAAACAAGGTTAAAGCTATGGTGACTCTGCTCAGCTGGTCCCCTGCTTCATGCGTTTGCCAGGATGTCCACCTTTCCATTCAAATCCTTACTTTTCACCAGTCCCATAGGGCACTGACCAAAGTAGTGCCCTAACTAGGTAGAAGGCTGACGTTTAGGACACACGTCTCGGCAGCTTACCTGATCAATGTTCCAATTCCCTTTACACCCTCCCACACTAATTATGATATTGCTGTGGATTCGCATAATAGATTTTAGACAAAGGTCGGAGTGACTTCGGCCCATTCATTTTGCGACGTGATTTTGAAAGGTCTCTGTGCTTGTGGATTTCATGACACGGTTTCTTTTTCTGTGTTGCTTAACTCTCTTTCTTTGAGTAACAAATCTGCTGTTGGACTGTGTGCTCGGTGTGACACGCATGTAGACACACCCACACACACGTGCGTGTGCTCACACATGCACACAGACACGCAAGGGACTCAAAGATCTATACCTCAGCCGTGCTCCAACTTCATCAAACTCACTCTTTCCAATAATCACCTCATGTTTCATAGGGAGCTAGCTTACCTCAAATTATCTCTTTAAATATACAGGGAAACAAATTCACCAGCCGTGTCAAGGATCTAATGGTCACAATTAGTCACTACTTGTGCTAATGTGCATAATTTATAACCACTACAAACTGGTTTTCATTTGTATTCGTACAACAGTTTAAAAGACTGTAAAACCGATTTGTATTATCTGTGTCCTGAGCAGGCCAGAAAAAGCAGGTTAGATATCAAAATGTCTCCATGTGTTGTTAAAACACAGGCTCATATCCTGCTCAAAAGACCAATGGAAACAGTGTCATCTTGTAGTCAGGTTTTTGTACATCAGAGAATATTCCCCACTCTTTAAGTTGTAGATGTGTGGTCTGAATGGGACTTTCAGTCAGAGTTGAATGATTATTCAAAATGGCTGTGAGAGTGGATTGCCAGATCTAGAACGCCACTGAAGTGTCAGCATTGACTTTCAAAGTGGTTTGAATTGAGGGAGCAATCGAGACACAGCCACTGGAGTCATAGGCATTTATTACCTTAAGATATGCCTCCCACAGCTGAAGTTACCGCTAAGCCCTTGGTAGCAATGACATATTGGATCAGATGAGGCTTCTCAGTTAGACCCATTCTCCTTATGCCAAGTCTCTCTAGATAGACAGGTTGCTTCTAGCAAAGTATCAATGACACAGTGTAACCAGGGGTGATGGTACAGTCCAGTACAGTGCGGTGTCCCAGTCTAACGGAGAAACACCACACCCGTGAATCAAAAAAGTTCAAAACCCCAAGGAAAATTATACCATGAGTCAACTGCAAGAAAATTAGGAAATTGACCTGAAAATGACGACACCCTCTAAAGAGTGTTTTCCCACCTGGACCACATTTGTGTGGGTAGCCAACAGTATTGCCTTTTGAAATGATGGTTTGACAATCTAATGATTTGATAATTGCTAGTGGTTTCATGACACACTATAAGCAAGGTGCAAATTACCAAGAGACTGAGGGAGCTCTGCCTCTCCAAATGAGAGATGAGCCCCACTAAATGCGAAAGAAGCCAAACGTGGGTGGCATCTCTAAATTGTAAACTATTTAACAGAAAATACTTCAGAACACCCCCACCTTTCGGTCTTGGTTTAAACCATTTATTTTGACGTTGCTGGCTGCGCTTGTCAAGTGCTTGACTGCCACAAGGCGGGGGTGATTAACACAATGTCGTTGTTGAACTGCAGTGGCAGACACAAACCATTAGTTCTCCAAGTGACGAGCAGAGGCTGGTTGTGAATGTAGCGGTTCCACAGAGCTGTTTCCATGATAACCTGTATCAATCAATTTGTTTAAATCATTGTTGCATCATGTGGTGAAAAATCAATCATGTTGTGCTGTCTTCCTGTTAGAGGGCACAGTACTCTGCTTCAGTTTTGATAGTGCTATTATTTTGGAGTGGACGGGTGCAGGTAGCCAACTATTTATTGTAGCCTACTATGTAAAGTGAATTGTTGGGCAATCAGATCAGACCTGGTTGTTTCCATGCCACATTAAAAGAGTACATATTTTTACTTTTAAATGACAAGCTGATACTATTTGGCCCTTAGAAAAATGCAAGCGCATGCATATAACAGAGACCCCTCCCTTCATTGTCACAGGGTAATTTGCACTCCGGCTGTAAAGTAATAGATCATGAAAGTTAAATGACAAATACCAGGCCTACTATGCCCATGGAGAGAATATTCTAAATGTGATTCTATGATTACACCCATAAAACATTTAAGACAACCACAAATAGTGAGCTCCTTACCAGTATGAAAATTTACTTTTACCCCTGAGCTAAACAAGTCTGTACACTGCAGTGTCAGTTGGGCCAGAGTGGACTAGTTAAAAATAGGTGGTTTGTCACCAGTAATTTCCCTGCCATATCCACATTCTGCCTAACCTAAGTTTGAGTACAACTCCCATCTGTATTTTAAGCACTTTGCACCCAAACCCGTGATTTGCTTATCTTTCTGAAAATGTTTTGTCTATCTATTTTTTACACTTTGTACAAAATGTGTTTTACATCTAATTTAGATTGCTCCAAAGTCTGGTTCCACCACACAATTAGAATTAGACTGGAGAAATCCAATTATTGGAACCCTACATAAATACAGTATCTAACAAAAGTGAGTACACCCCTCACATTTTTGCTATTTTTGTTTATATATTTTCATGTGAAGAAATGTATAACAGTGTAAATTTGCTGTCCCCTCAAAATAACTCAACACACAGCCATTAATGTCTAAACCTCTGGCAACAAAAGTGAGTACACCCCTAAGTGAAAATGTCCAAATTGAGCCCAAAGTGTCAATATATTGTGTGGCCACCTTTATTTTCCAGCACTGCCTTAACCCTCTTGAGAATGGGGTTCACCAGAGCTTCATAGGTTGCCACTGGAGTATTTTTCCACTCCTCCAATATGAAATCATGGAGCTGGTGGATGTTAGGGACCTTGCGCTCCTCCACCTTCCATTTGAGGATGCCCCACAGATGCTCAATAGGGTTTAGGTCTGGAAACATGCTTGGCCATTCCATCACCTTTACCCCCAGCTTCTTTAGCAAGGCAGTGGTCGTCTTGGAGGTGTGTTTGGGGTCTTTATCATGTTGGAATTCTGCCCTGTGGCCCAGTCTCCGAAGGGAGGGGATTATGCTCTGCTTCAGTTTGTCACAGTAAATATTGGCATTCATGATTCCCTCAATGAACTGTAGCTCCGCCACACACGCTTGACACCATCCAAACCAAATACGTTCATCTTGGTCTCATCAGACCAAAGGACATGGTTCTAGAAATCCATATCTTTAGTTTGCTTGTCTTCAGCAAACTGTTTGCAGGCTTTCTTGTGCATCATCTTTAGAAGAGGCTTCCTTCTGGGACGACAGTCATGCAGGCCAATTTGATGCTTTGTTCGCCGTATGGTCTGAGCACTGACAGGTTGACCCCCCTCCCCTTCAACCTCTGCAGCAATGCTGGCAGCACTCATACATCTATTTCCCAAAGACAACCTCTGGATATTTCGTTGAGCACGTGCACTCAATTTCTTTGGTCGACCATGGTGAGGCCTGTTCTGAGTGGAACCTGTCCTGTTAAACCGCTATAGGGTCTTGGCCACCGTGCTGCAGCTCAGTTTCAGGGTCTTGGAAATCTTCTTATAGCCTAGACCATCTTTATGTAGAGCAACAATTCTTTTTTTCAGATCCTCAGAGAGTTCTTTGCCATGAGGTGCCATTTTGAACTTCCAGTGACCAGTATGAGGGAGTGTGAGAGCGATAACACCAAATGTTATATACCTGCTCCCCATTCACACTTGTTACCTTGTAAGACTAATGAGTTACATGACACCAGGGAGGGAAAATGGCTACTTGGGCCCAGTTTGGACATTTTCACTTAAGGGTTGTACTCACTTTTGTTGCCAGCGGTTTAGACATTAATGGCTGTGTGTTGTGTTATTTTGAGGGGACAGCACATTTACACTGTTATACTGTACAAGCTGTACACACACTACTTTACATTGTAGCAAAGTGTCATTTCTTCAGTGTTGTCACATGAAAAAGTATACTCAAACATATACTTTTGTGAGATACTGTATGAACTGTGGGCTCATATTTAAGACTGTGATTTATTTTGCTGTTTACAAGCTCACACTCAGAAAAGCATGTATATTTTACCTTTACTTGGCTGAAATTTGTTCAAAGAAAAAAGGAATAAATGTTATTCTAGAACCATACGTGCCACCATCATTGGAACATATTCACCATATATTCCATGTATTCTAACTTGGTTTACCTACTTTTAGATACATAGTGAAAGAGACAGAAAGACAGAGTAAGATAGAAAGCAACACATATTAGGGTGTCTGGCCTCTTCTGCCCTTGTCCTCCCAGTCTAGCCGGAGACAGGGCCCAACCTACTGCTATGTCATGCTAAGATCATAAGCTGTGAAGGACGAGACCTGAGCTCCTCCTGTCTCTTTTGCTCCTCTCTCATTCCTTTACTCCCACTGTGATCTGTACTAAAACGCCGGGAGGGAATTAGATAGAAGAGAGAGAGACGGGGGACAGAGAGAGACGGTGTGCCTTGCCGGGCGATAGGGGTGTGTGTGTGTTCAGACTGATAGCTTATGTGTATTTGTGCCAGCCATGGAGTGTGTTTTTGCGTGAATAATGGTTTGTGTATTCCTGAATGTGTGCATGTGTGTGTGCATGCATCAATTTTATAGAGGGTGCGCTTCTGTGTGCATTCATGAATTTGTGAAATTTGAAGTGCGTGTGTCAATGCTTACTTCTGTATGTGTGTGTGTGTGTGTGTGTGTGTGTGTTGCTCATCGTCTCCCTGCTCACGGCTGTGGTTAATTATTCACAGGGGCTGTGCTGCAGAGATGAAGTGAGAGGCCAGGGGATAAAGGCACTAGAGGAGGAGGATGAAATTATTAAATCCTAATGATGGAACTCTGGCTGCATGGTAATTTCTTCAATTGATTTTGAAGAGGTGCCCATACAGCTGGGTCAGTAACGTAAGAGATAGACTCCCAAGTTCTCTAGCTCTATTGTTCTATCTTCCCATCTCTCTCGTGTTACTTTGCCGTCTCCCACTTTCCCTCTCTGGCTGTCTACCTCTCAAGCAATATTTTCTTCTCGGTATCTCCTTCTACATCTCTATCATTCCCTCAGTCATCTCATCTCTCCTTTTCACACTCTCTCTTTCTGGCTCTCGCTTCTCCCATATCCCTCTTACCTTCTTCTGTTCGGTCAGGTTATTCACGTTCTGTCATTCCACATCGCCAACTGATCCTTTTCCTCATGTGAAGGAGTGTGAACAATTGTTACTATTACATTATTAATATAGTTCACGCTTTTCTTGGACAAAATTTGTCTTCCAAGAATTACATTGCTTTCATTCATTCTTAAGACAAAAAAAATTGTTTCATTACATGTATATACCTAAACGTAGGATTTGTTCTGTATCGTAAAATATATTTCTTCAATAAACATTTAACAATGCATGTTAAATAATTACACACATCATGAAAATGATCCTGGGGGGAGTAGGGTATGATGAAAAGTAGAATGAAAGATAGGCGATATATTCATCGCATTATTGTATGATCCTTGTATCTGGTCAAGCCACATTGAAAAGAACAGAGGGATAAAAAGGTCAATCGGTCCTTTGGTTCCATTTTGGTTTGGCATTTCAGAAATTGACAGTGAACATACTACTGGGACTTTACATTGGAGATTTGATATGTTTGGTAACCGGGCATCTTTCAAGAAATTTGAATGAAGAACCTTTTGGGATACAACTTAAGTGAACTGAGTCACAAGAGCCGGCTCATTGAAAATGCCCATCAATTTGCAAAGGACTGAAGAATGTTGGTTATGTAATTATTACCACAGAATGTCTGTTTTGGTTTTTGTTTTTCAGTTTTTGTCATTAGTATTTCTCTCTCAAATACAACTCTTTCCAAAAACAGTTGGGATGCTGCGTAAAATGCAAATAAAAACAGATTGCAATGATGTGCAAATAATTTATCCCTGTATTTAATTGAAAATAGTACAAACGCAACATATTGAATGTTGAAACTGGGAAATGTTATTGTTTTTTGAAAAATACATGCCAATTTTGAATTTGATGCTAGCAACACGTTTCAAAGAAGTTGGGACAGGGGCATGTTTACCACTGCGCTGCGTTACCTCTTCTTTTAACAATACTCTGTAATCGCTTGGGAACTGAGGAGACCAATTGCTGTAGTTTTGAATGTGAAATGTATTCCCATTCTTGCTTGATATAGGATTGCAGCTGCTCAACAGTTCGGGGTCTCCTTTGTCTTATTTTTGTTTCAAAACGCACCAAATGTTTTCAATAGGTGACAGGTCTGGACTGCAGGCAGGTCTGTTTAACACCTGGAATATTTTACTACGGAGCCATGCTGTTGTAATACATGCAGAATGTGATTTGGTATTGTCTTGCTGAAATTAGGAAGGCCTTCCCTTTAAAAGACGTTGGTTGGCAGCATATGTTGCTCCAAAACCTGTTATAAACTGTTCAGCATTAATGGTGCCTTCACAGATGTGCAAGTCTCCCATGTCATGTGCACTAATGCACCCCCATACCATCACAGATGATGGCTTTTGAACTGTGCGCTGATAACAAGCCAGATGGTCCCTCTCCTCTTTAGTCCAGAGGATGTGGCGTCCATGATTCCCAAAAATAATTAAACATTTTGATTTGTCAGACCACTTCGCCTCAGTCCATCTTAAATGAGATTGGGCCCAGAGAAAGTAGCAGCATTTCTGGATGTTGTTTATATCTGGTTTCCTTTTTGCATGGTAGAGTTTCAACTTGTATTTGTGGATGCAGCAACGTACTGTGTTCACAGACAATGGTTTTCAGAAGTGTTCCTGAGCCCATACAGTGATTTCCACTACAGAATCGTGTCTATTTTTATTGCAGTGCCGTCTGAGGGCCCGAAGATCATGGCCATCCAATATTGGTTTTCACACTTGTCCCTTGTGTACAGAGATTTCTCCGGATATTTGTTTAATGATATTGTATAATGTAGATGATGAGATCCCCAAACTCTTTGCAATTTTATGTTGAGAAACGTTATTCTTAAATTGTTGCATTATTTGCCTGCGCACTCTTTTTGATACCCTCCCCTTCTGAAAGACTCATCCTTTCTGGGATGCTCTTTTTATACCCAATCATGTTACTGACCTGTTGTCAATCAACCTAAATAGTTGTGAGATGCTCCACCTGTTTAGTTTTACACAACTTTTCCAGTCTTTTGTTACCCCTGCCCCAGCATTTTTTAAACCTGTTGCTGGCATCAACGTTTTTCTCAAATATGTCAAGCAACAATAACATTTCTCAGTTTCAGCATTTGATATGTATTAGTTTGACTATTTTCTATTGAATAAAGGGTTTAAATGATTTGTACATCATTGGATTCTCTTTTTCTTTACTTTTTACACAGTGTCCCAACTTTTTGTAAATGGGGTTGTATATCGACCATTATGACAAAAGACAAGTTTGTGTTCTAGGCAAGAATACATTTCATCATGTTTTGGAAAAACAGGGCACACTGATTACTCGAAATTGACTCCCAGATGTATAGTGACTGTTGCCAAAACATTTCAATTGAAGATTTTTTTGGTTATAATGATTCTTTTGGCAATCCACACTAGACCTAAATGCCCCCATCCTGCTGATGTGAGCAGGACTCTTCATATGCGTTTTTGGATGAGAAGGCTAAGTTGTCATTAACTCTTTTATTCATTCGCTGGAATGTTGAATGTGGCTTAGCAATTTGTCATCCTATAGCAAGGGTTTTACTGCAACCCCTTCACAGACTTTTTTACTGAATCATTTGTGATATTTAATGCACTGGCACAAAATGTTGGCCATAAAAAAAACATTGACTTTGCTTTTCATTTTTAGCATGCTTTTTTAAAAATCAGTTATTGTTTTCTTCCTCAAATCAAGAGCGTCACCAGTGAAACTTTCTTCTCTTCAGACTACAAGACCTCCAGGGGGCATATTCAATTTGACAGAGCAATTTGAGGGAGTTTACGCTACTAAATAATCTTGTGGCTTAAGTAATCTTCATAAGCTTTTGTAAAATGTATTGTAGTATCAAACGGCCATAAGATATCTAAGGGTGAGATAGCAGAGCCCTTTTGTTCCCTTGTGAGTTCATGTAATGTTATACCTGTGTGATCAGGTGGTATTGTACCTGCGAGGGTTATTGTACCTGTGAAGTCATTGGATATTGTACTTTTGAGGTGACCTTGGAGTGAAGTGCCAAATTTTTTAGCTCTAAAGTTCTAGATATAGCAGAGCGACTTACACAAGCAATTCAGGTTAAGTGTCTCACTCAAGAACAGAATTACAGATTTTTGACCTTGCCATCTCGGGGATTCATTCCAGCAACCCTTCCTTTACCATCTGCTGCTTATATTATCATTACAGACAGATAGTTCAAGAATGTTCAAGACTGTTCAGCATTCATTAAGACAACATAATGAAAACAACACTGTTCGCTACAATTACTAATGTCAATAACAACTCTATCACTCTCTCCTCCAGCTCAATTCCCCTCTTTATACCAGCTGCTCTGCTCCACAACTCCCCTCTATACCAGCTGCTCTGCCCCTCAACTCCCCTACATACAAGCTGCTCTTCCCCTCAACTCCCCTCTATACCAGCTGCTTTGCCCCTCAACTCCACTATACATAAGCTGCTCTGCCCCTCAACTCCACTCTACACCAGTTGCTTTGCCCCTTAACTCCCCTATATACAAGCTGCTCTTCCCCTTAACTTCCATCTACACCAGTTGCTTTTCCCCTTAACTCCCCTAAACCAGCTTCTCTGCCCCTCAACTCCCCTCTATACCTGTTGCTCTGCCTCTCAACTCCCCTCTATATCAGCAGCATGGCTCTTCTCCTCAACAACCCTTTCTACAAGCTGCTCTGCCCCTCAACTCCCCTCTATACCGGCTGCTCTGCCCCTCAACTCTCCTCTCTATAACAGCTGCTTTGCCCCTCAAGTCCAATATATAGCTGCTGTTCTGCCCTTCAACTCCCTTCTATACCAGCTATTTTGCCCTTCAATGCCCCTCTATACCAGCTGCACTGTTCTGCCCTTCAACTCCATTCTATACCAGCGGCTCTGTCCCTCAACTCCCCTCTATAACAGCTACGCTGCTCTGCCCCTCAACTCCCCGCTAAAACAGTTGCTCTAACCCTCATCTCTACACCAGCTGTCTTGACCCTCAGCTCTCCTCTACACCAGCTGCTCTACACCGCCTTGACTCCCTTCTGACAGCTCTTCAAGGCCTTTCATACCACTTTCCAGTTCCATCCATCTTTTGCTCTTCTTTCACCCTCTATTCTGCTCTATTTCTCCCCCCTCCACACTACATTTCCCCCCCATCTTCCCGCCCCCTCGTCTCCATGTCCCGGTCTCCTCCTCTTCCTTTCCCTCCCCATAAGTTGGGTTGGCTGAAGAGGCATGCTGAATGCGGATGGTGGGAGATAAGACCAATAATTAGATGTTGTGATTGAGTCTCTGGGGTCGTTAGCTACTGGCAGGGCCAGAAGGAGACGGTGAGGAGACAGAGGCACAGACATGGCCGGAACACGGCAATTACAGACACTGCTATCATTGCCTCTATGTTCCAGATTATTTTCTTTTCCCATTTGATACACTATTTTCCTATTGTTACGACATATAGGTAATAATATGCAATTTGAAATGGTTTCACCCTCTAGAAATGTTTGCATGTAAGGTATTTACTATTGTTATTTTATTTTTATTTCTTTCATTTACTTTGCCAACATGAACATGTTTCCCATGCCAATGAAGTCAGTTTGAATTTAAAGAGTGAGCCAAGGGGAAGAGAGAAGGGGGAGAGAGACTGAAGCAGAGAGAGGGAGCGAGGTACGGAAGAGTACGAATGCTGTCGCATGTCAATGTCATTCATTGTCCCTTCAGTTTTCTTTTGACGGATGGCACACACAGCAACAGGGACTCAGACGTGGGCACACACGCACACATACACACACATGCACGCACAAGCACACACACAAAGATAAAGGATGTGCATTACACATATTCAAGCATACACCCACACATGTATTCACACACCACACATGTATTCACACACCAAACATTTATTCACACACCAAACATTTATTCACACACCACACATGTATTTACACACCAAACATGTATTCACACACCAAACATTTATTCACACACCACACATTTATTTACACACCACACATGTATTCAAACACCTAACATGTATTCACAAACCACACATGTATTCACACACCAAACATGTATTCGCAAACCACACATGCATTCACACACCACACATGCATTCACACAGCAAACATTTATTCACACACCACACATGTATTTACACACCAAACATGTATTCACACACCACACATGTATTCATACACCAAACATGTATTCACACACCACACATGAAGGAATACACCAAACATGTCTTCACAAACCACACATGAATTCATACACCAAACATGTCTTCACACACCACACATGATTTCATACACCAAACATGTATTCACACAACACACATGGAACCACAGCCATAGACACACACACAATTCTCCAGTCCCTTAACTTCACATTAGCATGTTTAAAGTCCATGCAAATGTCTACTTGACTATAAGCTCCTGCTGCAAAAAGTGGATTTACAGTACAGTGTGAAACAGCATAGCATCCGAGACCAAGAGGTTTTACTGCCTGGCTGAAATGTCACGCTGCTTCTCTGCAATGTTTTATGGCTTTAATCTTGCTGGATGACACAGAAGAGCTCTCATAGACCAGGCTCCAAAATAGCTCCCTATTCCTGGTAATCACTTAGTCCCTGCTCAATAGGGCTGTGCTCAATAGTAGTGCACTATATGAGGAATAATGTGCATTTTGGACCAAAAACTGACTCACAATGAACGATAGTTACTTTCGTAACTCCAGTTCTATGAGTGGAGCGTCGCCCATAGGGGCTTCACTCCTACTGGTTTACCCCTCTGCCAATAGGCAGGCACTGAAAATTTAAATATGCAAATCACACTTCTCATGGCCATCTGCCCCATGGCTATGAAAGAAGTTGTCACACTCTGCTCAGTCTCCCGACATACATTTCTTCACGAGAAAAGCAGCCAGAGACCGGTCACGGCATGAACCCTATGGGCAATGCTCCACTCATAGAACTGGAGTTACGAAAGTAACTATCGTTCTATATCGTGAAGCTTTGCCCATAGGGGCTTCGCTCCTATTGGTTTAGGGCAAAGCGAGCGAGCCCAAGATGTACTCCCTGCCGGTCGCCCACCTCAAGTGTCCAACAGGATGGCTCAAGCACAGAATACCAACCATGCCACCGAGCCATTTCCATGCCGCTCAACCAAAAAACACACAGGCAAACCAGAGCATCGGATGGAATCATGTCAAATGCACCATCCCCACCACTCAACGGACATCAATTCACACTCCAGCCTCAGCCACATCTGAGCACAGACAAAAGGCGACGGTGTCCCCCAAGACGCAGTAATACAGATGTCCTCCACGCCCCTAAACAGGGAGGCCGAGGCCACCACCCCACGTTTGGAGTGCGCCCCAAACCCCCTGGGCGTGGGAGTGCCACGTAACTTGTAGGCCAGATCAATCGCCTCACACAACCAGTGAGACAGACGCTGGCCCACCTTGGAGAGGGGGAGAAAACGCCCACAATACCATCTTCATGGAGCATAGCTAGCTGACGTGGAGGCCGCCCTCGCACCTTGAATGGTTGCGACTACCTCCTCAATCAGTCCTCAATGAGCCAACGTGTCCACGCCCAACGGAGGCCTGTCCTACACACAAAGAGAAAACCACAGGGGGCAGCACGTCCTCCCGGGACAAGAAAAGATCCACCTGTGCCTTCCCGAAACGTCTCTAGACCTCAACTACAATGTCGGGATGAAGACGCCACTCATCGTCCTGGGGACCTCCCCGAGACAGCAAGTCCGTGCCCACATTGAGCTCTCCGGGAATGTGAAGGGCCCTCAGAGACCTGAGGTGCACCTGTGCCCATTCCCATATCTGCACCGCCAACAGGTGGAGGGGCATGACATGGCACGTCCTGCCCCAGCCCCTTCAGGGACGCGTCCGTAAACACCGGGACCCGAACCGACATCCTGCCCATGGGAACCCCACGTAGTAGAGTGCGCGGGTCTCTCCAGTATGCTAGGTCCTCATAGACACTGTGGATATCTGGAGCCCCAGAAATACCACCAGTCGACTGGGCTGAGGAGCGGTCTTTTTCCAGTTTTCCAGAGTCACCAACCACAGCCACAGTCGGCATCACAGCGGGCACCCGCATCGGATTGCGCAGGTGCTGGGCAGCAGCGGAGATGGCAGCAAAGAAGTCCTCCTTCACCGCCAGGGGGTTGACACTCTTGTCCTTCAGGGGGGCGACCTCATCCTCTGAAGAGGAAGAGTCTGAACAACTCCGCACCCGCTCAGCCGAGCAGGGGAGAACAGTTCCGGAGGTGGACGGAGTCGTGGCTGGTAACCTCATCCTCTGACCCCAACTCCTGAAAGGAGTCCTCTTCAGAGAGGAGAGAGAGGACGTCAGCGAGAGGGACCTCCTTGGTGAAGTACGCCAGCCTGTCCATCCTCAACTGTAAAGGTTGTAAGCATGCAGAGGTCCCAAACACGCACAGCACAGTGTGTGCGCGTCGACCGCCGCGTTGAGCTCACTACACCAGCATGCCAACAGGAAAGTCAGCGGCCGGGGTAGCAGGGACCGCTCCAGCGGTCGAAGATGGTGAAGCCATCCTTGGCTTAGTGGGAATCACCAAAGACTGCATATTAAACCTTTCTCGTGAACATACAAGGTAGACTGAGTAGAGTGTGACAACCTCTTTTATAGCCATGGGGCAGATGGTATTGGCAGAGGGGTAAACCAATAGGAGCGAAGCCCCTATGGGCAAAGCTTCACAATATAGAACTGATAGGGCATTATGACACACTAGGTGTAGGTATATCATACATGCTATGTTAGAATGTGTTCAGTCCATACATCTACCAGCCTAGTGCTTAATTTCCGATATGAGGGATCCATCAGTTGAGTTACTTATAACAGAGTGGACCACAGATGAATGACCCAGACAGAAAACTGATGCGACTGTTGAGGTCAATGATCTCAAGGCAGCTGGGACCATAGTCACCAAGAAAACTATTGGTAACACACTATGCCATGCAGGACTGAAATCCTGAAGGTCACCCTGCTCAAGAAAGCACATGTACAGGCCTGTCTGAAGTTTCCCAATGAATATTTGAATGATTCAGACGAGAACTGGGTGAAAGTGTTGTGGTCAGATGAGACCAAAATCGAGCTCTTTGGCATCAGCTCAACTTGTGTTTGGAGGAGGAGGAATGCTGCCTGTGACCCCAACACCATCCCCACCGTCAAACATGGAGGTGGAAACATTATGCTTTGGGGGTGTTTTTCTGTTAAGGGGACAGGACAACTTCACAGCATAAAAGGGACAATGGATGGGGCCATGTACCATCAAATTTGGGTGACAACCTCCTTCCCTCAGCCAGGGCATTGAAAATGGATCGTGGATGGGTATTCCAACATGACAATGACTCAAAACACATGGCCAAGGCAACAAAGTAGTGGCTCAAGAAGAAGCACATTAAGGTCCTGGAGTGGCCTAGCCAGTCTCCAGACCCTAATCCCCTAGAAAATCTGTGGAGGGAGCTTAAAGGTTTGAGTTGCCAAACGTCAGCCTCAATGGCTTGGAGAAGATCTGCAAAGAGGAGTGGGACAAAATCCCTCCTGAGATGTGTGCAAACCCGGTGGCCAAATACAAGAAACATCTGACCTCGGTGATTGCCAACGAGGGTTTTGCCACCAAGTACTAAGTCATGTTTTGCAGAGGGGTTGAATAATAATTTCACTCATTTAAATGCAAATACATTTTTTACATAATTTTTTTGTTATTCTGCCTCTCACTGTTCAATAAATGTATTATAGACTAATAATTTCTTTGTCAGTGGGGAAACATACAAAATCAGCAGGGGATCAAATACTTTTTTCCCTCACTGTAGGTGCTTGCTCTACATTAAGAGGCTGAGTCATTGTTTGCAGTCAGCTGGGTCTTTTGTACATACATGTTTCCTTTCCCACTTTGAACAAAAAAGTGTGAGATGAAAAAGGCAGATCTGTCTTTTCTAGAATATTCTCTGAGATGAGAAAAAAGCCATTAGTGAGCGGGGAGGAAAGTGAGGGTGCAGTCAAGGGGAGAAATTGATAAAATTGATAAATTGGATCATTTTCCCCGACGGATGCTCATCATTGAAGAGCAGGTGTGTAAGAGCTGTGTGTGGTGTTTGTGTGTTTGTGTGTGTGTGTGTGTGTGTGTGTACACAAAGCACAGGTGAAGTCCATGAGTTGACTGATTCCTTTAATTCATAGCAGCTTCTTGGTTCTTCTCTTTACTACTCCCGTTAGCGTTACAGCTTGGGAGAAATAATGCTACAACAACAGCAATCCAAATATGGAGACACAAACACAAAGAAACTGTTCAGTTGAAGTTCCAGGAACTGTAAAATAAAGCTAGACTTAAATAAAGCTAGTCTACGGCAGTATGGTCAAGTGGATAACAATTCTAATTTCTAACCATGCTCCAGGTCCCGGTTCCGTCGCCGTAAGCTTTTCTATACCTCCACACTGTACCCTTGTTTCTGTTCCTATCCTGCACCCCGCCCCCCGCCCCCCAAAAAAGCATAAATATGTAAGGGTTTTGAATTCCATACTTTAAAGCAGAAAATAGGGAATAGAGCGCCGTCATGACGATGCGTTCGTTTGCTAACAAGCAGCACCAAAATGTCATGGTGGAGCGGTATAGTAGAGCAGCTGGGTGCCACAATAATTGGATGTCTCCAGTTATTCCTACTGTCTCTAGTTGTCTTATTCGCCTGCTCCCGTTGTGTTGCTTTAGTTTCCCCTTACACCTCGGTGTAGCCTTCTAAAGAGTTTCTTTCAGACCACAGAGTTGGTTATCTACTGATTGGAGAGACCATTTTGAGTCATGTCTGATGAATAATATGGAACAGAAGGCTTTAGACAAAGGTTTTAGAATCAGAGTGAATGCAGAGAACGAGAGAGCGAAAGAGAAGAGAGCAGAAAGAGAAGAGCGAGAAGCCTATGTATGTATTTATGAATGGCTTTTTACGTCAACTCGACTCAATGCGAATGCAGCATTCAGAAGGAGACGCTGAGGATAAATATGTGCACTGTATGTAAGCCGGTCTGGATAAGAGCGTCTGTCAAATTACTAAAATGTAGTGTGTGTGTGTGTGTGTGTCTGCCTGCGTGGGTGTGTACGTGTGCGTTTCAGATAGAGAAATGATGGAGGGAGCGAAGAGAGCAAGAGAGAACGAGAGAGAGGGCACTTAGAAGCAGGTAATAATTTATGAGTATCGCACCCTATAATTAGCAAAAACTAAATTGCGTGTCAATGTGGGAGGCAATTAAAACGAGGCCCGTTCTGTCAAAGGCCATTACAAAGACACTGCAAATGAACTAGCACATAGCAGCTTCTTTGAACTGACTGTTCTTCTGCTTAGAAATTATGAGCTGTCTGAAAAATAATGTGGAAAAAACAAAACCTAATGACTTCAAGTGATTTAGTCCCATTTTGGCAGCACCCGACAGCCAAACACTCTTTTGATGCTTCCCTAATTCTTAATTACGTTTTGGCTTTTAATCTGTTCATTAGATAGCCCTTGCACGCATCCCACTGGGACAGAGTGAACATATTGGGAAGAGTTGAGACACTGCTGAAAATGAATATTTTGGAATAGGAGAACAGTAAAATTGTGGGGAAAACATCTTGAAATGGGCACCTCCACTTTCTGTTGGTGAAACGACTAACCTTTCATGACACCTGAATAACTGCATTGCATCAAGGGGCAAACTGAAAGTTGAGTTTAAGTCAGTATGGTGTGTGGTAGGTCACATATAGGTCAGGGCAAAGGAGATGAGGTAGAGGAGGCTCTTCCTCCGGCTCAACATGGCAGCAGTCTACAACAGGCTGGAAGTAGGTAGCTGATTGATTACTTTGGCTTCTAGACCGACTACACACAGACCAGAGTATCAGGCACAGAGCACAGACATCAATCCAACAGCTGACAAGCGTTCTCGTTCAGTGAGGTGAAAGGGGTGGGGTGTGGGTTAAATACTTTTCTGTTATCCTTTCCCCAGGTAGGGGCCCCTCTGGAGGGGGGGCTGATGAAGACCAGTAAGACAGCTTGGCTGGATCTCCCTGACTGTCGCTGGTGCGTGGCGTCTGTCTGTGTGGGGACTGCTTTGCTTTGGTAGTCCCTTTAATTACCATCTGCATGTAGCAGAGTGGCTGGGGAGGTCCGTTCTTCTCAGTGGGGAGAGCTGCCACTGAGCTGCCATTTTGTGTTTTACCATGCAAAATACAGCACTTGTTGTGCCATTTGGCATAAATGAACTACAACCCTTTTTATTTTTTTAATTAAACTTCATGGCAAAACATTTCAATGGCAGTAGTTAAACACCAACGAAATGGTGTGAAACTGTTTAACTATATTCAACAATTTGGACTTTTAATCAGTCACAACCAGCATGCGGGATAGGAAAGAGTGATTGCTGAGACTGCTGAGAAAACATCAGTAATGGGTTCAAATAAACTACTACTGCTATCAGAATGGGTAATGTTAGAAACATTAACAGTCTGTAATTTATCTTTGTTAACCAAATGATTTATCAACCAATCAATATGCATACAAAAACATTAAACCAAGTATTTAAACAAGAACATCTACCAGCAACAGAGGATGCATCAACATCTACATCAACGCTGGGGATCTTTAACACCAATTAGTGTTATTTTAACTCCCAAATCAACAGGACAAATATTAACACTGAAAAACATTGCTGGAAGTAACAATGGCCACACTCTGTGTACATCCCATAACTGCATTGATGGTCCACACAGGCTCCTTTCTACACTTCCATTATCTGTTTAATATAATCTCATGAAAAAGGACATATACACCTTTCGAACGCTCTTCTTCTGAAAAGCATAGAACTGTATCCTTCTGCATGCAAATAGCTTTTTTCGAAATTGAGTATCGCTACATTGTCCTTGGTGCAACTACGACGACTATAGTACACATGAATAAGATGACACACAAACACACAATGACTCACTCTGTAGAGATTGACGCAATTCCATAATGTTTACTTTTCTCATTCCTATAGCCGGAAAACCGGCTGCTTTGGAAGTCAACATCGGCCAGTTACAGAGTATCTTGTCACTGTGCAAACATGAGTGCCTAATCCTGAGTGAAATATTGTTTTCCATTTCATTATCGCACAGCACAGGTGTTGCTGTGGGGAGTGAGAGAGCAACAATTGAGTGTCTTTCAAAGGGTGTGACCCATTTTGTCAAAACTCTTGTTATGGAATTAGTTCACACGGCGACATGCTAAATATCATAATGAATAACACAAAGGGGTAGGAAGACATGTCTGACACATTCACATGCTTCTTCTTCCTTCATCTGTCTCTGTGGGAAAAAAATGGCAGTTCATTCTGGTTGGCTTTAGGAAGCTTTCCGGGACCGTCGTGAGGCTGGTTCATTACGGCTGTGCTTTAGATTCTCCCTGTCGGATGGCTGGCTTGAGGGTGTCTGCTTATCACTTTTCATTCACTCAATCAGTTTGAGAGATTCCCTCCCTCGCCTTCGCTTTATATATGCTCAGACCATTCTTTCTCTTTTCTCTTTATCACTCTGGTTCTTCCACTCCCTCTCCTGCTACCCCTCCCTCAGTATTTCTCTTTCTCTCCCGCTCTCTCTACCTCATCTTTTTGTCCCTCCCACAACATATTCCTCTCTCTCTCTCTCCCTACCTCATCTTTGTTACTCCTTCACTCCCAAAGTATCTTCCACTCTCTCGGGCTCCCTCCCTTTCTATCTTCCTCCGCTCCTCCTCTGCTATCCCTTCACCTCAACCCAATGCATGAAAGTGACTGCTCTATCCCCTTCACCCTCCACTACACATCGGTCTTAAGGAGGCCATAGGGGAGAGGAAGAATAAGAGCGTGTAAGTGTGTGTGTGTGTGTGTGTATCTGAGGGTGGAACCGCAGGCAGCCTGACTTATGAGCTACAACGCGACTCAACTTTTAAAGGGTCTTTTTAAAGAGATAATAATTACAGCGTTTAAATCCGTAATCCTCATTACGGCATCATTTGATGTGGTAGGTCTTGGGGTTGTGTCTTTCGAGAGTAGTTTTCTTTCGATAATGCAAGTCAACAATGATACCCAGAATACCATGCAACGTGCCTAGAATGAAGTCAGACGGCAATCCCCCAGGGAGCGAGAGAAGAAACGGCAGCAGTCTGAAAAGAGTGAGAGACTGGAGACTGAGGGTGAGAGGGGTATAGAGAGAGAAAAACAGGTCGTGTTTTTCTCAGGCGAAATCAATTAAGTTTCTAACTCTCACTGAGGGAGATTCCACTTAAAAGGAGGAATTTCACTTTAAACTTGATGTTAGAGGGTTCCTCATCCTGTGAGTGGTCTAAGTAGACTGGGGGCACAGATAACTGAACCAGGGATAATAGTTTTTCTTTAAACAACCATTTCAAAAGTCTGTTAACTTCAGCAACAACTAGCAAAAACATCAATGGAAGTAATTAAGGCATTTGAGCAAATTCTTTTTATAGCCAAACCATTTCTATTACAGCATGTTGCTATAATTACAGCATACCCCCCTTTTACATTGCATTTTTCATTTTCTGTTGGGCTCCAGTCTCGCCTTCAGCGTGTCAAAAGCATTCTCATTTTGATTCAGGTTGGGTGATGGAATTGGCACGTCAAAAACTTTTTGTCCTTGAAAAACTCCTTGGCGTCTATGGCAATGTGCTATGGATTGTTCTTCTGCGTAATGAAACGCCATCAGTTGAGGCACTTTGATGTCTGAGAAGATGTTTCTGTAAACTTTAGAATTCATCAAGGAAGTGAGCCAGTTCTAGCTGAGTGTCCTTCATCGAGTTTGTTGCCTGTGGTTCCTTGTGTGTGAACTGGGAATGAATCACTTAACGGGTATATATTTGATGTTCAGGACTATTGTTTTGCGCGCCTGAAATATTTTATAGAAAGGAAATAGAAATGTTATGTAAGGAATTCAAATTCAAAACAATGCATGGCTTCTTTTAAAAACATTTGATATGACTTGATGATCTTGCCTGGTTTTTTCACTGATATATTTTCACCTGATATTTTTACTTCACTGTCTTCCCAATACCATCTTGTCACTAAAAACCATATACCAAAATCCTTCAGATTAGTTTTACATACTTTTACATATTTAGGTGTGTTTAAAAAACTATGGAATTGCTTGTTGGACCATGTTTTGGTTATGTTAAACAATTAATTGTGTTGTTAGGGTATTCGTTTTAATGAAAAGGCTAGGGTCAATATCATATCATTTATTGACCATAAGGAACGGGCCAATAATTCGCTAGTCTCTGACACGAAAAAGGTTTGAGGGAAACTAAAACAGATAATAAGCAATGACAAAATAATGAAGTAGAGCATGCAATATGAGATTGTAAACAGGAAGAGAAGTGGCGTTGCACAGGAATAATTGTTTAAACACAGTTATGTATCTTTATTTCATGTTGAATATGCTCTTTATTTTAAAGCTTGTCACATTGCCTCACCTGTTTGTGTCATTACTTACCCAAAAGCTTGGGTAGAAATTCGAATTAACTACATTTAAGTACTTTACAAAGGTTTACTTAGCAAACGTTTGCTTTGTTTTTCATTGTTGATCAGATCAAATCTCACTCTATTAAACATGAAGGGGAGTGCATTGGGCCACAACACCGGGGAAGCCTTTCTTCACTGTTCTCACAGTGTAATGTCGCCAAATTACTCTTGGAGCTGTTTCAAGTAATCCGACATATTCGTGCACTAACACATAAGACAATAGCCTCAGCAATAAAATACTGGCGCTCAAATCTGCTAGAATCTGGCCACATCCCAATAATAACATAGGCTAATGAGTTTTATACTAATTACTTTCCAAATTCTGAAAGGTCTTTATTAAAAACCAAACGTCTCCAAAAAGAACCTTTGAAACAATATTGGGCGACTCACAAGTGTCATGTGTGAAGATGTGACCTCTGTAGTAATGTTAGAGGGAATTCAATAGTGATCTGCTTTTTCATTTATTCTCACATCGTCATGTAAGTAACTAAAAGTGTTTATGTTAGCCTTCCTCAGGTGCAGAAGGCAGGGGCTTTATCGCTGACAGTGCTGAATTATAACTACCACAGATCAGACTGCAGAACTCAAAATGATGTAGGTCTCCCTCAGCTATTGGGTATACTGTTATATTACTGTAAATTGAATTCAGAACACCAACCAAACCATTGATCACTCAAGGCAAACATTCAAAGGAAGATATTCAATGAATATTTAATGAAATATGTTTTTTTTTTTTCTTCAGTCTGCAAGATAATAGGTATATACATTGAAGAAAAAAAGAACAACATGTACACCCACAGTCTCCAAAGAGCTAGGTTTGGGGATCCCCACTAGCATCTGACAATAGAGGTCAAGAAGCCCAGGCCTAATAACCGAAAGATTACCTCCACATAGGATGGGACGACTGCTCCAAATCACCAGCGAACAATATTTGTGTTGTCGGGAAAGTGTGAATGCACACAAACGCTGGAAGGAAATTCCGCTGTTAAAATATGTTTGTCGCAACTTTCAGTTCCATGAGCGTTTGTGTCTGTGCAATTCCAATCGAATTCCCAGGCTATTGGGCAAAGCATTTTGGCAACGGTGTCTGAGAACCAGATGCTATTCTGATTAGGCAGTCTGTCAGACAACCTCAAAATGTGTATCCGCACACTGTCCAGCTCGACAGTGGTAAGGCACTTCACCAGATAGTCCTGTCAGCACGCTTATGGAGTGAGGTGCGTGAGATAAACGTTATTCAAGTGCAGCCAGCTGATAACTCCCACTGCCACTTTTCCACATTGTGCCAAAAAAATTGTCCAAAGTTGCAGTAAACATTAAAATGGAAATTATTAAAATGGTATTGCTATTATTATGTTTGGCATTCAAAGTGTCTCAGCACCCTTTACGTCCCCCAGAAATTCACACTGACGACATTGTCATTCTCTTCTTGCAAGGAGTTGGCCCCAATGAGTAGTAGGTTTGTTCTTCCCCTGTAGTGGCATATCATACCAGAGAAATGTGATGTCAGACTTTTGTCAGATTTTTCCCTTGATGATTCACATTAGCATGGTTCAATCTGGTCCTTTCCATTACCTTTCTGAATAACATTTGAGGGTATTTACATGTTAAGCCTGATGATGACAAGGAAGGAGAAAACCACCGTCTCTTCCTGTTGAGACTGAGTTGACTGAGAGACAGTTGAGGGCCTTTTGACATAATGTAACCTAGGAGAGTCCTTTTTGTGCAGTCAAAGCATGTCATGTTCAATATATTTATTGGGATCACGTTTGATACTATTTCTGCAATCGTTTTAAAAGAAAAAGCATTTAAATTCAATTACACAGTCCTGATCAGAGGGGAGTGCATTGAAATGCTCAAACTCTTTGAAAATGCAACATGAGAGTTTCACAGAGGGAGCCTCAACCTAAATCGACTGTAATTGGATGCTAAAGTAAGCTTAGCCACAGCTACAAACACCACAATGCCTCTTTATTCAAACGTTGGTCTATTCAGTATTCTAGACCACCACAATCTCACTAGCAATTATTGCTAAATTATGCTGAGATACCACACTAATAATCTAAAGCAACTGAGAGAAGAATGGGGTTTTAAGATGTGGCGTAACAGCTGAACGCTGTGTTCTGTCCATGTGAAACACCCAAGACTTGCATGAAATTGCAGGAGATGACTTCTGATTTTCCCCCTCATAAAAGGACTGAATAAAAAAAATAAGAAAAAATAATGATAACAAAAATGATAGATAGCAGGCAATTCCGACACCTACCTCCAGCCATTAAATTAATATACATTTGGAATTATTATGCATTGGGAGCAAGTACCATGAGTGAAACAGAGTCCTGCAGTTTGTAGATGTTAAGTCAATAGATTGGAGAAACAAAATCTATGTTGAGTCCTAAATGTACCGGAATGCATTAGGGGTAATGACATTGTCACAAGATAGTATTTATTTTCTCTGATGTACTTAAGATTTGGTCCTGGTGTAACCGAGCCAATGGAAGACTGACAAAAAAGTGCCCAAAAAGGCTCTACAGACAAACTCGATCAAGTGCTCAAATACTATTTAAACCCGGTCTGATGAACATGCCTGTGATGATTGATCGTAGCAGGTGGTATAATCGTCAAACTCACACCGTTGGGCTGTGACGCTTTACTGCGAGACCAATGTCGTGCGCGTGATCATAGCGACAGCATGCGGTTCCAGCTAGCTATTGGAAAGTGATGGAGACGGATGCGCGAGAGACGTGACCCAACGATAACCATCCTGTCAGCAGCCTTCTAACAGGGCGCAGTGGGATGTGCGTGGAGTTTCACTCTTTTCTAATGGGAGGGTCTGAGGCAATCTGCCACCCCTCAGCAGAACCGTCAAAGCGTTGCCTGCTCAAACTCCAACACAAAAGGACGTCTGAGTCAGAAAGCACCTGCTGGGAGGGACAGCGACGGCGGAGAGCCAAGCCGGCATATGGATCTTATTCTGGAGACTAATGAAGACAGCCAGACGTAAATATCTGACAAAACAGACCGTATCCCTGCCGCTCCGCAGTCACAGCAAATCCAAGCTGTCCCCCCACTGCAGGATTTGACATTGAAGTAAAGTAGTAAACCATGGTATTAAATCGAACACTGAAGCGAACACAGTGTATAATCGACCTGAGGTATTTTGAGTGAGAGGCGGAAGCTGGTTAAGAGGTGTAGCCGAACCACGCACTGTGGAAAAGTTATTTAATGTTTTAATGAATAACAATGCGCCTTCCCAAGAGCATAAACATCTCACCTCGGAGAAATGAGAAATGAGTTGCTAAGGTGCAGTTGTACACCCTTTCATCTCAAGGCATAAGTTCACCAGACAAACTTGATTAAAGAACGATTACGACTTCAGTGGACACCGCTAGTTGTTTTTAATGATGTCAATGCCCTTGGACAGATAGCTAACATATCCGTCAAACAACCAAGAGGTCACACGAAAAGTGAGAACTAAGACAGCACACTAATATAACATAAAAGCAAAGAAAACCGTATTCTCAAATTTTGGGGGGTAAATAAGTTACCTGTAAATCCTTTGTTTTAGGCCTGTGATGTTCAGTGTTGGTTGAATGTACATGGTTACTGTATCAGTTAGAGCTCTGATCAACCATAGCACTTACGTTCTCCCTCGTTCCATTTTACACCTGTGCTCTCTTCCCTTCTCCGGGCTGTGGTGTTTTACAGCTGTTGGCAAAGCAACAAATTGGTGCATTACAGCCACTGCCTGCAGCCCCCGTCCCCCCCATGCTTGGTGTGATACATAGCAAGGCCTGAGGGAGAGTCGGGATAGGACCCTAGATGTCCACAGCAACAACTAGATAAGGAGAAAATGGCTGTCATAGAAATAAAGTAGGTAAAATAGATATTGTGGCATTGGAAGTGTTGTTGTGTATTCTGAGAGACAATGTCATATATAGGAAATAGATAGCATATACATTCCCAAGGGGATATATGTTAATTTGGCAAACATGGAAAATACTACAAACAGTATGGAGGCAAGTACACATAATGGGTCTTCATCCCGGAATGTCTGTTCTATTTCTCCTAGCTCTATGCAAAGCCCCAAAGCGGATCTGCAGTGGATGAGCTAGACATTACAGATGTGCTAATAGAATTGATATGCAAAAGGCCGCAACGCACTTCACTCCACATTTCCGCCAACTAAGGCGATTTCACAGCCAAAGTGACAGAGCAGATTAACAATCATCCATTGGTGCCAAAATTGTATCATGTGCTACACTATGTAGTATCAATAGACTGAAAACATTTTTGATTCCCAAAATGTATGGCTTATGTCGGTATTCCCAAATGACTAAACCAGACAGTTTACGGGGGCTCATGTTATCGCTAACGTATAGACTCTAATCCATTCATTAGGCAAACAATCTCTGACAACGTTTATAATTAATAACAGTCAAATGATGTGACTTGTGTGCGAGCTGTTCCTTATAGCATGGTAATGATCCACAGCCGTCACCTAATCAGTCAATTAATCAACATCTTATAAATGTAATCACTCACTTAGGCCCTGTTCTACATAATAGGTTTTAAATATTCAAACACTTGATAGGATTACCAAACTAGGCCCTCGGTGCCAGCTCTTAAAACCCCTACAATGCTTTTCCGATCCATTGTGTATTCCTTACCACGTTTTCCTCATCAGACTGGCTGCCCATGCAGATTTTGTGTAGACTTTTCTCGCGCAATAGTTAGCGCAGACGTGGTACCACAGAGGAGATAGTCATCATTTCCCAGACCCAGCGGCGAAGAACAGGCCAGCATTTTTCTACAAGGTGTAGACTAGTGCTCAACATACCGTGTAACTTGTTACAGTAGGATTATGAAAGTAAACATACGACACAAACAAGCAGTCCATTTCGGCAGCATAATAAACAGAGACAGACAAGCGGTCCAAATTGTGATTTAATGTTACTATTTCATCATCATTGCAAACATTGGCTAGGAAGGAAGACAATCCCTTAAACTCTTGTCACAGTTAGATTGTGTAAACACAAGCAGGACATGAACAGCCAGTCTATTTTGGCAGAACATCAAACAAAAGCAAGTGAGACAGGCAGTCTAAATGGAGATTTTGTTCTTTTTTTCAGTAGGTTATTGTAAACAAGCACATCCCAAACAGGAGGTCTATTAGGCAGCATCAAACACAAGCAAGGAGACATTAACAAGCTTCTGGCTCAAAAACGAGCAGGCTGTTCAAATTAGTAGGCAAGATGACAAAAAGTTTTTTTCAGAAATGTGTTCTACTGTAAGGTCCTATGTTTTCTATTTTTGTTATTTCTCGTAGTCTGTTTAGTGTCTTTTGTTCTTTTGTTTAACCACACCCCTCATCAACCTTCATTCAGTTCACCGTTTTTTTTGCACCACCTGGTCCGCTAATCTCTTGCCTATTTCGTTTGGTCCTTGTTTACATTTTCTTTGTGAGTATTGAGTTTATTCTGACATGACTATACTAAGTCTTTTTTAAGTACTTTATATACACTCCTCCAAAAAATGAAGGGAACACTTAAATCGCACATGGGGTCTTGATGAAGGAAATATATAAAAAAATCTAAATCTTAACTGTACATTGTGTCATTTGTTGAGAACAAAATGACGTAACAACGGTCAGTGGAAACCAAAATACCCAACGACTGAGAGCTGAATTGAAACTCACACCGGAAATCTAAGTAATCAATTGAAATCACAGACTGTTCCAACTTGTAGGAATTTCATCATGGCAACTCGTAATGTGACTCAGTAGTGTATATGGCCCCCACGTGCCTGTATGCACTCCCAACAACATCTGGGCACGCTCCTGATGAGATGGCAGATGGTGTCCAGGGTGATCTCCTCCCAGACCTGGATCAAAGCATCAGTAAGCTCCTGGACAGTCTGTGGTGCTACTTGGTGTCTTCGGATGTAGAGGTTCTCAACCGGATTCAGGTCTGGGGAACGTGAGGGCCAATCAATGGCATCAATGCTTTCATCATCTAGGAGTTACCTACATACTCTGGCCACATGAGGCCAAGCATTGTCTTGCACCAGGAGGAACCCAGGGCCCACTGCACCAGCAAAAGGTCTGATGATGGGTCTGAGGATTTAATCCCAGTACTTAACAACAGTCAGGGTACTGTTGGCTAACACGTGGGGGTCTGTGCGACCCTCCAAGGATATGCCTCCCCATCAAAGACCCACCACCAAACTGGTCATGCTGGATGATGTTGCAGGCAGCATAACGTTCAACATGGCATCTCTAGATTCTTTCATGTCTGTCACATGTGCTCAGTGTGAACCTGCTCCCATCTATGAAGAGAACGGGGCGCCAATGGCGGACCAGCCAATTCTGGTGTTCTCTGGCGAATGCCAATCGAGCTGCACGGTGCTGGGCTGTGAGCACAGGTCCCACTAGAGGACGTCAGGCCCTCATGCCACCCTCCTAGAGAATGTTTCTGACAGTTTGGTCAGAAACATGCACACCAGTAGCCCGCTCGAGGTCATTATGTAGGGCTCTGGTAGTGTGCCTCCTGTTCCTTCTTGCACAAATGGGCAGATACCGGTCCTGCTGTTGGGTTGATGCCCTTCTACGGCCCTGTCCAGCTCTCCTCCTGTAACGCGGTCTCCTGGTATCTCCTACATGCTCTTGAGACTGTACTGGGAGACACAGCAAACCATGGGATGGCAAGTATGGATGTGCCATCATGGAGGAGCTGGACTACCTGTGGAAACTGAATGGACAGCAGGTGCCGCCTCATGCTACCAGTAGTGACTAGGACACTAGCAAAACACAAAACTAGAGAAGAATCAGTCAGGAAAGATAAGGAGTGAGCAAAAATATTCCCTTTTTGGGGGTTGTCTTGCTGTTGCCTCTCCTGTGCATCTGTTGTCACTTTAATTTGCACCAAAACAAGTGACACTGATTCACAATCGCTTATGTTTCCTAACTGGACAGATTGATATCCCTGAAGATAATTAACTTGGTGTTTAATTGATTTGGTATACTGTGATGATTGTGTTCCTTTATTTTTTTGAGCAATGTATTTGAACCTGTATTTGACAGTTTATCTTAGACTCTAATTACAAGCCTGATTCTTTAACTGCACTGTAGTCTTTGACTCTAGTTTTTATATTCAGCCTAATTTTTGATGAAGCCTCTTGTCTGACCCCTCCTGTATTTTTGCCTGACCTTTTTGGATTCCCTGTTTATGACCATCTACCTGTTCCTTGACCAAGATACCAGCATCCTCCTGTGGTGCTTCACAAAATAAACACCTGCTGCGCCCTATGCTTGAAACCAGCACTCCATCTCTCATCGTATTCATAACATCTATATACACAAAATTGGCATATGTGACATTATGATGAGTCAAGTTCAGCAATTTCATTTATTTCAACAATTCCAGAGAAACAGCGATAACAACATTTTATAAAGAAAAACGAAAGAATGATTGGGGAACTTGGTCTTTGCAATGTGAAAATAATCATAGAGATTAAAGAAATTAATAGTTATTTCAGAGCCAACAATCCAAAAAGCAAATCCACAAAATGAATTTAAATCTTAGTCCTACCTGATCCTCAGGTTTTGTTTTATGATTTCCTGAACTTGCTCACGATACATGGCCCCATCCATCCTCCCCTCAATACGGTGCAGTCGTCCTGTCCCCTTTGCAGAAAAGCATCCCCAAAGAATGATGTTTCCACCTCCATGCTTCACGGTTGGGATGGTGTTCTTGGGGTTGTACTCATCTTTCTTCTTCCTCCAAACACGGCAAGTGGAGTTTAGACCAAAAAGCTCTATTTTTGTCTCATCAGACTATATGACCTTCTCTCATTCCTCCTCTGGATCATCCAGATGGTCATTGGCAAACTTCAGACGGGCCTGGACATGTGCTGGCTTGAGCAGGGGGACCTTGCGTGCGCTGCAAGATTGTAATCTGTGACGGCGTACTGTGTTACTAATGGTTTTCTTTGAGACTGTGGTCCCAGCTCTCTTCAGGTCATTGACCAGGCCCTGCCATGTAGTTCTGGGCTGATCCCTCACCTTCCTCATGATCATTGATGCCCAACGAGGTGAGATCTTGCATGGAGCCCCAGACCGAGGGAGATTGACCATCATCTTGAACATTTTCTAATAATATCGCCAACATTAATCACGAATAAAGTTCAGCTGTTCTAGTAGGATTTTCCTGACATTTTCTTAGTTTGCATCTCAGAAGCCATGGTCCGCAGAGAGCTTCAAAAGCATCAGACGGATCTCATTGTTGAAAGATATCAGTCAGGAGAAGTGTACAAAATCATTTCCAAAGCATTAGATATACCATGAAACACAGTGAAGACAGTCGTCATCAAGTGGAGAAAATATGGCACAACAGAGACATTACCAAGAACTGGACGTCCCTCCAAAATGTATGAAAAGATGAGAAGAAAACTGGTCACGGAGGCTTTCAAGAGGCCTACAGCAACATTATTGGCTGTGTGCTACATGTGACAACAATCTCCCGTATTCTTCATATGAATGGGCTATGGTGTAGGGTGGCAAGACGGAAGCCTTTTCTTACAAAGAAAAACATCCAGACCTGGCTGAAGCAAATACAAACAGACCATAACACATTTTCCCAAAAGCACGTGTGAAAATGTGTTATGGTCTGATGACACCAAGGTTGAACTTTTTGGACATAATTTCAAAATGTAAGTTTGGCGCAAAAACAACACTACACATCACCCAAAGAACACCATACGCACAGTGAAGCATGGTAGTGGCAGCATCATGCTTTGGGGCGGTTTTTCTCCAGCTGGAACCGGGCCCTTAGTGAGGGTTGAGGGTATTATGAACAGTTCCAAATATCAGGCAAAAAAACCTTCAGGCGTCCTGTAGAAAGCTGAAGATGAAGAGAAAGTTAACCTTTCTGCACAACAACAACCTAAAGCACACATCCAAATCCACAAAAGCATGGCTCACCAGAAGAAGATTAAAATTTTGGAATGGCCCAGCCAGAGCCCAGACCTAAATCCAATTGATCATCTGTGGAGTGATCTGAAGAGGGCTGTGCACAGGAGATGTCCTCGCAATCTGACAGATTTGGAGCGCTTTTGCAAAGAAGATTGGACAAATATTGCCACGTCAAGATGTGCCATGCTAATAGACTCCTACCCAAAATGACTGAGTGCTGTAATAAAATCAAAAGGTGCTTCAACAAAGTATTATTTTAAGGGTGTGCACACTTGTGAAACCAGGTTATTGTGTTTTTTATTTTTCCTTTTTCCCCCTCAAAGATTTCAGTTTGTTTTTCAATTGAATTGTTCATGTTGTAGGTCACATTAAAGGTGGAAAAAGTTCTGACATGATTCATCTTTGTCTCATTCTTTTACATCACAAGAACCTGGCATTTTAACAGGGGTGTGTAGGCTTTTTATATCCACTCTGTATATATATATACAAATTTGTTACTGTGTTACATATATTATAAATCCCAGTAAACGTTTTGTGACAGGGATAATGTGGGATTCATGTTCCATTTATTACGGAATGTTAACCCTCATGGGTGTTGAATGTGACGTGACGACTGATGCTCAAATTGAAGAAGACATTTCTGCTTAATTAACCCCACCCCCTGCCACCCCCATCACCGTTCTGTTCCTCCTCCATGCTAATATTTAGACACTGATTTATGGTTGAAGCAGGCTAACTTGTGTGGCTGACGACTGCTGGCACTGCTTAGCGCCCCAACAACCATCATTTTTTTTACAAAGTGCAATAAATGTTACAGCAGATGGCTGATGAGTGGACCCATGACCTCACCTGTCATAGCACTCAATGGGCACGTCAAAATGAATACTAAGCAGTTCAAACATCCCGCCCCTTTAAACATTGTTCAGCTGAATCTGAGGGAAGTGATATATAATTGACAATGTATCTACTGTAAATCAGAGATATTTTTGTAGGACGGGTGAATGTTCTGACTTTACATCTGACATTGAGACCTCTGTTTGCTTTGAGACATCTGATTAAAAAGTTAAAAAGTTGTGAAAGTTTCCATGATGTTTTATACCCACTTCTAAGTTCTTGAACGAGCCATAATCTTTTATAGCAATATGACACCTGTCATTCTAAGTTAACAGGCCTGTAGGCTCTCCCTATTACATAGATAGATAGTGAATACCTTTATTAGACAGTTAGATAATGACCCTATTATACAGTTAGATAATGACCCTATTACACAGATAATGACCCTATTACACAGTTAGATAATGACCCTATTACACTGTAAAATAATGACCCTATTACACAGTTAGATAATGCCCCTATTACACAGCTTGTGATTACCCTATTACACAGTGAGATCAGAGGTGGTCTAAAAAGGTCCTGCATAGTGTAGCATCTTCCTCACCCTACAGGGTAAAGGTTTTATCACAGTCTAAAAGCGCAGTGTTCTAGCATATTGGATTGTTGGCTTTGTAGCTACATGTAGTTAATTCACATGGGACCCTGGACAATCATGCCCCAGCGTCTGTGGATTCTGAGCTTAATAACAGATGAGACCGCATCTTAACCGGACCGACACAACGCCTGGCTCCTAGCATGTGGACGACAAACCGCCTTTGGCGATGAGTGTTGAGCTATGTAGCACAGTTGCGCTAACAGTTGTCTTTCTCTCTACCTCCCATCCCCCTCCCCTCATCTGTCTCCCTCAGGCAGCGGCAAGGCTGGCGCGTTGCGGAGGGGGGAGAGGATGCTGCGTCGCTGGCCCAGTGTTAGAGCCTCCCCCCGGGGAAGCTGGCGTCAGACGCAGGGCCCAACAGGCCGCTGACCCCCATCCCTTGTCTCTGTGATTTATGGCTACCAGTGATCTGGCTACTGCAGGCTCCTCTTTCGCTTTCACATTCACACACACGCACACACACTGCACCACTGAAACAGAGCCACACACACACTGCCTTACCGTAGCTAATGCTGCCTCACAGTGTGATTCCGCCACACGCCGAGCAACAGAATTGCCTCGACGCACACCGACAAGAGCCAAGCCAATGCGCTGCTTTTCTCTGGCCCGCGTGACCTCGCACGTGTCCTAAACTCGCACCCTCATACCCTACGTAAACCCATCACTCCCCTTCTGTGCGCGTGGATCAGCGGGCCAGGATGACCGTCGGCCATAGAGCGCCTCGATGTGGCGCCTGCTTTACTAGCAGAAGGGGATCAATGGAACTGCGCTGAGGGATCGGATGAAGTTCTGGCGCCTGCGTGGCCTGAGAAACATCACCTGGCAGCATTCCTAAACAGACTGAGCCCCGCTGACCTTACTGTTTTCACTCCGCTGAACGGCTCGATAGACCGTATGACCCACCGGCGTTCCACGGGCGTGCCCGTTGTCCCCTTCTGACGTTAACATCTGACGCGCCCCTATCCCTGCTCTCATTCCTCTTTCTGTTTCGGTCACCCGAAGCCGTGGACTGGAGGTGAGAGCCAGTGGGCGGTAGGGTCCGGTCCTCGCCATGGTGTTGCCGCCCCCGGACAAGCGCCACGTGTGCCTAACCACGATTGTCATTATGACCAGCATGGCCTTCATGGACGCCTACCTGGTGGAGCAGAACCAGGGGCCCAGGAAGATCGGTGTGTGCATCATCGTATTGGTCGGGGACATCTGCTTCCTCATCGTGCTGCGCTACGTGGCCGTGTGGGTGGGCGCGGAGGTGCGGACGGCCCGTCGCGGCTACGCCATGATCCTTTGGTTCCTCTACATCTTCGTTCTGGAGATTAAGCTCTACTTTGTCTTCCAAAACTGCAAGGCAGACAGGAAGTCTTTGGAGACGGTGGCCCGGAAAGCCTTGACTCTGTTGTTGTCCGTGTGTGTCCCTGGGCTTTACCTGGTCCTAGTGGCTCTGGACAGCATGGAGTACATCAGGACCTTCAGGAAGAAGGAGGACATGCGGGGGAGGCTTTTCTGGGTGGCTCTAGATCTTCTGGATCTTCTGGACATCCAGGCCAACCTGTGGGAGCCCCAGCGGACCGGCTTGCCCATCTGGGCCGAGGGCCTCATGTTCTTCTACTGCTACATCCTGTTGCTCATCCTGCCATGCGTCTCGCTCAGCGAGATCTCCATGCAAGGTGAGAACGTGTCTCCTCAGAAGATGATGCTCTACCCCGTCCTCAGCCTGGTCACCATCAACGTGGTCACCATCCTGATACGCGGGGTGAACATGGTGCTGTTCCAGGACAGCAGAGTCTCGACCATCTTCGTCGGCAAGAACGTGGTGGCGATTGCTACGAAGGCGTCAACATTCCTGGAGTACCGACGCCAGGTGAAGGAGTTCCCTCACCCACAGAACGCCATGGCGTTGGAGCTGCAACAGAACTCAGTGGGTCACGGACACACAGCAAACGCGTCACACACGCAGCCCCTACCTAACTCTACCAACCTGCCTCATGAACCGTCGCCAGCACGTGACATAGACACATGACCGCAAACACTGGAGCTTTTCCACCACGGTGGTCAGTGATTAAGTGAACCTGAAATCTGGTTGGAATGGTTTATGAGTTGTGGAGAGTTTGGTGTTAAGAGAGGAATGGGTTACATGGCAGCATATTTTTCTTCCTGTCAAGCCCACTCGAAATGACTACGAGGGATATTTTCAGCCTAGACTGTCTGTCGGCCTCTGTCTGTCTGCGGAAGGACAGAGATCTGCTTTCTTGATTCAGACAGAAAGAGACTGACATGGTTTTTATTGAACTGAATTATATATTACATTGTGTTTTTAAATGAACAGTTTTAAAGCTTTATTAATAATACGGGACAATTTACATATTCTTCGGCTGAGTGATGTAGGTATGTCGTGTAACAGTAAATTGGAGCGTTCGTTCCTCTCTAATAATTTTCTAAGTCCCCTTTTTGACTGTCCATTGCGTGGCTTTTTTCTTTGTTGTGAAAAAGAGGTAGCTATACCACTTGCCCCAAAGAAGAAGCACTTCAGTTGAAGTGGAGAAAGAGAGGAAGGAGAGGAGGGAAACGAAAGGAGAATGTTTGTTTGAGCCATAGTGGGGAGAAGAGTGGTAATAGAGTGGAATTCAGCCACTGCTTGATTCTGCTGAGGAAGGAGCTATTGAATCTTAAACCTGCTGCCTCTGTCAGTGTGACGCTTTACGACTAAATGTCTGATAAAACCAATAGAGCTCAGCACTATACACTCCACCCGAGGCAGCCAACCATGTGTATTCTTTGTGCTTGTATGAGGGTTGTTCATGTAAAACTTTATTTGGATGACTGGGAGTGTGTGGCTTGGTAAAGTAGGTGTGAAAGAAAAAGCAAAAAGGAAGTGTTCGTGTCAGAAAAATAAAGGAAAAACAACATATTGATTTATCTACTGTACATTCCTCCACAAAAAAACCTTGAAGTCAAAGAATGTAGACGTGAAGACATAGCCTCATTGACAAATGTTAAAACTTGTGTACAATCAACCTCAAACTTGCTGTTTCTACTTAGTGAAGTGGGTGTTATGGAAAATGATTCATTATTATTAAAAATAACATGTACATTCTTTACAACAAATGTATGTTGGAGGCCAGTGATGTTTTAATAAAACAATTAAACTAATTTGTGTGTTCTTCTTTACAATTTGGAGGCTACATAACACAATGTCATGAACATAGAATTAGACAGAACACTGAACAGCCATAAAAAGACAGATTAAAAGGTTGCAGAACATTTATCCATTTTGAGCAGGTTCCAAATATATGTTTGTCTACAAGGGAAATTTTATCAATCTCTTCTCCTTTTTTCAAAAGTATAAATATGTCTGTTTGTTTTTATGTGAAATAAATAATTGAATCACATTTTTCCAAAGAGACATAAAATGTTCTGTATTTTTCAAACTCACTTTTTTTCCTCCTTGTGTGAACTCTTCCATGGCCCCTGTCAAATCGCGCTTCAAACAGTCGGTGAGCCCTTTGATGTTGCCATGGAAACATGGTTACATGGACCAGCCCTGGCGTTGTGGACGGATTTCAGCCACTTGAACAATGTACTATTATGTCCCCAGAATGACCTGTGCAAATGTCAACTGCAGGTACTAGGACTCCAAGACACACGGGAGAATCCTCCGTGCCCTTTAACGTCATCAACAACAACTGTCTGGAACTCAATGACACTGCCCTTTAATGGAGAGGGAGAAACAAAGAGAGAGAGAGAGAGATCCTGATAACAGTACATGGAAGAATGCCATCTATTTTTTACCCTGTTATCTGACAAGAAACAGTGCCCTTTCAAACGTAGATTATTGCTTTAGGATTAAAAAGGACATACATGCCAGAATACCATTGTGGAGACTATTCGGCTTACTGGATGGTATAATTATACATTTTTTAGATCTAAGCCTTACTCAAAGTGTCTTTCTGGCTTAGGGCGCTGTTGTCCCAATAAGACACCACACAGTGTTAACACCAGATAGATTGCCACTATTATTTGAATAAATCTTGTCAGACACAGTGGATAAGGAAGAAAGTAAATGGCAAACCCGGGAATAGGAATAAATTACCTGTAGCCAGCTCAGCATGAGCTAACCTTAGTGAGACCCATTACAGTGCAAGGCTCATTCATAAATTCATAAATAAAAAAAGAATTGGCTTTCCTCCATAGGTAATAGGGTTGGGAAAGCTCTTTTCCATCTACATGTGATTTATTTTGTGTCCGTAACTTTGTGAAAAATTAAATTTTGACAATCTGAATTCAGCACGGTGTGAGTAGAGGCAAGCAAAGCGAGTCATGCGAGTATGAGTGTCGCCGTTGTGTCAACCACCCACGGGATCGCTGACTCGGCTACTTCACTAATGTCAATGCGGCTTTCTATCCTCTGCTCTAGTAAGGCCCAAACCTCTAATCACCCGAACTGTCCAGTTCCCCAAGTAACACTCTGCACTGTGTGAGCAGGAGCCCCATCTAAAGATACTGGGGCCTTTCCTCTGCTGAGTGTATGGCATTTACACTACCACCACTAGAGACCTTGTTAACAAGAGGGAGGGAGGGAGGTGAATTCTTAGATGGCACCATATTCCTTTTACATTGCACTTCAGCATGTGAGTCTGATACACAGCAACAAAACTAACACAGACACAGCAACTGGGCAAAAAGGACAGGGTTGGCTAGGATTGTTGACATCAGGTCAATTACATTTCTTCTCCAAATGTTCATTGAAACAAAATACTAAAGGCTACATTTGCATTATAAGTACTTGTCTCTAAAATGAACTGTTGGCGTGTTGGTTAGCTAGCTTGACTGCCTGATGAAGACCTGAGGGTCAAAACGTGTTATATAATATATAATAAATCACTTGGGAGCATTACTTTTAAAATAATTTGGGAGCATTACTTTTGTTTCAGTTAGCTAGCTTGCACATTTTAGGAGTCAAAATACCTAAAAACAAGACATTGTATATGCAAAAAGATATGCAAAACATCAAAAACAGACATTTTTAGGGCTTAAACTGTTCTACTACTGTCTAAAGCGGTAGAACAGATATACAGTGGATATGAAGTGGATATAAAAAGTCTACACACCCCTGTTAAAATGCCAGGTTTTTGTTATATAAAAGAATGACTCAAAGATAAATCATTCACACTTTTAATGTGACCTATAATGTGAACAATTCAATTGAAAAACAAACTGAAATCTTCGAGGGGGGAAAAATAAAAAATAAAAAACTCACAATAACTTGTTTGCATAAGTGTGCACACCCTTAAACTAATACTTTGTTGAAGCACCTTTTGATTTCATTACAGCACTCAGTCTTTTTGGGTAGGAGTCTATTAGCATAGCACATCGTGATGTGGCAATATTTGTCCACTCTTTTCTGCAAAAGCACTCCAAATCTGTCAGATTGCGAGGACATCTCCTTTGCACAGCCCTCTTCAGATCACCCCAGAGACATTACCAAGATTTAGACGTCCCTCCAAAATGTTTGAAAAGACGAGAAGAAAACTGGTCAGGGTGGTTTCCAAGAGGCCTACAGCAACATTACTGGCTGTGTGCTACATCAATCTCCCGTATTCTTCATATGAATGGGCTATGGGGTCGGGTGGCAAGATGGAAGCCTTTTCTTACAAAGAAAAACATCCAAGCCCAGCTGAAGTTTGCAAAAACAAACATCAAGTCCCCCAAAAGCATGTGGGAAAATGTGTTATGGTCTGATGACACCAAGGTTGAACTTTTTGGACATAATTCCAAAAGGTATGTTTGGCGCAAAAACAACACTGCACATCACCCAAAGAACACCATACCCACACTGAAGCATGGTAGTGGCAGCATCATGCTTTGGGGCTGTTTTTCTTCAGCTGGAACCAGGGCCTTAGTGAGGGTGGAGGGAATTATGAACAGTTCCAAATACCAGGCAATTTTGGCACAAATCCTTCAGGCGTCAGTTAGAAACGACTCAAAGCACACATCCAAATCCACAAAAGCATGGCTTCACCAAAAGAAGATTAGCGTTTTGGAATGGCCCAGCCAGAGCTCATACCTGAATCCAATTGAGCATCTGTGGGGTGATGTGAAGAGGGCTGTGCACAGGAGATGTCCTCGCAATCTGACAGATTTGGAGCGCTTTTCGAAAAAGAGTGGACAAATATTGCCACATCATGATGTGCCATGCTAATAGACTCCTACCCAAAAAGACTGAGTGCTGTAATAAAATCAAAAGGTGCTTCAACAAAGTATAAGTTTAAGGGTGTGCACACTGACGCAACCAGGTTATTGAGAGTTTTCTATTTTTTATTTTCCCCCCTCAAAGATTTCATTTCGTTTTTCAATTGAATTGTTCATGTTGTAGGTCACATTGAAATTGAAAAAAATCTGACATGATTCATTTGATTCATTCTTTTACATCACAAGAACCTGGCATTTTAACAGTGGTGTGTAGACATTTTATATCCACTGTATACATTTACATAAGCCGAGGCAGTGTTTTCGTTCAGCAGCACATTTCTATGGGAACCTGTGTTGAAAAGGAATAGAATAATTCACATTTCTTATTTGTGATAACAGCAACTTTTTGTAGGTTTCCAGGCATGATCACAAGCATTTAAGTGTAATTAATGTTTAGACATAACATGGATTCTTAACTGTTTGGTACAACACCTTTGTAATTTTGTACACACCCTTGTTTCTGATTATGGCCCATTGGGTTCTCTGGAGCGAGACAGAATTCAGCAACAGGTGTGTGCATTAGAATATGAAAAGAATAATTTGTGTAAAGTGGATCTCTCTAAAGTTAAAACACTCTCTGAATTATGGATCAAGTCACGATAGTGCCAGAATATCCATTGAGACTTGTGCCGTCCATTAGGGCCCCTTTATCTTGTTTTGCTGTGCCTCACCATTTCTTTCTCTCTCTGAGACAATGCTATGAGCACACATTTCCTGAATCTGTATTTCAGCAGCAAATGTATGTGTTGAACCCAGGCCAACAATAATGTGCCTGGATGCTTGGTCCTGACTCATGACTCTGTGGCCCTATTAAACCTACTGGAACTAAACACAACGCACACCACCAGCATCTGTGTAGGTATCTGGTCTAACCTTGTACAAACCGTGGAGTTCAGGACTCAAGAATTGCTCTTATTTTTCTACTTCAATTTGGAACCACTTGGCAGATTGCTGTTGTCAGAGCAGTGATCCTCACCTTTACACCTCATTATTGAGCCCAAATAACTGTCTGGATATGGGTTGTGATCATTAGTCTTCAATAGATAGAAATTGAAAATTGAAAACCCATCAACTCTAAAAGGGTTTTATCTTCTTTTTTTGATTTTTAATTAGTTCCAACTGGTGTTGCCAGCCAGACTGCATTAGTTAGCTAGCTAGCAGTCAGTAGGAAGTCCAAAATGTGACGTCACTTATTCATCTTTTCCCATTTTTGTTCTGTAAAGTTCATTTTGTGATGCAGCAACTTTGCTGCTGTGCCGACAAGGAGCCAGTGTGAAAGAATATATAATATACCACTGTAATTCACTGTGGATAAAAGCCTCTGCTAAATGAGTTGGAAATGGAGCCATGACCCCCTCACACTCATTTAAACCAGAAAGTGCCTTTGGGAGTTGCTAGTGACTAACCTGGGCAAAGCTCACATCAAGGAACCATTAAATACTTTTTCGGTTGCAGAACATTATCAGTTGCATGCCTAAAACAACCTGGTAGAGCCACACAGCAATTTCATTAGATTTTAATGCTGACATATGCACAAAGGGATGGTTCTGCGGACATATATTAATCTAGTCGATGACAAAAAAATTCAAGCTCAGTGGCGTTTTTGGCCTATAGAGATAATATATGTCTACGGAAATATCTTTAATAAATAGAATTCCCAAAATGAGTGTCACACTCACTGACCAGAAATTCTTTGCTGTTGCATTTTAATAAAATCTGACTGTAAGGTTTCAGAGAATTGCACTTATAGGTCACATTGGAATTTTAAATTAAACAGTATTCAGACCTAAACACTTAGAAATAGTTCAGAAGCAGTCAGGAAGATCTGGAAGGTAGCCAGAAAGTGTGAAGAAATCAGAAAAGAGAAGAATTCAGACCAGTTAATTAACTGGGAGAGAATGAACACGTCAATCTTTATGTGAATATCACAAAAATTTCAGATTTCAGTCTTCTGTAAGATTGTTATTGTTGAGACAAACAAATATCTGTTTTGGGTGAATCGTCATTAGTTTTCAAGGTTGGCAAGATAGCCAGTGGCCAGCAGGGTCCATTAACGAAAGGTGGTTCTAATACCGGAACCAGCAAAGTGAAAAATATGTTGTTCTGCCCCAGAGCAAAGTAGTCAACACAAACTGCTTCCCAATCAACACCTGCTGACAATAACAATGTGTTCTCAATGGTCTTTACCTTGTAAATTATACAATGGCTCTTAAAAGCTTTTGCTTCCTCCACTATTTCACCTGTTATTGTTACAACATGAAATCCAAATGTATTTAATTTGGTGTTCATACAACAGATCAACACAAAATTCCAATGTCAAAAAGGATAATATGTATATGTAATATGATGTAAAAGGGGCTTTATGAAATAATTTAGATCTGATATATATAAAAGAGAGAATACTTGGTTTTCACCCTTTTGAAATGACACAACAAAATGAGCTGTGGTGCAACCAATTTACTTTTGAAGTCACCAAATTAGTTAGAGTTCACCTGTGTGCAATGAAGGTGTTTCACATAATTTCAGGTTAAATGCACATGTCTCTGGGAGGGCCCACAGTTGGTAAGTAGAAGGGAGGGCCCACAGTTGGTAAGTTTTGTTTGTGTATTTTCTTACAAAAAGACAGACATTCCAGTATCTGATATATAAATTCACAAGACAGTACGTTTAAGGAACTACATAAAACATTGTATTCACAAAAACAGTTGTGAAACTGCAGGGACTGAAGGATGAGTTTCAATCTCACCAACTTGTCTACCTTGTAAATGTCAACGAATCATAAAAACAATCCATAAAAAAGTATCATAGGTACACTTCAACTGTGAGAAACTGAATCTAAAACAAAAATCCAGAAAATCACATTGTATGATTTGATACATCAGAAAATCTGAACTTCATATTTGGTACAGAAACCTTTGTTTGCAATTACAGAGATCATATGTTTCCTGTAGTTCTTGTCCAAATAACGGGAACCAGGTCCTTAGGTATGAGTACCCTGTTCTCTTCAAATCTGGCAGTTTATTTTAAATGTATACGTTTAAATGTGGGTACATCTAAATTAATTAATGTTGTACCTTTATTACTCATCAAAAATGTGCATCATGATAAAACTGTGCACCCAATAAAATGGTATGCTTAATAATTTTTCTCCAACTGTTCTTTCCCTACACAGTGATTTAAGGTGGTTATACTAACCACATAAAACATATTAGTAAAAATCTAGAACAACAACGCATGTCAATAATAAAGTATACCAGTAAGTCAAGGGTTGGGGAGCATTGATTATGGAGCATTATGTACAGATAGCTGCAGGTGGGTAGAGGAACACTGTCTTGGCAACTTTGCGTGTGTGCATGCGCACATTGTGCACATAGGGTCAGTATGCACCTGTGTACATTTTAGGATTGATGGGTGTGTGTTAGTGTGTGTACGAGATTGATAGCTTTACATCCCAGACACTTCACCTCTAGATATGCCCAGTGGGACAACTTGACAGCCCTGGATACACAAAAGTAAATGTAATACAGTATAAAAGACAGACATTTGTCATTTGACTATGTTGCCTACATCAAGGAATAGCAATTACCAATGCAATCACCCATATCTAATCCAAGATGTCCGTTAATTAAAGAAAATCAAGATTGTGGAAAGATACAAAATATGCCATGGTTTGGCACCAAGTGATTTCTTTTACAATTATGTTCCAGCCCCCTCTACCAACTGCTCAAAACAGAAATCCCAAGGCTGAATCTAGTTGTCTACGCATAGCATTTTCTGTGCAAAAAAAAATAAAATGCATTATTAAATTATTTATTTCATGTTGTGAGGTATGACACACTTTCCCTCTGCTTTGGTCTTCTTTAACAGCCCTGTGTCACATCACAAGGTAAATGCTGTACTTTGAGTGTTTGTACACACTATATGTATTGTAGTTTCTCTCAACATCAGCCAAGGATGGGTACCATCCATCACTCTGAGCAGGGCAATTTGCAGAAACAGCAGCTCCTTGTCAAAAATACCAAGGAACAAACACAAAACAAAATGTCCCAAAAATATTACCATGTAATTTGGTGGGAGAGATATGGAACAGAGTAAGAGTAATCAAATCAAGTCATCTGAAATTAACATTTGTCAATGTGAGTCGGAGTTATAGAATGAAACAAAACCATTTCAATTTAAAAGTTGTTTTTGGCTGGTTTCTGGTGTAGCGGGGAAGAACATCACATTGTGTAAATGTTGATGACAATTCAACATTACGTTTGTTGGTAGTGGCAATATCCAGGGCTTTGGGAAGCTCATCAGAGCACAAGATCACAGTTGGATGAGGAAGTGGGGCGTGGAGCTTGTTAACAGTACCATTCAGGGGGAAGAAACCCCACTGGCTACACAGGGACCATGCTGCTAAATCCAGATGGCCAGAAGGCAAATGTGATTCACATAGAGAGGGTTAGGGGATTCAGCCACAAGATTGTTTTAGCATGGACATCGCCATTGAATGCCTTCACCATGGAAAATGCCTTCAATTAGGTTATCCACACCAGTCGGAATCCCTGCCTACCGAATGTGTACGTTCTAAAGCATCAGGTTTAGAAGTGCATGTGCATTTCACAGAGAAACATGCTAGAACACATCAATATTTCCCAATGGGATCTACCTAACTCATGTTCTGCCCAGCTCCTTTCCGAGGTTCTTTCCACTCCGCTTCATTAGCCTCCTATGATAAGTTGTTTTTAAGTTATGAAAATCATTGCCCAAGCCCGACACAGGGATAAGGTCTCTAAACTACCATCCTGCCTTTATTGCTTTGCATTCAATGGGATCCTTAATTCTGACAATAACAAAGTTGTCTCCCCATCTGTGTTTGGTGAAAAGTTGAGGAATGAGTTAAATACAGGTGCCGGTCAAAACTATTTTTTATTTCAGTAATTCCATTCAAAAAGTGAAACTTTTATATGTATACATTCATTCCACACAGACTGATATATTTTGATTGTTTATTTCTTTTAATTTTGATGATTATAACAAATTTAAATATCTCCGAAAATTTGAATATTGTGAAAAGGTTCAATATTGAAGACACCTGGTGCCACACTAATCAGCTAATTAACCCAAAACACCTGCAAAGGCCTTTAAATGGTCTCTCAGTCTAGTTCCGTAGGCAACACTATCATGGGGAAGACTGCTGACTTGACAGCTGTCCAAAAGACGACCATTGACACCTTGCACAAGGAGGGCAAGACACAAAAGGTCATTGCTAAAGAGGCGGGCTGTTCACCGAGCTCTGTGTCCAAGCACATTTATTGAGAGGCGAAGGGAAGGAAAAGATGTGGTAGAAAAAGTGTACAAGCAATAATCAAAACTGATTAAAAAATGTGGGGGAGATTCACAAAGAGTGGACTGCAGCTGGAGTCAGTGCTTCAAGAACCACCACGCACAGACATATGCAAGACAGGGGTTTCAGCTGTCACATTCCTTGTGTCAAGCCACTCTTGAACAAGACACAGCGTCAGAAGTGTCTCGCCTGGGTTAAAGACAAAAAAGACTGGACTGCTGCTGAAATATGTTCTCTGATGAAAGTAAAGTTTGCATTTCCTTTGGAAATCAAGGTCCCAGAATCTGTAGGAAGAGAGGAGAGGCACAGAATCCATGTTGCTTGAAGTCCAGTGTAAAGTTTCCACAGTCAGTGATGGTTTGGGGTGCCATGTCATCTGCTGGTGTTGGCCCACTGTGTTTTGTGGGGTCCAAGGTCAATGCAGCAGACTACCAGGAAGTTTCAGAGCACTTCATGCTTCCTGCTGTTGACCAACTTTATGGAGATGCAGATTTCATTTTCCAACAGGACTTGGTCCTGCACACAGTGCCAAAGCTACCAGTACCTGGTTTAAGGACCATGGCATCCCTGTTCTTAATTGGCCAGCAAACTCATCTGACCTTAACCCTATAGAAAATCTATGTGGTATTGTGAAGAGGAAGATTCAATATGCCAGACCCAACAATGCAGAAGAGCTGAAGGCCACTATCAGAGCAACCTGGGCTCTCATAACACCTGAGCAGTGCCACAGACTGATCGACTCCATGCCACACCGCATTGCTGCAGTAATTCAGGCAAAAGGAGCCCCAACTAAGTATTGAGGGCTGTACATGCTCATACTTTTCATGTTCATACTTTTCAGTTGGCCAACATTTCAAAAAAATATTTTTTTTCTATTGGTCTTATGTCATATTCAAATTTTCTGAGATATTGAATTTGGGATTTTCATTAGTTGTCAGTTATAATCATCACAATTTAAATAAATAAACATTTTAAATACATCAGTCTGTGTGTAATGAATGAATATAATATACAAGTTTCACTTTTTGAATGTAATTACAGAAATAAATCAACTTTTTGATAGTATTCAAATTTTATGACCAGCACCTGTATACTGTATATACACCGATCAGCCATAACATTATATCACCTGCCTAATATTGTGCAGGTTCCCCTTTTGCCGCCAAAACAGCCCTGACTCGTCGATGCATGGACTCCACTAGACCTCTGAAGGTGTGCTATGATATCTGGCACCGAGACATTTGCAGCAGATCCTTTAAGTCCTGTAAGTTGCAGGATGGGGCCTCCATGGATCGGGCTTGTTTGTCCAGCACATCCCACAGATGCTCGATTGGATTGACATCTAGGGAATTTGGAGGCCAAGTCAACACCTTGAACTGGTTGTTGTGTTCCTCAAATCATTCCTGAACCATTTTTGCTTTGTGGCAGGGCACATAATCCTACTGAAAGAGGCCAATGCCATGAGGGAATACTGTTGCCATGAAAGGGGGCACATGGTCTGCCACAATGCTCAGGTAAGTGGTTCGTGTCAAAGTAACATCCACATGAATGGCAGGACCCAAGGTTTCCCAGCAGAACATTGCCCAAAGCTTCACACTGCCTCCGCTGGCTTGCCTCTTTCCCATAGTTCAGCCTGGTGCCATGTGTTCTCCAGGTAAACGACACACCCGGCTGTCCACGTGCTGTAAAACGAAACATGATTCATCGGACCAGGCCACCTTTCTCCATTGCTCACATACCAGTATTAGACACTTTTGGCAGTGGACAAGGGTCAGCATGGGCACCCTGACTGGTCTGCGCTACGCAGCCCCATACGCAACAAACTAACAAACTGCGATGCACTTTGTGTTCTGACACCTTTCTATCAGTTAACAGCATTAACTTTTTCAGCAATTTGAGATACAGTAGCTCATCTGTTGGATCAGACTACACATGCCAGCCTTCGCTGCCCAGTTGCATCAGTGAGCCTTGGGCGCCCATGACCCTGTCGCTGCTTCACCGCTTTTCCTTCCTTGGACCACTTTTGATAGGTACTGACCACTGCAGACCAGTAACACCCCACAAGGGCTGCAGTTTTGGAAATGCTCTTACCCAGTCATCTAACCATCACAATTTTGCCCTTGTCAAAGTCACTCAGATCCTAACGCTTGCCCATTTTTCCTGCTTCTAACACATCATCTTTGAGGACAGAATGTTTACTTGCTGCCTAATATATCCTACCCACTGACAGGTGCCATGATAATGACATTATCAGTGTTATTCATTAAGCTCAGTGGTCATAACGTTATGGCTGATCGGTGAATAATGCCTATAGGAAGTCTAAACCTGCTTGAATGTATTCACATTCTGTTGTTCAGGGTGCCTCCTGCATTATAGCCCCCCCCCCCCCCCCCCAACCTCTCTAATAGTAATCCTAAATCAGTTCAGGTGTAACCAATCACCTTCACACATTCACACACCAAGGTAACTGGTCTCCACCTGTGTTAACCTGTAGTGATTCCCATATCAGATTGTTTGACAGTTCCTGTATGCTCCCACTGTAGCATGGTCAACACTGTGAAGTGGTGGATTTATGGCACCACCAGTACACTATCTAGGTCAGGATGTCCCTCAAACCTGGAAAACCAAGCAAGTAGGAGAATGATGAGAGGTGCTACAAAAAGGCCAATGGCTACCTTGACAGTTCCATGCTTTTATGGAGAAGTGTGTGTCTGGTCAAATTTTGACTATTTCCCCAATCAAAAAGGAAAGGTCACCTCCAATCCCTCTGATGTCTGCAAGAACAACAAAAACAGTCTTCATAAATGTAAAGATGTACATGTTGTGCAAAAAAGACAGCACATCATGCACTGTGAAGAGTGGTGGTGACAGTATCACGTTATGGAGATGTTGCTCATCAGGGACTGGGGCTCTTGTCCGGACAGAAGCATGAAATCGGTGAAAATGTCCTTGAGGAAAACCTGCTGCTGAAACTGTGATGGAAGCGCAACTTTCAACATGACAATGACTCGAAGCAGGAAGTCCAATTTCCATTTGAGTGGCAAAGGAATATGAAGACTTTCCTCAGAACCCGACGTAAATCCAATCGATAATGTAGAATGACTTGAAGATGACGGTTGACAATTGACACCAAGAAAATTCACAGAACTTGAAAAAACATGCCAAGATATTACAGACATATCCCAGCAGACTCACAGCTGTAATTACTGCCAAAGGCTTCCACCAAATATTAGTCTTACCTATTATGATGCCAATGTTTTTTTTCTAGCATTTTACTTCACTATAAAATGTCCCAAGTGTGTGTACTGCATGTTGTTTTGTTTGGTGTACAGGTGGAAAATAAATGTAAAATGTAAATATAGGAAATAGTGGCACTGACAACACAATGTGAACCAAGGAGGCCACTATTCTACAGGCACTGGATATTTACACTTGTCTTTGCTGATAATCTTTGAGGAGACATTCACTATGACTGTGATATTGGGTGGTTAACCTGACCATCTTAAATACACACACTTAAGCCGTTGTGGATAAGAGACTGCGATCTTACAGAAATTAATTGTATCCATGTTTAAAGTTGGAATTGAAAAAGCAGTTGAGATTGAAACAGCATGCTTTAGCATTACAGTTTAACACAATATCTAAAAAAAAAAAATAATTCGCTCAACATGTAAGTAATGGACCAGACAGTATCCAAGGGTCACCATTTTATTTAGTCTTATACGGCTTACAGGGTAAAAAGGCAAATATGTAATTTGGTTGAACTTTAATATTTCGCCAAATCTAGAGCGGTTGTGCTTCTCCGTATATCCTCAATTTAAAATCTGAAAACTGACATCAGTGATGGATGGTATTGACGGTTATATGGTCACACTCATCTTTATGCCAACAGTGCCACCATGTGGACCTGCCTGACAGTAACAGCTGGATGAACCTAGAGCATCCACACACAAAGTACATAGAGAAAAACATGCAAACAGCGGTTGGCTGTTTATACATACAGTGGAGACTGATGTAGCATGTTTCAGGTTTAAGATGGAACCTGTGTACAGTAAACAGCAAAAACAGTCAATATGTAAATGGCTTCATTTAAGTAACTTATTTAATAAGGTTCTGTTGGAAACAAATGTACAGGAATTATTTTGCCATTTTATTTTTTTTTCACATTATTGCTTTACAGTAAAATGCATCAGTTGGATATGTCCAGTATAGCAAGACAATACATTCATATAAGTTATACAGATGTCCTCGATAATGTTTAAGTAACTAACTTTACATTAAATATATTTTCTCATTTTTATTGGTTGACAAATGACTCCCACATCACAGAGCTCACAGTGCATCAGGTCGCATTCATTCCAGAGATTTACTATCAGTTCCACTCGGATGTTAGGTATTCATAAGCTTATGAAGCAGGTGTGTGTTGTGTTTATGGGGCAACATTTTCGTAGTGCAAATACGTTGTGCAAAGAGCAAAAAAAAATAAAAAAACCCCCCAGTAAGTTTCAAATAACAATTAAATGTTTCTTAAACAATGTTATAAATCCTCTACTTAATTACGGTTTAAACAGTGGCGTCTGTACACACATTATGGAAGTATCAAATTGTCACATTAGGTCCGCAGCACTTTTTGCTCTTGGTATAATTTCTTTTGCCAGAATATAACTAAGCCATACGACCCAAGGAGGTTAGGTATATTGTGCCATTATAAACTGGGTAGTTGAGTTCCTGAATATGGCGATACATCAGACATTATAAACCGGGTGGCTCAAACCATGAATTCAAATTGCCTGAAAGCCTTGGTAAATCAGCCCATATCACATGACAAAAACATACATTTAACTTAATGTTCTACTTACATTGGCAACCAGTTTATAATCTCAATAAGGCACCTCGGGGGTTTGTGGTATAAAGCCAATATACCATGGTTAAGGGCTATATCCAGGCACACAGAGTTGCATCGTGACTAAGAACAGGCCGTAGCGGTGGTATTTTGGCCACATTCCCTCAGGCCTTATTGCTTAAATGTACCAGGGCTGGGGTTTTGCCTGACGTAAACAGAACAGCGGGATACAGCATATAGCTGTGGTATATTAGCCTTTCACCAAAAACTCTGCCTTCCATGGTACACTGGTTTCCCGAAAAGGAATATACCTCAAAACAAGGATTTTTACACCACACCAACTCAAACACAGCTGAAGTGCTGTTTTAGCCAATCAGCAACCCGGTTCATAATGAGGTTTATGGTTATTTTTGCACTACAAAGAAAGTTGCCCTTGGTGCACGTGTGTGGCTGTGTGTTGCGGAGTTTGTTATTTTGAACATGTTATTTAATACAATCTGTATTTAAACGCAGAGCTACGACATTTCTGGTACGTGAATTCAATTTCTCCTTTTAAAAAGTGAATGGTTACGATGTGGCAGATAACCCAGTGAATGAGCACTCGTGGTATGTGTGTGGAGCTATGCCAGCCAAATGGTTGGAGCACGGTGCGCTGCTGTCACTCAGGACCAGGCCACAAGGGACAAATTCTAACAACACCTAGACCAGGACACTACACCTTGTGGAATTCAAAGATGCTTTGAAAAGGTACCCAACCTGATATGGTGTGAATTCCAGTGAGCGTGGGTGTTTGGTGGCTCGCAGATCTCCACGAGTGTGAAGGGGGCAAGATCTAGGGTTCCATTCAAGACCGGACCGAGGACACGACCACACAGGCATTTTAGACAGAACCCAAACCCACAGCTCGAAACCAAACAAACAGAATGTAAAATAACAAACCCCTGAAAAACATTCAACATTCTCAATCAACTCTGATATATTCTTGTCCCAGCATCCTCAAAAAGCAACCATCTTATGTTCAAAAAAATATCCATACAGTTAATAACCAGTGAAAAGAGAATGCAGCACTCGTTAACAAGAAAACAAGAAATCATATTCAAATGGCACTAGTAGAGAATACTCACCCTTCTAGGGAACAGACCCACTGGGGGGGGGGGGTAATACAGTAATACGGGGCGGGGGGGGGGTTACTGCTATATGTTGATTTAGAACACAACAGGGAAAGTGTCAGAAAAAACATTGGTTCTGAAGCGTGCAGTAGTCTTTAGGACCTGTGTGGTCACTGTCTTCCAAGAGAACACCGCATGAGTCAAACCCTCCCCCAGAAGTAGCAGCTAAGGGATCCCACTACTCAAAATGTATGCTCCTCAGGTCACAAACACACACACACGAAAAAAAGATCTCAAAGTTATTTTCTGAAGGAGAAGTTGTAGAGATGCTGGACAAATCCACCAGGAGCCTGGGGGGAGTTTCCAAGGTTCCCGGATGGAGTCCTTCCCCCTCTGCTCTTCTGGTAGAGTTGGTGGTTGAATAATGCCCTTGTGCCAGAGGGTCGGACTCCCCCGCACACATAGGACGACCCCCCCCCCCCCCCCCGTGCTGTACACATCCTCAGGCCCGATCCCTCAGCGCTCATTCACGCCAGCAAGCTCCAACGTTCTTCTAAGATTATAGCGACCTTAATGGGGCCCTCCAGAGTCCAACACGGAACATATTACACTGAGATTGCATATACAAGTACCTGCTGCCAACGCCAAAAGGAGCGCTAAGACTCTCCCGTCAAAGCAAGTCTCTCAATGTCATTTCAACCCCTGTCCCCGCTGGCATTTTTGCATGGGGTCAAACATCTTGGATTGCAGTAGCTCGTAGCTGCCGGTAATTGTAAAGAGGGCTCCAGGTCCTCAGCCTAAGGCCGTGCATGCCGGAGAGGACAGACCTACACTTATCGTCCCGACTGGCATGCGCTCACTGTCTCTGGTGTTTACCAGTCGTCGGTGGATAAGGGGGAAGCGGCGGGGTGAGACACACCTACCGGGGGTGGGGGGGGGGGGGGGGACAAGTCATCATACGCACCCCTCACACGCATAGTAAATACATCCATACTGTAAATACATCCATCCACAGACACGCACGCACAGCACATCCACTCGGACACACTCAAAGGAAGCACTGGTTGATTCAGAATGATAGGACGGCTTTGCTTGTTTTAAAGTGCAATATCTACATGAATTAAGAGAACCCGACCAATGTCACCACCTACTGGAGCTTTAGAGGCCCCAGAAATTCCCTGATAACCCAACGGCTGTGGTTGCTTGACACCCCTGCCGTGTACAGATCAGTGAGGGGACTAGATTGCCCCCTAGTGGGGAATAGCAGACGGCATGAAGAACAGATCGGACATACTATACACATTTCTCCATGCTGCTATCAGAAGATGTCCGACAGTTATAAAGATGTCCCATTGAGTCTCCTCCATTGAGTGATTGTATCAGTCATCTCCAAGCAACTGTTAACTCTCGTGTTGAGCAGAGGGTCAGTGACAGGCTCTGACAAAACCACAAAAAAAAAAAAAAAAAAAAAGAAGCTGCACTTTCAACACATAGGCATACGGAGATGTCGCCATCAATCAGTCCATGTCTCCCTATGGGGAAACGCAGGAAGAGCATTGCAAATCCTTGCTGTGAAACCGCAAATGTCCTTCATGATTGAAACAAGCTCTCAAATGCAATATACACACTAGTCTTTTCTTAAATGGAAAAAAGGATCAAAAAAAGTGGATGCACACAAAAGAAAATATACATTTACAAGTTTTACATTGTGCAGTGCTGTAAATGGACACCATACACATTCTCCCTGTAGTCTCAGTGCTGAGACCTCAGACTTAACTTCCAACGCTCCTCTGGGAAAGGTGACCAAGACAGGAAAAGATGGTAAAAAAAATGTAATAAAAAATAAATTAAAAAAAGTGTCTAGTGCAGGAGGTGGGGCATAGTGATTATGGAAACAGTTCGGACCACGTTAGGGGGGGGTCCAGGTCAAAAAAGAGGAGAGCTGCCAAAAACGAGTTCCTCCTGAAAAGGGTTCGGGGTCACAAGCGGGATTTGGGGGAGAGGTAGAGATTCAGGTTGAGGGGTGGGGGTTGTCTTCACAGGATGTTCATATGGGAATAAGAATGAGATGTTTGATTGGCAGGTGTGACGGACAAATCCTAATCTGGACAGAGGCGTGTGTGCTTTTTTCTCACATAGGGAGACTTGTTACTCCCCTTGATTCTAAAGCCTGTTAGGGACGCCTCAAAAAAGCTCAGCAAACAAAAAATACAGAATGTGGCAAATAAAAGGACCAGCCTGAAAATGGATGCAGTTTTTTTGCATGTGAGAGGGGAGGACATTGCATGAAGAACAAGCTTGAAGGTGTGACCAAGCACAATGGAAGAAAGTTGTAAAGACTGAGAGCAGGTCATGATGTCAACAGGTCTGTTATGACAACAGACAGTAACAAAGTGCCGTAACTTGGTTGATGACAGTGAAGGTTGGTGGTGATTTGCCATCTTGGGCTACAGGGGGCGGTGCTTCCTGGGTCAGAGGTTAGCATGGATGGGCATGGTTTAGTTAGTCATCCATGCACATTGGCAGGTTGACAAAGGTGAACACATTGTACTCAATCATGATGGAGAAACACAGGAAGACAGCGTAGAGGACCAGAGTGTAGATACCCAGCTTCCTGTCCAGCTTCCAGTGGTTGATGTGGATCCCACCCACCTGCAGGGGAACACACAAACACACGACTAAAAGCTGATGGTTGAGCAAGAAGCTGACAACTTTTGTACCTCAGGCTCACACAGCTCAACAAAAAGAAAACCAATCTAACATTGTTCTTGATTTTTTTGTATAACTACAGCAAAACAATCAGCAGAAGAAACAACTCTCCACCCTGGTCTCTGTACAAAATCTGGGAGATGGAGGCCAATGGATGACAGTTTATTGCACTTTTTTCCAAAGACAACTAATAACTTTCACACACAGCAGACTAACACAGAACATCACCATTATCAGAAACTCCAAATGTCCGCATAAACCACTTTCGGATTAAAGTACAGTAAAAGCTGCATGTTATTCTAACCCAGTCTCCTGTCAATGAATAACTCGCATGAAAATAAACAACACTGGCTATATCATAAATTCAAGTAAGATTAAATCTGCCTGGCCGTAGCTTCATGTATTGACGGTCAGTGGCATGGTTTCCGTACAGCCAACGCCACACATGTTACGCTTACCGTTAGACCCACAGAGCCCAGCAACAGCACCACAGAGTAGACCAGTCCTCGGCTGTTGATCATGACCTAGAGAAGATAGGTAACGTCACGAAGATGATTGCAATAACATTACTGTATGTAGTTGGAAAATGGCAACCACAACTCTGGGGAAGTTAACAGGTCGCAATATAGTCTCAAGTGTCGGCCAATCTAGCCGGCAGAACAACACTCTAGAAGTGTGGAGCAAGAGGACAGAGCTAGATTTATAGTCCAGATTGGTCAAGGAGTCAATCATACATTTAACCCCACCCAAATGTGTAATTCCCTCTCCAAAACACAAGTGATTAACACTTGCTTGTCAAGCACTCACAGTCAATATCATTACAGCACATATACTTCCTGACAGATGACTAAACCACAGGTACTTACCGTGGATATTGAGTTACAAAAACAAATTGGGTAAAGCAGAGATCTCAAGGCCCCTCTACTAGGATAACGGCGCCTTATGTTCTAGGATAAAAGGCGCCCGTTTTCCGGGAAGTTGATCTTACCTCAGAGCCGTAGTTCACCGCCATGGTCTGTATGGCCCAGGGAATCCCCAGCCCGACCAGGATATCAAACACATTACTGCCGATGGTGTTGGACACTGCCATGTCGCCCAATCCTAAACACAAACCACTGATGTAGAAGTCCACAATATAAACATATGGAACTCACTTGGAAAAGCATTACGACTGTTGCCAAATACAGACAAACCCCAATCCACCACCTGATGGACAAAAAGCATGCGTGCAACGCCCCTCGATGTCCATCCTAACAAATGAGCGACAGGGAAACGATAGGTGGTAGTCATACCTTGTCTGGCAACGATGAGACTGGCGATGCAGTCGGGTACACTGGTGCCCGCAGCCAGGAAGGTGATCCCCATAATGACGTCCGGGATGCCGAGGGTATAACCGATGACGGTGACCTGCAGCCACACGGACACCACGTCTAAAGAGAGTGAACAGGACGGACCCCCACACCGCCCGAACCGCCGCTTACGCTGCCAGCGCCACACAACCCAGAGACTCACCATCCAGACCATGAAGTAGGAGAAGACGGCTATCCAGACGGTGGAGAGGATGAAGGACAGCATGAAGAACTTCTCCCAGCGAGGCTTGGCACAGTTGGGGATGGTGAAAAACAGGAGCAGCAGAAGGGGCCAGGAGATCAGCCACTTGGACCGGCTGCCAAAGCCAGCTGCAGGACAGAAGGGCCGCCAAAGAAAAAGGTATTACCAGGTATATTTGAAGCCCTTTTTATATTGACTTAAGGGGATTTACAGTAAGCTAGCTCCACAGTCCTGAAGAAAATCTCCTCAGACGAACAAACATTCTATCAGTATTCTGGTCCTGGAAAACTAGGTGAACTGTTAGTGCTTGACTTCTTCTAGCTCAGTACAAACACGGGCCAATTAACTCAACTATTTCAATCGTCAAGCACCAGCAGTACAGTATGCTTTCTGAACACATCAGTGCACATAGTCTGTCAGATCTTTAAGATTCATTGGATCATTCAGGTAAGAGCATGAGTTTGAAGCTGACAGACCAAAACTTGTCATTAAAATATAAAAACAGGAACCACCCAAAGCGATGTCAAGGTTCGTTCTGGATGAACAACACAAACACACAGAACAAACACCTGGGAGGTGAAAGGGGGAGATGGTCTCGTTCTCGGCTTCCTCTTCCGCAGGCTTGTCCTCGGGCACATTGCCATTTTCAATGTCCAACTTGCCCTCCAGCACCTGGGTCTCCACCCCATTGGTCCCTTGGACCAGCTTCTGACGCTACATTAAGGCCCACAGAAAATCAGAATGAGCGTTTGGCAGTGGACCGTGTTTTCTCCCCCCCTTTCGGTTGCTAATGAACACGTCTCAGGTAGGCAGCACAGCAACCGTATTAAATCTATACTATTGACTGCTGCAGCTTAACAAGGAAACGATCCACCACCCAACCCTTTCCTCCAGCCACCACCCAACCGCCCCCCCCCCCCCCGTACCTCAGTGATGATGACTCGACTGGCCATGCGCAGACGCGTCTTGGGTCCAAAATGGCTGGTGATCATGATGCGGAGGCCGGCGTCGGGGAAGCGCAGCTTGGGAGGACTGGCGTGGATCATCTCATCGACCATGACCACAGATCCACGACTGAACGCCTTACTGGGTTTAACTGGAGACGGGTAGACACGCAAGGCCGTCACACCGGGCCTCACAATAAGCAGGGAAATAAGACTGTAGACAAGCAAACACACTGCAATGTATTATGCGCACACGCGCACACAAACCCACACACACTTTGTGAGGCTAAACAGACAGGCACTCTGACATTAGTAGAAATTATGGGAAGACGTGTTGCCGTTAAAAACCACTTAGAATAGGAGGAGTTGCTGATGGAGAGTACAGAGGTTGGATAGGTTACCTTTAATCTGGCGTTAGTCAGCAAAGTAGAATGCAGATTGTGGGACTGTAACCTTCCCCACACTGAAAGGACATCCTCCAACCCAACCCGCGGAAGTAAACCGGGACCATTCAGTGCATGCCAACCTTCGCGTGCACATATCCAACTGAAACCACATGACTAATGATACTGTATGTTGGCGCTCAGGTGTGATTTGAAAAGTAGTAAATTAAATTTGGACAATTAGGTGGTCAAGACTTAAAATGAGTCGGTATAGTAGTGCCCATGATAACTTTAGAAACCTTAAAGGTCCAATACAATGTGGAGTTTTGGTTGAATATTCTAAAGCCTTGATAAGCTGGTGACTTGGGAAGACCATTTAACATCCGTAGTGTAAATTATTGTAAACATAATCCATAAATCTGATCACTTTCAAGCATCCTCAAACATTCAAGGCTTCAACATCCAATTATTTGATTTATAATTCCCTTTTGTTGTCAGTATGGTCATTTTTTCGCCCAACATCCAAATACTACATTAATCTAGTTAGTCAATTAAATAGAAATTCCTAATCAGTATTTGACCCATCATATCTCAAGAATGTTTTACTGAAGTGATAACTGATATTTCAATTGATGAAAACATTGAGTTCTAGATATTCTCTAGGAAAGTATGCGCAGAATTGCATTTTCATACAAGACATCAGTAGGAGGCAAATCTGCCACTAAATGTGCACCAATGTATTTTCCATACCCAGCCTGAAGTGAAATTACTTACAGTGAATTTGTTAGCCTTAGGCATTTCAACACTTTGCTGAAAGCAATCAATAAAAATGGTTTACAGGTATGCCACCACACAACATAAAATGGTATGATGCAGTAAATGATATGCCACTAAAACAGCCCATAATCCAACAGAATTCCTAAAGACAGTGTTTGAATCTCTGAAAAAGGATAAACTCAACCACTAGTATCAAAGCGAGTGCCTTGAACATTCTAGTGGGCTTGTGGCTTGCTAAGGTGGTGTGGATAGTGATTGGTGAATAGCAATTTAGCGGTCAACTTCAACTCCAAGAATTGCATATTTAAAGCCTGTGTGGGGAGGGGTTGGTTGTTTTAATCCTTCAAAACCTTAACCATTTAGAATCAATGCCTGACCTTAACCATCAAAATGTTTAAACCCATAACGCTAACCTCAACAAAAACATTTTATTGCAGAATTGCCTTAGAGCCAAGACACAGCACATCATGGCATCATTTGTAATTCATTAGCCAGGAGGAGTGGTTTCATTTGGAGATCAATTAAAAATTAAAACACATTAAAACTGATTGGTCATTAATTACAGTCAGGCATTTAAGTTAAGCCATGTCCCGTATTGATTTATTTATAAAACAATTACTTCAAAGCTACCCTGTTTGCTAACCAGGTGCGTTTTGTCCACTCACAAAATTGCTTCATCCCAACACTGCACTGTGCAACCACAATTTGATGACAGGAGACATCTATTAGAAGCATTCTCCCACTATTTATTTGCAAACATGCCGGCCCACTTATTAACATAAAAAATATATATTAAAATGATGAAAGAAAAGCACCAGATCAAGGAGAAGAGCAAGGACTACGTGACTTGTGTGTAAAGGTAGGCCTAATTAGCCCATTACATTTTTTGGAATTAGAACAGCCGAAAGAACACTGAATAAATTTCAATCTTAAAAAGTAGTCTAAAAACAGTGAAGCGAAATTGCTTCCATCGACATTAGGCACTGCATGTTGCGGCAGAGTGAGGAAGTTGGACCTTAAAAACAAGCAACGGAAGCAGCATGTAATTTATGAAAATGTATGGATAAACCCAGACTCCAAGTTGATGATATTATTCAAGTTGGGTTTTCCCCTCACTTCTTCTCCGCCCCCCACCCCCCCCCCCCCCCCCACCTTTCTCCTCCCTGCTCCATCTTCAGAGCTGTCGTCAACAACACAGCAAATGTAAATATTTCCAGCACACATGGTTTTCTGCGTTCAACCTCATTCCTAATTTCAGACTTCTGGACTCCACTTAATAAGCCTGATGAGAACTAATGATGCCGCCTGTGGCCTCACAGCCTCATTAATTACACAATGAGGACTTATTCTCCGGCGTTTGAACCAAAACGGACCCAATTTCCCTAACCCTGTCGGGGAAAAAGAGACGCCCGATGGTTCACCTTTGTCTTAGTCAATGCTGGGGTTAGAGAAGAACGGACGAGGATGCGGCAGAGCTAAAAGCCATCAGAGAAGGGTGCGCAGCCTGTCTGATTAGCCCCACCTGCTGCCGTGTTGAGTAAAGCCAATGGGGGGGGGGGGGGGGGGGGGGTCCATCTCAAACACTGCCATCATAAGCATTACCATCCTCCATCTCGCTGCTGGCTGCCGCGTTTCCATTGGCCTGGTTCTTGTCCTTGCACCCTTTCCTCGTGAATAACTTCTGCAGACTCTGGTTAAACCTGTGTGGAAAGGTAAAAACAGATCAAAGGCCCATTCATGAACAGTTAAAAGTGGAACGGTTTTCAGTGGTCTGAATTCCAGGGAAGTGTTTCCTGGCCACTAATTAATAAGCACGCGTCACCTTTATTGAAATAGCTTTTTTATTCAAACACCGGATTTAGGAAATTGGCCCGGAATACAGCAAACATTCTGGAAACCGTTCATGGGTAGAATAATCATGGCAATCAGTCCTGCAACGTCCGGGGAACGCGAAAGTCATTGGATTTTGCATCCTGTGAACGCACACCCATTAGGTTACAGAACGCAGCCTATGGGGAGGCGTTAATGGTATCTGAAATGGTCAGTGAGTCTGCAATTCCGAGTGATGTCATAATGAACCAGAGAAGGGCAGTCTGAGCCAGAGTTTCCTCCAAAAGAGACAGGAGACAAGTGATATTCGGTCAGCCACTGGAAAAGGGGAGAACTAAGAGTAGAAGTGAGCAGCTAGGGGCTCGAGAGATTATTATAACTAGTGATTTGGACGCACAGCCAGAGAGAGAGACAGGGTGATGCGGAGAATCGGGCAGAACTCAAATAAGTACTGTATATAAGCTAACATTAAATGTAAACCCCTTTACTTTCCTTGGTATGACACCAGATGGACTTAGTACTTACTTCATGATGATGATGTATCCACAGTACATGACCACCAAAATCAGACTCTCCCACCTGAGGCAGACACAGGGGAGACACCCATCAAAATCACATCAGAGGTCAAGTAGGCGTTTATTTGCCAATCCCTTTTCCAGGGAGTCAGGGATGAGAGATTATTAACAAAGATCCTGCAGTAATCACATTTAAGGTCCTTGTTCAAAAGTAGAATAATGAATTTTCTACCTGGCCAGTGCTCAGATTTGAACTACACAAGATTTTCCGGTTAGTGGCCTGATGCTCTTAAAGGATTCTTTTCCTCCACCATTCACTTCCTAAATAACCTAAATAAAAATAGGCAAGTCATTTATTAAGAACCAAGCGGCCAGGTTCACTTACCACACTACCTTCCCATCAAAGATGAACTGGAGAAAAGAGAAAAAAAGGCTTTTTTTTTTTAGGTAGTACTCAATCAACTAATCGTTTACAGTCACATACTATAGTAAACATACAATACATTTTACACCCAACTTACCGCAATAAGAGCGAGGATCGACAAGACATAGTAAAATGAATCCCGGAACACAGACCACCAACCCAACATCACAACCTATAGAGACAGGCAAGAGAGTGAGAAACCTGAAATGAAATTCACTACCATCGAACAGGCCAAACTGACAATCCTGGAACATATCTGAACATGGGCCCAGAAATATCCTTTCCAGAGACTTCCGTGGTCAGTTCTTAGCTACCATCTGGAAATGGTTCCCAGTGGGACACTTCTCAGATCACAACTGATCCAGCTGCACTTAACAAGGTTAACATGCGCCTACAGAAAAAACCCTCGGGCATGTCCTCTCAGGGCACACCCATAATGCACCTGTCCGGCGAATATTCCGCACACGCCGATGATGCACAGGATATTGAAGACCGCCGAGCCAACAATTGTCCCCACCCCCACGTCACCATGAGTGATGAAGACACCTGCAGAGGGAGCAGTCAACCACAGTCAGCCGCGACAACCACCATCTGGGGGGGGTGTAGCGTGCTAGAAGTGTTTCAGTACTGGGTGGGGGTGCCAAGTCTTACCAATGATGGAGGCAAAAAGCTCTGGAGCAGAACTCCCAGCTGCCATGAAGGTGGCTCCAGCAACATCCTCACTCAGGTCTAGTTTCTGACAGACAGAGAAGGGAGAGCATACTTTGCCTATTAATACTTGGGACCATTTAGTTCATTTGGTTGTTACACAAATACACACTAATTTTGACCGAGATCATAAATCAGTTCAAGATGTGTAACTTTGACTGTGCATTTACTCTATTTATACTGTCAAATTTGTTTCATGTCTGAATTTGTTAGTTCTAACTTCAAGCACCCATCTGTTTGCATGGATCACTTTTGAAACAGTAAAAAGGGGGTTATTTATTTTAGCATAGTTTGCATTAGAAGACATTTGTAGATAAGCAAAACAGTTTCTGAAGAACTATATAGCATAAGTACAGGTGCTGGTCATAAAATTAGAATATCATCAAAAAGTTGATTGACATTCATTCCACACAGACTGATATATTTCAAGTGTTTATTTATTTTGATGATTATAACTGACAACTGAAAATGTTTAATATTGAAGACACCTGGTGCCACACTAATCAGCTAATTAACTCAAAACACCTGCAAAGGCCTTTAAAATGGTCTCTCAGTCTATTTTTGTAGGCTACACAATCATGGGGAAGACTGCTGACTTGACAGCTGTCCAAAAGACGACCATTGACACATTGCACAAGGAGAGCAAGACGCAAAAGGTAATTGCTAAAGAGGCTGGCTGTTCACAGAGCTCTGTGTCCAAGCACATTAATAGAGAGGCGAAGGGAAGGAAAAGATGTGGTAGAAAAAGTGTACAAGCAATAGGGATAACCGCACCCTGGAGAGGATTGTGAAACAAAACCGATTAATAAATGTGGGGGAGATTCACAAAGAGTGGACAGTAGCTGGAGTCAGTGCTTCAAGAACCACCACGCACAGCCATATGCAAGACATGGTTTTCAGCTGTCGCATTCCTTGTGTCAAGCCACTCTTGAACAAGACACAGCGTCAGAAGCGTCTCGCCTGGGCTAAAGACAAAAAGGACTGTACTGCTGCCGAGTGGTCCAAAGTTATGTTCTGATGAAAGTAAATGTTGCATTTCCTTTGGAAATCAAGGTCACAGAGTCTGGAGGAAGGGAGGAGAGGCACAGAATCCACGTTGCTTGAAGTCCAGTGTAAAGTTTCCACAGTCAGTGATGGTTTGGGGTGCCATGTCATCTGCTGGTGTTGGTCCACTGTGTTTTCTGAGGTCCAAGGTCAACACAGCCGTCTACCAGGAAGTTTCAGAGCACTTCATGCTGCTGACCAACTTTATGGAGATGCAGATTTCATTTTCCAACAGGACTTGGCACATACACACAGTGCCAAAGCTACCAGTACCTGGTTTAAGGACCATGGTATCCCTGTTCTTAATTGGCCAGCAAACTCGCCTGACCTTAACCCTATAGAAAATCTATGGGGTATTGTGAAGAGGAAGATGCGATACGCCAGACCCAACAATGCAGAAGAGCTGAAGGCCACTATCAGACCAACCTGGGCTCTCATAACACCAGAGCAGTGCCACAGACTGATCGACTTCATGCCACGCCGCATTGCTGCAGTAATTCAGGCAAAAGCAGCCCCAACTAAGTGTTGAGTGCTGTACATGCTCATACTTTTCAGTTGGCCAACATTTCAAAAAATCCTTTGTATTGGTCTTAAGTAATATTCAAATTTTCTGAGATACTGAATTTGGGATTTTCATTAGTTGTCAGTTATAATCATCACAATTAAAAGAAATAAACATTTGAAATGCATCAGTCTGTGTGCAATGAATGAATATAATATACAAGTTTCACTTTTTGAATGGAATTACTGATAAATCAACTTTTTGATGATATTCTAATTTTATGACCAGCACCTGTACATGCAGACTGAACACAAGACATTCGTTTCAGACAGTTCAACACTGATATATACAGTGGGGAGAACGTAAGTATTTGATAACCTGCCAAATCGGCAGTGTTTCCCACTTACAAAAGCATGTAGAAGTCTGTCATTTTTATCATTGGTACACTTCAACTGTGAGTGACAGAATCTAAAATCCAGAAAATCACATTGTATGATTTTTAAGTAATGAATTTGCATTTTATTGCATGACATAAGTATTTGATACATCAGAAAAGCAGAACTTAATATTTGGTATAGAAACCTTTGTTTGCAATTACAGAGATCATACGTTTCCTGTAGTTCTTGACCAGGTTTGCACACACTGCAGCAGGAATTTTGGCCCACTCCTCCATACAGACCTTCTCCAGATCCTTCAGCTTTCAGGGCTGTCGCTGGGCAATACAGAATATCAGCTCCCTCCAAAGATTTTCTATTGGGTTCAGGTCTGGAGACTGGCTAGGCCACTCCAGGACCTTGAGATGCTTCTTACGGAGCCACTCAGTTGCTGGCTGTGTGTTTTGGGTCATTGTCATGCTGGAAGACCCAGCCACGACCCATCTTCAATGCTCTTACTGAGAGGAGGTTGTTGGCCAAGATCTCACGATACATGGCCCCATCCATCCTCCCCTCAATACGGTGCAGTCGTCCTGTCCCCTTTGCAGAAAAGCATCCCCAAAGATGGTGTTCTTGGGGTTGTACTCGTCCTTCTTCTACCTCCAAACACGGCGAGTGGAGTTTAGACCAAAAAGCTCTATTTTTGTCTCATCAGACCACATGACCTTCTCCCATTCCTCCTCTGGATCATCCAGATGGTCATTGGCAAACTTCAGACAGGCCTGGACATGCGCTGGCTTGAGCAGGGGGAATTTGGGTGCGCTACAGGATTTTAATCCATGACGGCGTAGTGTGTTACTAATGGTTTTCTTTGAGACTGTGGTCCCAGCTCTCTTCAGGTCATTGACCAGGTCCTGCCATGTAGTTCTGGGCTGATCCTTCACCTTCTTCATGATCATTGATGGCCCACGAGGTGAGATCTTGCATGGAGCCCCAGATTGAGGGAGACTGACCGTCATGTTGAACTTCTTCCATTTTCTAATAATTGCGCCAACAGTTGTTGCCTTCTCACCAAGCTGATTGCCTATTGTCCTGTAGCCCATCCCAGCCTTGTGCAGGTCTACAATTTTATCCCTGATATCCTTACACAGCTCTCTGGTCTTAGCCATTGTGGAGAGGTTGGAGTCTGTTTGATTGAGTGTGTGGACAGGTGTCTTTTATACAGGTAACAAGTTCAAACAGGTGCAGGTAATACAGGTAATGAGTGGAGAACAGGAGGGCTTCTTAAAGAAAAACTAACAGGTCTGTGAGAGCCGGAATTCTTACTGGTTGGTAGATGATCAAATACTTGTGTCATGCAATAAAATGCAAATTAATTATTTTTTTTTATTTTTTTTGTCATTTTAGATTCAGTCTCTCACAGTTGAAGTGTACCTATGATAAAAATGACAGACCTCTACATGCTTTGTAAGTAGGAAAACCTGCAAAATACAAATACTTGTTCTCCCCACTGTAGATAACGCTGGCTGCTGAATTCAATTTCTGATCAATGGGATAATACTATTCAGTCCTTTTTGTGAATGACATATTACGATACACAATCCCTCTTATTTGGCGGCAAGAACGTAATCTACATGTACTAACATCTGGTTTGTTGTAGTTCTCTCATCGAAATCAAAGATTTCATCAAAATCAGAGATACAGCAGTTGTGGGGACAAGTGATAGGCGCCCCCCCTCCCCGTCCTCATGTCTCACCCCTCTGATCACATCGGAGTCATGCAATTTCATTCTCATAGTGTAATGCCACACACAGACTCCAATCGCACTTACAATTGTCACCAATGTCCTTACAACGGTCACTCACCTCACAGATCTTCTCCAGGGACGGCACAAAGTAGTCATCACAGATTATGGCCAGCGCCAGGAACATATAGAGGGCCTGTCGAGAGGAAGGACAGAGAATTCGAAGCGTTTCTTGTTAACCCGCACTTTGTTTGGAAAACAAGGACAGTCACGTGAAGACACTTTGCTGGTCCACACTTTGAAGACAGGCTGTATCAGATTTAGGGTTAGAATGATGAAATGTCAGAAAATAGCTGAATTTATAGGAAACACAGCAGATGTCAAATATTTTCACTAAAGCAGTAACAAAGGAGAATGATAAAGCAAGGCAGCACTATCAACCACTCCCAGATCCACCCCAAACCTGTATTTTTTTTTAAACATATAATCAGACAATTAAGATGCATCAAGAAATATGGTCTAATTTACCCAATTTATCTAAAGAAAAGAGCGAACACTGGTTTACATAGACCAACACCCATGTGATCCTCTGAAATTGAAGCTGATTAGTTAGCTTGGAGCTAGGGGTTGATCCAGGGCAGCTGCCGTCACTTTGAAAATGCTATTAATTGCTTAGACATTCACTGCAGTGCATAATTCCCTCAGCCAGTTCCCATTTCTGCTGTATAGCCAACTGCCATGATCATTGTCACGGCGAAAAACCACAGCAGTTGGCAAGACAGCAGACACAGATCTGGGACCAAGCTATTGTTCTTTCCCTTTGTGTGAGAGAATGAAATGATCCTATTTTTGTACAGCTGACGTGATAGATGTTTAAATTATAGATCAGGACTGACATGTTCCACAGGGGGTGCTGTGCCCTCATCCTTCTACAGGGGGCACTTTAGGACCGCTCTATAATTGGCTCCAATTCCCTGTCTATCTCACAGGTATGTCATGAATAGTGTTCTAGAGGACTGGTCACCCCTCCGAGCCTGGTTCCTCTCTAGGTTTCATCCTAAATTCAGCCCCTTTTAGGGAGTTTTTCCTAGCCACTGTGCTTCAACACTTGTTGTTTGCTCCTTGGGGTTTCAGGCCGGGTGTTTTGTAAAAGCACTCTGTGACAACTGCTGATGTAAAAAAAAAAAAAAAAAAAAAAAATTAGATATATTACACACATTTGATTGATTCATTGTTTTGTTGGCAGACCTGCATCAAAGTCCTTCAGCTGCAGTTGACTTTGAAAATGCCAAGGTTTAGGGTTAAGGTTACATAAGGGTTGGGGTTAAGGTAGGGACAAGCACTCATCGTGGAAAGGTCCTGTCAGAGCATCCAGCCTATTTAAAATGCAAGCTCCGCTCTCAACATTGAGGCAAACAATCACATTAAGTTTGGCCTTAGGGGCAGATCGGTCTCCACAAAAAGATTCATGAAAACACTCCTTTCAAACCGTCCGCTCAACCTTTAAGGCATTACATTAGAATGAATCATGAAAGCTCCCGCTAACATCATACCTATTACATCATTTAAAAAAGTCATAGGGAAAGACCAGGACTGAACACAGAAGGCCGGGGTGGCTGTTTGTGGGGGATGTAAGAAGGGACATGTGCCCCAGATTTGGGTCAAACTGTTGATCAAGCTGAAGAGGCAGAGGTATCAAAGTCCTAATTCAACCCATAGCCCCTACGCCAAAACATCTTTCACCCTTATTTTGCCAGGTACGACAGAAAAGTTCTAATTTTCAGCAACGACATTGAAGAAATTAGGATTAACTGCCTTGCTCAAGGTCAGTACAGACTTGTCATCTTGCCGGCTTAGGGATTTCACCTACAGTAGCTTTACAAACTTCCAGTTACTGGTCAGGTGCTAACCACTAGGCTACCATGTCTGTTAAAGTACTCCCATGGGATATGACATCTTGTGTGAAATACATATTTAAATATAATGATGTTTCAGCTCTCAAATCATCCACTCCAACAAACACTGACCCACAGCTTCATAAATGGTGACAGAAGCAATCAAAGAGCTCTCTCACCGCCACGACGTGCAGCAGGACAGCCCCACTCTGCCGCTCGTCGTTGGTGAAAACATCTTCAGGGAATTCCTTGATAGCTGAGAACAGAAAAAAAATAAAAATGAACCACATCATGGCATGTGACCGTTTTCCCAGGGTGCCCTGGTGAACACCCGCAGAATGATTTCACCTTGAGGTACCGTGTCGTAGCGTGCCTGACAAAAAGGTTGTTAAAACTTTTAAACCTCATGACTTCATTTGTATTCCATCTGCACTGTGTCAGAGGACCCATCATCTTCCTCCCCTAAAATAAAGAATGAGGTAATACTTTTAAGTAGTGAGGAAAGGTTTGGGTACAATACAATAAACTTGTGTTCCGCTGCAAACCACTTTTTCCACAGTGATCTCTACTTAAGGGCTCGTAAAGTGTCAGGAATGTAGGTGACAGATGGCACCAATTCATCATCATTTTAAAACCTATCCAGGTCACACGCTGGCTAGTCCTGGTAAAACCCTATTTTGAATGAACTAACCAGGGCCTGATATGGATACGACCATTTTGGCAACCAATCACGGTTATTTGAAAGCAGAGCTGGCAGTCAAAACCTGCTACCATTTAAGACAGGCCTGTATAACATCCACAAGTCCATCTGTCCTGCCTCTGTCAGTCCGATGCGACCAGTATTTCAACATCTGGCCAATGACAGCTGTAAAACCAGAAGTGACTTCGACCACAGTGACACTCAGCTTTTTCTATCACAAATAGTGACCCCACAAACAGTGACCCCTGGCCCTACTGACCCCTCACCCCTACTGGCACATGTATTGACCCCACCATCCAACACACACACACACACACACACACACACACACACACACACACACACACACACACACACACACACACACACAGAGAAAAAAGCATTTTCTACTCTGCTCAATACCCCAGACAGACAATTACAATGACAGCTGTGTATAATCGTGTTCAGGCTACTAGAACACCATTTAACAATAACGGAACTGCTTTCTTTTCGCAAAAAAAAAAAAAACAGATCGACCATCATTCTCCACACATTTGGCATTGAAGACAAAGCTTAAAGGAATCAAGTACACAACCCACGATCAACCTCCATGATCAAACTTGGCAGTGTGCTTTAACCCGCTGAAGTCTACAGGCCACATTTTGTCCCTCCTTGTCTGACACGACTTACCAGCACTGAAGTTTTGTGAATCAATCAATAATTTAAAGGGCTCTACTCGACATCGTTCTCCCGCTCTGTAGTCAGCGGCCCAATCCCTCAGAGCCCACGACACAATCAGCCCCGGCTGCACACGATGTCAACGGGTTCGATGGCAAAGGTATTTAGAGGTCGGACACTGGAGCCAGGGCACATTTGGGCGAGGCCGTTAGCAGCCGCCCTCTAGAGCGCGCCGCGGCGTAAACGGCCGACTAGACACCGTGCGCACGCGGTTTGCCCGGTGTCCCTCCCCGCGGAGGTCAGTCGGGACGTGAACATGCTCCAACAGCTGTTTCCCCACACGGAACAGGGAGATTGCCGGGTTACCGCTACAGCAGGCAGGGCAACGCTTGGCACGAGCAGAAGCAAACGCTCGGAGGGAGCGTGCTGCTTGATTAAATGACGCAGCCGAACCTGGCCTAAGAATAGCATCCTGCATATACGGACCAGCTAGATGAACACCCTTCAAAAGGACCAAGGTGTTAGGCAGTATGCTCGCTTCAAGCCAAATGTCTCCACTGTTATTTGGGAGTTTTTCCATCAGTGTAGGTTGGAAAAGGCAGCCTATTTGACCAGTGGGCGGAAGGACGATTATCAGAGTCCACGGTATATCTGCAGCTATTGCTGCATTCTGAGCCTTATTGCAGTTTGCCCATGAAACAATGAGTCTATGTGGAAACCTTATGGGATAGCTCTGTGAGTGGGCTATGTTTTAATTCAGCTTCAAAAATGAGTCAACCTTAAAATAGCTTTAGCCTAATGTTCTTATTGGATCAGAATGAAATTTTTTGAACATCAGAACACAGGCTTTCACCGCCCAGCCATTCATAAGACGTCTCTGGGTAGCAGCTGAAGAGGGTTTGGTCTGATTATGTCTACCAAAATAATCCAACTTAAACACATACAGGCTACTAGGCCCAGAACACACTGGATTTGTAAAACTGATGAAGCAGTTGACACAAACATCGTACTGACATCGTATGACACAGTTTGGCCTTAAATGTTTAGAAAGTCTGTGTGTTGCGTTTCTCAGAAAAGCCTGTGTTTTATTTAGTCATGATTCTGATGTTGCCCCTGAGCTGTAAGATTGAGTATGTACAGGGCACTTGTCCAAAGTCCAACTAAGGCAATAAGAATCCATTTCGGCTGGCAGACGAATCTGTGTTTTGACGATCACAAAGTGGTCTACTAAAACAGAAACAATCCTATTGAAATGCAATGGTTAACTACTATCATGTGACCCTAGTCCACGTTACTTTTTCTTCCAACCATCGAAACAATGCACTGTCCCACTGAAGCAAAGCTGTCTGACAAAAAAAATAAATGTATGACCCTTTGAAGGGCCAATTAGCATACAAATTAATATGTAAAATAAATGCAGGGAGGTTTATTTCCTGATTATGACCCCTTAAAATGGCCAATCAGTAAGTTCTAGAGTACTACAAAAATAAAATCTGTTTTGATCAAGTTTCTCTCAACATCAGTTGGCATCCATCTGCAATAAAAAGTGTGGCATAAACAAGCAAAATACATTCTTATACCAAGTGGAAACATCCTGTGCTTAGAGGAGCCGATGAAAAGGATGGCAGCAGAATAACCTTGTTCTGTTGTGTTTGCTTAGATTGTTTATTTGGGATTTCTTTAACAGGGATAGCAGAGAGAGAGAGAAAAAAAACAGTCATCTACAGAGGCTAAGCTACACATCTATAAATAAACCACTGGATTCTCTATTGGACACCCGACTAGTGGTGGCTGCTTATGCAAGAAATTGCAAAACACACACACACACACACACACACACACACACGTAATCACTAAGTCAACAGAACCCAAGCAAAGGATGTGTTGGTGGGTTTACAACAAGTCTCACAGTGCTAGCATAACCACTTGGTCATTAGGGAATCCCATGTTCCAGTCTTTACCACTTTCTTTTTGAAAGAAACACAGAGGAAGTACAGTTTACATGTAGACAAGCCAAACAGGTCTCTCTGCCCTGTAGTTGCACTCAAGTCTTGTTTTACTGGCAGAACATCAAACTCATCTACAGGCCTGGCCTGTTAGATCCTGTACAACACAACAGTCTTGAAATTAGGCCTGTGATAAGTAATTAGGACTCCCAACCACCCCCACCCCACCCCACCCCATACTCACCCACGCAGTTGTTTTACTATACTTACTGAAACCTAAACTACTAACATGTAAACCAGTGGCTACACAAAGGAATTTGGCCAGTCCTCTCAAATCTTATTTTTAAATGATACCAACACGTGTGCAATAAGGGATGGGTGAAGATGGGTGAGGATCCCCTAAAAAAATACAAGCGGTATGTGACAAGTGATTACAATGAGCACTGTGCAGGTCAGTCAGAAAAACACCCAGAATATCATCAAGTGTAAAGCTTGTAAATATTGGAACAGTCCATAACTTGTGGTAGAAAAGAAAGGACGACAGATTAATCTTTGTCTCCCGCAGGTACAGGTGCACTTCCAAAAATTTGAATATCGGGGTGATCTTCATTTTTTCCCCATAATTCAAAGCAGAAAGTGACACCTTCATATATTCTAGATTCATCACACAAAGTGAAACATTTCAAGACTTCTTTGTTCCAGTCTTGATGATTCTGGCTTACAGCTCAAGGAAATCAAAAATCCAGTATCTCAAAATACTAGAATAAAAAAGATAATACAGAAATGTTGACCTGAGAAGAGCTCCAATCTGCTAATTATGGAGCTCTTGAATTATGAAGGTGTCACTTTGATTTTAATTATGGGGGATTATTTTTTTTTTTTAGATACACCGGTATATTAAACCCGTTCTCTTATGTATTTTTTAATATTAAAAATGCATTTCGGATCCCGGGAGCCCCTTCGAGGCACCATTGGAACCCCTCGGTCTCAGGCAATACCTACCATGTCCACATTCACCAACCTACTTCACAGGAGATTTGGAAACAATTACAGTAATGCAGTTGTTTTAACCTGGTGGGCCTTTCAAATATCTGTTCACTTACCAGCCATATTAAAAACACACCACACTAACGACGCGGCACAATTTAATGCAATTAGTGTAATCTGTTAATCTGACAGTCAGATGTATGCAGAGGCCCTTATGTAATGGAGTCTCCGTGTCAGGGTCCGGCTGTCTGTCCCAGACCCACGTCAAACAGATACGGCACTCTCATCACCCTGCCAGCCTTTTCTACACACACCCCTCACCCTGAAAGACAAGAAATGACACTTGACACTCACGCCGCACGATGGGTAAAAATAAATAAAACACACACAGCTAAATATTATATTCAAGTCGGACAATACAAACAGTGAAAAGTAACCGATCACGACGCGATGACTCATTGTCTGACTACATCTAACCAATGACTAATTCGCGTTGACGCGCGCACTGTATCAGAAGCCCGCACACACTGAGAAAATGACGTAGTCAACGGGGGGGGCCTACGTCACATGTTCGGGCCGGACTTCCAGAATACGTTGCCATGGCGCCCAGCCAACAGTGCAAATCGGCCAGTTGGCATGTGGCATTTGACGTACCAGTCAAGCTGTGCCTTCCCTTCAAGTTCCAACCTTCCCTCGTTTCCCCAACACATGGCTAGGTAAACCCCATACAAACACACACACATGAACGCACGCGCACACACTTCACATGGTTATGTAAAAACACGCACAGTGAATGACGACCGTACCTCCCAGGGGGCTGTTGGGATACTTCCCCATCACGAGCGATCACAGGGGCAAGTGGCAGAGGGGGCTGTTTCAAGCGGAGGGAGGGGGAGCGGACTTGTTGGACCAGAAGCTGGTTCAGTAAGCTAAAGGGGCCACTGCAACGTAACGTATGAATTCAGCTGTGCAACGAGGCAACGAGCAAAACAAGTGCCCGGGAAAAGCGATGACGCCATGGCAATGCAACAGAGTAGACACATTTGACTGTAGAGACACACTGTGAACCTTACGGGTGTGGTGTATTCATGCAGTTAGGGGAGCACCTAATGCACAGCTGAATTGTTCCAAACACCTGATTGGGGTAAAAGCCATAAACACATGAATAATCTAGTGTTGAGTCAAACCTCAAAGGGGACGGCTTGTCAAGGGGACTGTTATAAATATCCATGAGTCCAATGCCAACATGTTAGACCACCAGAGTGGGAACCAGGGGGCAGGAATCAGAGGGGGGGGATCATGCTGCTTATTTTTTTTAATAACACATTTCTAAATGGAGAGCATTTTTTTCACCACACCAATGCAAAGTGAAGAAATCCATCATTCATCTCAAAGCCATCTGAAAATTAGTAATAAGGCTGAGTTACTACAGTTGAAAATATTAAACACCTTGGCAATATTATGAACTTAAAAATACATTGTTTTGAGTAGGCTAGATTTAGAGAAGGATTGGAGGCATGTTCTCAACCCAGTCAGAGGGACCTTTTCTATTATCCCAGACACTGACAAGTAGCAGCAACTTTAGCCCCTGAATTGAAAGACCACAAAGGTTGGGAAAACAATATGTAGGCAACCAAAATTCACCCAAGTACTTCAAGAACCAGTTCATTTTTATTTCAGACAAATTCCAAAACAGTAACGGGCCTACTGTAGTAATTAATAGGTATGCGTGTGATATTGATCATGTTGATTTCAATTGGGGGGGTGGGGGGGCATGTTCCCACATGTTGAAACAGGGGTTCGGGACCACTGCCTCAGGGTGTGCATCATTAAAAACACTTTGCATCAGCAAATGGAAAGAAGCATTCCAGAGCCCTTCTGGTTCTACCAACCAGGCACGTGCACAGGTAAGGCCCAACCTGCACTGAGCACGTGCTCCCTTGCCATCTAGTGCCCTTTCCAGATGACATGTGCCCATCCGCCTCGGTGGCGCGCATCAGACTTAGCACATGCCCCTCACAGAAGGTCCGTGCATGGTCGTGCTACCAACCAACACGTTGAAATAGCTTTCCAGACAAACATGAGCGTCTGCTTATGTTATTCCTTAGCAAACTCCTCCTTCTGGTGTTTGCCCAAAGTTGCCCAACTCTGGTGACTCGCCAGAGAGCGTGGGTAAGCAGGGTGGAGCGCGGGCTGCATACACCGTCCAAGGTCCCTCGTCACCACCCGTTAGCGCTCTACACCAGCCTGGCCCGGGCACTCGCAGGCCACGTCAATCCAGACAAGTACCCCAACGCTACAGCCTCTTAATTCACCACACACCGTTTCAGCCGCCACTCCTTCACAGACTCACGGATACATACACAAACGCCTTCAGACAGAGCAGCACATCAGCTCTGAGGGAGGCGTGACACGACTCTCGTGTCGCCCCACGACGCCCGTGGAACGCCACCCGCCCAACCCCAACGTTGGTTCCCCTCCCGCAGGTTAGTGTGATCCACCGGTATCTTAAGCCACTGTAATCAGAAACCCGCTGAGGGATTATTAAATGCAAGCCACAAAACCTTTGCTTTATTGTTCAGTTGAACGTTGCTTTTCAGCATTAGTTCTTATACCATAACCATATTATGGCCAATGTATTACTCCTACGAAATAACCTCACACTAACTCTCCCCCCTACACCACTGCGGTTTCCTGTCGACACTTTAATTTCTGAAGAAGCACATTTAATTACGCGCCTGTAACTTAGTTCAATTTGAAAAGCTGTTACCAGCACCTGGTAATAGGCAGGACTACGTCAAGAAAATGGTTATACCAGAACTACAGTTCCCAAAGCACAATTGGGACAGTCAAAGGGGAAGAATCCTCAAAACACACAATCAAATATGCATGAAGAAAAAAATAAAATAATAAAAAAGTGAGTTTTTAAAACAATACTGAAGCACTTAGAGCATGTAATCTTGTGAAACTTTTGCATGTTTTTTGATTCTTTAATAACTTCAGTATTTGTAGGTAAAATTGCCCTACTGAACATTAGGACCTACGGTGAAGCCAGAAAATCTAATTTTCTATTGAGCAAGGAGATGTGGAGGAGAGAGTAGACCAAAGCAGACAGGAGGTAACCTATTTACCCATTAAACCCACCCATTACAATATACTAGTATATTTACCGACTCTTTTAGATGCACTGCATCCTCTGCATCAAAAAGCTCGGATAATAATCACCCCCATCAATCCCTCCTTCCATTCTGTTCCAAGGTCCAAGGAGAGCAGTAGCCTCGGACCGAGGCATTGGCGCTGGGTGGTCCACTCAGACACACAAAAACACTCTTAAATGAGCAGTTGGTAGCCATGTTAGATTAAAGACGTATTGTCTACCGGGTATAAAACAAAGAAAGAAAAGGTACAAAACAAAGAGAAGGAGGATTTCCAGCACAAAATCGGGTGTCAACTGTCACTTATCTCAAAAAGACCAGCTGGCATTTAAATAAATGATAATGCTCAAATGTCCAAATCCAATATACTTAAGAAAGATCTGCTAAAATTACAGACTGGGAAATATTAGTTCATTTTAATAGTTGAAAATGTTATTGTCAAAGTGGCAACTTAAATTCTATCCATGAAGGCTTTGATTGAAGGAGACAGTCCCACACTTAACACTGAAGAAACATCCTCTCTTTTGCTCTCTGAGGCAGGCACGCTCAATCTCCACTTGGCCAGACACGTCACAATGGAGCAATAAACAGCAGGCAGTATTAACTTCTAAAGAGTCTGTCGCCAGTGTCACCCAAGTGTTTAAGGGACAGCTTCCCAGGAAAACCCTGTGACAGATTTAGACATCGTAATGTCACAAAAATTATTCAGTGGAACCGAAGCTCTGGCCTACTCTAACAAACTAAATCCATTTAACATGACGTATAGCTGTCGCTACCTGTGCACCCTTAAAGAATTAATGGACAGCCCAGCATTCATCACGATATATCAAGCCAGATGGGGAATGGCCTTTCAGGAGTACCAGCAGTTTGTTCAGCATACTACAAAAAAAAAAAAAAAACATCTAATCATAGACAGGACTGTGTTGCTAACCATAAGTGCACCAACATTACTCTAAAATAATCAATAACAGGCCTTAGAATAGGCCTTTCAGCATGTGCATAGCAAAGCAACTGATTGGAATGGATTCAAAAGGGAGCTGCCTCAACAGACTGCAGGTCATCAGACCAGAAGCAATCCTGGATTGACCTTTAACCTGGAACACCTGTGAAATTGAATAGTGCAGAGATTTAACACGTATCTGTTACTCTTTGGGGTTTTGGCTGGATCGCTGTAAAACATAGTGGTAGATGCAGACATGAAACAGGCTGCAAGTTACTGACGATGATACAGGATTCGACTGATGACGAGCAAACTGTGGCCGTGTCTGATAGGTCTCTGTGGCGACTGGAGTGTACCTGGCTCTGTGCAGTTCCTCGACTCAGTCTCATTGTCAGGTTCATGTGCCATGAGCCTCCTTCCCCAGTGTTCATGCTTCTCGTGTCCAACCTTTAAGACAATTCCATGGCCTGAAAAAAAAAAAAAAAAAAAAAGACATTGTTGCTTATCCAAAGCCATAGACAGGTTACATAAGAGTCTGAGTTACAATGAAACAGTTATCAGGGGAATGGGGATATTCACGAGTTATCGAATGTATAAAGGAAATAGGGGCTAAAAATACTGATGCATTCATAAATAAGATGGAACAATCAAAACAATTGACATGCAAGGAGACTCTACCATAAACAACCTTAAATATTTGCAATGCAGGATCAAGCAGATTTCATTACAATTAATTTCCCCTTTTCAGGTTTTTAATATTAAAACGGGTTCAAGGGGAATTAATTCAAAATGAGCAATGTTTAATTCCTGACTACTGGATGCAAATCCCCCATCCACCCAGCCAACTAACAACACTTGTGGGTTATATTCAGTCATTTTTACTCAGGGGCTTTTGAATTGGATTTTAATGAGAATAGAACCCAGACATGAAAACGCTCAGTGTTGGATGACAGATTATATGCTCACTAATTTTGACCAACAACAGAGAAGGGTTAGTGTCCAGACTGACTGATCTTTGCCTTGGGATATAGATTTTTGGTCAAGTCACAGTCAAGAACAGCACAACCAGACTCTTTGAAGTAAGACAATTAGGATGCCTTACGGTGTCTGAAACCCTATAGGAGATCAACTGTAAGCCTCCGGAGAAAAGCATGGAGACACAAAGAGATCTTGCAATTTGTCTCAATCAGCTGGAAGGGGAGTTGAATCAGGGACACCCATCAATCTTTGATCCCACCATGTGCCACAAGCAGCTCCCACACAAACATGGCTCCTCATTCTACTGGACAGTGTTGAGATGTCCCGCACCTCCCAAACTCTCTACAGCACAAATGCCTACCAGAGCCAGAGCTGGCCCCAGCTCTCTAACCACCCGCAGTAAGGCCCCCTGTACTGTATTGTCCATGTCAAGAGAGACGTACACCTGTTCCCATCAGAAGGTGGATAGAGAGAAATGGCAGTTTCTCACCCTCTCGACAGAACAGAGACATAACCCATTCACAGCTCATTCCTCAATTTCTCATCCATCTGGGCCCCATTCAGTCGACACCAGGTGGGTCTCTGGGATCAAACACATGGTACAACTCCGGTGATTTGATGGTCAACACTGGGACACTACGGTGGGCATTCACATGGCACCCCCCCCCACCACCAACCTTAAAATGGCTGTTAACACACCACACCCTCTCAAACAGATAATCACATCACAATGCAGAGGTCATGCAACCTTAATTAGATGCTGACCATGAAGCTTCTATTTTAGAGCCCGCCTATGAGATTTACGCCAAGCGGGTCCGTATGATATCATTCTAGGATAATCCTTTAAGCCTCTTGTTGTTTTTAATGTAATTAATAAAACCTCCAATATATACATGTGGGTTGACATAGGTCAACATGCCACGATGTGGCTATTTATTCTAGGTTTGGGAGCTCAGGGGTGAGTGGACGCAGATGGACGTCAGATGGAATATTTTCAACTATTGGGCAGAAGGGGACGAAGGTCAGGGTAAAAGCACTGAGGAGTAATCAAATGGTCTCCTCCACTCCGGCATCCCATGATAATCACAGACAGCAAATCCTGTAGGTACACTTCCTCTGAACACAAATGTCAGGTGCATATTCATTTCAAAATTGGAGGATTAAAGCCTAAGACTTTTGTTGTTCCTGCCGTACGACGGCAAACTCTGATGACGTAGGCCCAGGTGTTCGAACGCAGTTGGCACACAGTGGCCTCATTACGAGAACGAGAACCAGTTGTAGTAGATGAACTACTTTTTTTTTAAAGGCTGAATATTTCGTAAACAAACAAAAATAAAGCCATGGCACTACACAGGGCTCACATAGGTGTATGGTCAGCATGTGATTACTGAAGTGTTTTGCAGTAATTGACCCTTGCAGAATGTCACTTTTAAAAGCGCCAAGCTCATTTAATGGCTTGACCCAGTCATGAAACAATCTATTTGTTTTTCTCAGAACACAGACAGGGTCTGTGGTTATCAACAGGAATTGTCAGTCATGAATAGTGTTGTGCTTGAAGCTAATTTACAAGGCTTCTTGTGATTAAATCATACTAATGAGTGGGCATATTTTTCTGCAGGCATGTAAATGTTCACACCACTTGTCCCTGAAATTAGTGTTATGACATGTTACATGGGGGTTATATGACGTGTCTTTTGGTTGTGGAGCTTTGGAACACGCCTGCACACACCCCTGACAGGTATAAGGTTTACACACAGTACACTACCGAGAACCTGTGAACAATGTATTAGGCAGTGTCACACTCCTTCATGTTAAAGGCTATGTCCTAAAATTTGTATATATTATTTGACCACTGACTAATCGTGTCTGTCCAACCTCATGCGGAACCAAAGAGTATGATGCTGAAGAGTGATTAAGGTGATCCAGTGTGCAATGGTGCGTGAAGCCCCGGGCGAGACGTGATGATGCCAGCATTACCACAAGCCTATACGCTCATTCCCTTTCTCAAACACTGAGTTACTGACTATAACCCAGGCTGGTTGTTCTCGCGCCAGGCAATGGCTTCTTTTGCCGTAGGATGACAACGCTTAAACATAATCTCGAACAATAGCCTACGCTAAAACATTGTTAGATTACATGAGACATCTGAGATAATGTAGCCACCACGGTTGTCGAGGGGTTTGGGCCACTGTGCGCGCTTCTCAAATTAGAAACGTGTGGTTGGCAACGCGCACACTGCGGCATACAGACAGAACGAAGCGTACCCGGAACACGAGGAAAAATACGATACCGATAAGGCATCGTCACAATTAACAGGTAGTCTACATCGGAGTTGTCATGAGAGGGACCGGTCAGAATGACGAGTGAAACAGGCACTGAACAGGCTGCAGGCACTGCGTCGACATTGAGACTAAATGCAGAGTTTCCCTCAATAAAACCTATAGACACTGGTATAAACCATCGCATAGCTACGCATTTTGCAGTGAATAATTAAGAGGAATAATCCTGTACCATAGGCCTATCAGTGGTTCTATCTTATCTAGCCATCGGATCAATGAAGGAATATCTCTGGAAATGCTGTGAAAAGCGCACCATAAATCTTTCTAACTAATTCCTCGCATGTCCTTAAAAATGTATTTTTATGAGTGGTTATAGGCAAATTTCAATAGACTGTACACTAAATGTATAGCTGCTTAGAGGGTGCACGATTACACTGCAGAATTCTCAGCTTCTGCACGTCTTCTATGCCCAGCGTTTCTCAGTTTGCCCCGCTTACACTCACCTGTCTTTGTAAGCAGTGTTGACATGCTCCATGCCATGAGAAGGACACTGCAGAGAAAACACACTTGCACGAAAAGCATCTCTCTCCTCTTGCGAACTTTGAAAATCTTTGAGATTATACTCTTTTTTGAGAACCTCCTTTTCCCGTCCTGGTCCATGGCTGCAGCTTGGCCAAACGGCGACTTTTCGTCCTTGCCTCACTGCGGACCGGATACACCGAAGGAAATACCAGTTTTCGCGCTTTTCACACAGAACAGACCGGGGACGCGGTCCTCATTTCAAGAGACCAGGGCTCAGATGGGAAGTAGTGGAGCGGACAGTTTGCATGTGCCGCCGAGACAATGCTGTTCAGCTGTTGGATTGCTGGAACAGCGCGTGCATATTCCGCGCACAACAGGCAATGACAGGGCGGGCAATTCCGATGGTTTCCAATCAATTCAGTATTTCTGTCGTAAATCCCAGATTCTGCCCTCTATATGTCAGCAAATATGATTACATGCCAGTTAATACTCATTATATTCCAGGTTGGCTTCAAATTCAATTTGAAAACGTTCTAGACTACTGAACGTTAATGAAAATACTCACTTAAGCTATGATTACGGAACAACCTCCACGTATTAATTAACCAATCCGACCGACTCAAGGTTACAGCCTAATTGTTACATTCCGACGGCAATTGTCACCTGGGTCGGATGCCTTCCCCTCCCCTAAAATTACTAGTAAAATAGAAGCGTTGCGAGGATGAGACAATCAACTCTGTAGCTCCAGGTGCAGTCTTCTTGTATAGTCTTTGGTCCATATGATATAACACCTCGCTGCATTCCGCCAACTGCAACTTTTCCTAGGGTGTCATGCGCGGACACGTGGTAGTTTGTAGCAATAGATCATTTTATCGTACAGAACTCGTTTACAACTGAACTAAAACCACCGGAACCCCTTTGAAAATCCTGGCATCGGCGCATCGACCGAACACTCTAAACTACACATTATTTTCCTTCTCCACAATAACAGCAGATTGCCACAGATGCCAAATATAGGTTTTGATGATCACCCAGAAAGCGAGGCAAACCCCATCCTATAAAAGAGGAAGCCGGACTAGCGCTGCTGTGATGCAGTATTCGAGACACCCAATGCAATATCGGTCTGCATCTTTCTTAAGCATCTTCCATTTGAAAACGGACTGACTGGCTCTAGCCAATAGTATATCCAGTTTGATATTCTGGAATTTGATGCGAGACCATAGGTCCGAGGTAAAACGTCTTGTTTGTTTCCTCCCTTTCATTTAACAAACCTAAACTTTCGTATAGATTAGTGGTTCTCAATCATGGTCCTGGGGACCCAGAGCGCCCTGCGGGGGGGGGGGGGGGGGGGGGGTATATGTATGTATTTTTGTTTCATCACAATACCAGAGATTTTTAAATGTAATTGCTTATAGTAAACGGTTACATATGAAATTATCTATACAGCATGGTCAAGCAAGTACATTTATTTGATACTAGGAATACTAAGCTTAAAGTATAGTTTACTTAAATCTCCTAGTCTAATATAGTGACAACAACTGAAAATCGCTACCTAAAGCGATTTGATCCAGTCAGTGTACAAATGTATATTTAGATCCACGATCAGCTACAGACTTAACTATATAACTGGCACAAATGTCCTCAAACTGCGGTTAAATCTGAAAAATGTCTGAACATGTTTTTTTTTTTTTAAAGGCAATCAGCTGTGTGAGTGCGTGTGCATGTGTGTGCATGTGTCATGCATGTACGAGTGGAAAGCCAATACCATCCTCATCATATTGACAACTTCCTAAAATATGAGTCTTTCAACAGACCATACACACTTTGTGTTAACCTAGACAAAGCTATTGTTATCAAGGTAAACACTGTCAAGATAACCAAACTTAAATGAAAGCCAATGTCAATGCCAGCTACTTTACATTCACAGAGCTGCTCTTGAATTTCGGTCTTTTCAGGCAATGTAGAGTATGAATAATCACTGACCAGAATTGAGCATTCAGGAAAATCTCAAGTCCAAACCCATTGCTTCCTCCTGTTAAGCCAAATCCATTCCCTTTTTGTACTTTATTTATAAGAGGAAATGTAATACTGAGGGCCGTAAGTCAATAAAATGATGTTGGTAACATTCTCATGGACACAAGTAGCCTTGTGCACATGGCCAACACCTACGGATAAAGAAGGACCTCTTTTTCTCTCCCTTATTTCTTCTCCGGTAGAGATGAAGCTAACTTAAGGAACATTTTGAAAACCGAGATCAAACGAGATACATTGGTCAGTTTTTGGAGGAAGCATGGCGTCCCTTGGCTTCCGTGAGTAGCCACCACTGTTGTATCAGCTGTGTATTGCTAAGGGGAAATTAAGTGTGTTTCTCCTTAGGTCCCCAGGACAAGGATTGAGAACTGGCCATGATTTGAGTGGCTTCTCTTCGTGTCTTTTTCACACTGGTGACCAGCAGTTTACGCAGGTGTGGTATTATTAAGCAGACTGTGCTGATCAGATCAGCTTGACCAGCTAGATCAGGGGTTCCAGAGGTCTCCTATTTGACATTAGTAAAGGGACACAGACAAATTGCAGTGTCTTTATCATTGTGCAATTCAACATCTTTATAATTATTGCTGATTGACTTAGCATATATCTACCACCTGCAGGATTTTGTTAAATTTAAAGTTTTCATTTGTTTGTTTTGATATGACATTCTGGACATCATTAAGTAGGCTTTTCAATACTTCTACTGCTAATAATAATTAACCCGTTTTTCCCAAATCTTATTCCACTACCAAACGTTTTATAGTATTAATCTTAAATGGCAATTTCATTATACATATTATCTTTTACCTAGTGATTAGATCAATTGATAGTAACAGACATTATTCCAACTGACTTCCCAAGCAATCCTGTTTCTTCAGAATTTCCTAGAGAGAAACCAAAGAGATTCCCACGTGCATTGTGAGCTTGTGACTCTAGTGTGGGTAAATGTAAATGGCTTCCTTTGACAGTTTACAGTTTGTTTCTAGCCCAGTTCATCACATATATAGGTGTTGATTTAGATTGTCATATCACGCTGTATTAAAGTAAACAATAAAATACTTTTACAAAAGTCAAATGGAGAAAGATGTTGCAAATTCGGGGCATGTCCCCTAGGTTGGGAACCCTTGAGCTAGCAAAACCTGCTAGACCTTATCGAGAAGTTTTCCAGACACAGATTAAGCCTAGTCCAGAACAGCAACAAAAAAATCCAATGAAGATTTTCAGTTGAGCTTTATTTTTGTCCAGGACTAGCCTTAATTTCTAATGTCTGGAAAACCAGCCCTACAGGAACAGGTCTCCCAGCATAACCAGTTAGGCCATGCAGTTTAGACCCACTGGACTGGCAGCAACCAACTAGCATGGACAAGTTGATGGCCTATGCAGGCACATTGTGTGCGTGCTGTTGGGTCTACTGTATTGGCCTATACTAACGCCTTCAGTATCATTCGAAGTATGTGATGGTGGAGGTAGTCAAGTCAGCTTTCTATATATTGCGTATCTGTCAGCGAGCCTGTGAGCGATTGTCACCTTGTGGTATCCCACTTCCTGAGGGTCAGGGACGGTCTATCACAGTTGGGTCTCCAGGGCTAGAGACCTTCTTCTATAATGCTGTTCATTTTGTCATGAGGCAAGAGAAAATGTTGCAGTTTTAATCTAACTTCCTGCAAATGTTACACTATGTGCCATAGGGTTAAGAGAGTAATGTAATATGTCTTTATAGCTCATTTAATGCTAGTGATACTATTCTGCCATGTGAATAAGAGAAGTTAGCAGTTTTCCTGCATAGGTTTTATCGTACTACATATATACATGTTGCTGAGATGATTTTGTGTATCTTTAAAGCACATTTTCTGCTAGACCACACATTCTACTATCATATTCCCTCAGGGGGATAACAGTATACATTGGTTGGGGGCCCCCTGTTCAGTATACCGGACCTAAAGGCCGGTAACTTGAGTACAAAATGTCCCATGTAAATATATCTAATTGTCAATGTGAGACATTTAGTAATTTGAAGAAAGTGTAAATGTATGTTATGTGCACTCACTGCAACAGCCACTCCCTTCTGTTTAACACTGCCCAGAATCATGTGGGGACCAAGCCTTCTGCTCCCTTGCCTATGGAATTATCTCCCTAACCATCTGAGAGCTACTCCATCATAAATAACTTTTAAAACCTGCCAATGACCGGGCGCTTAAACTTAGCCACACTGTTAGCCTTACAGCTTTTTTAGCTTCCTCATGGAATCTACTACAGAATCTACCATTTACATTCTTATTCCATTTCTATTTTCTTATTCTGTGTAAACTGTTTATTATTAATGTGGTTAGTCTGCCTAGGCTGGTTGGAGATCCCCATGGTTTATTATTGTTGTAAAGCACATTGAATTGCCGTTTTCTTTTGTAAAGCACATAGAAACAAATCAATGTATGAATTGTGCTATATAAATAAACTTGTTTGCTTCCTTAACAATTAAGTTTTATTGACTGGCTGAGTGTATACATCTTTGTCGCAATTGCAAATATACTTAACATCTAACCCAGTAGGCATGTTGATGTTTATTACCTTAAATGTCTTCTTTCATACTCGTAAAGACAAGCAGTAAACCTTAAAGGGCTTATCAAAAAGGTAAAAGAATATTAACAGTGAAAAAGAGAGACTAGCCTTGAACTGAAGGTGATGTGAGATATTGCTTCATTCCCTGTGGGATCAGGTCACCTTAACTGCAGTGATAACCGATGCTATATGTGTGGAGAGACGCCGCAGCCTGTCACAAACGTTGAGAGGGTTAGAGGACTTACCTGGGAGAAAAACATCAGACATCAATCATTTGGATGTAATGTGATTGTGACACCAACAGGGTTGTCGCAACAGAACAGACAATGAATTACACTGTTATTGACTACTTCATCATAGAGATGGCATCAATGGAACTGACCAGGTTGGCACAGGTGCCACAAAGGCGTGGACACGTGGATGGGTTTTCCTGGCCACAAACTAATCTGCCTGGGGTAGGTTGACAAGTCAGAAAACAAGTAGTCAGAAAAGTCGTAATGTGTTCCAAACGAGCCTGTCATCCTGCCTGGCGTAAACAAAGAAAATGGAATGGAGGATGTAAAGGTCAAGAGGTCAAGGCGCTCACCAATCTCTGGCGGACCTAGCGTATGTCGCGTCAGCGGCTTGTACTGAAGTACCCACGCTGTTTTCTAAAGGGCCCTATGTCGGCGAGCTGTCTGGGTTAGTGTGGAGGGAAGGTATCTTTGTCATTAGGGAGGGATTTTTAATCCAGCCCCAGGTCTTGTCTTCATCCTGCAGGCTGCAGCTTGGTCCTCCAGCCGTACACAAACACACACATTAACATGTGTGACCCGGCCCACACCAATGCCAAAGGATTAGTTCCCCCAGGCTGTGGCCCACACGGCAGGCAGGCAATCAGGGAGTCGTGCCAGGACCTGCTTATAGGGTTTTATCCACTGTGCTACATTCCCTGGCCTGTCCCTTGTCATTTTGAAGCTACACACATTGACTGCCCGTTCCATCCTGCTTCTTCTGCAGGGGCCGTAGCCGTGCCTATGATCTTCAGCAGAAAGAAGAGTGAGCAGTGTGTGCGTGCGTGTGGAGTGGGGCGGGGAGTGTAGGGGGTGGGGCACCCTACTGTGTTACTGCAACATAACTATATCTCTGCCCAAAAAACGAATAGAGTTACATATTGATTAAACTGTAGCTATTGGTGAAATTCAGAAAGTGTTTTTTGTTTGTTTTTGTATACCACTGGGTCAAATGCCATATCATTCAAAAGCAAATGAAGAAGAAAATGCTCTAACCTCATTGGGCCGAGGTCCTGTGTCCCCAGTCTTAGCATCCTGCGATGGTAAACAATCAGTTGAGTGTTGCTGGGAATGAATGTCAAGCATGTGTCATGTCTTTCCTTGGCCAAATGTTACTGGTGTGAAGAATGGACTGTGTGATATAACAGTTGGTGTGTTCAACCACACGACGACTTAATCCGCACTGAAGTGATTCATGTCCCTGTTCACAGTTCAAGTGAGAAATGTCTGCATTGTCATGCTATATAACGTGGGATTTTATTTATTTTGTTAGTGAGCTTAAAGGAAACTGCAGCTATGCTGCAGTGGAGGAATAGAAAGAGGATGACAGCGATATGTCCTTTGGGGTGTGTTCACACGCACTATTGCTGGGGTGAGTTGGGGTATCCCACTATGTACATAACTGACAGATCGTGCTGACGTCACTAGCAGCCACGCTAACACACTGCTACAGCCATCACTGTACAGGGGACCGGGGGCTGCCTGGGTGTCACTGAGAGCTCAAGGAGGAACTCCTAATGGCTCCCTGGCACTGCATCTAATATTGTGCTAATTGTTTGGGACCTGGTAGAGGAGAGATCAGGTGAGGCCCGCCCGCTAGTATACCGTTTCGTATTAAACGCAGAACACGGAGGTCGGGAGATTTTCCACGTGCCGGCTTCGCCCACGTAACGTTTGTTCCCCCGACTTCCCCCACCCGACCGGTTGCAAAAAACAGCACCCTAAAATGTTGTCAGGCACAAGCAGCGTCCCTGGGGAAGCGCCAAATTTACTTGTCGCATGAAAACCTTTACAGTCAGCTGCAGGGAAGATGAAATATTAATACTCGGCGTAGAGCCCTGGGTGTGTGGCGGCACTGCACGTTTGTTTGTACGCCTGGTCGGGTGTGAAGAGTAAATAGCCGAGGCGGAGATAGAAGCCGCGATGAATATGACTGACTGACTGTTATCAGTCCCATAACAAATGAACACAGTGGAAGGCTTGGCGTCACCTTGGCTACTGCCACGCGAGGACAAACTATTTGCTCATAACAGGTTTTGCTCTCCCCAAAATACAGTTGTATAGAATCTGCCACCACAACATGTTGGTATAGATCACCCATGTTGGTAAAAACACCCCTGAAATGAACCCCCCCCCGGCTACTATCTATTTGCCCATTCACATGCACCTTTTGCACAAGTGTCCCAAAACTGAGGGAGCGAAAATGATTTATGGTGTAAGTCTTAGACGCTCCAGTGGGTCATTCCAGTACGCTAAGTTACAGCCTCCAAAAAATGAATGTTATAAGCACACCATGTTATTTTTGAGCTTGCACAATTTCTCACAAAAAATAGTTAGACACACATAATTATACGAAACGTGCATTTGTTTGTCTGAATTCGAGATCTGGCACAAACAAAATGTAATTTCATGATTATTTTATTCATAAAAATGTGTCGGGTCATTCCAGTCACGAATGTGTCCCGAAGTTGATGTGTTTATTGATCCCCCTGCCACTCTCTGGAAGTCACCTGCTGTGTTTCATCAGCAGAACATTACAGTGTGTAGAGAAGATGGGCTGGTTTGGTTTCATGAATGTGGATTGCACAAGCATTATTTCAAATGAAGGGTTTTTATCTTTTCGGAGAGAGAGTGCGCTGCAGCTTTATTTTGCTGTACTAACCAAGAATGTCATGCAGCTTTATTTTGTTGTAGGCTATTAACCAACAATGTCATTCATGCATTTTAATTGGTCCCAGAGAAGGAAATCTGTGAATGGACTGTGTATTGGTCTCAGTACATACTCAGTACATAGGGAGAGAATTGTTTTGACCTAAAGTCATGACATTCGTTATTAAGTCACTCTTCTCATACCTTAACAAATTACTTCATTTGAAAACCAAAAAAATTATAATTCTTTTGTGATATTTACTTTGAGCTAGAAACTCCATCAAAATCCCTAAATAATTTATGGTAAATCTATCTTAAAGGTCTTGGGTTCCACGATCACCCGATCAAAATTGCCAAGCTTCTCCATTGCTTTAAAAAAAGGAGGGTCTCATCTAGTTTAAAGGTGACCTCACTCTGTAAACATAGTCAGTGACAAATCTAGATAAACCAGGCCATTTCTCAGACATCACAGAAACAATTTGTACCAAAAATTTTGTGAATTCTCTATCTTGTGATAGAGATCCAGCCAATACAAAATGGCACTGATAGCCCAGAGCAATATTCATTGAGGACCAAATGTTTACTTTTGACTTGTTATCAATTAGTTGTGTAATTGGCTACAACAGCAAGGCATTTTTAAATTATGTATCTACCATTGTTAGCATCTAATTGAATCACAACATCACATTTAGGCTTTTCTACTGACATTTGTACATGTTTATCACACAAAATGTCATGTGGAATAGTATAATAAGACAATATTTCAATATACTCAGCAGAACTTAAATATTTATTATGAAATAAAAGATCTGCTTTGAACCACCTAACTGTGGGATACTTACACTAAATGTATTTGCATGAAGCAGGGTTCAAAAGAACACCTGGAACTAGATCTCCCATAATACAGTATATATTTCTCAAACTGTATAACTCTAGGGAGATTCACTTCTGCACTCTTCAACCAATGCAGTAAATGTGGAGGAGTTAAGTGTATCTCCGTGTTAACATGTGTACTTTGTCACTTAGAAGCCACGCTTATCCAGAGCAACATCCAAAAGCATATATCGCACCAGAGACTCTCTCCATTTAAACATTTTAATTTCCAAAGAAAACCAAAATTCTGAATAAAGGGGATGGTGCGGAGGGAGCTCCAAGTGACATAACACGATTCACACTGGATTATAAAATATTGTCTATGCCCCAAAATGAACCCAAGCATTAATTCTATAGCGAGTGGTAAGTTTATAAAAAAAACAGTTTTTAATCATTGTTAAAACGCATATGGTAAAATATTAAAACACTGAAAATATATTTTTAATGAAATAACTTGTCAGCAAAATGAGACCCATTTGTATTTTTTTTCCTTCTCACTCAGCAACGGTCTACCTGCTCATCCTCATAGGTCTGAGGAAGCTAAATAATTGAGATACAGTCCAAGATATAATAAATACTATTAGGCCTGTTAGGATAGCATGCACCCCGGCCCGGCGACACCACGCTACGCCAGTCCAGAGATTGTTTTCTTCACCAAAAAATGTAATCCTTGCACAACGCTATTTCCATGCACATTGACTATTTAAAAATATTTCCATGGAACAATACCAAAAAAAGGTACAAACAAAGGTAATTACGGCGTGTTCTAGGCAGAGCTGAACAGGTAAACAGAAGGTTCCCTCAGCCGGAGTCTAACGTTCATCGGCAGAGACAGTACGGAGGGCAAAGCGTGCTACACACGCCTTTCCTGTCGCCAAGCACCTCCACGTAGAATGGTGAGACAAGCACCAGTTCCCTGTCACTGTTGGCGGTGGAATGCGTACATTTGGTCGCTATACTCGATTTATGTCCCAGTGTATTGAGACCCGGAAACGTGTGTTGTCTGCTGTACTTTTTGATGGGGGACCAGAGCCCTTCGGTGCGGTGGCTGAGGACCATACGCATTTCCACCAGGGGAAATAATCCAGTCCTCCCTGGAAAATCAGGGCCTACTGGCGATTGTTGTGGCTCCGCCACGGCCCAGGAGAACATGGGAACTGAAGTGGTTTCCCAGGCACGTGGTCTGGCATCGGCCGCCGCAGGGTTGACAATGAGTCAGTCAGCAGGGACACCCTCTGAGAGCAGGTCCCGTCGTTCTCCGCCATTAAGGATTTCCCTTTCTGCTATTTCAGCGTGTCACGTGGGAATTTACGGTTCAACGGGAGGGCCATGTATTCTGGTCGGGCGTTTTAAGGCTTGCGGTTACATCGGCGGAATCCCGCTTGGCGTAGGGTTAGAGTTGCCGGGCAGGCCGCACGTTCACTCCACCAGGACTGTAGCGGCATCTTGGGCACTGTTCTAAGGGTTGACTGTGGGGGACATCTGTGCCGCGGCGAGCTGGGCATCACCTCACACGGTTGTGAGGGTTTATTTACTCGTGGCTTCCAGCCTAGTGCTTTTGGCTGGGGTTGGAGTTGGTGAATAGGTAGCCTGCTTATTTCGCATTGCCCTAGGGGGTCTGTTTCCTTCAGTTAGGCTGCCTTAGCTGCCACGTTCAGTGTTCTGCCTGTCCAGCTTGGAGCGTGATTACATTACACCATTTGTGTTGTACCGAAGGGAAAAGCTGAAAAGGAACGAGTCGTGATTTTATCACTTGGAAGGCAGGGGGTTCCTGGTCAAGTTGAGGCCTTATCGACCTTGGGTGACATGATTTAATTTGGTGCTCTCCTTGTGCACACAGTGAGTCATACCGCCTTACCTCCTTCAGGGAACCCATATTATGAACAAAATTGAACGTTTATCAAGTCTTTTTACCTAAGCAGTTGTCACAAAGTGCTTCTACAAATGCCTGTCCCTTGTGATATCTAAAGTCAGAACCCTTTAAGGTTTAGATGCTCTTTTCAAAATTCTCTATAACACAATTACAGTTTATTAATATTTGCAAATAGAGACAGAACACAAGATCAGTGACAGTCTGCCTGCCATACAGTTCTGAAACACCTCCTTTTGTATGGGCAAGAAAGTGGAAAAACAACTCACAAAATAACTGACCTTTGAGCAACATATGACTATGGTCTCAGTCAGCCTAGGCCTGTTCCTTTCGTCAGTTTACCTCTGTATTAGAATGTCTTGCATTTTCCTACTGTGTGAATACATGGATTTAGTACATTACTATCGACACAGAGTTAGCTAGTGATTTTTCACTCTCATACAATGGTTTAATTAATCAATACACCAGCTCAGTAAATTTCCACAATACCCTACAACCCCAAAGCAAGCAACAACAAGAAAATGATGCACAGTAGCTAGGAAAAACCTAGTAGGATAGAAACATAGGAAGAAACCTTGAGAGGAACCAGACTCTGGAGGTTGGCCAGTTCTCTTCTGGCTATGTTGGGTGCTTAAAAAACAAGTGTAATCTCATTTAATCTCATCACATCAATGTTATGACTTATTGCCACTGTTTGTTGCCATCTTTACATATTCCCGCTATTATGATTCAACAATGTTTACTTGACATTCTGCTACTCTTTGCTACTCATGTTGTACATTTCATGTTCTCAGCCTTAGACAAGATGTCACCATACTCCTTTGTTTGTTGTTACTATGGCTTTCTTGGCAGCAGGTTATTACTTTCCCGGGGCTTGTGTTTTGTCTTTTGTCTAATATTTGTTTCACTGATCTGGTTTCCATTCTATTTATTGCCTTACTCTGTCGACGTTCAGCTTTTATTGCTTTAACGATCAATTCTGTCCTTACGCTTGTAGGTTAAATATCTCCTTGATCTAACGCTATGTGCTTCACATCCTCTCTTTGTATTACTTTAGTATTCTGTTCCACATTCCGGATCAATTCCCAGTGTACCACAGTGTAATTTCAATTTTAAGCTACATTAGTCAATCAATCAGAGCCACAAACTTCCTTTTTTCAGTCTCCAGTCGTATATCAAATGTCAAGTCAAACCCATCGGCTATCCTCTCAGATCAACGGCCCCTTCAGTGATAGCTCCATTATTCTGGTGTGGGGATCTACCCAGTGATATACTGCAGTTGGCTTTGATAATTTCGTTATAGTACATTGCCATTGTAACAATGCAGTTCTAAGCAGTGTACATTTTGCTTGTGTACATTTCATAATTATAATTTAATGTAAGTGTTAGTATAAAACATTCTGGTGTTTTTTATTACTGTAAGTCGTCATGTAACAATGATCTTATTGATTTGTAATCCCATTTCTTTGCCACGGCATCACTTGGTCAGCTTCTCTGTGGAAATTGTTGTAGCACCTCGAATGAACACAAAGCTTGTTTTATTTGGGCACTAAGCATGACATGTAAAATGGTTATATATAATTTCAATGTATTTTAAGTGTATTGGTCTGGATCCATGTACAAGGGGACCTCAACAGAAGAGATGTGATTCTTCTGCTCATTGTGCCCCACGTTACATGAAAAGTATATATACAGTATAATACATACTGTGCATTGAATGTGGCATCTCATTTCAATCTTCACCTTCAATCCTGTTCTTCTAATGCATCAATGTTTTTATTTATTTAGATCCAAGATTCTTTGCTGAGTTCCTTCTTCCTGGTGAGCATATTATTTTTGAGGGGTGGAGGGTTCAATGCCAGAAGCTACCTGCCGTCAAAGCATTTGGCTAAGAGGATCCCCTTCTGAGATGGGACCATTCTGAAAACAATTTTATCAACTTTGATGTTACACTTTGTTCATTCAGTTGTCTTCAACCCTATGTAGTTTACAGTGCTGTTGTAATCCAATGTAATCTCACCCTTCTTAAATAATTCACAAGTCTCCACAAAACATGCTGATATCAACCCAAGTATTTGGTCTCCCAGTTCTTTATTAGCTGTAATATTACTTTTGGTTTTTAATCAGAACCTAATATATTTAGCCATTTAAATGGCATTGACAAAAAATGATTGGCACCATTGACTTTATTTGTATGCATAGCCATTGGCCAAAATAAATGTAGGGATGAGATTTTCTGCACCTCTTTAATGGCAGTTTGGGGGAAGGCTACTCTGGTGGTCAGGAGCATTGGACAAGTAAAATTTCTGAGCCAACAAGGTGATAAAAGACTGTTGTTCTTTTCCTGAGCAAGACAGTAAACCCTAGTTGCTCCCAGGCTGTTGCTGTAAATAAGAATCTGATCTTAGCGTACTTACCTAGTAAAATAACGGTAAAAAAAAGGTTTGACATTGCTCTCCAAAATGCCTTGGTATTCTCCAGATTTAATGATGCCATACACACTTTAAAGGCAACCAGAACGAGCAAAGTTACCCGAAAACACCACTGAACCTCATCATTTCTGATTGTGGGGGAGATGTTCTTTATTTAGATTTTTTTTTTTGTTGTAAACATTGACATGGTGTGCTTTACCAAAAAGCTCTAATTTGGTATCATCTGTTCAAAGAAGATTGTCCCAGAAGGTTTATGGTATGTTCAGGTGCGTTTTTGGCGAATAACAGTCAGACTTCCTAACCGTGTGTATCTCTCACCACCTTGGTCTGCTACTATCCAAACCCCCTTCACTAAAGCTTCACCTCAGACAATTGCAAAACCAATTGAATACATATGTGGATACCAAAAACTGTTTTCTAGAAGAAACAGTTCGTTATTTGAATGAAGTGCAAGGGTGCCAGTATTTTTGGCCACGACTGTAGTTCTGTTACAAAGGCTTTGGTCTGAAGCTTTGCTTCCTTCATTATTCATAGTATATTTTATATCACTCATTGGTTCTATGACCATAGTGGGAATTCTACAGCTGATGCAGATAATGTTCTAATGAACAGCACTATTTTACAACACATTATGTCCTTTATTATCAACTAGCCACATGCTTCAACTGTTGCTGTTATGGACGGAGGCTTGACTTTACAAAACCTTAATAGACAATGTGCCCATTCCATAGGCATCTGCCCTCATTCAGTCCAGTGAAAGCATTCATCCTATTTTACCAATGTATTACTTTACAGTTCTTACAAAGTATCACATCGATGCCGCAGGCCCAATGACACTTATGTTGTTTTGCAGTTTTAAGTGAATTCACTCATTTAGACAAAAGCATTGGTCAGACTTAATTTTTTACTGTAGAAGAAAGCAACATTTTCTAATTTCACATTCAAGTTCTGTCCTTAAGTCTGAGAGAATTCAGATGATGGATGGACTGTAGCAGAAAGTGGGTTATCTCAGCGAGGGCATGGGGCATTGGTAATGAGCCTCACATAAATAACTTCATTATTTGTCTGTCTGCAGAGCAGAAAGGGCAGGCAAAACAACCTTTTCCCTGTGCAAAGCATTGCAAAGAATCCCATTGAGACAGACCAGAAAGGTTATTCTCACAGTCCGCCAAAGCCCATTTATTCTGGAAAGATACCATCAGAGTTGCAGGGACAGGAGGGACAGGATCCGAAATATGAGGCAGCTCAACTAGAAAACTGATAGAACAAATGGAGAGTTTCAAAGTAGGAACTCTCTATACAGTAGGGAGAACAAGTATTTGATACACTGCCGATTTTCTGCAGGTTTTTCTGCAGGTTTTCCTACTTACAAAGCATGTAGAGGTATGTCATTTTTATTATAGGTACACTTCAACTGTGAGAGACGGAATCTAAAACAAAAATCCAGAAAAGCACATTGTATGATTTTTAAATAATTAATTTGCATTTTATTGCATGACATAAGTATTTGATCACCTACCAACCAGTAAGAATTCCGGCTCTCACAGACCTGTTTGTTTGTTTTTAAGAAGCCCTCCTGTTCTCCACTCATTACCTGTATTAACTGCACCTGTTTGAACTCGTTACCTGTATAAAAGACACCTGTCCACACACTCAATCAAACAGACTCCAACCTCTACACAATGGCCAAGACCAGAGAGTTGTGTAAGGACATCAGGGATAAAATTGTAGACCTGCACAAGGCTGGGATGGGCTACAAGCTTGGTAAGAAGGTAACAACTGTTGGTGCAATTATTAGAAAATGGAAGAAGTTCAAGATGACGGTCAATCTCCCTCGGTCTGGGGCTCTATGCAAGATCTCACCTTGTGGGGCATCAATGATCATAAGGAAGGTGTGGGATCAGCCCAGAAATGCACGCTAGGACCTGGTCAATGACCTGAAGAGAGCTGGGACCACAGTCTCAAAAAAACCCATTAGTAACACACTACGCCGTCATGGATTAAAATCCTGCAGCGCACACAAAGTCCCCCTGCTCAAGCCAGCGCATGTCCAGGCCCGTCTGAAGTTTGCCAATGACCATCTGGATGATCCAGAGGAGGAATGGGAGAAGGTCATGTGGTCTGATGAGACAAAAATAGAGCTTTTTGGTCTAAACTCCACTCGCCGTGTTTGGAGGAAGAAGAAGGATGAGTACAACCCCAAGAACACCATCCCAAACGTGAAGCATGGAGGTGGAAACATCATTCTTTGGGGATGCTTTTCTGCAAAGGGGACAGGGCGACTGCACCGTATTGAGGGGAGGATGGATGGGGCCATGTATCGTGAGATCTTGGCAAACAACCTCCTTCCCTCAGTAAGAGCATTGAAGATGGGTCATGGCTGGGTCTTCCAGCATGACAACGACCAGAAACACACAGCCAGGGCAACTAAGGAGTGGCTCCGTAAGATGCATCTCAAGGTCCTAGAGTGGCCTAGCCAGTCTCCAGACCTGAACCCAATAGAACTTCTTTGGAGGGAGCTGAAAGTCTGTATTGCCCAGCAACAGCCCCGAAACCTGAAGGATCTGGAGAAGGTCTGTATGGAGGAGTGGGCCAAAATCTCTGCTGCAGTGTGTGCAAACCTGGTCAAGAACTACAGGAAACGTATAATCTCTGTAATTGCAAACAAAGGTTTCCGTACCAAATATTAATTTCTGCTTTTCTGATGTATCACATACTTATATCATGCAATAAAATGTAAATTCATAACTTAAAAATCATACAATGTGATTTTCTGGATTTTTGTTTTAGATTCTGTCACTCACAATTGAAGAGTACCTATGATAAAAAGTACAGACTTCTACATGCTTTGTAAGTGGGAAAACCTGCAAAATCGTCAGTGTGTCAAATACTTGTTCTCCCCACTGCATGTGGACGTCATCTTTGGGGTGGCAAAAAGTTGCTTCCTTTACAATAGAACCTTTATATATGGTATATTGCTTTGGTTTCTTTTTTTCAAACAGCCATTACAAACATCAGCTAAATGTCTACACACAGCACAAAAATCTTTACAGTTTAGGTTTGAATTATTTCAGTTGCCAGTTGCACACATGGTCCAAACCATTCCAAATTTAAAAGTGCTAAATGGAAAGGATCCAAAATATGAGACACTGGGCACTCTGGAGGAATAGGGTTAACTTAACTTTCAATTAATGCTCAGATGATCTATCTTCAAAGCCATCTGCCGATAACATCATCTAATTTTAGCCAACACTAGCTAGAAATCTATATAAGTAATGAAGTGAGCATGTATAAATAATAATCTCTAAACTGCTTGATTACTTAAATGTAACCCGGTGATAAAAAAAGTAAAAAATGTAAGGGCTGGACAAAGCCTTTTAAATATTCTTATAGCCATCCCTGACACCTTTCCACAACTTTATCTCATAGATCTTTTGAATTCGCCCATAGTGTATTATTTGCTTTCAATTGCACTACTACACAGTAAAGTCTTCTATGAACAATTGCTTTTATTCTGGACTAATCAAATTTACTACAACTGATCACAGATGGAATCCAAGAAGCTTGTGATCTAGAAGGCGGCTGGTTATACCTCAGCAAGTTTGCAATTGCACTTACTGTTTCCCTTGGATATTGTGGGTTACTGTGAGTAAATAAACAACAAAAAAGGTTATGAACAGTGGGTATTGTTCTTCAGCCAGACACTCAAAACATCATATAAATCTAACTTTATTGAGTTAAATTTGTTCAAAGAAAAAAAACATTATTATAATTATTAATAATTCTTGTTTTCAAAAACATGTGTACCACAACAATTAGTACAAATTGTATGAACAAAATCTAATTTATGAATATTCCAATTAAAATTTAAAGTAAAGATAATGTGAGTTTTGAAATTAAACCTGCCTGCATCTGCGAGGAGGCTGAGCACTGTGAGCTAAAATTGGTTAGTCTACACATGTAGCATGTGAAAATTGCTGCATCACACACCACAGATTTCTGTGGTGAGTGATGCAAAAATCTGTTACATCACTCCCCACAGTGTTACAAACAGCCTCTGGAAGCAACATCAGCACAAGAACTGTGTATAAGGAGCTTCACGAAATGGGTTTCCATGACCGAGCAACTGTACGCAAGCCTCACGTCAACATGTCATCTTAATGCTACAGGACACAAAGACATTTTAAGCAATTGGGTGCTTCCAATTTTGTGGCAACATTTTGGGGAAGGCCCTTTCCTGTTCCAGCATGATAGTTCCCGTGTGAACAAAGCGGGGTCCATAAAGACATGGTTCCACAAGGTTGGTGTGGAGGAACTCGTGGCCTGCACAAAGCCATGACCTTCTCGTAATATTAACGGCCATGGTTTAGGAATGGGATGTCCAACAAGCTCATATAGGTGTGCTAGTCGGAAGTCCACATACTTTTGGCCATATAGTGTATTTTACCTCCAAACCTCCTATTTGTTGTTTTTCTTTGAACAACATTCGCCCAATAATGGTGACATTTCTTCATGTTTTTGTATGTTTTGTGGGACTTTTAGTATATACAAAGAATATTCTACAGTACTAATTATTGTAATATTTGAACAAAATGGGAACAATATTGTGTGGCTCATGCAGCATTCAGGGAATGTACGGTTCTGTTTTATGTCAGTTCTTGGCAATATACTTGGAATGTAAACAAAAAAGTGTTCAGACACACCCACCATACTGCTTTTATATTTTGTCCTTTTTTAAAGCTTTTAATTCTAGATAAGCATGAGAAATACTAAGTGCAAAGCACAAACCCATCCAACAGAGCAAAGAATGTGAGTTAAGTAATTTCGACAATGATAAGGACGCGACCTTGGCTGATAACATAATGTGACCAAGCATAAAACACTAAACCACACTGAAGATCCAAAGGTTTAACCACATCCACTGACTTCATGGCATATTTTCTTATGTCTTATTTATCTACAGCTTTTTTTTATAATGTTATTGCTGCTTTACAACCTTTAAAGATAGGTGGAAATTACTGATAAGGATGCCACTGGCAGAGTGGGATATATAATTCAGTGCCACCAGCATCACCGTGAAAAACATGGTATTTTTTGTAACAAAAAAACATTTTAAAAATGTTTTAAAATGTTGTTTATCCCTGGAAAAAATCTGAAACCATCAAGGAACAAGCAGAGGCAAGAAGACCGATGACAACAGAAATGTGTGGAGCTCATGTTAAGTCAGGATCCACGCCACAGGGAGAATCATGGTGTTCCGGAAGCTAGAGTGTTGGATTGTGGGGAAAGTCACATTCTTGCAAGGCTTTATGCCTGTTATGAACTTCCCGGATTTCCTCAGATTTTGGCCTTGTCCTTTATTTCCATGTCACAAGCTGGGCAGTATAGGCATGGTTACAGTTTTTCAGAGTATCTTAAGCTAGTTCAACCCAGACTATATAGACGACATTCTGACAGGTACCTTTCTATTGGTACCTTTCTCTTTTCAGTCAGGTCTTCTTACTTCTCTGAATGCTTTCGTGTTTTAGGACCCTGCAGTCATGTTGAGGAAAGACAGAGAAGGGAGGAGGCGTTTTGCGCGTGCCCTTAGAACAAGACAATACAAAGCAGTCTAAACAGCAACTGTCCCACTGGGTTTAATCTCATTGGGGTATCATAGTAAAAGGTGTCAATCGGGTTGTGTGCCCACACCACAAGTGGTGTAGCAGAATCATAGGATTGATTCAAGGGTTGACTTTGGGGGACATTAGCGCTGCGGCAGTCAAAACTTTACCTCACGTTTGTGGGGTTTTGTCGCCTTGATATTCCTGTGCCCACAATCTAAACAGAAAATGTTCTTAACCTTGGTTCGCTGAGGAAAGGAAGGAGGTGCAATGCCTTGAGGGCCCCATGCTGTTTACGCTGCGTTGAAGAGCAAACCTGAATCAATGTGGTTCTGTTTGTCAGGGTTTTATCAAAGGAGGTGTGGCTGTTTGGCTTTAAAATTAGGGATTGATGTTTCAAGTATGCTGCATGCTCTTTGTACCTTGTTCCACTCAAGGTACCATGGTTAAATTCGTAACTGGAAGGCATTGTTAACGTAGTCTTTTTCAAGTTGCGATTATATTAATATTTTAGGTGAATCAAGGCGATTATGTGCAAAACCCATACTATCTTTTGAGTGAAAGTGAAGTATTATTCATAGTGATTCGGGAGTATTATAAAAACAGGTTAAACATCCACAACAGCATTAGGCACTTTAACAAAAGGAATTAAATAGCCAAAATAGGTCAATCAAATCAATGTTCAGAACAATCCGATGAACTGAAATCAACAGAAAAATGGCCTACCTTAAGTCAAAAGGTTTTGATTTCAAAAAGGATCTGTTGAAAAATAATTGCTGGAGAAATTAACATAAAAATATATTAATGTACATTAATCTGTTTTAAATGAGTTAACACTGTTTAAGGGGAATTTTTGTCAAAAACAATTAAGAAAAATAATCTATTTAGTCCACCCTGCCCACTGTCTCAAAATACCAATGTAATGTATAGTTACATCATATTAGTTATATCAAAACACCCCAATCTCTGAATAAGTCACATATCCATGTTCCCCCGTTAAATACCACCATGCAATAATCTTTACTTTGACCTTGCACTTCGATGTCTGTGATTCCCATAAACCACCACATCAGTTGACTCAGTATAGTACCGACACAGTATAAAGGGGATTCATACACCTTCAATTTATGTTACTGCCAAATTTTTTATTGATTGAATTGATTTATTCCTTGCCATTTTGCACACAATACCTCATAATAACCCTTTTTCTTTTAAATGGGGTTGGTCTGAGAGCCTTTTACATGCCTGTTGGCAAACTCCAAGCGGGCTATGATGTACCTTTTACTGAGAAGAGGCTTCCATCGGGCCACACTACTGACAACCCCTGATTGGTGGAGTGCTGCTGGGATGGTTGTCTTTCTGGAAGGATCCATCTCCACACAGAAGCTCTGGAGCAATGTCAGAGTGACCATCGGGTTCTTGGTCACATCCTTGGCCAAGAGCATTCTCCCTCAATTGCTCAGTTGGCAGACAGCTCTAGGAAGAGTGTCTATTTAAGAATGATGGATTACACTGTGTTTTTTGGGACCTTCAATACTGCAGATATTTGTTAGTATCTTTCCCAGATCAACACAATCATTTTGTTGGGGCTCTATAGACAATTCCAAAACCTCTTGTATTTTCCTCTGACATTCACTGTGAATTGTGGAACCTTATATAGACAGGTCTGTGCCCTTCCTTATCATGTCCAATCAAATCGGACTCAAATCAACTTCTCAAGGATGACCAGTGGAAACAGGATACATCGGAGCAAAAAATTTGAGTGTCATAGCAAAGGGTCTGAATACGTACGTACAAGTGATATTTCTGTTTTTTTTTTTTTATACATTTGCAAACATTACCGAAAAAAACTGCCATTGTGTGTAGATTGATTAGGATAAAAAAGAATTTAGTCCATTTTAGAATAATGTGGTAAAACTTAAGGGGTCTGAATATTTATCGAATGCACTGTATATACAGTGGTGCAAAAAAGTATTTAGTCAGCCACCAATTGTGCAAGTTCTCCCACTTAAAAAGATGAGAGAGGCCTGTAATTTTCACCATAGGTACACTTCAACTATGAGAGACAAAATGAGAAAATCACATTGTAGGATTTTTAATGAATTTATTGGTAAATTATGGCAGAAAATAAGTATTTGGTCAACAACAAAAGCTCATCTCTATACTTTGTTATATACCCTTTGTTGGCAATGACAGAGGTCAAACATTTTCTGTAAGTCTTCACAAGGTTTTTACACACTGTTGCTGGTATTTTGGCCCATTCCTCCATGCAGGTCTCCTCTAGAGCAGTGATGTTTTGGGGCTGTCACTGGGCAACACAGACTTTCAACTCCCTCCAAATATTTACTATGGGGTTGAGATCTGGTGACTGGCTAGGCCACTCCAGGACCTTGAAATGCTTCTTACGAAGCCACTCCTTTGTTGCCCGGGCGGTGTATTTGGGATCATTGTCATGCTGAAAGATCCAGCCACGTTTCATCTTCAATGCCCTTGCTGATGGAAAGAGGTTTTCACTCAAAATCTCACGATACATGGCCCCATTCATTCTTTAGTTTACACGGATCAGTCGTCCTGGTCCCTTTGCAGAAAAACAGCCCCAAAGCATGATGTTTCCACCCCCATGCTTCACAGTAGGTATGGGGTTCTTTGGATGCAACTCAGCATTCTTTCTCCTCCAAACACGACGAGTTGAGTTTTTCCCAAAATTTCTATTTTGGTTTCATCTGACCATATCACATTCTCCCAATCCTCTTCTGGACCATCCAAGTGCTCTCTAGCAAACCTCAGACAGGCCTGGACATGTACTGGCTTAAGCAGGGGGACACGTTTGGCACTGCAGGATTTGGGTCCCTGGCAGTGTAGTGTGTTACTGATGGTAGCCTTTGTTACTTTGGTCTGGTATTTTTGCTCACCGTTCTTGTGATCATTTTGACCCCATGGGGTGAAATCTTTCGTGGAGCCCCAGATCGATGGAGATTATCAATGGTCTTGTGTGTCTTCCATTTTCTTATAATTGCTCCCACAGTTGATTTCTTCACACCAAGCTGCTTACCTATTGCAGATTTAGTCTTCCCAGCCTGGTGCAGGTCTACAATATTGTTTCTGGTGTCCTTTGAAAGCTCTTTGGTCTTGGCCATAGTGTAGTTTGGAGTGTGACTGTTTGAGGTTGTGGACAGGTGTCTTTTATACTGATAACAAGTTCAAACAGGTGCCATTAATACAGATAACGAGTGGAGGACAGAGGAGCCTCTTAAAGAAGAAGTTACAGGTCTGTGAGAACCAGAAATCCTGCTTGTTTGTAGGTGACCAAATACTTATTTTACAGAGGAATTTACCAATGAATTCATAAAAGATGGTCTTTCATAGTTGAAGTGTACCTATGATGAAAATTACAGGCCTCTCTCATCTTTTTAAGTGGAAGAACTTGCACAATTGGTGGCTGACTAAATACTTTTTTGCCACACTGTATATGTATACGCTTAGGCCTTGCATTTTATACCCTCTGATATAATCTTGTTAGCCAAAATAGATTAGAGTGTTTTTGTTGTGTTGTGTTGTGTGTGTGTGCATGGGTCAGAATTAAAGTGCAATGTAATGAATCTGTCAGTGTTGCTTTATTTCCGGGATATGCTACCTTTTTGCCTCTTTTGAATAACTATGTGAATTCAGTTAAACAGTCTTTATATTTTACCCCCCACCATTCTACACTATCCGTAAAAGGTTGCTAATGCAATATTGATAATATCCCTCTCAGCTAGACTTCCTTGTTGGAAAGCAATCCTCCAGGTCCTTTGGGTTTATTAGGTTTATATCAGTTAACTTCAGGAATGAAGAACAATGTCTACCATACATTGCTATCCATGAAAGTGCTGATAGGTATTTTAGCTTGAAGCCGCCGTCCATAATTCGAGGAAAGACATCAAAGAGTCAAGTGGAAACAAGAGACACTTTGCCCTGCTGTCGGTCTGCTGGTCTGCTCCCCTCTCTACTGAGTAACATTGAAGACTGTCTCACGGTTGTATCAAACACAAATATATTTCAAGAACATTTTTAAAATAACTCTTGAGAGAAAATACATTTTGCCTCATTAGCCACCCCCCCAACAGCGGCCCAGTAGAGTGGCACCACCTTGTATTGTCGGCAACTCTCAAGCAAATATTTTGTGGTTGACAGATAATGGAGCGGTTTGAACATCTGACTAGTATTCAAAATAAAATTAAAAAAATGAAATGTACAGTGGGGAGAACAAGTATTTGATACACTGCCGATTTTGCAGGTTTTCCTACTTACAAAGCATGTAGAAATGTATAATTTCTGTGAGTGACGGAATCTAAAACAAAAATCCAGAAAATCACATGGTCTGATTTTTAAGTAATTAAATTGCTTTTTATTGCATGACATAAGTATTTGATACATCAGAAAAGCAGAACTTAATATTTGGTACAGAAACCTTTGTTTGTATTACAGAGGTCATACGTTTCCTGTAGTTCTTGACCAGGTTTGCACACACTGCAGCAGAGATTTTGGCCCACTCCTCCATACAGACCTTCTCCAGATCCTTCAGGTTTCGGGGCTGTTGCTGGGCAATACGGACTTTCAGCTCCCTCCAAAGATTTCCTATTGGGTTCAGGTCTGGAGATTGGCTAGGCCACTCCAGGACCTTGAGATGCTTCTTAGTGAGCCACTCCTTATTTGCCCTGGCTGTGTGTTTCTGGTCGTTGTCATGCTGGAAGACCCAGCCATGACCCATCTTCAATGCTCTTATTGAGGGAAGGAGGTTGTTGGCCAAGATCTTGCCATACATGGCCCCATCCATCCCCCCCTTAATACGGTGCAGTCGTCCTGTCCCCTTTGCAGAAAAGCATCCCCAAAGAATGATGTTTCCACCTCCATGCTTCACGGTTGGGATGGTGTTCTTGGGGTTGTACTCATCTTTCTTTTTCCTCCAAACATGGCGAGTGGAGTTTAGACCATAAAGCTCTACTTTTGTCTCATCAGACCACATGACCTTCTCCCATTCCTCCTCTGGATCATCCAGATGGTCATTGGCAAACATCAGGTGGGCCTGGACATGCGCTGGCTTTAGCAGGGGGACCTTGCGTGCACTGCAGTATTTTAATCCATGATGGCGTAGTGTGTTACTAATGGGTTTTCTTTGAGACTGTGGTCCCAGCTCTCTTCAGGTCATTGACCAGGTCCTAGCGTGCATTTCTGGGCTGATCCCACACCTTCCTTATGATCATTGATGCCCCACAAGGTGAGATCTTGCATAGAGCCCCAGACCGAGGGAGATTGACCGTCATCTTGAACTTCTTCCATTTTCTAATAATTGCACCAACAGTTGTTACCTTCTTACCAAGCTTGTAGCCCATCCCAGCCTTGTGCAGGTCTATAATTTTATCCCTGATGTCCTTTCACAACTCTCTGTTCTTGGCCATTGTGTAGAGGTTGGAGTCTGTTTGATTGAGTGTGTGGACAGGTGTCTTTTATACAGGTAATGAGTTCAAACAGGTGCAGTTAATACAGGTAATGAGTGGAGAACAGGAGGGCTTCTTAAAGAAAAACTAACAGGTCTGTGAGAGACGGAATTCTTACTGCTTGGTAGGTGATCAAATACTTATGTCATGCAATAAAATGCTAATTAATTATAAAAAAATCATACAATGTGATTTTCTGGATTTCTGTTTTAGATTCCGTCTCTCACAGTTGAACTGAATCAATCAATCAATCAAATGTATTTATAAAGCCCTTTTTACAACAGCAGTTGTCACAAAGTGCTTTACAGAGACACCCGGCCTTAAACCCCAAGGAGCAAACAACAGTAGTGTTGGATTTCAACACAGAAGTGTACCTATGATAAAAATTACAGACCTCTACATGCTTTGTAAGTAGGAAAACCTGCAAAATCGGCAGTGTATCAAATACTTGTTCTCCCCACTGTATTTTACTAATCCCTTTTTACATCAGGAGTTGCCACCAAGTGCTTTTACAGATACCCAGCCTTATATAACCAAAGAGAAAGCAACGAGAGTTGATGCACAGTGACTAGGAAAAACATAGGAAGAAACCTAGAGAGGAACCAGACTCTGAATGGTTGCTAGATTGACTCCCTAAACTGGCTAAATGAACGTCTGTTAATCCATTCGTGAGCAAGGCAGTAAATCGTAATTGCTTCCAGAATAGTGCTGACAATGCATTCTCAGCCAAAAGCCCTAGTGAAACTCATCATTTGCACTGGCTTAATGCTGTGCAACTCAAGGGCAGTAACATGTTACTACAACATGAGCTATAATGGTAATCACTGGGGCAACTAGATGGTTCAGTAGTGCTGAACCATTTAGGTGGCTATTCTCCCTTGCTCATCAAAATAAATGTAACTTTTCTACAACTGTTAGCTCCTGGCTGTTGCCTGGCATTGGCTATAATCATCAGCTGTGTACCATGACTCTGCCCACTCCATTGAGAGGGGAATCTCAGGAGTTGTAGGAAACGACTCAAATGGGCAACTGGTAAAATTAAGCAATCAAAAAGCTAACTATCTAGATTCAGAAATCATTATGAAATGCTATTTTTATGTCTATTAGATATCTAACAATCAAAACCACTGGATTGCTGAGGTATAATTCCCCTTTACATTAATGTGTGTGAGTATACATAACCTTATCAACACAACATAGTTCAATTTACAAGTACTGAAATGGATAAGTGGTTCACCATTCATGTTCTTCATCAGTATGGGAAACAGTCCTATAGTGCAATGTGTACATACCAATCTAGAAATGGTCTTGCAAAATTCAAACGACAATCAGTAGTCTAGAACACTAACAACGTCAAGGGAATATTTTTTTAGAACATGAATATCTTACACCTTGAGACAATGGCAACTATTATAATGTTGATTAAACAAATCTCTCAAAAGATCCAGGCAGATATTCTTCACACGTTCCCATAAAACACTGTAGGACATTAATTTGGAGAACATGGCAAAACTTTTCCTGTGGATGTTTGGTGTGACAATGATAGACAATGTTTGTAACCAACATAAAACTGTATGCTAGAAGATTCCTGCAAAATTCCAAAAAACATTACAGAGTCTGAAAACACATTAACATTAACAACTCATAGTTTGTTTAGACGTCTTAAGATAACTAGGTGAGACAACCCAGTGATAGTGATTATATTTTATTCTTTGAAGTGCTGCTAGACGGCAGAATAAGAAAAGAGTTCAAGCATTAGTTAACGAAAAAATAAGTAAAGCTATGCCTCAAAAGTGATGAGTAAGTACTGTCTACTATAGCTCACTTGGTAAGAGAATACAAGGGTTCTGGGTTGTATTCCCGCGGGAGGCTGGTATGGAAATGTATGCACTCATTAATTAAGTTGCTTTGAATAAAAGCGTCTGCTAAATGACGTGAATGTATCAGCGGAACATTCCTATCAAATCGTTAAGTAATGACCTAATTACACTCTTAAAGGGTATTCTTCCAGCTGAAAAGTCCCACTAAGCCTATCCAATTGAAACAGACAGCAAGAGAAAGCCCTTCAAATTGAAACAGAGCAGTACATCCCCAAACAACCTACTGTGCACCTTAACCTAATTTTGATTGTGATAAGTGGTGCAATGAGACAGGTTTTTCTATATTTGACATGTAGGTTTTCCAGTCATGTGTGGCACAAAGTTGGATATGGGGGAAAGAAACAGGTGAAACATAAGCACATTTAATATTAGAATATCAATACATTGTGTAATATTAGATTCTGCAGAATACAAAATTATATAGTGCGCACTACTCAGTCAAGGGACATGCTACAATGTGTGGTACAGTATTCTACAGAATACTAGACAGTTCTATAGTTAGCATTACACAGTGAAGGGATGTGTGTAGGAAGGTATTCTACAATATATTTAAACATGTTTTAGTGTTTTGTTGACCAGGGACACATCGTGTTTGCAGTAACTGCCTTGATGATGAAACACAGTTTAACCTTTTAAAGATTCCATAACTTAAGGATTTGGTGTCATTCCAGAGTCACTTCTCCCATTTTCACCCCTGTCTATAGCATACCACTGTGAAGGCCAACAGTGTCCCAGTACAGCTTTTAAATGGCACCCTCTCTACACATAGGCTTTACATGCTAACGAGAGTTCAATGAATCCCGAATTGTAGCTACATTCACCATCACGATGTCAGGCATGTCAGATCAGATAAACTTCTTTCCCACAGCCGTGTTTCCGACCTGCAGGGCCAGGTCTGTCTCCGATGACTGTTGCTCTGCTGGCTGAGACCGCCATCATCCAGGTAGCACCAGCCAGCATCACCCCAGGTAATTCACACCAACTGTTATGATTGGGTTTAAATGGGAAAATATATTGTTTTTTTTATTTTGCTGAGAAAGAACTCCCATCTCCCAAATCTCCTGTCATCTAGGCTGGGGTAATATCCAGCGGCCATACACACACTTTCACAAAGCTGTATCTCATCCACAGCTTCCTCAAAATATTCAGACACCTTCACTCTCTGCCCTTTTTTTGTATTTTGGACTAAATTCTTTATTAGCCATCAACCTTCACAAAATACTGCATAATGAGAAAAAAAAGTTTAGGTGCAAATTTATTTCAAATGAACAACTGAATATCATGTGCATAAATATTCAGAACTTTTGCTAAACCCTCAGATCTTTGTGATGTTGCAAGAACTTTCTAGGAGTCCACCTGTGGCAATTTCAGTTGATTGGACATCATTTAGAAGCACACGTGGGAATACAGGCAAGGTCCTACATTTCACAAGGGCATGTCAGAGCAAAAACCAAGACATGAAGTTTGAGGAACTCTCTGTAGACCTCAGAATCAGATTTTTGCTGAGTCATAGATCTGCAAGGTTATTAAAAAAAAAACGCTAATTAATTGAAAGTTCCCAGGAGCACAGTGGGCTCCATCATTGTGAAATGGAACACTTCGTAGAACAGGTCATTGTCCCTAACTAACTGGGCAGGAAGGAGAACATGAACCCAATGGCCACTGTGACAGAGCTTAAGATTTTCTCTGCAGAAATGGGAGAACCTGCAAGAAGGACAGACATCTTTGAGCACTCCATCAATCAGTCCTTTATGGTGGAATGGTTTGACGGAGGCTTAAATGAAATACAAATGACATGCCATCTGGAGGACTCTGAGAGCAAAGGAAAAAGATTATCTGGATTGATAAGACAAAAATCTAACTTTTAGGCCTGGATATGAAGCGCTAAGTCTGGTGAAAACAAAGGACCGCTCATCCCCTGTATTAAACCTAACTACGCGAGGAATGATGGTGGGAACATGATATTATGGGGATGCTCCTCAATGACAAGGACTGGGAGACTGGTCAGAATTGAGAGAAGAATACAGGGTGATGGTTGAAGAAAACCTGATCCAGACCTCACAGGACTTCAGATGAACATTCATCTTTCAGTACAACAACTCAAAGTATAAAGCCAAGACAACACTGGAGTGGCATCTAGACAAGTCTGTGAATATTGCTGAGGAGCACAGCCAAATCCTGGACTTGACCCCTATTGAAGATCTGTGGAGAGACCTGAAGATCGCAGTTCACCAATGCTACCCATCCAATCTGACAGCGCTTGAAAGGATCTGCATAGAGAATGGGAGAAAATGCCCAAATACAGGTGTCTAAAACCGGTAGATTCATACCCAAGAAGACTCAAAGCTGTGTTTGCTGCCAAATGCGCTTCAACAAAGTACTGAATAAAGTGTCTGAGTACTTATGTACATTAGTTGTGATTTTCAATAAATGGGCACAACTTTAAAAAAAGAATTATTCTCTTTGTCATTATGGGGTATTGTGTGTAGATTGATGGCAAAAAAGATTTAATCAAATAACAGAAGAAAATGTTGAAAGTGAAGGGGTCTGAATACTTTCAGGTGGCACAGCATGCCAGCCAGCCACGAATGCACATAAACAACCAAAAGCACCATACGTTGTTATCAGAAAGGCACAACTGGAGCTGCCTGTAGTAAATGCCTAGGAGATAATCTGGCAGCGAGTTGCTTGCCTTTGTGGATGGATTTTTGCTCATAGGGATCACCTGACTTGCATTGTGGGCTGGTTTTGAGGAGCAGGTTGCGTAAGAGGATCACCTCCGAAGCAGTGTAATTCAGAGGAGGACGCTCAGACCATGGCATTCCCAGCCCCAGCCCCCGAAGCCTATTGAGCCGGCCACCACGTGCATCTTACAAGTGGGTGGGCATCACTGGTTCCCATCAACGCAGGAAGACACTGGTAAAAGGGGATTACCCCAAAACATCCAAAGGAGTTGTGCAACGAAAGGACAAAGAAAGCTTTGGAGTGTGGACAGGCACATAAAGGGGAGAAGAGAACAGGTGAGAGATACAGTAGAAATAGGGAGAGAAGGGGGAGTGAAAGCCAGATATATAGAACTGCTAAGCAACATGAATTGTCATTGCGGCATTTAGCGTTGTGTCTGTGCCATATGCTATGCTCTCAAAACCTTCTTCTTGTTCCTGGAAATCCCCTCCTTTTCCCCATTATTCCAGTGATGTCAACGGCAGACCTCAGTGGTCTGGTGAGAGAGTGTTTTAATTCCTTCATCCTCCAAAGAGCTGTGAATGGATACACATACAGTACATGCCCAATTTGAGATTTTGCTTTTGTCCTAATATCCTTGTCTGTCCCCCCACCGCCTGGTACCTGGGCATCAACAGCACCACAGGCAGCGGACTTGCTCTCTGGACCGATTATAACACTTGTTCAGTACGGGGTGGAGGAAGAGCACAGAGCGATGCCGCAGGGTGTCATTTGGGAGGCATTAACCCTTTGATGCACACGCTATGCAAACCCCTTCTAATGCCCAACATGGCTCAAACATGGCTATTCATTCCCTATGTTATTTCATGCATGGCTGAGTGTTTCCTTGCTCTATCTTTTGAAAGAAATGTATTTAATCATATAATATTCCAAGAACTCAATAAATATCTTGTTTTTGATTACCCCAAATCATTATTTAATTACTTATTTTATGAATATAAATGGTTTTTGTATTACTACATCAACTTTGCACAAATGACCCAAGTATACAAGTGTGATTATAAGCATAAAGACATACTATAATAATACTTTTTGTTAAAATATTTATTTTAACAGTGATTTGGACAAAACAATAACACGTAAAATAATAATAGTAAATATGTAAAACATATTGTCACACATAACACACATATCACTGATAACCGATAACACTGATATTGAACTGTAGTGCAACTGGGTACAGCACAAATTGCTATCTCAGTGCTAACATGCCTCACAAATGACAACGATATGTTTGTGCTCCTTGCACACAGGCCTGGTGCACTGGGAACAGATCCTGCACCTTTTGCTCTGCACTTGTCCCGCCCTGTATGCAGGGTTCTGTGCAGGGAAGGTGTAGGCATTGGTCATACCACCCATGTAATCAGTGTGTTGTGCAGGGAAGGTGTAGGCATTGGTCATACCACCCATGTAATCAGTGTGTTGTGCATGGAAGGTGTAGGCATTGGTCACACCACCCATGTAATCAGTGTGTTGTGCAGGGAAGGTGTAGGCATTGGTCACACCACCCATGTAATCAGGGTGTCGTGCAGGGAAGGTGTAGGCATTGGTCATACCACCCATGTAATCAGTGTGTTGTGCAGGGAAGGTGTAGGCATTGGTCACACCACCCATGTAATCAGGGTGTTGTGCAGGGAAGGTGTAGGCATTGGTCATACCACCCATGTAATCAGGGTGTCGTGCTGGGAAGGTGTAGGCATTGGTCACACCACCCATGTAATCAGGGTGTTGTGCAGGGAAGGTGTAGGCATTGGTCATACCACCCATGTAATCAGTGTGTCGTGCAGGGAAGGTGTAGGCATTGGTCATACCACCCATGTAATCAGGGTGTCGTGCAGGGAAGGTGTAGGCATTGGTCACACCACCCATGTAATCAGGGTGTCGTGCAGGGAAGGTGTAGGCATTGGTCATACCACCCATGTAATCAGGGTGTCGTGCAGGGAAGGTGTAGGCATTGGTCACACCACCCATGTAATCAGGGTGTCGTGCAGGGAAGGTGTAGGCATTGGTCATACCACCCATGTAATCAGGTTGTCGTGCAGGGAAGGTGTAGGCATTGGTCATACCACCCATGTAATCAGTGTGTTGTGCAGGGAAGGTGTAGGCACTGAGGGGGGCAACATCCAGGACATTGTACCAGAGCACCATGGGCCAACTCCGTGTGATCCACTTACAGGTAGAAGTGCGAACCATCTGATCCACTGTGTCCACTCCTCCTTTTGTCATCATGCTTTCCATTCTTCAGCACATAGCTCACCATGTTCATGTTGCCATTTAATCCAAATTCTGAGCAATTCAACTATTCTGCAGCAATTCAATTACATTTGGATGGCTTCATGACAAGCGGTATATCCAGCTTGTTCTGACGAAGAGTCCCCACAATGATCAGGTTATTCTTAAGGAGCTTCTCAACAAGAGGGACAGTGGAGAAGTTGTCCATTGACACGTTGCGACCTATTATATGATTTATGAATTGTTGTCCATAGTAAATGTTCCTAATTGCAAACATTTACAAATATAAAAAGTTCCTATCAAATTCCGTAGTGAATATATATGACCAACAGTTGCTACTGTTTCTTACCCATATGGGTAAAGGGTATGTAGAAATAATGTATGTAGAAGACATTTAATGAATACATGGAATATGTAATACTATAATAGATTTATTTCAAAGATATAACAAAGAAACACTAAATTGTGCATAAAATAACAGGGAATTAATATGGGTCATTATTGACCCATGTTGTGCATTAGAAGGTTAGTGATACAAAAAGATATATACAAAAATTAAGAAAGGAAAAATGAAAAAAAAAAATTCTGATCAAAAACAAGTTAATTGAGGAATACTGAATGAAGAAATGTATTTATAGCAACGATATAGAAAATAAAACCTCAGTCGGGGCACTTTTGACCCATGTTGTGCATCAAAGGGCTAACAACCTGCAGATCTCCTCCCGGCCTCCGGTGGGCAGAGTGGGGCCTTTCGCGGTCCAGGGAAACTCGCGGCGTCCCACGGCCACGCAAGGCAGGCTTAGCTGCTCGTTACATTAAAACAGGGGATTCTGTGACAGAGTCAGCATTATAAAAGCTAAGAGGATTAAGCTGATGGACATTTTTGGCGTTCCCGCCATCAATTATCAAAATGAAAAGCATGCCCTGTGGCACAGAGGAGCCTCTCTTTTTTTCTCTCTCACTCTCTACTATCCCCTTCTTTCTGTCTCACTGTTACAGGACACATGCACACAGAGCGAGAGCAAAAATGATTAAGAGAAAAAATAAGGGCATCAATGCCTGGTGTATTTTCTGCAGCAGAAGTTTTGTGCGTCTGTGTGTGTGTGTGTGTGTGTGTGTGTCTGTGCCATGGATTATACAAAAGGGCATTGAAATTTTAATGTTTCTAAAGTGCAAAACTGTATGTTACGCAACTGTACAGTATAAAACAGGCCTTGCAGCGTGTCAGTGGGCCCGTCAACCATGCTGCCCACGCCTGAAAACTAACTCCATCCACGAGCCGGACCTCGCTGCTCCCACCGCTCACTCACTTGGCGGGTTGCCCCTGACTCGTGCCCATCCTGTTCGGACCCGGTTTCATCAACTCATCTTCATGGCCACGGTTTGCGGGATGTAATGTAAAAAAAAAAAAGCCCACTAGACATGTTAGACCAGCCCACATGGCATTAGCCAGCATTGCATAGACGGCCAATTCCCCCTTGACATACCACAGCTGCATGTGGTATTGTGTCCACTCAGCCGATGTGCGGAACGATGACGGCCCCACTGCAAACGCATTGGTCCGAGATGTGCCACCATAGAGACAGCTAGAGGACCCACTGCCGGTATATTTCCACTTCATCCTTCCTGATGACCCAGTGGGATACTTATCTGATGATGGGGTCTGAAACTACTGCCTGGACTTGGCTGACAGCCTCAACAAGAAGTATTAAATCCTACATAATTAACTACATTACAATGGTGGACAGCTGTAATGGTGATGTCCATGCTAAAATTGCCTTTTTGCCCACTAGAGGCCTCTAACCTTCTCTATGTCTGCCAACACTGCTGCAGTACCGGACATCAGCCAATGGCACACTACGGCCAAGCAAGGAAAAGGTTATTTAACCACGTCCTCCTCCCCAACATCATCACTGTCACAAAAACACACACACACACACACACACACACACACACAGCCACTTTGAACCACGGGTCTCTTGTTGATTTGGCCATCTCAGTTTCTGATATATGGTTCAGTTACAATTCATAACAAGGATAATAAGGATAATAACACTGACTTGTTAAATATGTGGATATGGATATAACAATCCAGCAACAGTGAACCATCTTGAAAGCTAATTCGATTAACCTGAAACATAATAATTTACAGAATTAACTATTCTAGCCGGCTATTTACATGTCTGAATGAATTAGGCTAATTTCACAAGATACCTCTGCAGTGGTCAAATTGTAACATTTGATGTTGACTACTAAGGAAGCGAATGGCTGAAAAATGTCTCCATCTGGTGTATATACACCATCACTACAATAGTACAGTGTTAACACACCAGCAGCCCAATCACTCGGCATGCAAAACCCACAGCAAATATACAGGAAGCAAACCAATGAAACTGTTCAAAAAAGGGAATTTAATGTGACATACAAATCCAAAAAACTAGGAAACATTTGAGCCTATGTGGAGTAATGTTTTGACTCCTTAGCCTGTTTACGGTAAGTATAGAAAATGATAGATCCCAAATTTGGTTTTGGCATCATTTTGAATTATTCAATTGGGCAGGGATTCCTATGGGTGACAAATGTCCATCCAGGTCGTAGAGAGGTCAATGAATAACACCTCTGAGCAGGAATTCCATAACAGCAGGTGGCAGAAAATCGCAAACAATGTCTTAATACCTGTTCTGCCAACACACAACAGTTGGCCTAGCCCAGGCTTTCAGATTGTTTACAGTAGTAGAATGAAATAATTCCTCCCAAAAAATGGCTTCAGTGTCACCACCCATCCTCACAGATGCCATAACGGTGCAGATAAAACAAGGCCACGTCTATCTAAGTCTATGCTGGTGTCTTTTCTCCCGTGCAGCCCAGAGCTGAGGGGGATTGAGGAGAAATAAAAAAAGACCCTAAGGGTCACGGTCCGTTTGCATTGAGGAGAGGTCACTCCGGGAGAGCCTGTCTGTCTCACTGCGGGTAGAAAGACGCACTAGAGAGAAAAAATCAAATAAAACAGTAAACAAAGACAACATAAAGCAAAATCCACACAGCGGTTGGAAGCCAAACAGCTGGAGAGGCGTGTGGAGAACACGTGGACGGCTGCGGTCCTCGGGCGGGCGGCTGCGGTCCTCGGGCGGGCGGCCGGCCTCCTCTCCCACCGCTCCCCTCCCAACGGAATGTCTCTGTGTGATCGCGGCACTGCCGGCGCGGCCTCCTAAATCACAGCGTACTGCTGATACAGCAGCTCGCGGATCTTGTAGTAGTCATCACACAGGCAGCCCTCCAGGCCGATGCGCCCAGCCTCCGTCTGAGCCCGGGGTGAACAGGACATGGGTTAGAGGTGTTAGAGGGTTAGAGGCAAACGAACACGAGCGAGCGAGCGGGACTCACCCTGCGGACGGCCACCATGTTGTTGCACACCAGCACCCCTCCCACGAACTCGGCCTGGATGCCCTCCCTCAGCAGCACCTGCTTGAAGTCGGAGAGGCGCGGCTCGTTGATGAACACCGACTGGTGGCCCGGGGTCTGGGAGTTAGACAGGGTTGACACGGGTTCCATTAATGGGAACGCCTACCGTGAATCTGAGATCAGGCCTTTTGAATACCATGGCCGACGTTTGCACAGGACAACAATCAGGGCTGTTCTCTTTCTTTTCTACCTGATGGTCATTTGACTGATCTGCTGACCTCCTGCGAATGACTGGGTCGAATATTGGAAATGCGCTGCCTGTTGAAACACAGTGCGGAACCTGGCGGAACCGCAACCATATAGGTTCTGTGCATCTGACCTCGGACCAGCTGGCCTCCCTAGTATTGAAACTATATGATTTACACTCACCTACGCATGTATAAGGATAGTGAAGGTTTCAGCATTAAATGTAGCTCTATACATCCGCCTTATCCATTTCATATCTAATGTTTTGTATAAGGGAGAGCACAGAATTTGACCTTTCATTTCCTAATGTTTCATTCCAGGATTTACTTAAGCCAGCGTTGGGTTAAAAAGCAGCACGGCATGTCTGATCTGTGACTCGACTACACCCGATGGGAGTAGCTGCTGGAAGACGAGGTCATCACCACAAATTGGAAATCACAAAATTGGAAGGCCTGAGCTAAAAATAAAAACATATTTAAAAAGTATCCAAAGTTTGGATACTCCTGTGGCCAGCTCTCTCACATTCCTTTTTACAGAGAACAAAGCATCCACCTTATGCCCTCTTCTTTTATAGAGATTAAAGCCTCCCCCGTCTCCTCCCTCCTCCCCCGTCTCCTCCCACCTCACCATCTGTCCACTTCCAAACCACTGAAAGACTGTTTGTAGGGTGTGTGATCAGAGGATGTCAGATTAGATTCTGAGGTTTATTCACACCTGACTAGGTGGAGATGAATGTCTTCAACCAAACATCTAAGCGGTGTTAAATTGAGACAGGGTAACCTACACTGTTTGCAGCAGAGAAAATAAATCCTTAAATCACAAAAGAAAAATACAGGTTTTGTAAGTTTTGACCCAGGCACTTTTCTTCCATCCTACAGGACTTTTGAAGGGTCTGTTTTGAATCTGCAGACTTCTGACAGGTTTTTAGACCATTGGCCGTAAGTTAAAATGAATCAATTGGCCGAAAGAAGAGCTGATTCTCAGTCAACAAAGTTTTGCTGTGGATAGTCCTAAAAAGTGAACCACAGATTGAAAACTAAACTAAATTAAAGCTAAACTAATAGTTGTGTAATAAAGAGTTTCACATTGTAATGCTGTCTGATGGGTTTGATGGTTATGGGGGAACAACGCTAAAATCTATTCTCTCTACAGTATGTTATGACTTTTTGTCAGCCAAAAATGGAGGTCCAATGGTTGGATTGGCTGCTTGATGTACAAACAGACATTTTGGAATTGTAATATTATTATTTTATCCCAACCCAAATGTTGGCTCTCTCCCTTTCCATTTGGATGTCCCCTCCATTCCTCTCACCTCGTGGGGGGGCAGGGGCTCCAACGTGGGGATGACGTCGCTCTCCTCCGACGGCTCACGCACTTCCTCACCGAACAGCGTCTTTATGGCGCGCTGCTGCGCCACGGCGCTGTGGTCCGTGGTGCTGTCGTCAGCCGGGGTCACGTCCATGGCCAGCTCGCCGTCCTCCGCCGTCTCCTCGCCCGCTCCCTTCTCGCCCTTTAACGTGCCCTCCTCCGGCAGCACGCCCGTGTCCACTTTGACCACGCGCATGTCCAGCACGCCGTCGATCCACGCCAGCTCGGTGTCCTTGGCGCGGCAGAACTGCAGCGAGCTCACCAGCGAGTCTTTCAAGCGCACCTGGGGTAGGAAAAGCACCACTGTTCATGAGCATACACCAGAACGTGGTTAAGCCCAGACGTTGGAATGGTTCTACCCATTTCTGCACACAAACACAATTAACTGAATCCTCTGCAGCTGCGTTGGTTTGGCTGATGGCTGAAGTTCATGTTTTGATGAACACCCATACATTATATTTCAGCATGCATCAGTTCATACACAACAGACCACTGGTGTTTGACCCATAAAGCAGGAGCAGCAGAATACACCGCTGTCAATACAGGGAGTGGTCAATACAGGGAGCGGTCCATACAGGGAGCGGTCAATACAGGGAGCGGTCAATACAGGGGGTGAAAACTTATTCTTAACACCTTTGGGACCACAAAACAATGATCATCCATTAGTTCATTTGCACATTGTCACTTGCTTTTGTGCTGTCTCTATCATAAATATTTATGTGACCCTTATATAAATGATATAATAATTACCAGATTGTATTTTGCTCCTGTCTCACCACTGAGGTGTCACCTCCTGCTATGCTCAGCAGACACCGTTTTGATTCAGTGCTGCTATAAGCACTAGTTACACCGCAATACGCATCCTAATGGAATGACACCACCAAAGGAATATTCAAGGACTGAATTGAATGCTGTAAATTGTTTACATATTTTGTTGTACTGGTGTTTCCTGTCCAAAGCTTTTAAATCATTTTAATGGTTGAAACAGTCACGGTGGCACAGACCATTTAACTTGGCTGAGAACTACAGTATGACCAAGCGGCATGTCTGATTTCACTGTGAAGCAGCATGATTGTAGAAAAAAAGGTTAGGTCATGATCCATATAAACAATTCATTAATCTGGGATTTGAGTGTGGTTGAAAATAAGATATACAGTACCAGACAAATGTTTGGACACCAGGAATAGGTAAATGTGTCCAAACGTTTGACTGGTACTGTAACTAATATCTTTACAGTTTGTTCACCAATCTGTGACCAAGTTTCAAATGCAAAACTGTTTTGCATTGAAAATGAAGTATTTAGTACAAATGTCATTAATTCTCCCTTGTTATATTTTTTGCGTGGTTCCCCATGAATACCCTCTTGCGTTTGGGTAGGAGTAACAAGTTCTATTTCAGTTCCTGCACCTGAATATTAGTTAAAAAAAACTGTGGAGTTCTGGCTCCTAAATACAAACAGTAGAAAAGTAAAAACAGACCCAAAAATAAACCTAGTAAGTCACAGAGTTTCAGAACTGGAAATAATATTCACAGTGGGTGGGGACTTTTAGGCAATAGATTAGTAAACAATGAGTTTTGCCAAGTAAATCCCGCTGTTAAGAAAGAAATCTGGAATTGCAGGATTTATTTTTGTCATTATTATTATATTTGTCATGAAAATACAATTCTGATGATAAAACCCTTGATTTTGCACCCCCAGGCTAAGCTGACCCATTTATTGCAGAAACAGTTTTGCAGAAAACCGCTACATCTGGGTTAGACTGGTCACAGCACACCAAGTTTTTGGATTGGTAAAACATGACGGCCCATAATTCCATGCCAATGGGTCAATGATTCTCAATCCTACTGGGCATTAATCAAAAAATCTGTCCAAAACAGTCTATATTAGCGATGGCACTCTTAACCAACCTGGTAGATGTGTGTCTCGCTGGTGGCGTCCACTGTCTCCTGGAGCTTGGGTGTATAAACCTTGATGTCCTTGGTGAAGGCCTTACAGGACTCAGCCAGGTCCAGACTGGCCTCGGGGGGGCCGTGCACTATGACCAACTGCCGAGGCTTCATCTGGTTGATGATCTTCTTGATGGAGTCGCCATCCGAACGGCCCTCGTAGTCGATGTACGTCACTCTGGCTCTGAACAGAATGACCAGTCAAGGGTTTAGAATGGAGTTTTTTGAGCAGGTTAAAATATCGTTACTAGTCTCGGCATGTCCAATGAGAGTCTCCATGAATGAGTTTTAAATGTAGGTCGGTAAACTCGCTTACTTGATCTCTATGCTTTCTGTAGAGGAGGTGCATTTGGTGGGGACTTTGGATGAGGAGTCTTGATCCATGGGTTCATCTCCATTGGCCATGCCTGACTCTAGCTTGTTCTTCTCCTCCTCTGTGGCCTGAAGCTCTGGGATCAGGAAGTCCTCTGGTCTGGAGATAAAAGATCATTCCTCAGTTATTCATAGTTACGTAAAGTATACCATCTAATAAGCTCTGTAGCTTGAATCAGGTAATAGAGAACAGACAACAGTACCGGATGATCTCTCCATACTCATCCCATTTCACCCTCTCTTCGTGGGTGGGGAACATCGGGTAGGACTTCTTGGCCTGTTTGAAGAAGCTGCCCTTGCGAACTCCGTCTCCCTTCATCATCAGGTCGTGGTGTTTCGTCTTCACCACTGCCGGCAGCTCCAGATCATCCTCCATGTCACTCTCGTCACTTGAGTCAACGTCCACTCTGATAAATACATCAGACACAAACATACATTACTCTTTCTATCTCTTCCACCAAAGACAAAAAAATGTATTCCAGGAGAACTGCATTATATGTCACTACACACAACACAGAATAACCCCACAGTATTCACAGTGCCTAATTATGGACCAAAAAAATAAAAACACAGAACTGTGCTAGTCAGTGACTCACTCTTTTTCTTGTTCAAGTTTTTTGGCGGCTTCTTTCTTCATTCTTTCTTTGTCAAGGTATTCCTCCAGCTCTCTCCCTTCCAGCTTCACCCGTTTCCTAATCTGTCAACATGACAAGAAAACGAAACGGGGGGTATGAACACGTCAAGCCGTTTCCGCACCTGAATTGAGAAGGAAACTGAGACAGAAGGAACCCTTGGGACCTGCTGAACCAGGAGATAAATCCAAACCACGACAGCGTTCTCATTCTGTTCAAGTTCATCCTAACGCTTCCTCCGTGACCTGCATAAGTGATCGAGGAAATGCCAACCCAACGGTGTTCTCCTCTCTAGCGAACTTTATTGAAATACACAGGGGTTTTCTCAAACTAAAAAACGTTCCTCCCTGCCTCCTCTTTACTCCATCCTCTCTGGCCACCTATTGGAAAATGGCAACTTTAAGAAGAAGAGGAAACAATAGGATACCCAGTATTATTATGTGATACTCAACATTGGAGAAGAGAACCACTATTCCACTAGAATAATAACTATCTGATAAGTACTCAACAATTCGATCGCATATCGGATTTCAACTTAGAAGGATCTGTTACAGACTGAGACAACGGCCATCTTCCCCGGGCCAAATCGGCTGCTCTTCATCACATCTACAGACTCCTCCTACAGCCTCACCTCCAGGTCCACCACCTTCTCCCCGGGGTTGTCGATGAGGTAGCGGCCCAGGGTTCCGGGGGTGGTTCGGTAGGTGAGGATCACAGAGTTCTTGGCCTCCTGGCACCACTGGATGAAGAGCTCGCGGGAGAAGCCAGACTCCAGGTCCGGCTGGCTGCAGAGGACCACCTTGGGGCTGGGCACCCGGGCCAGGTCGGCCAGGCTGTGGCACAGAGACAGGTGGCGGAACTGGAAGGGGTTGTTGCGCTTGTCCTCAAAGCAGCGCATCAGCTTGTCACTCATCCACTCCACCTGCAAGGCAGAGGGGAACAGTCAGAGCCAGCTAACGTCCTCCTAATTATCCACCCTTTCCAAGAAAATGATTACTCCATACAAGAAGGTATATTTCAAATCTGTTGTTGGCTCTGCCCATAATAGGGATTTCTACGTAACAAAGGCAGCAATGTGGTGATATTATGTAGACAAAAGAACTGTTTGGAAAACGCAGTGTTTTGCTAAAAAAAGGGAAACATACATATATACATACACATTCCACACAGACTGATTTATTTCAAGTGTTTATTTCTTTTAATTTTGATGATTATGACTGACAACTAATGAAAACCCCAAATTCAGTATCTCGGAAAATTTGAATATTGTGAAAAGGTTCAATATTGAAGACACCTGGTGCCACACTCCAATCAGCTAATTAACTCAAAACACCTGCAAAGGTATTTAAATGGTCTCTCAGTCTAGTTCTGTAGGCTACACAATCATGGGGAAGACTGCTGACTTCACAGCTGTCCAAAAGATGACCATTGACACCTTGCACAAGGAGGGAAAGACACAAAAGTCATTGCTAAAGAGGCTGGCTGTTCACAGAGCTCCAAGATGTGGTAGAAAAAAAGTGTACAAGCAATAGGGATAACCGCACCCTGGAGAGGATTGTGAAACAAAACCCATTCAAAAATGTGGGGGAGATTCACAAAGAGTGGACTGTAGCTGGAGTCAGTGCTTGAAGAACCACCACGCACAGACGTATGCAAGACATGGGTTTCAGCTGTCGCGTTCCTTGTGTCAGGCCACTCTTGAACAAGACGCAGCGTCAGAAGCGTCTCGTCTGGGCTAAAAACAAAAAGGACTGGATTGCTGCTGAGTGGTCCAAAGTTATGTTCTCTGATGAAAGTAAATTCTGGAGGAAGAGAGGAGAGGCAAAGAATCCACGTTGCTTGAAGTTCAGTGTAAAGTTTCCACAGTCAGTGATGGTTTGGGGTGCCATGTCATCTGCTGGTGTTGGTCCACTGTGTTTTCTGAGGTCCAAGGTCAACGCAGCCGTCTACCAGGAAGTTTTAGAGCACTTCATGCTTCATGCTGCTGACCAACTTTATGGAGATGCAGACTCCACTAGCCACTATCAGAGCAACCTGGGCTCTCATAACACCTGAGCAGTGCCACAGACTAATCGACTCCATGCCACGCCGCATTGCTGCAGTAATTCAGGCAAAAGGAGCCCCAACTAAGTATTGAGTGCTGTACATGCTCATACTTTTCATGTTCATACTTTTCAGTTGGCCAACATTTCTAAAAAGCTATTTTTTGTATTGGTCTTAAGTAATATTCTAATTTTCTGAGATACTGAATTTGGGATTTTCATTAGTTGTCAGTTATAATCATCACAATTAAAAGAAATAAACATTTGAAATATATCAGTCTGTGTGTAATGAATGCATATAATATGCAAGTTTCACTTTTTAAATGAAATTACTGACATAAATCAACTTTTTGATAATATTCTAATTATATGACCAGCACCTGTGTATATCTATATATATACACATACATACATACACACACACACACACGTGGTGAGGAAGCTAGAGAGACTGGATACAGCACAGACTCAGATGTTATTTAACGTCTTTTAAATAGTTTAGCTGAGCTTGACAAAGCCTGCATGCTGAAACTGAACCAGGTGTTTAGTGATGTGTCTAGGGGTGTGGCGGTTGTGAGATTTTGTCAGCAGGTAATTATCATGCAAATGATTGCTGGTTCCAGTCACTAATTTACAGTTACTTAAAATAAGCATGTTTAGCATGTTACAAGAAAATCAGGGGAAATATTAAATAGCTAAAGGTAATGCGTCAGGTTATTAATTATGAAATATTATAGAAAAAAAGCCTGGCAGTTCTGTAAGGTCCCCTTCCGAAACAATGAACCAAACACATACATCCTCATCTTCAAGGTTAGACAATTTGTAGCAGAGCATATACCCAGATACAATGTACGTATAACAGCACTAAAAATCTGTTTCACACAGACCTGATTGGTGGTCTAGAGCTTGCCTCCCACCTAGATCAACAATAATTGAACTATTATAATCAAATCAGCGTCATGACATCATACCATGACATCAGTGACCCAACGTACCATTTAATCCAAACCACTAGATGTAATTTTTTTCATCCAAACAACCAAACAATGTTTTTACTTAATTGAGCCATCATACATTTCAATCAGAGGTCAGTGCCTTTTGCTAAATCACAATATGCCTTATTGGAATAGCCCCAAAAGGGTAAATCCTATCCATCTCACACTCTGTGCAGGCTGAAGCAAACACGTTTGAACTTTGTATGACACTGTACAATCATGTAATGAAAGGGCACAAATGTTTCTGAGACCTGAGACTTGGAGAACTCCACCACATTGTAGCTGACGTTGTTGAGCAGGGCCAAAGAGTAGACCCCCAGGCCAGCATCTTTAGTCCTCCAGATCTGGTCCAGCAGCTGAGCCAGCTCCAGAACACGGCCCGCCGTATCCACGGCAATCAGAACGTTACCGTCGCCACGTAGAGTCTCCATCACATTGGCTAAAGTGGGGGCGATAGGTGAATCAAAAATCGTATATTCATAATTGAATATTAAAGAGTACTGTAGAGTACAGTTGTTAGCCAGACAGCACAAGCATATAACAACTAAATGATAAAAATCTATAATGTTGATAATAAAAACAGCGGGCAACTAATTATGTATTCAAATTCTATGTGAGACAAAGGATGAAAAGGAATCAACAAACATTGAAAGAGAGAGGAGACTCCGGTGCTCAGCACAGTAACCAAGCCTAGAACAAGTGTCTACATTTGACAGAGCTCTGCTTTTGTTTGGCATCATGCCGTTAGTTGCGTGTTGGAAGTATTTCTTCATGAACACATTGTCGAGTTGAGCATTAACAGGACAGTCGCAGTGGAACCACCGACACCAGTGGGCAACTACTGCGTGTGGAGTAGGTTTACAGTCATTCCCTACGTTACTGCTGTGAGGGATCAGGCCATGTGTGTCGTAGAAACTTTGGGCAAAACGCATCCCCAGTCAACCTCAATTCATTGAATAATAGGGATGTTGTCTGTGTACTTTAGATTATACTTCAACAATTATTAGTGCTGCCTGTTACTACTATGAAGCTGTTTTAAAGAGAACATTGTGGAAGATGAGGATTAAAAAATCCCAGACAACAAAGTTTTTTATATGATTAACCGCAATAATAACCTACAGATTATAAAAACAGTTGCATTCATAATCGACGACCAGACTAGCATTACAGCACGAGATGGAGTTGAACTTACTGAGGAGCTGCTCGTCCCTCTGTTTGCGACGCGGCTGCACATACGTAGCGTTGAAGGAGTCCGTAATGAGTAAAGAGGGACGACTTATGGACTCCAATGTGCACCCATTCAGGTGGCTGGAAAGGGTCAAAAGGGTGATAAGTGATTAGGGGGGATCTGGGAGGTCTAGAGGTGAGCCCACTCCTCCTCTGTCTGTGTGTGTGTGTTTGAATCAGGCCTGCTACCCTTGTGACACCCTTTATAACCATCTCTCCTTTATCTGATGGGAAATGTGAAATATAAAAACAGATGAAGTGCTTCATCCAGTCTCTACTTACATTTCTCTCTTGTGATTGAAGTCCACCGCGTAAACAATCTCCTCCTCGCCATCCTTCACAATCTTCCAGATGGTCCCTCCAATCATGTGGCCAGCAGGAAGTGGAGTAATGGACAGGCCATGTCCTTTTCCTGTCAAAACATACCGAAAGGTTAACTGAACCAGTGTTTCGTCTGGAAGAAACAGATTACCTGGTATTCCTGAGTGATTACACACGGACACATACATAGCTTTACAGACCTTTTAGATTTACAATCTGGGAGTACTTCAGCTGCTGAATTTTGTCAAAAGCACAGTCCACATCATCCAGGGTAAACAGGCTGAAATCCTCAGTGTTGTTGCGCGACTACAAATGACAAGATCACAAGGGTGAGAATAGTTTCACAGTGCGTTGTTCAGCGGGGTGTAGGATACCTCAATCATCCAGTGGCCTAGTTCCAAATCTAAAATGGCGTGTGGCTGAGCTGGCAAGGCTGCACAAACAGATCTGGGACCAGGTTGACACATCTCTGCCTCACCTGATACAGGTCATACATGAACATCTGACCCATCTTGTAGACGGGGATGGTGGCGTAAATGGGACAGTTGAGGCCCAGTTTCCCGACGGCATAGGGCAGAGCCCCCAGGTGGAGGGGGTCGGGGTGGGAGAGAAGAACTGCATCGACCTGGTGGACATACCTGTCGAGCAAAAGGAGTTCTAGTGGTTGACTCCAATAATCAATTCAGACTGTAGGGCATGTCTACATAGCTTAGATCAGTGCCTCTCTGTCTCACTGGCTGAGATTATGATATGATATTCTAGGCTACCTTTTCATGGCATCAATTATGTCCATGGAGAAGCTCTCATCCCAGCCACAGTCCAAAAGGAAGCGAAACTCATCCACCTGCAGCAGGTAGCAGAGGGCAGACTCCTCCTGCACCCCCGAAACAGCCGTCAGTTTGATAATTGATGTCATTCTCCTCAGCTGTCATACTGTGGAGACAAGGCACACTGCCATTACCAACTGAACATATCAACAAAAGATAACGTTATTTTAAGCCGCTTGAACGTGATGCAGCAAATACGACCAAGTAGGTACAGGTCGACTTTATAATATGTGAATATTATCCATTATTGGTAGGACTTAATATACATACACCGCATTTTTTACATTTACTAGCTAAACAGGCTTGACCTTACAAAACTAGTTTGAGAAAGGAAGCAAAGTAAATAAAACGTATTGTTAGCTAGCAGCAGTCCAAGCTAGCTAGCTACGTTACTAGGTAGCATGCTAAGTTAGCTAACAGACAAATGCTTCTACAAAATGGGCGGTAGACTATCAAGTAACATACCAGCAAGTTGCATATAGGTACGTTTAACTTCAACTGAACCAATAAGTTGATATAAAAGTTCAATCTAACATTATATGATTATATTTTTAGGAACGATCATACACACTTCATTCACCGACGCGGACATATTTGCCGCTGGAATGTGAAAGGTCACTGGGAGATACCACGTATACCTATTCTTGTTTGTATTGTATTGTAAATAGAATAACTTGTATTATTAAGGGCAGGCGAAAGTTTTGGCAATTGAAATACAAATTATTTACAGACGAATTGGATAATTACTGAGTTTCAATGCAAAAATAATGAAATATGATTTGTATTATTCTTTTGTTAAAAGAGTACACCACGATTTTACAGCAGTTGGTAGGGTCCAATGTCCTCTGATGTTGAAGGGAGTAAGACGCTGAAGGCCAAGGCTAGGTAAAATTCACACTTTATGCTTTTATCTGGGTTACTTACTTGTATGAAATACTTGTATATAATGCTATTGCAACATACTGTATAATTATTGAGGGAATAACCGAAGAATATTGTTCGTTAACTTGCAAACCAACGCGTAGTTAGCCAGCTAGTTAGCTAGCTTGCAGGGTTCTCGTTAAGATCACTGTGAGTTGACTGTGTCTTGTGTCTGACTACAGTATTGCTGTAGTTATGCTAGTAACAATAATAAACATAACAGTACTACTAGATAACTAGGTTAATGTAGAAAATAGCTTTGTTTTGGGTGTATTTGCTGATACGATCTGTGTTGACTATTTTGATATGTTAGCCAATTCGTTAATTTACTGTACTTGTTGCATGCAATACTATTTATTGATCACACAAATAGGACAGGATTTGTAGGTTTTTTACAAAACATGTACTATGTGGGTACATTAATATTAGGGACTCACGTCCTCTGCTTTTCGGGGATTAGTTAAATCGTGCTCTAAAACCATATACAAAACTAGTAAAACATTTAGGTAGTTAGCTACAATTGTCATGTTCAACTGTTTCAATCTAGCTCGGTGTCAGTCTTCAGCAACTACACTGCTTATGAAACTGCACACATTCTACTGTCACACTGCAAATTAAAAACTACATGACATTTTAAATAGAATTTCTGATTGAATGTTGTTAATGTAATGTTTTCACACCAACAGGAGAGAAACATGGTGAACTTTGCTACTCTGGTACGTGAACATTGGATGAACATACTTGTCCCCATTGGTTTCGTTATCGGTTTCTACATGGACAGAGCACAAGACGAGAAACTGACCAATTTCAGAAACAGAAGTGCACTGTACAGCAGGTAAGTTGTAAATACCAACATCAATACCCGTTTCGTCCTGTAGAAGTGAACTGTACTGTGCTGCCACATTTTCTACAAACTGTAGTGGATGAGAAACCAGGCTTTGTTAATAAGGCTTGGCACATAGCCATGGGAATTGGGCATGATCTTCACCATGCTTTTATACTCATGAAATATGTCATCTCAATGTGGTATTAATGGTTCTCTTAATATTTTTTCCCCCTTATTTATAGGGAGCTAAAGCCTGGTGAGGAAGTTACCTGGAAGTGAACCCACCTGTCTTGGAATACTTGCTGTGCCCAAGTCACCTCTCCTGTTGTGTGAATGTTTCTCAATGGCTTTCAAATTGAATACCCAGATAGGTTTGTCACAGTATCGTTATAGGTTGTATTGACCAATAAAAATGTGTCACCTACAACATCCTCAAGTCTTTTAATAAAGTAGAGTTTCTATTACAATATACATCCATTAGCAACAGAGTGAGGATTGATTTACACCAATATGCAAGACATTAATAGCTACTGAACAAGAACATGTAATTTATTAGATCATTTTAGTTGTGGAGGACAATACTCATGTTCTACTCAGTAAATTGATGGCTGCCCTAAAATCAGAAAACCATTCTAACTACACAACTGTACTGTGAAGTGAATTATGCTGGCAGAGCAGATATTTCTTGTGAAACTTGTAATAGTCCCTTCAGGATTCAGGGCCGTTACAGAGGTTCTGCAGTATGAATAAGTCCTTTCTCAAACAGCACCCCTGCCAAGGACACCTGAAAGAGAGCAAGAAATTTGAAAAAACTGCAGTGCAGGGTCCAACACAAGCACTGTACACCATCAAAACCATACACCAGAGATGTGATTCGACTTCAGTTATGAGAAACCGTACCTTGTCCTCAGCCGACTCGCATGGCAAGCTGCCCACAGTCACAAACTTTGGATATGCATGGATCAGAAACTCTGTGGCATCTGTGTGCTGAATCAGTTCCATCATATTAAACACAAAAGCCATCACTGCAGTGCAGCATCTCAGAGAGGCACACATCACCGCTGTGGTAGCAAAGCAATTATAGAGAATCATTCAGTCGTACCTCTGGTTTTATTTCAAAGCTCTTGGGCTCCTCTTTGTGGTAGACTCTGGAGTTGTCTGCAGTATAGTAAAGCCAAACTGCTTCTCCATCACTGCATAACCTGCAGGGACAAGTAGGAAAGCAATTGTTCACTATATGCAAAAGTATATATGAAACCCGCTCTTTATGGCTAGTAAAGTAATACGTGATTGAAGGCATGTGGAGTAACGCTGTGTCCTGGACTTCGACGACACTTGTCTCACTGCAGATGACAGATTCACTTATTTTAAAAGGGAAAAGCTCAGAACAATTGAGGAAACCCAACGGGAATGTTAACTCCCTCCAGCCAGGCTTTTATGTCATGGCCCATCATGTCAGATTTACCTGGCGATTCCAGAACGGATCAGTCTGATTCTGGTCTGGCTCTTCATGAGCGCTCCCACATCAACAGCCTTCCCGTTCTCCCACCTGGAGGGAGCTCCGTGGACGCTGCTGGCCAGCTCCTCTGGAAGAAAAGACAGACGGGTTAAACTGAGAGTGTGGATAAGTCACAGAATTCAATTTAATGTGACATTTGAATCATTCAGCGGCGAAACTAGTTATAACGACCGCACATCACAAGCATTTCAAGTGAAACCTAATTAGGCACCTGCAGTAAGTGTCGGGGGCAAACAGTCATGAAAGAAGTCGATAGCTTTCTGATCCACAGCAGCATCCACAGGGGCGTAGGCTGCAAGCTTCTTCATCAGGCCATTTATTCTGGATAGGAACTGGACCCTACGTGGATCGTCCTACACACAGACACACGCGTAGCTTGAGGACTAAAGACGATGCAGCGTTACAAAATGTTAACTTATTCCGTGTTAGCATCACCTTCCTGGACCCGGTGTCGGCTCAGAGGTGCCCTGTACACTGGAAACCAGTAATGGGTAAACAGCCTTGTCTGAAGTACCTTGTCCGAGTTCTGCACCCCCATGTACGTTAAGTAATCCAAAGGCAGGCCTCTTCTGAACTCTACATCCTCCTCCATGGCCATCTCTAGGGCTGCTGGGACCACCTGTCAGAGATCATGTTTTGGGTCATACACAGGAATTGCAGTTGAATCCATGCTGTGGTATAGAATTCATTATATATCCTGCTATTAAGTTTTACCAGTACAAATGTTGACTTCCATGAATGATGCAGCGCCCTCCTTAGGCCGATTGATATAATGCATGGGAATTTGAGTTGATTGCTTTTGCTTTCAGGTTGCACAGGTCCTTGTAATTTTGAAAATGCTGGATTATCGGGCACACACCGCTCAAGATTCAACAAAATTGGGTCTGTGCCCTCAGATTCAAAAGCAATTAAATCAGACGGTGAATGATCCATAGTGCCCTCAATAATAATTAGAATGAACAAACCTTGGCCAGTAGATCTCCCCAGCTGTTCCTCTGGTAAGACGAGACAGTGAGGTGGAGGGAGTGAACATCCGGCAGGCAGTCCCCCTGATGAATGAACCCTCTGGGGAAATACAGGAGGTCCCCAGCCTCCAACACCACCTCCAGGATGGGCTTCCCAATTTCTGACTGGCTGAAGTTAGCTGGAGGAGGAATACCAAAACACCTGTATGGACTTATGCTCATTGTCAGCTCATAGGCACATGGGATAAAAAAGGATTACTTACGACTGGAAACAACAGGTAAAACTTCATCCTCTGACCTAAAAAGTGACAGGAAACAAACATTCACAAAAAAAATAAATAATATAGCAGGTTACTGATATGAAACACCTTCAACATTGTTTGATGCCCCAGGTGATCACATTTGAGAATAGTACAAATACAGTAGCAACTCGGGCACCTGGGGTCGTAAACTCTCCAGTGCTTCTTTCCTTCCAGCTGAATCACAAAGGCCTCGATATCGTCATAATGTGGAGCAAAACCCTGTGTTCCTGGTGGTGTCAGATACCTGGGGAACCCAAATTCAACAGAATAGATTGCCCTCCAATGAATATAATTTTCACAGTCCATAACAGTATATACAGGTGCTGCTCATATAAATAGTATAAAAAGTTGATTAGTATAAAAAAGTTGATATAAAAAGTTTCTTTATTTCAGTAATTCCATTCAAAAAGTGAAACTTTTATAATGTATACATTCATTCCACACAGACGGATATATTTCAAGTGTTTATTTCTTTTAATTTTGATGATTATAACTGACAAATATGAAAACCCCAAATTCAGTATCTCGGAAAATTTGAATATTGTGATAAGGTTCAATATAGAAGACACCTGGTGCCACACTCTAATCAGCTAATTAACTCAAAACACCTGCAAAGGCATTTAAATGGTCTCTCAGTCTAGTTCTGTAGGCTACACAATCATGGGGAAGACTGCTGATTTCACAGCTGTCCAAAAGATGACCATTGACACCTTGCACAAGGAGGGCAAGACACAAAAGGTCATTGCTAAAGAGGCTGGCTGTTCACAGAGCTCCAAGATGTGGTAGAAAAAAGTGTACAAGCAATAGGGATAACCGCACCCTGGAGAGGATTGTGAAACAAAACCCATTCAAAAATGTGGGGGAGATTCACAAAGAGTGGACTGTAGCTGGAGTCAGTGCTTGAAGAACCACCACGCACAGACGTATGCAAGACATGGGTTTCAGCTGTCGTATTCATGTGTCAGGTCACTCTTGAACAAGACACAGCGTCAGAAGCGTCTCACCTGGGCTAAAGACAAAAAGGACTGGACTGCTGCTGAGTGGTCCAAAGTTATGTTCTCTGATGAAAGTAAACGTTGCATTTCCTTTGGAAATCAAGGTCACAGAATCTGGAGGAAGGGAGGAGAGGCACAGAATCCACGTTGCTTGAAGTCCAGTGTAAAGTTTCCACAGTCAGTGATGGTTTGGGGTGCCATGTCATCTGCTGGTGTTGGTCCACTGTGTTTTCTGAGGTCCAAGGTCAACGCAGCAGTCTACCAGGAAGTTTTAGAGCACTTCATGCTTCCTGCTGCTGACCAACTTTATGGAGATGCAGATTTCATTTTCCAACAGGACTTGGCACCTTCACACAGTGCCAAAGCTACCAGTACCTGGTTTAAGGACCATGGTATCCCTGTTCTTAATTGGCCAGCAAACTCGCCTGACCTTAACCCTATTGAAAATCTATGGGGTATTGTGAAGAGGAAGATGCGATACGCCAGAACCAACAATGCAGAAGAGCTGAAGGCCACTATCAGAGCAACCTGGGCTCTCATAACACCTGAGCAGTGCAACAGACTAATCGACTCCATGCCACGCCACATTGCTGCAGTAATTCAGGCAAAAGGAGCCCCAACTAAGTATTGAGTGCTGTACATGCTCATACTTTTCATGTTCATACTTATCAGTTGGCCAACATTTCTAAAAAAAAATTTTTTTTATTGGTCTTAAGTAATATTCAAATTTTCTGAGATACTGAATTTCGGATTTTCATTAGTTGTCAGTTATAATTATCACAATTAAAAGAAATAAATATTTGAAATATCAGTATGTGTGTAATGAATGAATATAATATACAAGTTTAACTTCTTGAATGGAATTACTGACAAATCAACTTTTTGATGATATTCCAATTATATGACCAACACCTTTATTCAATGACGTCCCATTTTATGTGGAAAGACATTGTCACAGGGTCACTCACACATTGGCTCCTGCCATGCTGCCAAACTGCTCCTGAAGGATGGACAGCACATTCCACACAGTGGATGAGAAGGCCTGGGGGTTCAGCATACGCAGGGAGCAACCTCTCTGTAGACAACATTCAACAAACAAGTTTGAGGGACTAATGACTCTCAAACTGTTAAACAGATATTGCTATGATCAAACCAGCACTCTAGCCATGATAATCAGATGACATTCATTTGGTTTTTTACCTCATAAAAGTCCCACACAGTAAATGGGAGCGCCCTCCCTGGAGGATTGTGTGTCTCTCTTTTACCATTTGTGTAGCTAGTTACATCCAGGTTCACGCCATATTGAATGTTCTCCTGAAAATGTCAATTGCAAAAGTAACCTGATCAACAAAGGTTACAGCAAAGGCATATGGTTAAAGCACAAACTCGTGGTGTGTAGCCAGATGTGAAACACTACCTGTCTTAAAATACGATCGAACTCCGCTGTGGAGAACAGTCCTTTATAATAGTTGATATTCTGACGTTGGACCAAAACAGGCTTTTTCTCCCATGTATCTCTGAGAACAAGAAGTCAGAAGGTAACATAGGATATCTCCCAGTGAAATCACATAAAACAGTACTGTGAAAAGCTACATGGCATACTTAAAGAAACTCTTGGAAGGAATTGGGTGGATGAGCCACTGGAACAGTTTGCTGGCTCTCTCCCTGCTGTTGCTGATTTCAGCCAGGTCATTCAGCAAATCTCCTAGTGCCTCTACGCTGGCATCTTCACACTTTACCTTGGTCACGCAGACAGAATATAAGCATTTAACAAGGTTTTTGGCATACATAGATAAGCGATTACATTCTAGGTGATCTCAAACATGCACAATGACTGTATATAAAAAACAGGATACCAGTCAAACTATTAAAGTTTACTAAGGATTTGAGTTTGATATGCCAAGTCCAAACTAACCTCTGCAAGTCGCTCTACCTTCTCCTGCCCTTTGATAACATGCTTGCCCATCAGTTTCCTTTTGGCCTGTTTGATGGATTTGGGGGGCTGAATACCATTTTCCTTCCTCTTCTTCTTTTTCTTCGATGTAACCTACAAGAAACACAGTCAATGGGCAGAGGCAGCTTAGACATTGTTTTAGAATATGAGCAATTGATCTAACACACGTATTGCAATAGACTAGTATAATTACCAGATGACCCTTGCTTTAAGGGCATGTGCACTTCACATGCACATTATGCAATAGGCAAATTTTACATTATCATAGTTTAGCTACTTTAGATGATTTGTTAACTCTGTAGTTGTGCATCTGTAAGCTGGTTTTCTCAACACCAAGACATCCGTGGTCAACTTGACTCATGGACTCTGTGTTTGTCTAATAAAATGTGGATCTGTAAAGACACTTTTAATAAACATAACTAGGTTATCTGAAATTGCAAAAAAAACAACAATACAGTAACTCCTAGTACCTGCATAGACGACGTTTTAACCTCAGGAGATGATGATTTTAACAACGCAGTTTGGTACAAAGCAAAAGCAGACACATGTTTCTTCTCCATGTTCTTGACGTCATCAAATTGCGCCCACAGGGAAATTCTTGTTTTATGTGTAGCTAAAAGAAAACTCAAGCTCCAGCTCTATAAAGCCCTTTATCGCCCCCTACTGCGCAGGCTATGCCAGCTAACCAAATCGTATCTCTTTCCGAGTGTTGGCTTTATTAATCACACGAGGCTCTATTCTATTAATGAGGAAGAATGCGAATGCATTTACTTTGTTTATAGGTCTAAGGAGAAAAGCGGGCTTACTCTCACTTTGTAATGATAACTGTGGTTTGGGTGTCTCCCTATATTTGTTAAGTCTAATTTGCCATAATAATGAGGAAGATATTTTGTTGAGGTTTAAGATTGAGATTAAACCCCACCCCCGGTAGGGCAAGTGTCTGCTGTTCGGTGAAATGGGGGCATTCTCACCGCGTATGCACATCTGGCTACACCCCAAGTGCTCTGTCAGTACACAGAGGCTAACTTTCATGACCACAAGGTGTAGCACTTTACCTACAGTTCATCAAATCCGCTACTCCCAGAATGCTTCAGTATGTGTTTGCCTCAGTTTGCCTAGCCTTCAACAATGCAGCTTTGATCGTGCACAGCACATAGGGGGATCTTGCTACGCGTACATCGCTCGATTGGCACAGACATGCTTTCAAACTACCAAATCAAGCACAACACTGGGCATGTCATTTTGTAATGAACTTGCATAAAGCGACATACATTTTGAAGCTAAATCAACGTTTTATTTTGAGACATTTTGGATCTTCATACCTACCGGGTGAGTAGCAAGCTAATAAGCTAACATTCGTCTGCTAGCAAGCCAAATGCCCGTTGTGGCTAGCTGGCTAATTGGCCAGATGAGACGTATGCCCCTCCCCTTCTTCGTTTAACTCCCTTCTTTTGTATTGTTCGTGTTGTATAGAGGCGTCTATTACTCGCTGTAACTATGTGGTAATTAACTTATTTCCAATAGAGTAGTGTGATTTTAAAGCCTTAGCATGGACGTTTAGCTTAGCTTGTTAGCACTCTCACTGCCTTGTCCGTCTTGACATACGAAGTGTTTGATCTCTCCGTGTGTGACTGATACATCAACCCGGCACAGCAGTGGGTTGTGTACGTCTTGTTGCTCGCAAAACAGGTATTTATGTTTTTCTTGTTGACAAAACAATACTTGTTAATGATGTTAAAGCCAACCAAAATGTGGTTAATTGCATGTACAACAACTAGTTAAACTTTACTACTACTGTTATAACTAGCATGCTGATGCTTCTCCGAACGTATTTACTTTTCAGTAATTTGATTTGCACGCTGGAATTGTCGTATAGCAAATTTCTGGAAGTCAGACAATTAAAGTTGAGTGTACTGATGGGTGAATCGATGTGCAATGTTGTGAGCCATATAATTTAACTGTGGTAAGTTCTGTAATATTGTTGTTTTGTAATAAACTCCTTTTAAAGCCCTAAAGGAAACTGCCCTCGCAGTGGGAACTGGGGAGGCAAACCAAGGGTGTTTGATTTTCTTTTTAAGTGGTTTCACTGCAGCCTTGACAGTCCTTTGAACACATTCCAACTCAAAGCACATGCATTGATTTTGACATTTACAATCTGTTTGCTTACATTTTATACTTAGTTAAAGATGTGATCAGCATTCCTGCAACATTTTTCTGTTGAAATATATAATTCGATTTTGTAGAAATTAAGCTAATAGATTACAAATTGGCCATATCAGTTCATAGGGTTGATATAATAAGCATTAACTGTACTACACAATGTTCAGTTTGGAACATACCCCCCTTTAAAAATGACTTAGTGGGTGGAAAATCCAAATGGTCAAAAGTTACCCATGAACAAACCACAGGAAGCCAACTGTAACTGCCTACATACAGTATCAGATAACTATGTTTGACAAGCAGCATAAAGCTGTGGCTTTAACTTTTTACATTATCAATGGAATTTATTCCCAGTAAATATGGTGATAGGTCATTTTGCCTTGTTCAGAGCAACGTCATTAAGATTTATGGTCCATCCAACCATTACATGTTGACAAGACTTCAGCAGATTTAAAGCCTTTTCAGACTAAATGAAAAGTTACCAACAAAATAGTACTGGGATGTGAACATTCATTCAGTATCTCAGAACTATACTTTGTGCAGATGCCATTTCAAGACCATGGAATGGGAAGGTTCTTTGAACTCATTCCCAAATAATGCAAATAGTGATACTTGTGAACCAAGCATACTTTGGAGAGACAGCATACTTCTGGTAGAGAGTAAACTTAAAAAAGAAAGAAGATTGTATTCCTCAACGACATATCTGTCCCATCAATGAATTTCAAGCTTCACTCTGGATTTCAAACTCCTTCAGGAATAGATTTCTCGGCGGTTGCCATAGGCTACTTCTAAAAACACGATTGTTCATGGGAAAAGAACATACAGATGGAGCTATTGAGGAAGAGTACAGCCATGCATGGGTAGGCTGGTCAGCCTCCAGCCGGACAGTCAGAACTTGACATTAACAATCAGAATATCGTTGGCATATTTTGGTTCGATTGTTCACTAAGCCACCTCGTTGCTTGCCATCTACCTAAGTTGTTATTGCAACTAGCAGGTAGCGTAGAAGCAGCAGTACTCCAGGTCACCGCGGTGACCCCTGGTCCCGATGCCTTAATAGTCACAAGAAGCTGAGGTGTGTAGACTGTCAAATTGGTTCAGCAATTTCTCACCTAGTCAGCAGCAGTACGATTCCATTAATGTAAGTTCACCCTGACCGGCCCGGTGATGTAATCGTTTCCAGTGGTCAGATTAGACCCCAGCAATACATGTCTTTACTGTGTACCACATGGGAGAACAGCCTTTAAAATGGACAAGGATATTGATCCCTCTTGTAGGGCTTGATTGCTTAGTCTCCCAACGGTTTGCTCCCTCAGTAACCAAGAAATCCAACCTGGCTGCTAGTTATAATATTGACACAATCAGCATTCCATTGCACGGCCTCGATGTGACACAGGGCTCTTGTTTTTATTGCAACACCTTTCATGAAGCGTTTTTGCACTTTTCGCATGTCAAAATAATGGAGAATTACTTCATTTTTGCATGTGTAAGCAATGTTTACTGAGGCCAGCCTAATGCCAAACGAGCAAATAAAACAGATGCGTTGCCCTTTGCAGTGCTGGCTGAACCTCCTCCCCGCCCGAGCTCAGAAAATTGAGATGTTTGACTCTGTTTATGGTTTAAGGTAGTCTCTAAAGCCTTACTCATCAACATCTGTTTTCTTGTCTTTGTCATCCACTTTGTCAGAGGGCAGTGGGACGTACCGGCCAAGCGCCACTTCTGACGAGATCAGAGGCAGATTAAATGAGCATGACGAGGGAAGTCACTGCTTTGTGCCAGAAAAGGTTGCTCCAAGGGTGGGAGTGTGAGGGAGTGGGAGGCTCATACGCTTTTGGCTGAGACGGTGGATAGCAGAGGCTTACACACGCATGTTAAATCCTGGCTCCACTTCACTATCAGGATTACTTGGCTTATCCGTCCTCTCCAGAGCTACATTTTTCTGGAGCCACGTTTGCCCGTGTCTCCGCCCCCCCCCCGTACCTCAATGGCAATCCCATCCCCATGCAAGGTAAACATATGTTGATAGGATGAAAGCAGTTCAAAATAAACAGCTAGCCTAGCGGGGGCCAAGGTTCCATATTTGAATGGCAGCCCAGTCAATGTGCTGTTAGAGCGCCGGCAGAACCGTGAAACGACGTCCTGTGAATGGGCCATCATTGAACAGGACACAACACGATTTTCCCTGGTCCTTTTCACAATTCTGAAGTGCCACAGTCTTGTTTTACTGGTCTCTGGCTCTGGGATGCATTTTTCTACGTGTTCCGGGAATGTCGTGAAGATTAATGTCCCGCGGGCAAAAAAATATCGCCACTGATGCTCCCATGTTGACGTGTGTTCTGCGAATGTGTGTTTGCATGCGTAATTCATACTGATAAAAATGAAATGCAGGTCTGGCTTACGCCTTGTGAATGTTTGTGTTCACTGTTAAAACCTGGGTGCCATCCCCATTGTAGGGTGTACCGCAATAATTCCCCCATGGTAATGGGTAATCACCCTGTTCTCCCACAATCCATCAGTTGATGGGGTGGTGGGGGGGCTTGGGCCTGGCAGCTGTTAGCAGGGCCAGCCTTCCACGGTGATGGCAGCCTGGGCTGGGACAGTGAGAGATGTCCTCTGGAGGCCCCGGAAACCAGGACTGCTGCAGGGGCCAGATAACAAGAGGACGGATTTATTCAGTTAGAACTGGATGGCTGTGTGTGAATGTTAATTTAGCTGATAGTTTCTGTTTGTTCGCTCTTGGTGTGCATTAGCGCTCCTCTCATGTCTAAACCAAGAAATCCAGGATTCTTGCTCTGCCTTGGTGTCCCACTCCTGCATTGCAGCATCGTAGTCTACCTGCCATTAGGGGTGTCATAGGTCACCAAGCCCCCATGTGCGGTGCGTATCGCGGTTTTGATGTCATGGTTCGGTACAGCCAGACAATGAAATGCCAACACTGGCTGCATTTGTTGCATGAAATGCCAAAGGAACCCAGGCATTGCTAATGAGCCGTATAATCCCAGATGTGAGCATAATAAGAAATACCTAAACTTTGTATTTAATTGAAGAGTAACTGCACCCAACTGATTTTGCCTTGTTTTTGAGTTTCACACAAGAAGCTGTGACAGGCCGAAATGAGTTGTCTTGGAGGTGTGGTTTGATGTGGGTCTCGTGGTGTATCAAGTACATCCCCACCTGTCAAAACCTTGAAACCAACAGCCAGATTTTTCAACCCAAGTCTCAGCGAATGAAGCTGCTTCTGGTTGACATTTTGGGGTCGAGGACCTCTCTCTTGTGACTGGTTATATACTGCCATTTATGTTTTAGCCTTTGTCTGCCCCAGCCCCTCAAAATGGACATGTATTGATGCCAATTAAACCCGGGAGAGGATAGGGATGTGAATAAATGGTAGCTAGCTAGTATGCTAGCCTGCCATAAGAGTACTGTTGTGATGTTGGTGTTAATGTGTTAACTTCTTTGGGTTTTTGGCAGGAATATGTTATACTCTTTGGGCTTATTTACTTTGCATGAGAGAATAAAACACTACATAGACTCATCATAAACTCATCAAGTTTGCATAATCATAAAAAATAAAAAATCTGAATCCTTCCAAATAAATTTGATTTAATTCAACTTTATTGTTATTGAACAGTACAAGTAAATTGCTGAGCGCTGAACATTTATAAGTATTAAGTATGTGTATATTACGTGGAATGTAAAGATGTGCAAAGAAGGCAAATGCAGTACAAATGGCAATACTAAATGTGCAATTAAGGCAAATAGAAAAGGGCAGAAAATGTACGACTTTTAAGTATGTTACAAATGGCAATTCTAAATGGCATTCTGAACATGCAATGGAGGCAAACTGAAGGGGTAATGTAGCATGTGCAGAGAGCAGCAATGAGGACCCGAGGTAGACATGTATATGTAACAACTGAAAAATGCAAGTACGATGGCATTTCTGAATGTGCAATGAAGGCAAGTTGAATGTGCAAGGTGGCATATGCAACTGAAATGCAGGGATAGCTGCAGTGAGGTTCCCGAGGTAGACATGTACATGTAACAGCTGAAAACTTCCTTATCAGACTTTGCGAAGCAGTGTCAGAGTTTAGTAGTACAAAGGGAGTAGTGCAAAAAAGGTCCCTGAGAGGCAGTACTAAGCTGTTGGCGGATGGGTAAGGTTAGTGATTGGTCACAGAGGTCTCTGGGTCCCAGAATTTAGCAGGGTTAAAGTAGATGGGAAGAAACTGTTCCTGAGCCTGTTGGCGCGGGAACAAAGAGACCTTTAGCGCATGCCTGATGGTAGGAGGTCAAACTGTTTGTGGCATGATGTGAATGATGAAATGCAAAAAGTACCAGTATCTAATTTTGTTGCTTGGTTTTATGGGGATTATGATGCATTGACTTTTTTCTTATCCTTTATCGAAAATGTGGTTCATGCTACTTTGGAAGATGGCATCTTGAGCTATCAATATTGTGTTTACACTACAAAATAATGTAGCATCTTGAGTTTTCTTTAAGATGTCTTGGAAAATGAATTGTTTTTAACCCCTTTGAGTAGTGATGACATACTGTCATTGTTTTTAGATTGTATTGTTATAGTGTAGACCCTGCCATCATTTGCCATTGGACAGTTCTAGTTTTCATGTACAAAAAGCATACCAAACGGCGGTCACTATGTCAGATGGTTGATACTAATGTTTGATCCATTACAACCCAATTAGACACCGTTGGTACGCCTAGCGATGTACAGTTGACTATTCTTTTTTTATGCTCTTTTTTCATTTATTTTTTCACTAGAATTGCTGACTAGTTCCAACTGAGAACTCTCATGTTTGTGCAGAAGAGATCATACTTTAGAACTGACTGTTGGTTCCACCGTGGTGCAAGAATGTCTCTAACTTGAGGGTAAATCCACCGACAACAACTTGAAAATGGTTGTGAAAATATTACAATGCTGTGCTCTCAGGACGAGCTGTCTACACAAGCTCTGTTATACCTCAGGGGCGAGATGGGTAAATATCCGTTTGTGTCAATATGTAGTCAATGGCACTGAATTTAGGAGATAAAATATATTCAACTTGTTAGAGATGGTTTCTAGGTCAAAGCTGTGTGAAGCAGCTTGCTATGGTAACACACAGGGGGCCCTGGAAGTAAGAATGGAGGAGAAAAAACACTTAGCGTCTGGATTTTCACCTTTTTTTGACCAGATAAGCCGTAATTTCCCTTCAGGTTAGTATAGTTTTTTGTTGTTGTTATATTTCTTTGCAAAATGAAAAATTGTGCAGTTATCACAAAACCGTCACCACCAGGACACGATTGTCCAAATGGAGCTAATACCTCGTATTAACTAATGCTCTCACATTTGCTGGAGGAAACCGTGTATTAGCAACAGATTAGCTGGAGCTGCCGGGCAAGAGAAGATCAGCATCAGGCAAGGAGGCCGACAGCGTGCGCTTGGGTGTCTCAGAAACCTGGGGAACAGAAGGGTAGAGATAGCACTCAGGTCCACTCACTAACCTGGTGAACGAATGTATTGCTTATTATGTGTCTTGTCTTCTGATTACAAAGCAGCTGTCTGACATTTTGTGTTTTTTGCCCCTACTCCATTCACATTATTAGCTAGGCTTAAATACCCGGTGTACCTGTTTGCCTCTGTAGCCTGTTGTACTCATTTTAATAAAGGTACTCTCCGGTCACATGATCATCTATCTGAAAACTTCCACCTAAAAGGTTCCAGTCTTTGGTTTAGAAGATGAAATGAGAGTGATGACCAATTCCATGTTATTGGAACAGACAGCCATATTCATCCACCTCCACAAACTGCTGCACACCTGGTCCTCGTTTTGATTGGGATTGGTAGTGATAGGTGTGCGTTGAGAACAGTTTGTTTGTATTTTGTTGGTCATGTGACCGGTGTACGGTCATTTATAATTCCACCTTTCGTTGGTCAGCCAGATATCTGCTGATTACATTCCACAAGAAGGCTCTAGCAAGAATTTAGTCTACTGCTGGCTTGATTGCGGTGATTACATGCCAACAACAAGTTACATGTGCCAGTTGAAATTACATTTCATAACTTCTTTCCCTTATAGTTACAGGAAAACCGATTAAAAACGTCAGAATAACTTGAAGGAAAATGGTCAGTCAGTCACATCTAACACCAAATGCGTGCACACTCGACTCTGCCCACACTCACATATTTGCTTTACATTTACGTGGTTAGCTGACACTCCAGGGTAACTTGTAAGGGCAGATATCTTTGTTCTGAACCCGTGGAAAGACAGGGGGAGTGTGAGTCCCAGTAAATTCTCCTCCATTTTAGAACTGTCTATCTTTCTGTTTATTTACTTAAATGACATTTCTTGGAACTGGGCACGTAGGTAAACATTTCACTGTTCTCCACTAATAAAATTGGATTTAAGTTGAAATGTAATCGTGGGTTACTGCTACTACAGCACCTTTATAGTCAGGTTGACAGATCTCCAGTCAGGTACTATCATTGTTTGGCAGGTAGGCTTAACCCGTTGTGCCTTAACACTCAGAGCGTCTTCTTTCTTCTGTGTAGGCGCCTGTTCGATATTTCTCACCTTGACAGATGTCTGTGGGCATGTCTGGATTCTCCGCACGCCTCACTAGGCAGTGCTGTCGGTGCTGTTTCTCACCTGGTCTGTGGGGCTTTCTGCTGGTCTTCCTGTTCCGTTTCTCCATTAAGAGAGACAGCCATGGTCTCCTGTTGGGCCCTCTGCCCTTGGGCACATTGCTGCAATGCCTTGTCTCAGACGGCTGCAACTCGCACCGCTGCCGACGTCAAGCCTGACCAAGTGGTGTGTGTGTGTGGCTTTTTGTTCCACCTGGACTCTCCCAGAATCAGCTGCAGGGAGAGTTTTATATTAATATCTACTAACATTAACCTCTCAAAAGCACTGGAATGTGCAGGTTATGTTCTACTCTTCCAAAGTTCAAAGTTATTTGCCTAAAACATAAAATGATCTGTAACATGCATAAATGGTTTCGAGTGCCATGGGTTGAAACATTGTTTAAATGCATCTGTACACTTATGTCTTTAACCAAACTATCCAATTTAGTTAATTTCATCTCTTTTGCGTGTTCCATTCCTTAGTAGGTGGTTAGTGGTCAGTTAAATGTTTTGTTAGGCGTTGATTTCCACAGGCCCTAACTGGAGCATGTGCAGGCAATCAGCACTTGTGTGGAAAGTGCAGCGTTTGGATCGCAACTGACTGACTTGGACTTCAGGGGATTTAGAAAAAAATGCTGTGAGGATTGTCTTGGCATCTTCTTCTGTTGTGCCCCACTAACGCACATGTACAAATAGAACACTAGAGTCACTGCGAAGGAACGCTACCTTCAAGACAAATTTCCCTGGGCAATCGGACAACCTTTCCAGTCATCCCCTGCAACTTCTTCCACTCTAGAATACAAAACTGTTCCCTGTTTTCTTGTCTTTAATTGTCTTGTCCCTTCTCCTGAATGAACTGTTGTAATGCTGTTTACATCAAGCTGTTGAAGTGGTTGTGGGTTGGTGTAATGGCTGGCTTCGCTTTGCTGGAGATAACACTTGATTACAGCCCAGTTGACTAATTAAGGTTGCCCTGCCCTTCAAATTGCAACGCGTGCACCATCGAAACCTCCATAGCTAGTGATTAATGGGCGGTAAAGCACCCTCGTCTACAGTTCTGTGTAATGTTTTGTTTTTATTCATAGAATACACATTCTAGAGGGCATTCAATGACTTAAGGAAATTAGTGTTGATCTTTAAAGCCACACGCTTCTGGAGAAGACTGAGATAATGAGGAAATAAGAGGGCCGTGATAGGAGGGGACATGTTGCATTACTGCTGTGGGTAGAGCAGTAATGCATTTATCAGGAGGGGTCCTCGCTAACCCCTGTGTAACTGATGTTTCCCTTGATTCAGAATGATTTTAATGTAGCTGCCTGCAAGGCTAATCAGGCATTAAGCAAAAGGCCTTAAAAATATGTTTTTGCTGTTTCTAAGTGTCATAATTAATTTTAGGCAGATGTGCTGGAAAGGTTCTCTTTCTACTACTCAGTGCTGGTATAAACTGTGATTCACATAGCTCCCCTCATCTCCAATCCTGTCTCTATGCATGTTTTTAGGCTATTGGCTATTTTTAATTAGGAACCCAACGATACATCTGCCGGCAATGGGTATTGATTGCTTTAAATTTAATCATTTATTTCAGACAGATTGCACTTCTGAATAGGCATCTGTTATCTTCCAGTAATTTTTATTATATATATATATATATATATATATATATATATATATATATATAGCTCAAGTTATGTGAAATATTGTTTTATTGTTATAATAATTTTTTTGTTTTGATTGACATCTAATACTTTATTACACTTTATATCCAGGCTTTGTCATAATGTACAATTACAGAATGTAATGGTAATTAAATGTGTATTTATTGTCATACAATTTATATTTATTAGACTTGTTGGTAAAATATTACAAAATCAGCTTTTGTATTATGGATTTTGCATTTATTGAATTAGAAGCATCGTCAGAAGCAATATTTCTTTATTTAATTTAAGCTCGGGTACATAGTACAGAAATTACGTAACATCATATCAACATTGGCCAATTTAATAATGAATTTGGCCTAATTAGACATACTAATGATAGCCTTGTTTGAACGACTTAGTCTCGTTTGAACGATTTGGTAAAAAAGAAAAAAGGAAAAACAAAAATGCTACTTTTTTAAGGCTAATAGTTTTTTGCTAAGTCGTCAAACGAGATACCAAGTCGTTTAAACAAGGCATTCATTAGTATGTCTAATTAGGCCAAATTCATTATGCAACAGCATTACAAGGCCATGTAATGATTGCTACAGCTCATCTTTTATTCCATCCATTGATGGGCCTATAATTGTTCATTAATAGTTATTTGAAACCCTAAAACAAGGCTACCGTTGAACTCCAAAGCAAGTCAGAACAGTTAGCAAGCTGAGCACAGTTTACCATTGCATGCAGTTTACTTTTGCACAAGCATCAAAGCAGAGCAACAAACTCCCGCTTCTGACATTCGGAGTATCAATGTAGCGTGTGAGGACAGAGAAATTGAACTGGCTGTGTTTGGCTGTGGGTCAGTGATGGTCTGGAGATGCATATCCTTGGAGGGTTGCACAGACCTCCACATACTAGCCAGTGATACCCTGACTGCTGTTAGGTACCGGGATGAAATCCTCAAACCCATCGTCAGACCTTACTCTGGTGCAGTGATGACGGCGTTGATGCCATTGACTGGCCGTCACGTTCCCCAGACCTGCTTCTGCTGCTAAATATATATACACTTACCTAAAGGATTATTAGGAACACCATACTAATACTGTGTTTGACCCCCTTTCGCCTTCAGAACTGCCTTAATTCTATGTGGCATTGATTCAACAAGGTGCTGAAAGCATTCTTTAGAAATGTTGGCCCATATTGATAGGATAGCATCTTGCAGTTGATGGAGATTTGTGGGATGCACATCCAGGGCACGAAGCTCCCGTTCCACCACATCCCAAAGATGCTCTATTGGGTTGAGATCTGGTAACTGTGGGGGCCATTTCAGTACAGTGAACTCATTGTCATGTTCAAGAAACCAATTTGAAATGATTCGAGCTTTGTGACATGGTGCATTATCCTGCTGGAAGTAGCCATCAGAGGATGGGTACATGGTGGTCATAAAGGGATGGACATGGTCAGAAACAATGCTCAGGTAGGCCGTGGCATTTAAACAATGCCCAATTGGCACTAAGGGGCCTAAAGTGTGCCAAGAAAACATCCCCCACACCATTACACCACCACCACCAGCCTGCAGAGTGGTAACAAGGCATGATGGATCCATGTTCTCATTCTGTTTACGCCAAATTCTGACTCTACCATCTGAATGTCTCAACAGAAATCGAGACTCATCAGACCAGGCAACATTCTTCCAGTCTTCAATTGTCCAATTTTGGTGAGCTGGTGCAAATTGTAGCCTCTTTTTCCTATTTGTAGTGGAGATGAGTGGTACCCGGTGGGGTCTTCTGCTGTTGTAGCCCATCCGCCTCAAGGTTGTGCGTGTTGTGGCTTCACAAATGCTTTGCTGCATACCTCGGTTGTAACGAGTGGTTATTTCAGTCAAAGTTGCTCTTCTATCAGCTTGAATGAGTCGGCCCATTCTCCTCTGACCTCTAGCATCAACAAGGCATTTTAGCCCACAGGACTGCCGCGTACTGGATGTTTTTCCCTTTTCACACCCCTAAATGCATTTAAGCAACTGCCATGTGATTGGTTGATTAGATAATTGCATTAATGAGAAATTTAACAGGTGTTCCTAATAATCCTTTAGGTGAGTGTATACACCGATCAGCCAAAACATTATGACCACCTGCCAAAACAGCCCTGACCCATCGCAGCATGGACTACACCATACCTCTGAAGGTGTGCTGTGATATCTGGTACCAAGACGTTAGCAGCAGATCCTTTAAGTCCTGTATGTTGTGAGGTGGGGCCTCCATGGATCGGACCTGCATGTCCAGTAGATGTTCGATTGGATTGAGATATGGGGAATTTGGAGGCCAAGTCAACAACTTGAACTCGTCGTTGTGTTCCTCAAACCATTCCTGAATTTGTTTAGCTTTGTGGCAGGGCGCATTATCCTACTGAAAGAGGCCAATGCCATCAGGGAATACTGTTGCCATGAAAGGGTGCACATGGTCTGCAACAATGCTCAGGTAGGTGGTACGTGTCAAAATAACATCCACGTAAATGGCAGGACCGAGGTTTCCCAGCAGAACTTATCCAAACCATCACACTGCTTCCGCCATCTTGCCTTCTTTCCATAGTGCATCCTGGTGCCATGTGTTCTCCAGGTAAGTGACGCACACACTCTCGGCCATCCATGTGATGTAAAAGAAAACGTGATTCATCAGACCAGGCCACCTTCTTCCATTTCTCCGTGGTCCAGTTCTAATGCTCACATGCCCATTGTAGGCGGTTTCGGCAGTGAACAGGGTTCAGCATGGGCACCCTGACTGGAATGTAGTTCGTCTGTTGGATGAGACCACACGGGCCAGCCTTCAATCCCCATGTGCGTCAATGAGCTGCTTTTCCTTCCTTGGACCACCTTTAATAGGTACTGACCGCTGGAGACCAGGAACAGCCCATGAGGGCTTCAGTTTCTGAGATCCTCTGACCCAATCGTCTAGCCGTCACAATTTGGCCCTTGTCAAAGTCCCTCAGATCCTTACGCTTCCCCATTTTCCTGCTTCTGACACATCAACTTTGAGGACAGAATGTTCACTTGCTGCCGAATTTATCCCACCCACTGATAGGTGCCATGATAACGACATGATCAGTGTTATTCACTTCACCTGTCTATGGTCTGAATGTTAGGGCTGATCGGTGTACATATATTTATTGTGTAGATTGTGTAGAAGGAAAAACTGGGAGAAATATAAAACAAAATTACTATTTCAATAATAATTGACATAAGGAATATTATAAGGTGGCACACATTGAGAAATGGTTAGAGCTGAGGTTCGTGTAGAGAACATATCTAATATTTAAAAAAATCCTATGTTGATGTTATTGTTGTTAATTTGCTTGTGCTCATTAGCTTTCGAGAGGCATTGTGTTATAAATCCAACCATATATATCCAACCAAAAACTTTCCGAAATACTCTGGAAAGTTTGTGAAGTTAGAAATATAATGTGAATTCTTGGGGCAGTGTGTACTACATCCAGCAAATCTGTATTTTCTCCCCCCTCTAACTCCCAATGCAACACACATGAATATACTTTATATGGAATTCATATTGCCGCCTTAGTTTCTAGCTAGTTACTTTTATTAGGAGTCTGGTAGGTGATTCATTCAACAGTTTTAAAGAATTGGTCGATTTAGGGGAGTGCTTAGGTTATGATTAAGGACTTAATTTAAGAAAGTATTGTCAAATAATTTTAAGAAAATGAAGTTGTCCATCAAGAGAGACTGGTGTACAGGGAGGACATTTTTGCAAAACATTAAAAACATGTTTGTTGCATTTCTCATATCGAGCCTTTTGTGTCGTTGAGGGTGGTGTGCCACACCCCCCACCCCCCACTGTTGGGAAAAGAGTAGGGGAAACACTGAGACGGCATTGTAAGAAAGCTGTTCTGTGAAATCAGGGGGAACCCTGAGGCCAGTCTGTCCCTGGCATCTTCTCACAGTTTTAAACATAAAGCATGTCTTATTGACGTTTGGCTCCTGACTGAGGGGTTGTTAGTGCCGTTTTCCATTTCCAACTCAGAAGCTTATCACACTCCATTTCATGCCTCGTTAATGGACTCTATTTTACAACATTCGTGTAAGAACAGGTTGAGTGCATGGCCTATTTGTTTGGTTACGCGCTCTTTCAGACATTTAGCAGATTAACTGCTTTTCTTTATAGGCTTTTAGTTGAAGTGTCAGAAGACTTATCACTACCACTGCAACCATATTGGAGTATCATACCACTACTACTTTCAGAATACATTTGATGAAACCACTGTCTAGACAGGAATGTTGGTAATGGTGCAGTCTTTCACAACACTATCTGATGCGTCATGGCTTTGCTTCTATTCTTGTCTCCCAATTGGTCTATTGACACTGAAACAGTTCTCTATAATCTGTCTTGTATTCATAGAGCTGGCTTAGAAGGCATCTGTCAGTGGAAACCCACTGTAATCAACATACACTCACATAAAGGTTAACTGTATTTGTAAGGATGTTACAAATATATTTTTTTCCTAACCCCAATGTTGACCCTAAAACTCAACAACCCTTACCCTAACCTTAGCCTCTAAACATCCCCTTTCAGTGTTCCATCAGTTTCCTCAATTTGTCCTATTTTCCATTGGACGCTGTAGTTTTAGGGTAGGACTTGTGTGTCTTGCAAGTATAGTAGGGCATGTGTGTACACAGAGACGCACGCTCACATACTCATTAAAGCAGCATTTTAATGTTGATAGGAATACCAGATGGGTAGTTCTGGACAAAACAACAGTGAAATATATATACTTTTTTTTTAAGTGGGTGGAATAAAATCATGTAACTGCAATAAACTGTCGAAACAACTAAGTTTTATATGTCCACATGAAATGTTTAGTTTATATCCAAATTAATTGACCATTCCCTGTAACTATTTATGTCTTGCCCTCAGGTGTGACATCATGAAAGATGTGAATATAAAGGTTAAATGGCTACACGGTCGGATGTGAGCTTAGGGAGATTTATTTTTGATTATTTTCCTTACAGAGAGAGAAAATGTGGTAATTGAACGCCTGGAGGGGTGTATGAGGACCTTGAGCGATGAGTGGAATGTCTGACCGCTCATCTGCCCTAGGGTGGCCAAATGCTTCTTATTTAACCGTCCGATTGGTATTTGATATTCTGCTGACTCTTTACATGATTGGCTATAATGCATCACCTCATGTCTAAGTGTTATAAAACCACAAATTATGTCTCTGTGTAATTGCTCCAATGTAAACCCATGTTTACAACATGGCACAGAGGAAATCTTATTTTTTTGCCAGACCGCGAAGCCAACTACGCATTATGAATTATTCCGTATCGGCGAAAACTTAGCTGGCAGTTTGCGGTTATATTACAATTGTTTCTGGTGGATTTTCAAAGTACGCATCCGTGCATGCGTTTTGGGTCAGTATAGACAAACATATTTGCTGCCTACAACATACAGTAGTTACGTTAGCCTTAAATGAAACTGTATACGGTTATATTGCAACTGTTTCTGGCATGGAATAGTTCATCTTCAGTCTCGCTAGCAATTGCTAAATTCTTATAATTATTCCTATGAAGTTAGTAGATACTATTAAGCCTATTACTGGCTAATAAGCTGTTAAAAGCAATACAGTCCATAGACGCTATGGTGGAGATAAACGTAATAAGAAACGTTAGTCAGTTTAACACAATCCTCAAAGGAGTCTAGCGACTGCTGAAATGTGTAATTCTGTGGTATAGTGGTTAAGGACAGTACCTCTCATCTTTGTACATCAAGTTCGAATCTATTGAGAGCAATGTCATTCATGAATTATTTCTGGTAGATTCCACGATTCTCTCGTCTTTTCATGATGAAAAAGTTAGTTATCGTCACCTTTATTGATGGTTACATAAATGTTATTCACGAATGAAAGAAAAAAGTACGTTGTTATGCCATGAAATGAAATAGCTTTGGCAGACTCGCTAGCAATTACTCAATTCTTATGACTATTCCAGTAAGTTAGTAGATACCGGTAAAGCCTATTACTGGCTAATACGCAGTTAAAACTTCAGAGGTTAACTTAGTAAGAAACGTTAGTCAGTTTAACTGTATCAGTGTCATTCACAGATGGCCAATTAACTGTTAAAACAAGGATTTGTTCAAGATGAACAGAGGCTATACTGACAGCTGTCAAATGTTTAACTGTGGTGTAGTGGTTAAGGACACTGGCTCTTAGACCCGGGTTTGAGAGGGTAACACTTCTTATTGCGGGCCGCCTGAACTAGGTTTGCCTGGCTTCTTGTTTTTTTACAGGTAATCAAGAGACATGCAGAACAACTGAGGCGATATCTGCCAGCTTGTGTGTTTACTACCGTTCAAAAGTTTGGGGTCACTTAGAAATGTCCTTGTATTCCATGAAAGCATACACCATCGCTCAAAAGTTTGGAATCACTTAGAGATGTCCTTGTTTTTGAAATAATTTTTTTTTTTGTCCACTAAAATAACATCAAATTGATCAGAAATACAGTGTAGACATTGTTAATGCTTTAAATGACTAGCTATATACTAGTCATTCATCTTTAATGGAATATCTACATAGGCCCATTATCAGCAACCATCACTCCTGTGTTCCAATGGCACGTTGTATTTGCTAATCCAAGTTTATCATTTTGAAAGGTTAATTGATCCTTTTGCAGTTATGTTAGCACAACTGAATTGTGCTGATTAAAGAAGCAGTAAAACTGTCCTTCTTTAGACTAGTTTAGCATCAACGTTTGTGGGTTCGATTAGACTTGGATTTATCTGTCCATAACACTTATTTTCCCAATCTTCCTCTGTGCAGTGTTTTTTTTGTCCGTCTTAATCTTAATAAATTTTATTGGCCAATCTAAGATATGGCTTATATTTCCCACTCTCACTCGAAAGGCAGCATCCTGGAGTTGCCTCTTCACTGTTAATGTTGAGACTGGTGTTTTATGGGTACTATTTAATGAACCTGCTAGTTGAAGACCTGCCATGGAGGTGTCTGTTTCTCAACTAGACATGTATTTTTCCTCTTCCTCAGTTGTACACCAGGGCCTCCCACTTCTCTTTCTATTCTGGTTAGGACCAGTGTGCACTGTTCTGTGAAGGGTGTAGTACACAGAGTTGTACGAGATCTTAGGTTTTTGGGGAAATTTCCCGCATGAAATAGTCTTCATTTCTCAGAAAAAATAATAGACTGACAAGTTATTTGTTTCTGGCCATTTTGAGCCTGTAAACCAATATGCAATTGCTGATTATTATTATTAACTATTCTAAACAAGGCCAGTTTTATTGCTTCTTCAATCAGCACAGCAGTTTTCAGCTGTGCTAACGTAATTGTAACAGGATTCTCTAATGATTACATAGAATTTTAAAATGCGAAACTTTAGCAAACACTACGTGCCACTGGAACACAGGACTGATGGTTGCTGATAATGGACCTCTGTGTATTATGTGGATATTCCAATGAAAATCTGCCGTTTCCAGCTACAGTATTAATTAACAACATTATAAATGTCTACACTGTACTTCTGTCAATTTGATGTTATTTTAATGTACAAGAATTTGCTTTTCTATCGACAACAATAAAATGTCTAAGTGACCCAAACTTTTGAACGATAGTGCGTCTGATCTTTTTACATCAACATTTTTCTAGGGCTAAACAGCAATAAACTGTTTCAGCATTTCTACATGGTGTGTTGCATTATTCAAGCGCGTTAGCTAACTTCTTTGCAATGTGACGGGGAGCTAAATTCAGCCCCAACTGTGTTCAGCACTGACTGAGTGGAGCAGACCCAGTGCAGACTACACACTGATAGACATGCCTCTCTGAATCACGTTTCACAGAACTACCAAACAAAACTAAAACAACTGACTGGTTTCTTTGGTGGAATAAGTACAAATGTTTCAGGGTACTGTGCAAGACCGACAGAAGCACTTGTGTTTCCAGATTTCTGTATTTTTATAACTAGGAATACAGTCATTCTGGCAGCACACAGTATACACTAGAATGTTCTGAAGCTCAAGCAAACCAACTGCAATGAAGAATTCCAAATATCCTTTGCACTTGATACAATAGGTGATAGCTAATAGTTAGCTAGCAAGTCTACAAACCTAATGTAGAGCCCAGAGCTGAAGCCCGGAGCTTGAGGTCTTGGCAACATACTTACTTTAATCATTAAGGTATGTCTTTCAATAAACATTAGTAGTGTATGTCAGGTGAAACCTTGTGTATCCATCAACAGTAGATTGTTTTGTTTGCCAAATGTGGTGACCATGGAGATGGTCAATTGCATTTCTGTGAAAATGTGTGTAGAAATATAAGAATTTGACAGTACGTAAAATAGGTATTTCAACACCACCTAAAACGGAAATACACACTCACAATGCATGAAGAGGGGAAAAGTACTTCTACTATTAGTCGGCAAAGGTCCAGTGCATCAACACAGACACTGTCGGATCACAAGTGAGCGCATCGTTAGTTAATGGCGCTGAGTTTTCTGCTCTTAATGACGAGTCCTGGAACAACAAGGTTCTCTCTGTATCGCTCTGCTAAGCTTCTCTGTGGTGCCGCTGTAGCTCTGTAGGAGAGAGGCCCTCGGGGCAGCTCCCAGCCAGACAGCCGGCTGCAGATGAGGCATGAGCCATGGCTGAAACAGCTGCTCCTTCCCACAGCCATGGACAGCCCTGTGGCCTGGTGCGCAGCTGTCCTCCATCTTCTCAGGGTCCCGTGCTGCCAAATAATGGATTTCCAGTAGGTAGTTTTGTCAGGGAAAAAACCCACACACAGAGTTAGGAAACCAGGCATGTACCGGCCCATTTAGGGCATTTATCACAAATACAGTTCTCAGTCAGTGCCATTCAGTGCTCCCACAGTGGAGAATGTCCCAAATGGCGCCCTGTATTGTATAGGGTGCTGTTTGGGAGTGGGCCATGTCATCTGCTGGGATCATCTGTTCAGCGGCAGCGTACCTCAGAGGCCTGGGACAATTGCTGCCTCAGCAAGCAACAAACTCACACATTCTGTGCATTCTGGGTCCCTGAATCCCTCATGTGCTGTTGAGTTTTTACGGCTGCTGTATATCAGCTCAACGATGCCCCCTCAAGGTAACCCGCTGTCTTTCGTGGTTAGCCAGCGTAGCCCTAGAAAGTCCGCTGGGTGCAATTTAAGACCTATATTAACACGTTGCATGTCGCCCATTCGATGGTCACTTTTTTTCCACCCAGATGCAAATATGAAGAATGGAATTACACCGATACCCTTCTGGATGTGTGCCCCCAGGACACTGGGCCTTACTAAAAATACTCCCCAAATTTCTGAGCCCCCCCGCCAGAATGGGTCAGACTGCCAGTTCTCTCTCAGCCTTGCTTCTCATCAAGACTCCCCCTCTCTCACCCACCGACAGTATGCTGAGAAACTGTTCAAACATTTAGAGAGGCACTTGTCGCTTGCCTGGCACTGTTTCTGGCAAGGGGTTTGTGGGGGGGGGGGGATCAGGAAGTTTGTTCCTCCGTTTGCTTCTGAAACTCGGTCTTGACGACTAGCCAGTGGAGCCCTTAACTTTTTTCCAACCCTTCTCACCTTTGAGTGTGGAGATTAGTCTGGATCTGGACCATAGTCTAATCTTCAACATACGTTTAGGCACTTAGGCAGACAATCTTATCCAACTTGTCGTAGGGAGTTTGTACATACACTGGCCACCCACGGATATTGAACCCAGAAACCTGGTGTTGCAGGCACCATTCTTTGACCAAGCTACACAGACCTTACTTAAGGCACATTTTCATAGTATGGAATATATTTAAGTCTTCCAGGCCAAATTTTGTCTCTCTCTTGGGTACAACACAATGTTGGGTAATGTTTGGTAACAATGCTACATGTAGCATGTCTGTCGTCTGACACATTCTGTCTCTTAACAATGTAACCATGCTGGCTTTTCTCACACATTTGGAAACTGGCACCTGGTGCCTGGCCTGGGTTTATAGATATCTCTGTAGCTACTCACAGATTGCAGAAGTAGTCGTCTGACTCGACTAGGCCAAATTCACTCCTTTCATCACATTTATTATATAATCATGTTACCTCACCTCTGTCACCTGACATGTTCTGTCTCTTAATGAAGTTAGCGTTACATGAATAGCACACACTTTCCTGCCAGCCCCTCTATAAAGCAAGGAAATGAAATGAAATTGCGTGCATAGAAGGCTGTGTTCCCCAGCTAGCTCTGGGCAGCTATGTGCTGACAGTCCCCATCGGGTGGCTAAGTGAATATGTTTTATCTGGGCCATCGAACAGACTGCTTCTATCTCTCCTGTCCCCGGAGAAGCGCCTGGCCTCCTGATTTGATAATGTTGCAGAATTCTGCTTTCCAGAAATAGAGCTGGCCCAAGCTCTGACACCGTATCAGCCGAGCGCTTTGTATATTCCTCCTGATGTAGCCACGCTAAGGTGAAGGCAAAGACACTGGATCTTAATATCGCTGTAATGCAGTGAGCTCTGGGCTGCCATTTACAGCCTCTTGTCTGTTCGTGCTCTCGCTCGTCTTTCTCCCAGAGTGCACGTGCAAACGGACACCCCGCTGCTGCGCTGCTGCCTATTAGGGGCTCTATAAAACTGCCTCGCAACATGGTCCGGTGCTGACAATTAGATTATCATTGATTCTCACACGAACTGTCTGGCTTTAGCAATCCTCTGTATGGGGATATGTTTGTGTTCCACACCCATTCTGCTGTATACAGATTATTAAGAAATGTAGTGGATGGTAAATACTAAGCACTATTAAGGATTAGTGAAGTACTGCCATTGTAGATCTGACTGTGCATGTGCACGTGTGTGTGTGTGGCACTTCAGAGCAAACACAAGCTGGGGCTTTAAATGTGCGTTTCAAAGCCTAGATTAGAGGTGAAGATAGTTTGCCGCTGACAGGCTCTGGAACATCTGTCTCCCTACGCCTCGATCACACCAACATTGCACAAAATGGGATTAATCCAGTGTACGCTCTGCACAGAATACACTTAAACTGCCCCGCAACACGACGCTGCAAGACAAACGCAGGGTTCTATTGGAAATGAATACCTATGGTGTTCCAAAAAAAGGAGATGTGAGACAGTGTAGATGTGATCCAGGCATTACTCTGCCCTGCAATTCTGAGGCACCTGATAGGGCTTCGCTCAGTCTCTTAGGGGGCCCCACCTTCTGGAGGGTCTAGCCTGCTATGTTGCTGCCATGACCAATGTTGCTGTGTTGAAATGGCCAACTGCTGATAGCAGTGATGCTAGGTTTGGTTTTCAGTACTTTCAGTGTCACTGCTATGTTCAATATTTTCTTTTGATGTTATCTTTTATGTTGCTTTTTAGTTCGTTCAGAGCTACTGGGCCTGCTAGCCCAACTATTTTTACTCGTTTGAAAATCACAACAGGAGACAAAGTAGGTAATAAAGTAGCTGAATTAACATGTTTTATTTGCCAAGAATGCCATTAATGCATTTTAATTTTGTTTATAAAAATGCTGTTTGATAAAGGGTGACTCCAGATATATGGATATTAACTTTGGGTGATAAATTACAACTTTGATATTTCACGGAATGGACTAACAGAGGTGTTGTTTCACCACTGCAACGGGTAGTGAAAACCGCCCAGCATATCACGGGCACCCAGCTCCCAGCCATTGAAAACCAACAGGGACCCTTCACATCCATGCCACAAGCTGTTTGCCCTCCTCCCATCAGGCAGGCGGTACAGGTCTCACTGTTCCTGCACCAGCTGGCTTAGGAACAGTTTCTTTCCATCTGCTCTAACCCTGCTGAACTCTGTGACTTGCCATCACTAACCATGCCCCACCTTTTGTACTACTGGACTCTGTCACTGCCTTCAAGCCTGGTAAGATTTTTCAGTTAATGTGTCATTGCTGCTATTCCTGTTTTTCATTTGCACATGCCGACTTGCACCTTCAACTTGCCTTCATTGCCCATTTAGAACTGCCACGCTACTTGCATTTTCAATTGTCACATACGTGTCTACCTCGGGAACCTTATTGCTGCTATCTCTGCATCTCAGTTGCACATGCTACCCTACTCCTTCAGTTTGCCTCGATTGCAAATTCAGAAGCCATTGAGAATTCATAACTATTTATCTCACTTGTACATTATACTTAATAACTGTACATTTTCTGTAAATGTGTACATTTTCCACTGCACATGTAGAAATGTCAAATGTAATGCATTTGCACCTATACATTCCACTTGTACACAAACAGCATTTCATTATATTGTACATGTACTGTTCAATGACAATAAAGTAGAATCTAATCTAAAACACAATATAAATAAGGCAAAAGTGTACCTGTCATCCCCCATGAATGATAAACTGCCCCATGGGCCAATCAGTGGAATTTTATAAATGCTGGTCTATGACAAAATAATTCACCAATGTTTAGTCCAAGTTGCACTAGTTGTCATAGGTTATCAACATTTAAATCCATGACCTTGTGTGCCAAATGTCACCTGACCAGTTGTATGTATGTGCGTGCATGCTAATGAACATGTTTATAGTTGAGTCGTGGCTACTTATTTTTTAATTTTTTTTTGGGGGGGGGGGGGTCACACGCACCAATCCACAATCCCCTTCCTTATATCATCTTGGTGGACAGTAAGGAGACAGAGCTTCATAGTGTTGTCAGCTCTCTGATAAATATTTTTTTTTTGTACACTGGAAATCCCGTGAATCCGTGACGGGAGAATTCATGGATGACTGTATGCCAATTTGTGCTAGATGCTCACTCATTCTGCTCAATTCTTGAGTATATGAATCGCCAAAAGGCTGTCTCTGTGGGGAAGGGGGTAGGCTGTGTGTGTTGGAGGCCCAGTCAGATGGAATCAGTGGGGGGAATTCCTTTTATTCCTGGCAACAAATCCAGGGAAAGATGTTCTTGGCATCATGAGCTGTGAAATTGTCCAGTTGGGACTTGTCCAGAAGGCGACCGTGGAAGTGGGAATTCTGCAGCAAAGGCCTTACACTATCCCGATAAGTGCACCAGCTCAGTTATCGGGGGGGGCGGCATCTGACTGGCTTATCAACAACTGAACCTTTTGGCAAGGAGGAAAGGTACTGAATATCACTTTGTCTTATGGGATATTATGTCAGTGTGAACTCTATCTGAAAACGATTCTGTATTGGTAGCGCTGTCAGAGCACAAAGTGATGTGTGTTAGGATGTAGGCCTGATTTCAATGTATTTTTGTCTTAAGTAAATCAACCACATGCATGGTGTTGATTAATTGGTTGGCATGTGTTTATATTGCACTGAAAAGGTTCCTTCATAATACAAGAAGTGAATAAACACGGCGGCTCATTTGGTGGAATTCAGAATTATTCAGTAGTTGCCTGACGATGGCAACATACGAACTGCTCGTTGAGCATAGTGTAATGGCTTTGAAAAGCATTCGGACCCCTTCACCACCTCTACATTTGTTGTGTTCTAGATCAAATTGATAACTGAATAAATTTATGTATTTGCCATCAGTCCACACAATAATACATAATGAAGAAGCAAAAAACAAATGTATAGAATGTTGTGCCAGCTTATGGAAAATAAAAACAGGCATATATCTCATGTACATGAGGATTCAGGTCCGTTGCCATTTCACTCGTAATTGAGGTGAGATGCGTCCTCTGACCTTTGACCATCGTTGAGATGTCTCTAGAACTTGATTGGAGTCTACCTCTGGCAAGTTCAATTGATTTAGAAAGGCACACGTGTCTATATAAGGTCCCGTACTTCACTGTATATCGTTACCTGATAAGAAGATATTCTGCAGTTGATTTCATACTTCAAACTTCAAATTAGAGATTCATCTTGAATTTTATCAGCACTTTGTTTTGAAAGCCTCGATCATCAAGGCTTAGATTTTGGTGGACTTAATAGGTACCCTTACACTGCACTATTATCTTCAGGAAAAAAAGGTATAGCTTTGTCCTCTTTCCTGTCTTCTGTGGCCTTCCCAGAGACTGATGCAAACCAGCATTGATGAGTTTGTGTTCCATGCCTCTATATCTTTAGCCTCCCAGAGAGCAGACTATTTTTATTCTTGTCTGAGGACTAATGCCCAAAATGTCCTTTTTGGTCCCTTCTCCATTCCGTGAATGGTCTTGCTGTTTAATCTGTCGGTCTCTGTTATCTGCACTTTGAACTGTCTACTAATGGTCTGCTGATTGTAAATACAAACCTTTGTTGTTAGTGTTTCCCCCAACACAGAGTAACCTAGTTGGTATTGTGATTCTGTGGTCTCTTTAGAAAACAAGCTGTTCAAGTGGAAGACTTGCCTTGTAAGTGATTTAGTCTGTGAAAGTCAGTGAAGAGGAAAATGCCTTAGTTCCTAATTAGGATGTTGCCTGGATGGAGGAGAAACTGTTGGGGGGACTTTACCTTGTGTCAGCAGTTTTGATCAAGTACAGCCAGTGCTGCTTATCAGAAGTAACTGATCTTTGTGTCAGGCTTGTGGAAAGAAATGAGAACAAGGCTAGTATGCAATGTTATCATGACAGCGTATCATTGTTGAATCATCAAATATGCATTTGGGGGACACACGTTGCCTAGCTTGTGTTACTGTGAGAATGTTTAAAGTTAATAAAGAAGTTACAAAATCAGTCACATTTGCACATGTCCAATGTTACATCTATGAATTTTATTCATGCAAGTCATCCATGTTTGGGACTTTTACATTATCTTTCTGATATGTAAGAATGGCAACAAAGTAAACTTGCATATTCTCATTTTGACAGTTCTTCTTTGTCTGTCCCAGGTTTTGTTATTCATTGTTGAATGAGAACTTGACAGACCGACCGACCAAGGACCCAGGAAATGGGCACGATCAGATTAGGAGCACCTCACCCATGATGCCACTCTGCAGAACTTTAACTGGCCATGCCATCCTCCCCAGCATTCCCCCGAAGGGCTTCCCTCTCCCCAACACCCTGCTCGCATAGGTCCGGAACACAACTGGAACATAGAACGATGGCGTGGACTCGTCTCAGCTATGGCACACCAGCGGGACAACGCTAAACATCCCCTGCATCTAATACGTAAGGGAAAACCAAGATAAAGTAGATCTACTTCCATTACATATAAGTACAAAACAATTCAATGGGTACCTGTGATGGTTTAGCGGTCACACTATTTCACCATGCCGACGAGGTGGCACCATGGCCGCTGATCTCTGTGGACTAGTAGAGCGCTGAGCTGACCTGTGCCCGTGATGCAGCGTAACGGCGGCGGGGTGGGGGCTGGTGGCCAGCCATGGGTACTGCGGCGCGTGCGCCTCACCTGGCTCAGCTTCATGCTCTTCTTCATCCTCGTCTTCTTCCCGCTCATCGCCCACTACTACCTCACCACCATCGACGAAGCTGGCGGCCCGGAGAAGCGCATCTTCGGGCCGCGGCCCGGCGGCGAACTGTGCGAAGCCAAACACGTGCAGGACCTGTGCCGCATCCGCGAGTCGGTCAGCGAGGAGCTACTACAGCTGGAGGCCAAGCGGCAGGAGCTGAACGGGGAGATCGCCCGGCTTAACCTGCGCATCGAGGCGTGCAAGCGTAGCATCGACAGTGCCAAGCAGGACCTGCTGCAGCTGAAAAACGTCATCAGTCAGACGGAGCACTCGTACAAAGAGCTGATGGCCCAGAACCAGCCCAAGCTTTCGCTGCCGGTGAGATTAATACCCGACAAGGATGACCCTGGGCTGCCCCCGCCCAGGTCGTTCCGAGCATGCCGACTGCGCTCCTGTTTCGACTACGCCCGCTGCCCACTGACCTCGGGCTTCCCTGTGTACGTGTACGACACGGCCTCGTACCCCTGGGGTGAGTCTCTGGACCCCCTGGTAAAGCAAGCCTTCGCGGCCTCAGTAAAGAGCAGCATCTATGTAACCGACAACCCCAGCGTTGCCTGTCTTTACGTGGTGCTAGTGGGGGAACTGCAGGAGTCTCCCTCTTCCCCCCTCCCAGCTCCTTCAGAGCTGGAGAAGCAGCTCAAGGCTCTTCCCTACTGGAGATCTGATGGGCACAACCACCTCCTGGTCCACCTCTCCAGGAAGTCCATGACACAGAATTTCTTATACAATGTTAGCACTGCCAGGGCGGCGCTGGCCCAGTCCACATTCCTGGAGCAGCAGTACCGCGAGGGCTTCGATCTGGTGGTGTCCCCGCTGGTCCATGCTCTCTCCGAACCCAACTTCCTGGAAGTGCCACCCCAGGTGCCCGTCAAGAGGAAGTATCTTTTCACATTCCAGGGCGAGAAGGTTGAGTCCCTGAGGAGCAGCTTACAAGAGGGGCCACCCCAGTCATTCGAGGAGGAAATGGAAGGAGACCCTCCGGCCGACTATGACGACCGCATTATCGGCACACTCAAGGCGGTGCAGGACAGCCATCTGGACCAGGTGCTTGTCGAGTTCACCTGTAAGAACCCGCGACCCAGCCTACCCACGGAGTGGGCTCTGTGCGGGGAAAGGGAGGAACGGCTGGAGGTCCTCAAGGCCTCCACCTTTGCCCTGGTCATCTCGCCCGGGGACGGTCAGCTGGTCGCCTCGGCAGGCTGCGGCATGAGACTGTTTGAGGCCCTGGAGGTCGGCGCCATCCCTGTGGTTCTCGGGGACCACACCCGGCTGCCGTACCATCAGCTGATCCGCTGGAGCGAGGCGACCATCATGGTGCCCAAGCCCCGCATCACCGAGCTGCACTTTCTGCTTCGCAGCCTATCGGACAACGACCTGCTTGCCATGCGGCGGCAAGGCCGCTTCCTATGGGAGACTTACTTCTCCACGTCGGAGAACGTCCTGAACACCATCCTGGCCAGCATCCGGACAAGCATCCAGGTGCCGGCTGCGCCCATCCGCGAGGAGCCCGCCCAGGAGATCCCCCACAAAGCGGGCAAGATGGCAGGCACGGACGCCAACCTAGCCGACAATGGCGACCTGGACCTTGGACCTGTGGAGACGGAGCCGCCCTACGCCTCGCCCCGATTCCTAAGGAACTTCACCTACACGTCGGCCGACACCTACCAGACGTGGAACCGTGCCCCGGGACCTTTCCACCTGTTCCCCCACACACCGCTGGACCCCGTGCTGCCCTCCGAGGCCAAGTTCCTGGGCTCGGGCACAGGTTTCCGGCCCATCGGCGGAGGCACCGGGGGCTCGGGGAAGGAGTTTCAGGCTTCCCTAGGGGGGAACGTGCCCCGGGAGCAGTTTACAGTGGTCATGCTGACGTACGAGAGGGAGGAGGTGCTGATGAACTCCCTGGAACGTCTCAACGGGCTGCCCTACCTCAACAAGGTGGTGGTGGTGTGGAACTCCCCGAAGCCTCCATCGGACGACCTGCTATGGCCAGACATCGGCCTGCCGATCGTGGTGAGTCCTAGAGGTCACTGCGGGAACTGAACAAATAAGGGGAAATGGGGGAGGATTAGAGATGAAGGGTGCAGTACGTCTGTCTCAGTGTGAAATAGGAGGAGTGTAACCTGTGAGTGCGTGCGCTGCTGAAGGCAAATTTGATCTGCTCTCCCTGTTTCCCTTTGAAATGGCAAATTTGAAGCTTTCCTTACTGCGTTGCGGGGCAGCCAGCCTAATTAAACCAGCCGATATAAAAGGAAAGAGAATATGTCCACAGGAAAGTCTGGCTGTTAGATAAGAACTAAAACATTCAAACACAGCAAAAACATTTCTGTAGGAAAGGGTGATATGGGATGATAGTTTGAAGACTTACCATGGTTGGGCTTCTGTTTGAAATCCACATAACTATAGAATTATGCTAATAGATCATTCTATACTTACTTTTTTTTTTTTTTTAAAGGGAGATTAGCCTTAGAAATCTCTTGAAAGAGGGTTAGCTAGCAAAAACACTTCTGGCTGTGAATTTAAAGTCCATTTATCTTGATATATCTACTACTGATATGCACATTGTTGGGATTGTATTAACAGTGAACTAGCCAATTAAAATGACAAGAATGTTTTTCTTTTACTGAACAAGCCTTTTAACACTCCTGTTGTGCAGGTGGTGCGCACGGAGAAGAACAGCCTCAACAACCGCTTCCTGCCCTGGGACACCGTTGAGACCGAGGCCATCTTGTCCATTGACGATGATGCCCACCTCCGCCACGATGAGATCATGTTTGGATTTAGGTCAGTTCATCGGAGGTCTGGGGTCTATTTGAGTGTATATATTTTATTGTTACTATCAACCCACACGGCAGAACAGTAGCAAAGCATGTTCCAAACAAACTGATGTCACTGACTGACAAATCAAAAAGAGGAAAATTGTCCTTTCAATCCCCATCTGAAAATACAATACTAGACTTGCTTCACCATATACAGGTGCAGGTCATAAAATTAGAATATCATCAAAAAGTTGATTTATTTCAGTAATTCCATTCAAGTGAAATGGAAGTGAAACTTGTATAATTTATACATTCATTCCACACAGACTGATATATTTAAAGTGTGTATTTCTTTTAATTTTGATGATTATAACTGACAACTAATGAAAACCCCAAATTCAGTATCTCAGAAAATTTGAATATTACTTAAGACCAATACAAAAAATGTTTTTTTTGAAATGTTGGCCAACTGAAAAGTATGAACATGAAAAGTATGAGCATGTACAGCACTCAATACTTAGTTGGGGCTGCTTTTGCCTGAATTACTGCAGCAATGCGGGGTGGCATGGAGTCGATCAGTCTGTGGCACTGCTCAGGTGTTATGAGAGCCCAGGTTGCTCTGATAGTGGCCTTCAGCTCTTCTGCATTGTTGGGTCTGGCGTATCGCATCTTCCTCTTCACAATACCCCATAGATTTTCTATAGGGTTAAGGTCAGGCGAGTTTGCTGGCCAATTTAAGAACAGGGATACCATGGTCCTTAAACCAGGTACTGGTAGCTTTGGCACTGTGTGCAGTTGCCAAGTCCTGTTGGAAAATGAAATCTGCATCTCCATAAAGTTGGTCAGCAGCAGGAAGCATGAAGTGCTCTAAAACTTCCTGGTAGATGGCTGCGTTGACCTTGGACCTCAGAAAACACACCAGCAGAAAACACACCAGCAGATGACATGGCACCCCAAACCATCACTGACTGTGGAAACTTTACACTGGACTTCAAGCAACCTGGATTCTGTGCCTCTCCTCTCTTCTTCCAGACTCTGGAAAGGAAATGCAAACTTTACTTTCATCAGAGAACATAATTCAGCAGCAGTCCCGTCCTTTTTGTCTTTAACCCAGGCGAGACACTTCTGACGCTGTGTCTTGTTCAAGAGTGGCTTGACACAAGGAATGCGACAGCTGAAACCCATGTCTTGCATATGTCTGTGCGTGGTGGTTCTTGAAGCACTGACTCCAGCTACAGTCCACTCTTTGAGAATCTCCCCCACATTTTTGAATGGGTTTTGTTTCACAATCCTCTCCAGGTTGCAGTTATCCCTATTGCTTGTACACTTTTTCTACCACATATTTTCCTTCCCTTCGCCTCTCTATTAATGTGCTTGGACACAGAGCTCTGTGAACAGCCAGCCTCTTTAGCTATGACCTTTTGTGTCTTGCCCTCTTTGTGCAAGGTGTCAATAGTCGTCTTTTGGACAGCTGTCAAGTCAGCAGTCTTCCCCATGATTGTGTTGCCTACAGAACTAGACTGAGAGACCGTTTTAAAGGCCTTTGCAGGTGTTTTGGGTTAATTAGCTGATTAGTGTGGCACCAGGTGTCTTCAATATTGAACCTTTATACAATATTCTCATTTTCTGAGATTCTGAATTTGGGGTTTTCATTAGTTTTCAGTTATAATCATCAACATTAAAAGAAATAAACACTTGAAATATTTCAGTCTGTGTGGAATGAATGTATAAATTATACAAGTTTCACTTTTTGAATTGAATTACTGAAATAAATCAACTTTTTGAGGATTTTCTAATTTTATGACCAGCACCTGTATATCATATAGGCCTAGATATCATATAGGCCTTTTCATTACAACAATGGAAACATAAAGCCATAGCCATAAAGCCATAACAGACGTTTGGTCTCAACCAAATGGCATTTAGGCATTTAAGAGTTACTATTCTTTAGAATGAATGGGTTAAATATAATAGTTGAAATGGTCATTGAACAGCTTTCCAAATCCCAGACTGTGGCTCATAGCCTAATTACTGGCTTGTGATTCTCTGTATATATCTCTGTTTATAGTTAAATGGGGTATGACTCTCACAGCTTGTCCTGGCAGGTAGAATGCTGTACTATATGAATGGGGTCATTAGTCATGAACTATCCTGAACTTTTATGGAATTATCCTGGAATTATCCCCTCACCTGGAAACCAGCAAATTCCCAACTGGAATGTATTTAGCGTATGTCTATGGGGAAATTTTGTTTGATATGAGATTATTATTGACAGGTGGGTGCTTTTAGAGTTCCTGAGTGGGTGCTGCCGTGAGTAGGAATTTAGAACATCTCGTCTGATAACTACACACAGCATTTCAGACTCCTCACTTGCTGACCATGTCCTTGTAGTCTGTCTGTCAATGCTAAACTTCTGTATTCATCGCTAGTGGTGAGAGGTTAGCGTTGTTATCATAGCCTCACACATGGTTGTTCTTAATCATCACATCGTCAGGATTCATCTGTAAGACTGAAATATCCTCATGTAAGTACTTCAATCATCGCCACTGAGTTAGGCTCACAAAAGGCTACTTACGTCAAAACTAGATAAACAGTGCTGCTTACGCATTCAACACGTTTGCAGTTACATGCTTGAGGTTTTCATTGCTTGCAAAGAATTCCTCATTGATTGATGCAGGGGTGTTCATTTGCTTGTTTGAGATGTGCTGAGGGTTTTAGTGTTTGATGTTAATTGGTTGTTGATTAAATGGCCTATTCCCATTGGTCGGATGCACTCCTGTACTTTCGTCGTCGTTGAAGGTTGGCATACTCAGGGTTAAGCTTTGGAGATGGAGCAGATTTTGAAGACAGGGTTTTGGTTTGATTTACTGGGCCATTTGTTTTCCAATTAGTGTTTTTGTTTCTTCTTTTAAAGCCTCACTCAGGGCAAAATCACAAAGCAAATCAACTTAGCTGCCTTTTCACTGAAACCTCCCTCGCTTGGGCGATGTCCGCTACAGGGACCAAATACTAAACACTTGTCTATAAATCACATCCTTGCTGACAAGCTGCTGAGACTTTGCTGTCAGCTCAATGATTTTCATTATAGGCCTACACGGACCTCACTAAGTACATATTGTGGTCAAATTGTAATGCAATTCTCCTCAGCTCATTGTTCTCCGTATATAAAGGGTTTTCCAGACAGCAAGTTACTGCACACTTGCCCATAAATCATCAATGTCGCTTGGCAGGGGGTGGAATTCTATCCAAGCGTAGAAACAAGGAATGTGCTCTATATTGCCGAAATCCGCTCCATCCCATAGCTTCTAGTCTGGAAGCCTTAATAGGGACTTAGCCTCTCTATCATTGTTCTGACTTCATTTCCAGCTGTTTATCCGGGTGCGGTTAGTTAACTCGGGTTGGTTGTGGTTGTGTGTTCCAGGGTGTGGCGGGAGGCCAGGGACCGCATCGTGGGCTTCCCCGGTAGGTTCCATGCCTGGGACGTCAACCACCAGTCCTGGCTCTACAACTCCAACTACTCCTGTGAACTCTCTATGGTCCTGACTGGAGCAGCCTTCTTTCACAAGGTAGATGCCCTCCTGTTCTCCCTTGCCGTCATGACGCGTATTCCGACCCCTGACCTCTGTTACACACAGCTCTGTTTGGTGATTGTCTCCTGTGTGTTTTTGTCTCTCTGCTGCAGTACTATGCCTATCTGTACTCCTACGTGATGCCCCAGGCCATACGGGACATGGTGGACGAGTACATCAACTGTGAGGACATTGCCATGAACTTCCTTGTGTCACACATCACACGAAAGCCCCCGATCAAGGTCAGTGAGCAACGCACAGCATTTACGCTCGCTCAGTCGAAGCATTAGTCAACCTGACAAGCTCAGTATTCTGTTGCACATTGTAAATCACAAAGCGACTAGATTGACTTGTAACCTGCATTTGCTTTTCCCACCAAATATGTTTAGGAGACGTTTCTGAATTGTATATGCATATTTATGGCTACCAGGCTAATTATACCATTCAAGCCCGGGAAGTCGTGGGACACAGAATATTCCTCTCCGCCCTCAGTTTTAGCCCCTTTGAAATACAGAGACTCGACTATGCCAAGGATTTTCCTGGAATGAATTAGAGAATGAATGACATGCTTTGAAGAAGTGTTTGACAGAAATGTCCTGGTTGGGATAAGCCTTCTGAGGATTGCCTGTAGTGGAAGTTGTTAACCCCTCTAACTAATGAGCCATTTCCATTTTCCAGGAGATTCAGAGACTCTTTAAACATAATTTTATTCCCTCTAGGATGTTGCGGCATACAATCATGCAAGGGTATTCCGTGCCTATGAGTATTCTTTACCTATGTCTATTGACACACAGTCATGTGTTAAATTCAGAGGAGGAGCTTAGCTTCCACTTTAATGACTACACTGTATAGCCTGCCTCCAGGATTTATGTTAGCTTAGGCACAGGGCCAGCTCCAGGCATATGCCACATAAGCGGTCGCATTTCTTATTATTATGCACTCTCACTGAAGCTACACCTATTGTGAGTGACTAGGGATTGGCATTGAAAATAATATTGTTATTTGAAGACTAATTTTCTATGTTGTTTTTGTGATTAAGCAAAGCGGCCCATAACCTTCGCCCTTTCGTGCCGCCTTAGGTGACCTCTCGTTGGACCTTCCGCTGCCCCGGCTGTCCCCAGGCCCTGTCGCATGACGACTCGCACTTCCACGAGCGCCACAAGTGCATCAACTTCTTTGTCAAGGTGTACGGCTACATGCCTTTACTTTATACGCAATTCCGTGTGGACTCTGTGCTCTTTAAAACACGCCTTCCCCATGACAAGACTAAGTGCTTCAAGTTCATCTAGCCCAGGGCCGGGCCCAGCTAGGAACGTTGGGCAGACCAGAGTGAGAGAGAGCGAGGAACTCGGGCTGGACAAAGGAGGGAGGGGGAGCGGAGAGGACTGGTTCTGGGAGGGGGAGGGGCGGTTAAGATCCTTCTCCAGTTAATTGACTGAACCCACTCGGACTCGCCCAACACCTTCACCACAACCTCTGATAGGCCGGAAGTTGAGAAGAAACGCCTCCAATCAAGAAGCCTTTTTTTTTTTTTTTGTCGTTCATGTGTTATTCATCAGCAACCACTACAGTTGAATTTTGCACCACTTTTTGTGCGCCTGCAGAGAAAGAGGGGGAGAGTGGCGACACTTAACACCTAAGGGCAAGGATTTAACATGACTCAGACTGAATCAAACGAGCCAAGTAAATTAGCAGGTTTTAAACCGACACACAGAGAAAGACAGTGGACTCTAACAGTGGGCCAGGCCTGATTCGCTAGCTAGACTCTCGCTTTTTGGAAGAGAATCAAGTGGGCATAGGCACACAGTTTGTCATTGCACTTCTTGTTTTGTGGTTATTGTTGTTTTTTAAACTCATTTTACATAAATATACTGTATATGAAACCACGAGAGAAGCACTGATGGTCGCACAAGTTTTTTATTTGATGGCCTTGTTTTGTTTTGTGTTTTTTATTTCATGTGGTGTTTGTGCGTAAACCTCATCTTGACGTGAGATTATCAGTCACCACAGCCTCCAAGTGACTGACCCATAGAAATAGAATTTCTAGAACCGGCAAAGCCCCAAGAAAAACAATACTTAATTTCTGTCGGCAGACATAAGCTAACCCCGGACTGTCTCCTGTGTGTCACACGGTCTCTCGGTGACTGCAGTTGGAGACTAAAGAACCGTAAGGCCAAACACACTTAACACTTCCCAGGAGTCAGTCACGTCTTGATTGGAAATCCATTACCTGACATTAGCAAAGCTTCATCAGATTACAATGTTATTAAGTCAAACTCTTAACACTTCCGTGTTTTCATCTTAGTGGTCTTCTGTAGTCAATGAGCATTGACAGGAGTATTTGTGACCTTTTTTTATTTTTTATTTAGGTGGGATTAGGCTACTGTCGTTTTTATGTAGTTTTTTTGTGTGGTTGCTGTTACATGACCAATTAGTCATTCCTATGTAGTCCTAAAGAAGTGTTCATTAACAGAGTAGGGGAAATTGCCCAGGTCAATAAAGCATTTCCTCCCACTAATGCTTAAAGTTAGGAAAGGGGGAGGTGAAGCTGATCCCAGATCCGTATCTATGGGATACGTCTCCCTGGACTGTTAAATGATGGTGTCAAAAGGGACACGCTAGTTGAAAAACATGGTGGATAAACACTACATTGATATCAGACATTAATACCAGGAAATGGAACAACACAGTCATTTGGACCCGGGGGGGTATTGAAGTGTCCATTCACTCATCACCATGGCCCCTCATGCCAATTACATAAAAGATTACGCTATCATGAAGTACGACCCTTGTCTGTACACTGTCTCTGTGTCGGGTGCCTCAAGTATCATTTAGTAACGTTTGATGCTTAATGAATGTTTCCTTTGCCAAATAGGTACGATGTTATTTGCTGATGAACAGCACAATGTGAATGCTTATTAAAGGGATGTAGTCTGGTACACATCTGTTGTGCCCGCCCCCCCCCCCCCCCCCCCAAGCACACACCATTGCACCACAGCCCTTATTAATGTACATACTTGCCTGGTTTCATTTCATTTATAAAACTCACAGATCCAAACCAGGATTGGCCATCTAGTTTCAGCCACAGGATATTTTCTTCCCAGAGGATTATTGTAATAATTATTATAAAATGTGTGTGTATATATATATATATAATTGTTCACTGCAAATGGACAATGCCCCAAAATGAAATGTATTTGAAAGTATTCATGTTATACCTTGATTACATTGAGACACAATCACTTGGGGATATTTCCTAACAGATTTCTTAAAAAAAAAAAAGAAGAAAAAATACAATTTTGGATGAGTTTGTGCTGATTAAAAGTTATTTTGACCCAGAAAAAATTATCACTTACCAGGTGGCCTTTTTCTACCCCTGGTCCAGATTGTAACACTAAATCTGTATTTGATATGAGTCATGTTAGAAGGCAACAATGTCGATCAGCAATAGGAATCCATTTTACTCTGGAAGGGTAATCTATGAGGCTGCTTTTATGGTAACTGAGAGAATGGGCACAGTCATTTCTGTATATTTATTGAACTGAATATATTAAAAGGATATTCTTAGACTTTCTTTTGAAGGGGTTATGTTACTGGACAGATGTCTGCAATAAAATGAAATTTGATCTTGGTCATTAGCTCTCCCCTCGGACAACGGAGTCTTTTCACCTAACGCAGCACTGCTGACCCTGGATAAGCCACTCATCGTTGACCGCTCGAAGTAGAATGGGATCCTTGGTGCATGCTCGAACTCGCTAAACCAATTTTTGACTTGCTGTGTCCATTTGCAGTGATGTGCATTCGCACATGCAGTGGCTTCAGGTTGTGCTCCAGTGCTCCAGATGCTGTCTGCTTAATTACCTGTCTGACCGACCGACTCCTAAAATGTTCCTGTGGCAGCTGTTTGGGGGGGTGGGGTGGGGGGGTAGGTTCTCACACATTACTACGGAAGTCCCAACCCCAATAACCCCCATCCCATGTCCCTTGGGGGACAGTAGCCCAGCTGGTTTCCCCTGTCGCACTAGTACAGAGAAAGGGATGGGGAAACAGAGTCTGTTTGTGCTCAAAGCGTTTCCCTGTCCCTCCGGCTGTATGTTTGTGCTCTGAAACGTCACGCCCTTAGGACTGTTTCACCCCATAGCAAGGGTGTTGTTCATTAGGCACTAGACCAACCAAAACACGGAAAGACTACCTGGACTTGGTCCAATGAAAAAGCTTGTTTTCATTTTCTGTGAAAAACACTTGAATCTTTTTTTCTTTTTGGGGTGTACACTAATGAATAGGACCCTGGGCAATGTTCCCAGGCACCTGCACCTACCACTGCCTGCCCTGTTCTGTACCAGACTGATGACTGATGATGGGATAAAACAAACCCCTGAAGGCCAGACAGTGAATAAAAATCTCTCAACGTTGGTTAAAAACATGTGGCTCAGACTCTTGTTCTTTCGTCGTCCAACTCCCGTCTCCTTTTGTTCTGCAGCTATAAAGCGCCAGGTATGATGCCATGTCATTTCATTTTCCTAGCGCTCATTAGCCACTGTAGGCGCTTATTCCATGACACTGCAAATTGGTTAGGGTTCAATTTAGTCAGCGTGGTCTGGATCTCACCTACGTGTAACTAAACGCCATGGCTCTGCGAAGAACCCAGACCCTATAGGAGTTGGGGGGTGAGGGTCAAGGCCACACGCCCAAACTATTGCCTGTGACATCACAGGGATGGGGCGAGTGATGAGATCACCAATCCCCACACCCATTAGAGAGGAAGGGGAGGGTGGTGCTATAGTTCTCTGCTACTCGGCAGGAAACATCAAATGTTTCACAGTAAAATTGTAAAACGGTGCATGTGTCCAGCCCTGCTTCTGGGTCAGCACGACGCACATGACACGTCTGTCTGGAATGCTGCTTGTTATGCATAAGTACCCATAATTCTCTCTCACCAGGGATTCTTAGCACACTGTATGACCGCGTTTTATTTTCGTAGTACTGTAACACAGCTTTATGTATGGTTCTGGCTGTTTTATAAAGTTGCTGTAAGCTACAGTGTTGTTGTCAGTCTGTAACAATGTAGAAAAGACTGGGATAACCCAGTGAGCCTCAGAAAATGCTTTCCTATTATCAAATGATACTAAATGGAGATTCATATTATATAAGACCACTATGAAAATTAAGTTTGAACTTTGTGTACATAAACATACAATACCAGTCAGAGGTTTGGATATACCTGCTCATTCCTTCCCAAACCATCTCATTAGGGTGGAGGTTGGGTGATGGTGGAGGCCACTTCATCTGTTGCAGCGCCATCACTCTCCCTGGTCAAATAGCCCGTACACGGCCTGGGGGTGTGCTTTGGATCATTGTCCTGTTGAAAAACAAATGCTAGTCCCACTAAGCGCAAAACAGATGGAATAGCGTATCGCTGCAGAATGCTTTGGTAGCCATGCTGGTTGAGGGTGACTTGAATTCATCGCTCACATCCTCAGACCTCCTCCATGCTTTACGATGGGCAACACCTAGAGATCATCTGTTCACCCACTCTGTGTCTCACCAAGACCTGGCGGCTGGAACCGATCATCTCAAATTGTGACACATCAGACCAAAGGACAGATTTTCACCGGTCTAATGTCCACTTCTCATGTTTCTTGGCCCAAGCCTGTCCTCTTATTGTTGACCATCAGTAACGGTTTCTTTTCAGCAATTGGACCATATAAGCCTGATTCATGCAACGTCCGATGAACTGTTGATGTTGAGATGTCTGTTACTTGAACTCGGTGAAGCATTTGTTTGGGCTGCAATCTGATGTGCTGTTAATTGCCAATTTCTGAAGATGGAGACCATAATGAACTTCTCGGCAGCAACAGTAACTCTGGTCTTTTTCTTTACCGCGGTGATCGTCATGACATCCAGTTTGGTCATTGTTTTTGCAACTGCTTGTGAAGACGTTCAAAGTTCTTGACATTGTCTGGACTGTCTGACCTTCATGTCTTAAAATTACGATGGGTTGTTGTTTTTCTTTTGCTTACTTGAGCTGTTCTTGTCAGAATAAGGACTACTGCACCACATGGTCATTTGTATATCCACCCTACCTCATCAACCTCTGTATACCCACCCTAACGGATTAAGAAGGAATGAAATTCAGAAAGTTAACTTGTAACAGACACACCCATTCATTCTAATGCATTCCAGGTGACTACCTCATAAAGCTGGTTGTGAGAATGCTAAGAATGTTTAAAGCTGTCATAAAGGCAAAGGGTGAATCTACAATGTGAAATGTATTTAGATCTGTTTAGCACTTTTCACTTTTTGGTGTGTGTTATTTCATAGTTTAGATGAGTAGGTGTGTCCAAACTTTTGACTGGTACTGTATGTCCGTAAGGTTTTATGACAGAAAACACATCACCCATATAATGCATAACAGCCATAAAAAGAAACCTCTAAAACAAGAAGAAAAATTACTCATTCAAATGGAAATTGCATAATGTCATGTAAATGTAAACACATTTTATAAATAAGCATAGCTTGCTAGCCTACTTTTTGCAGCAGGTTACAGGCCTAGCTGGCTCGTCGTGGTAAAAGTTACCGATGACCACAAGCGTCAAGAGAGAAACATCAGATATGCTGGTGTCATTTGAAGTCAGTATCATAGAAATAAAATTACAATGTCCAGCCACAATGAGTGTACCCAACGAGTGTTTCAGTGAAATTGTCTTGGTCAAGTAGCTCAGTTCCTTCAAGCAATTTTATTTCTATGTTCATTTCAACCCCAGAGTGTGACGGGGCTGGTTTGTTGTTGTGGTTCTTCTTCACACTCTTTGGTCCTCTGTTCAGGAACGAAATGGTCCATTGTACAAGATATGTATGGTCATATTTTGATAATCTTCCGTAAACACTTGCATGCAAATATGTTGTGGACCAGAACGACACAAAATTGTTCTCAGTCTAAGACTTAACAGTCAGTTTCAGACCTCGTCTTAATGTCAGTTGCCATTACAACCCTTTTAGGACCAGTTGATAATCAGCTTTTTCATTTAAAATGTCAGTCTGACAGTCCCACCACTAACAATAACTGGAGATGGAAGTCATTCCTAAGAACCAGTCAGCCTGCAGATGACCAGTCTGTCTGAGGTTAAGTGGCTGGTTTATGGATTAAAGGGTATTAAACAGGGAGACTCCATGTGGCTCTCGAAACAAAGCCCCCTCACACACACACCATGTAGATATGCACATTAAGGACCGGATGGTTCTTCCTGAAACTTCCTCATCTGCTTCTCCGACGGGAGACCAGGTAACCAATCCCCCCGCAACACAGACGTCAACGTAATCTGTCACGTTCCTCGTCGCCGTCCTCCTCCTTTTCGTCCATCGTAAATCCTGCCCTTTAACCATTTCCCTTCACCTTAGTTGATCCAGGTTCTACTCCATTACAGAGATCAAATCTGGTACCTGTCCAGGCCGCTTTAAGACCTGATCAAGATTCCAAGAGTGTGTGCCAGTGGCACACCTGCTGTCCTTCTGCCTCCCTCATCTGGCTCCAGTGGGCCTGCTGCTCCTCTCCAGTGCTGTTGAAGCCCAGGGACACCCAGCCCACTCTCTCCCTGGCCTTCATACTGCTCCTGCGACTGTAGACGGACACCACCAGGGACACCTCAGACAGCTGGAAGAGGGCCACCTGGAAGACAGCGTTGGGATAACTGGGACGGACGGTTTATCAGGGCTGCTGTCAGCTGGAGTCCTTCCTACTGTCTCCATCATCTTCATCATCTCCCTTCTCTGACTCGGTCTCGGTCTCACACTCTCCTTCTCTGACTCGGTCTCACACTCTCCTTCTCTGACTCGGTCTCACACTCTCCTTCTCTGACTCGGTCTCACACTCTCCTTCTCTGACTCGGTCTCACACTCTCCTTCTCTGACTCGGTCTCACACTCTCCTTCTCTGACTCGGTCTCACACTCTCCTTCTCTGACTCGGTCTCACACTCTGCTTCTCTGACTCGGTCTCACACTCTGCTTCTCTAACTCGGTCTCACACTCTCCTTCCCTGACTCTCTTGCACTCTTGTCTGTCTCTGACTTCCTCTTAATTTCTCTGTCTCACTGTCGGTCCCCCCTCATACCTGTAGTCTCTTTTTCTTGCTCTCTCACCTGAAAGACAAAGGTCTCCTTGTAGGTGGGGTTGGGTTGCCCGCGGCACACTGATGTCTTGCACTTAGACATTTCCTTGCCTTTGGAGTCGAGCATGGTCAGCTTCACATATGTGTCTGTGGATGGAAGTGAAAGAAAGAGAGAAGACGGAGCATGGTGAGACACTGCCATCTAGTGGAGGTGAATGGGCATAACAGTCAACAATGGACTATTGCTATCAAAATGATCTCCATGTGTTGAACCACAGTAGTATACACGCAGGTTTTTCATACCAGTCACTTTGTGGTTTTTAACATTATGCTAAAATTATCATCAGAAACAGACAGCAACAGGGGGTACAGATGGAAACAATTAGATATATACAGATTAATAACAGAAGACTCACCTCTCATGATATAAAGTTGTCCCCCTATTAACTGTTTAATACAACAAAACAGCCCACCTGGCCACAGACCACACAGAGCCAGGAAGGAAGGTGAAAGAGAGAGAGAGACAGATGTTCAAAGAGGATATAAAACTGTCAAAATAGGTAAAGAGGTCAGAGTACAGAGATCCCAGTGTAGTGAAAAATATAAAATACTATCCCATTACTACTACATAACAATCATTCATATGTGCTGTCTACTCACTGGGAGGTTTGTCCGAAGCGGTGTTCTTGAAGTGGCTGCCCTGGATGACCTCCGCAGAGAGTCTCCCTGTGGTGGCGTTGTAGACGAGGCCCAGAAAGATCTCCGGCGTAGATTCGCCGGAGGAGCGGTACGACAGAGCCCCCACACTGCGAGAGACGCTGACCAATGACCCACAGCCCTGCGTGGAGAAAGGAAGGGATTGCATTGTGTTGGACTGTGAATCGCCAAAAGAGTCAGTTCATGATATAGATGCTGTACCGTTATTGTTCATTTATCTTGCGTGGACATAGTTGAAAACAGACAACTTCTTGTCAACCAGCATGACATTCAGCGGCCACCGACAAGCCCCACTACCCAGCCGACTTACCGTCAGCGCGGATCCAGGCTCCAGTGTTACAGGCAGCGCCATCTTGCCCTGTAGGTTGAGCTTGGTCAGGTAGAACACCTTCTCGCCCAGCACCTAACACAAGCAAGGACACGCGTCATTCAGCAGAAGCAACTTGATGTGACAAAAAGCGAATTCCAACAAGCATTGCGTATATGTTTGCCCCCCCCCCCCCAAAACCTTTTCCTTCTTCATCCTCCTGACACTGTAGAGGCGGAATCGGACGGCGTAGTCTGCCAGCGCCTCCTGTTCCACCCGGGTGAAGCGGAAGGTCTCGGTGAACACCGGGCACGGCCCCCTCTGCACTCCCGTCTTGGCACGCTGCTTCTTAGTGGGCAGCAGCACCAGATGCACCTACATTCACAAGTCACACTTAAAGAAATGCGGCCCCACCCCTTCTGGGGATTTACAGCTAAAGAGTTGAATATACTGTTATATATTTTGATGTATAAGATTTAATTTAACCATATGTTTTAGCTGGAGCAGATGTTCTACAGGCAGCGTAGGTACAACCACATATCACAGTCTTTTAAAAGTATTTTACAAAACGAATGCATCCCCCCTCCCCCCCGCCTCACCTGCCACGCAATGTTGCCTGTCTGTTTGAGTGCCGGGATGTCGGTCGCTGCTGTGACGGTGACCGCCAGGCGTTGCTCCTCCGGATCATACTCGAAAGCCACGTCCAGCGTGCCGTACTTGGCCAGTGGCTCGGGCTCGTAGCCCATGGGAAGCAGAGAGGGCGAACCGTCCTGCGGGATGGGGGGCCCGAGAGGGGTGGGAAAAGGAAAGGCAGAAAGAAAAGAGAAAGGAAGACAGAAAGGAAGACGACAGGATGAAAAGATGCATTCAGTGCATGAATCTGTTGAATCTATCCCCATCTGTGACATCACAGAGTGAGGGCGGGTAAAAGCCCTTAGAGCAGGACACAGCATTGGGTGAAGGGGCGACGGGAGGGGGGCGGATCCTAGGGGGGTGTGCAGACAGAGAGAAAGACAAGAGGGAGGACGATGAGACGGGTTTCATTGTGTAAAGCTAGCGTACTCGTCCCTGACATCGCACAGAACCACGGTAAGCCTATCACAGCCAAGGACAGGACTAGCCAAGAGGCTTATGCTGCTAGCGATGCCTGACATCTGGAATGCAACTGAATACACCCAGGGAGGGTCAGGCTAGGCGTGAGCCACTGTCCACCAGTTGGCGTACGAGTGTCTTTGTCCTACCGTACCTCTGGCCCTAGGACGGCGGTGCTGTCGCTAGGCACATCCTCATCGTAGCCCTTGTTGAGGTAACTCTCAGTGTCCTGGTCGAGGCTAGCCTCGCTGGAGTGCAGCGTACCATCGCCATCCGGGGACGACTCTCGGACCGGGCTACCCTGGTCCTGGTACGGAGGAGGCTGGAGCTCATTAAGTGGGGAGCCCGGTCTGATCCGCTGGATACTGTTGCCTGTGAAACGAGAGTGACGGGACATGGTGAGCTTCTCGCAACGGGGTTGTACTTGCGTGTCTCTGTACTGGGGTGGGTGCGGGTGGGTTGGTCACCTTGTCCAGAGGAGGCCTTACTGCTGTGATGGCTGGGGGTTTTGGGTCTGTTGTCCCAGATGGAGGCTTTGTGATGGGTTGAGGATTCGGACTGTTCCCCTGGTTGGTCCTCCTCACTGTCCTCCTCGGAACCATGCTCCGGGCAGCTCTGGTCTGGACAAATAGATATACACAAGATCATAATACCTCGTCAAAATGAGTTTACTTTTTTGAAATATCTTTTCTTAACCTTTTTCTCCCTGTTCTAATAATCTATTTTTACAGGTCTTCAGATAGGGGACGTATTAGATTAATACATGGACTGGTTGAACCCATTTTCATGTACAGCAACAACCTGGGAAATAGATACAGAGGATGAATGAGCCAGTTGAAGACTGGGGGGGCCAGATTGGAAACAAAGCCAGGATGCTTGGGTTAAAACCCCATATGCTTATGATAAACAGCATGGCATCTGTAGGGACCACAGAAAATCAGGAGCCCCATTTAAAGTCTCATCTGAAAGACAGCACCTTACGCAGGGCAATGTCTTCAATTTCTACCCTGGGGCTTTTGGATCTCCTTAGATTAGAGGAAAGGGTGCATCCTGCTGGCTCTCCTACACCACTTCCAGACACATCTGGTCTTCAATCCAGGGACTAACCCGGAACAACCCCTGCTTATCTTAAGAGGCCAGCCAGCAACAGAATGCAGGGTGACATTCCCTGGCCAACATAAATGGTTGTGACTTGTGAAGACCTGATACTACACTTGATCTCAGCCAAACATCAAAGAAACAAGTGATCACATTTCTAACTGCTAAAATATTCAGCTGTATCCATGATGTCAAATCTATAACAAATATTTGAGAGAAATTGGTAAAGAAATAGGAAAATAAATCAGTTAAGAAATAGGTAAAGCGGTGAGGGGACTGAATTGAAAGTGGAAACAGGACAGCCACAGACAGACATAATCCATCCATGATTGGTAAAAAAAAAATTGATTTCAGATTTAGAACCCTGAACCAATGGTAACAGGTTTCAGTTAAGACACTGGCCACAGCCATGAAGAGGAGGAGTGTGGGGGAGGGGACTGTGGTCAGAAAGAGTGGAGAGATATCCAGAGAGATGGTCGGAGGGAAGCAACACACCCTCTCACCTTTCTCCACTTTCTCCTTCACTTTCTCCTTCTTTTTCTCTTTCTCCTTTTGTTTCACAGTTTTCACTTTTTCCTTCTTCTCTTTCTTACTCTCTTTCTTCTTGTCATCCTTTTTCTTCTTTGGCTCAGAAGTGGGAGCAACAACAGGTTCAGTCTCGTTCTGCTCTTCCTCTCCCTCAGGGCTCAGCTCGTTCTCCGCTTCTTCTGCATTCTCCATCCCTGTCTTATTGGACGGTCTGGACTCTCCCTCAGGGCTCAGCTCCTCCTCCTCTTCTGCATTCTCCTTCCCTGTCTTATTGGCTGGTCTGGACTCTCCCTGAGGGCTGGGTGATGGCTGGGGATCACTGTGCTTGTCATTCTGGTGAAGCCCATTACCGTTGTCCTCTTTCTGTCCCTTGTTGTCACTCTCTTCTTCGATGGTCTCTCCGTGGCTATTTTTCAGTTCCTCCTCCCGCTTCAACCTCTCCTCGTTTCTCCTCTTTTCCTTTTCTGCCTTCCTCCTCTCCTTCTCCTCCTTCTTTTTCCTCTCCTCCTCCTTCCTTTTTTCCTCTTGCTCCTTGTCCTCAGCGGAACTCTCGTCCGGTTTTACGACTCGCCAGCCTCCGTCCTTCCACACCCATTCCAACTGAGACGGAACATACTCCTCTGTGGTCACGTCACCTGACTGGCTGTTCTTCGTGCCGTGGTCACTGGAGTGGTTGAGCTTGGAGCTGTACTCTGTCAAGCTCGAGCAGGCCTCAGAAGCCTGCCGCTGGATTTTGCTCCGGAATGAGTCAGCGATCCCTTCCTGGGACCTCCCCACCTTGCTGTCCTGGCCCTTCTCCGACGCTTCCGCCAACTCCTCCTCCTCGGTCTGCACTTTCTTGATGACCTGGTCACTGAGCTCAGTCAACTGGTCACTGACACTGTAGGTGGCGTCACTGACGGCTGTAGCTAGGTCATCCACTTTACTGCTGACCGAATCCAAGATGGAGGAGATGTTGACAGATGGTAGGTTCTGGCCGAAGCTCTTGAAGAAGGCCATTTTGTGCGAATTAGCTGGTGGCTGAGGCTGCTTTGGCACACTGGTGGGTTTCAGATTATCTCAGCTCTGGCAGGGATATTTGGTCATATGAGAGTGTGTGGGACAATTAATACCATCTGAAATCCAACCAGCACTATAAATCTACAAGGAGGACAGTTATGGTAGGGAATAGGGAAAGATCTATTCATATCGTTAAAAAAGGATGCATCTCAAAAGATTTTGTGAGAATTTGTGAGTAAATCGCATATTTTTTTATTTTATGTTATTTTTTACATTTTGCAACAATTTCCGGGACCCAGATTCAGCTACAACATGGACCAAAACATAAATCGTCTTGTGAATTTGTTTGTAGTTCAGAATTAGGCTCAATACTGGTCAAAGAAACTAGCCCAGGCCCATCACTATAAAGAAACTCCTTAGAGACTGGAAGTGCAATACCCCTTGACATGTTTACCTTGCTGCTCAGGCCTATAGTGGTCGAGACGTGAAAGGTCGTTGGCATTCTCCACTGACAACTTGTTGCTGAGGTAGAGAAAAAACAGAGCCATCAGGGCCATGAAGGCCGCGATGGAGGACAGGACTCCTAGCAGCTCAGGAGACACTGAGGAGAAAGAGAGGGAAGAGAAGATTCAGAGAGAAAAATAAAGTTTGAGAACAAAGACAGACATGGAGAGATAAGAATTACAAGGGACAAACTGTGAGCCAGAAGAAGAATACAGTGTGAGTACACTCCATAGCGAATGAGCTAAGAAACTCTAGTTCCACCAGCACAGTCTGTACAGTTTATGATAATTTTTCACATCAAAGTGTCAGCAGACACTTTTTTATATAGGCCAGCAAAGCTGCAACCCACAGTTCTTACAGATGGTCTATTTTTACTAGGGGCCTTTGAGTTACCGAGTTGCACTGATAAGCAGATACAGGGACAAACAGGGACAAACTAAACTCTAAGGCATAAATAGATTTCTAGCCTTAAAGGGATATTACACTAAAATATTGAGAGGTGTTAAGACATATCTGCTTCACAACAGCAATTGTACTGATTCATATATAAACACCGATCAGCCATAACATTATGACCACTGACAGGTGAAGTGAATAACACTGATAATCTCATCGTCATGGCACCTGTCAGTGGGTGGGATATATTCAGCAGCGAGTGAACATTCTATTCTCAAAGTTAATGGGTTAGAATCTGGAAAAATGGGCAAGCGTAAGGATCTGAGTTTGACAAGGGACACATTGTGATGGCTAGATGACTGGGTTAGAACATCTCCAAAATGGCAGCCCTTGTGGGGTGTTTCTGGTTTGTAGTGGTCAGTACCTATCAAAAGTGGTCCAAGGAAGGAAAAGCGGTGAACCGGCAACAGGGTCATGGGTGGCCATGGGTCATTGACACACGTGGGGAGCGAATGCTGGCCCTGTGGTCTGATCCAACAGATGAGCTACTGTAGCTCAAATTGCTGAAAAAGTTAATTCTGGTACTGATAGAAAGGTGTCAGAACACACAGCGCATCGCATCGTTTGTTGTGTATGGGGCTGCGTAGCCTTAGACCAGTCAGGGTGCCCATGCTGACCACTGTCCACTGCTGAAAGTGCATATAATGGGCACGTGAGCATCAGAACTGGATCACGGAACATGATGAAAGTGGCCAGGTCTGATGAATCACGTTTCCTTTTACATCACATGGATGGCCGGCTGCGTGTGCATTGCTTACCTGGAGAACACATGGCACCAGGATGCACTATGGGAAGGATGCAAACCAGCGGAGGCAGTGTGAAGCTTTGGGCAATGTTCTGCAGGGGAACCTTGGGTCCTGCCATTCATGTGGATGTTACTTTGACACATAGAGTGGGGAGAACAAGTATTTGATACACAGCCGATTTTGCAGGTTTTCCCACTTACAAAGCATGTAGAAGTCTGTCATTTTAATAATAGGTACTCTTCAACTGTGAGTGACGGAATCTAAAATCCAGAAAATCATACTGTATGATTTTTAAGTAATTAATTTGCATTTTATTGCATGACATAAGTATTTGATACATCAGAAAAGCAGAACTTAATATTTGGTATAGAAACTTTTGTTTGCAATTACAGAGATCATACGTTTCCTGTAGTTCTTGACCAGGTTTGACCACACTGCTGCAGGCATTTTGGCCCACTCCTCCATACAGACCTTCTCCAGATCCTTCAGGTTTCGGGGCTGTCGCTGGGCCATACGGACTTTCAGCTTCCTCCAAATATTTTCTATTGGGTTCAGGTCTGGAGACTGGCTAGGCTACTCCAGGACCTTGAGATGCTTCTTATTGAGCCACTCCTTAGTTGCCCTGGCTGTGTGTTTCAGGTCGTTGTCATGCTGGAAGATCCAGCCACGACCCATCTTCAATGCTCTTACTGAGGGAAGGAGGTTGTTGGCCAAAAAGTTTAGACCAAAAAGCTAAATTTTTGTCTCATCAGACCACATGACCTTCTCCCATTCCTCTGGATCAGGGGTGTCCAAACTATTCCACGGAGGGCCGTGTGTCTGCAGGTTTTCGCTCTCTCCTTGTACTTAATTGACTAAATAGGTTACTAACTGGTCAGTTTCTACTGTTACCTGGTTGTTTAGGTGTGAACTGAGAACCAATTTATAGGAAAAAACTAAAACCTGCAGACACATGGACCTCCTTGGAATGGTTTGGACATCCCTACTCTGGATCATCCAGATGGTCACTGACAAACATCAGGTGGGCCTGGACATGCGCTGGCTTGAGCAGGGGGACCTTGCATGCGCTGCAGGATTTTAATCCATGACGGCGTTGTGTGTTACTAATGGTTTTATTTGAGACTGTGGTCCCAGCTCTCTTCAGGTCATTGACCAGGTCCTGCCGTGTTGTTCTGGGCTGATCCCTCACCTTCCTCATGATCATTGATGACCCACGAGGTGAGATCTTGCATGGAGCCCCAGACCGAGGGAGATTGACCATCATCTTGAACTTCTTCCATTTTCTAATAATTGTGCCAACAGTTGTTGCCTTCTCACCAAGCTGCTTGCCTTATGTCCTGTAGCCCATCCCAGCCTTGTGCAGGTCTACAATTGTATCCCTGATGTCCTTACACAGCTCTCTGGTCTTGGCCATTGTGGAAAGATTGGAGTCTGTTTGATTGAGTGTGTGGACAGGTGTCTTTTATACAGGTAACGAGTTCAAACAGGTGCAGTTAATACAGGTAATGAGTGGAGAACAGGAGGGCTTCTTAAAGTAAAACTAACAGGTCTGTGAGAGCCGGAATTCTTACTGGTTGGTAGGTGATCAAAAACGTATGTCATGCAATAAAATGCAAATTAATTATTTAAAAATCATACAATGTGATTTTCTGGATTTTTGTTTTAGATTCCGTCTCTCACAGTTGAAATATACCTATGATAAAGATTACAAAATCGGCAGTGTATCAAATACTTGTTCTCCCCACTCTACCACCTACCTAAACATTGTTGTGGACCATGTGCACCCTTTCATGGCAACAGTATTCCTTGATGGCATTGGCCACTTTCAGCAGGTGTCCTGCCACAAAGCAAAAATGGTTCAGGAATGGTTTGAAGAACACAACAACGAGTTCAAAGTGTTGACATGGCTTCCAAATTCACCAGATCTCTATCCGGTCTGATCTATGGAGGCCCCAACTCACAACTTATAAGAATTTAAGGATCTGCTGCTAAAGTCTTGCACACCTGCAGAGGTCTAGTGGAGACCATGCCTTGATGGGTCTATGCTGTTTGGGCAGCAAAAGGGGGACCAACACAATATTAGGTGGGTGGTCATAAAGTTATGGCTGATCGGTATATAGATATATGTACATTTGCTGTCCCCTCAAAATGTTGTGTTATGTTGAGGGGACAGCAAATTTACACTATTATACAAGCTGTACACTCACTACTTCACATTTGAGCAAAGTGTCATTACTTCAGGGTTGTCACATGAAAAGATATAATCAAATATTTGCAAATATGTGAGGGGTGTACTATATATAGTTGTGCTCAAACGTTTGCATACTTTGGAGAATTGGTAATATATATATACCATTTGTAAAGCAGGCAAAACACATGTATTTTATTTCTTATGGGATTCACATTCAACTGTAGGTCATAACAGAATGGCACAATCATAAAACAAAACATGGCAACAAAGATAATTTTTTACTGATCCCTGTTCAAAAGTCTGCACACCCTTAGTTCTTAATACTGTGTATTGCCCCCTTTAGCATCTATGGAAGTGTGCAGTCTTTTGTATTAGTTGTCTATGAGGCCCTGAATTCTTGCAGGTGGTGTAGATGCCCATTCGTCTTGGCCAAATGCCTCCAGGTCATGTAAAGTCTTTGGTCGTCTTGCATCCCCAGAGTGGCTCGATGATATTGAGAACCTTCACCTTTTTCTGCTGTAACCACTGGAGGGTCAACTTGGTCTTGTAAATAGGGTCATTGTCGTGCTGGAAAGGCAGCTTTCGTGCAGAAGAATGCAAAATGTCTGCCACTATTTTCTGATAACATGCTGCATACATTTTTCCATAAATGTTCACAAGATTCCCTGTGCCTTTAGAACTCACACACCCCCAGAACATCAGTGAGCCACCACCATTCTTCACAGTGGGGATGGTATTCTGTTCACTATAGGCCTTGTTGACTCTTCTCCAAACATAGCGCTTATGGTTGCGACCATAAAGCTCTATTTTGTTCTCGTCGCTCCGAATTACAGAAGCTGTGAGGCATATCAAGGTGTTGTCGGGCATATTGTAACTAGGCTTTTTTGTGGCACTGATGCAGTAAAGGCTTCTTTCTGGCAACTCGACAATACAGCTCATTTTTGTTCAAGTATCGTCGTATTGTGCTCCTTGAAACAAACCCATCATCTTTATCCAGAGCAGCCTGTATTTCTACTGAGGTTACCTGTGGGTTTTTCTTTGTATCCTGAACAATTCTTCTGGCAGTTCTGGCTGAAATCTTTCTTGGTCTACCTGACCGTGGCTTGTTATCAATAGATCCCTGAATTTTCCACCTCTTAATAAGTAATTGAACAGTACTGACTGGCATTTGCAAGGCTTTGGATATCTTTTTATATCCTTTCCCATCTTTATAAAGTTCCATAACCTTGTTACGCAGGTCTTTTGACAATTTTTTTTTTCTTCTGCTCCCTGTGGCTCAGTATTTAGCCTGCTCGGTGAATCCATGTGAGAGCTAACAAACTAATTGACTATTTATGCACAGACACTAATTGCAATTTAAAAAGCCACATGTGTGGGAAATTCACCTTTAATTGCCATCTGCAAACTTGAGCTCAACTGTATGTATATATAATATATATCTATATATATATATATATATATATATAGAGAGAGAGAGAGAGAGAGAGAGATTATCCTTTCTCTGTAATATTGTTCTCATCATTCCCATTCATTTGCCATTCTGCTGGAACTGTAGTTATGGAAACAGTGCAGTTGATAGACAATATACTGGCAATTTCATAGTCACAGGTGCATGAGTGGGCGTTAATTTACAATAATAGCACAAAGCTGACGAAAAGTTCTTAACACGATTTGAAGGTTTACAACTGCCTTGATTTAGATCTGATGTGCATATGCGATACATAGAACATAGTAGAAACACAGACAAAAACTCCAAAGGTTCGTTGATAGAGTGTCGTGGGCGGAAAACTCTTTTTGCCTGAAGAGCTAAGGCATTGCAGCTATCCCTCACAATCACACTACATCTCCAGAGGAGACGGCCCATTCTGCATTCAACCTCTTGACCCGATGGAGTTCAGAAGGAACCACATCTCCTGGACATTCTGTTCTCTTCACCATGGCAACAGGCAGAGACCATTGAAGCCTGACAACTGACAAGAAGTACTGCATTCTATCGCCTTCTCTTCCAAATGGATATACCGATAATGGAAAGCATAACAAAAAGAGTGAAAGAAAGAGAGAGAAGGAAGAAAGAACAATAAACTGTGTGCACAGCTCACCTGCATTCTAGCTGTGTGTGTCTGAAATGTCTCATGTCTAGCCTATGCTGAATCCCATCCCGCCAAAATGCCAGCGCCGTGTATTGCTTCTCTTAGTGGTGATCCGGTTATCCAAGACAAATATTCAGTCCAACACCTAGAGCCAGACACACTAAACAGTCCAAAAAAACGAATCAATAGCCTATGATCCTAATGTTGAGCCCAAACAAATAGCTGTCCCAGCCTTCCAGACGGTGTGCTGAACGTTGGTGTTCACTGAAAAATCTCTCAATTCTCAACAATACCTGACAACTGACTGACTGACTGGGATATATTACCTGTATCACCGATCACTGAAGGCAATTCTTTCAGTGATCTTCAAGTCCAAGGCTCAGGCTTTCCTTTCCTGTACATTATTACCCTGTCCCTTTCCCTGATCCGAGTGTGTTGGTCGGGACACTTCAGCTGCTGTGGCTGTGTGCATGTCAGCTGCTCGTCAATAATTCAAACATCTGCAGTAACTGGACGCCTCCTTCGCTGACAGACACTAGATGTCCGTTAGCCACCAGATGCTAACATGACCCAAAACAGTATTTAAAGGCTTTTCTAATGTGAGTGCTGCTCTTGGATCAGTTTTGCCTTAAGAATGATTCTTTGGACAGAAGGGTGCTGATCCCAGATCACTCGTAGTGACATGCTGTTGTCCCTTCTCTGTAGTCACTAAGGTTTACTGTTATGGCCATGGTTAGTGTAGTCATGGATACTCATCTCATTCTGCCCATCGGTCATCATAACACAGATGGCATGGGGTCGGATGATTGCATTCTAAAACAGCAGAGTGGATTGCCTGTGTGTGTGTGTGTTTGTGTGTGTGCGTGCGTGCCTCTGAGCGAGGTGAAGGTGAATTTGTAGCGTGCGTATGCTAATGTGTGTTAATGCTTGCATGTGTGTGTGGGTTTACGTTAATTTGCATGTGCATGCTTGCATACGTGTGTGGGTGTGAGTGTTCTTTTGTTTTCCCAAGCTCAACCTAAAGAACCAAGATCAGATAAGGAAAACAATAAGCACGTTCAGCAGTACTGTATGTGAATTGAACTGGAACTCATAAGCCTCAGGACGACATCTGTTTTTCAGGTAACAGCCACAACACACAGTATTGTGAAGTGCAGTTCACACAATGTTTTATTGAAAGTAAAAAAACATTACATTAATGTTGTACAAATGTAAATTAAAGATGTGTGCACCATTTCTATCCACCAAATTTTAAATAAGTAAGTGAAGTCACACTTGACATTCTATGATATAATAATGAAATACTGGCACATTCATTCTAGAATTCTACAATAACCTCTTTGCATATTTCCTCAGTTTGCATTCTGACTAGAATCATTGACCCCTTTCACAGGAGCCAGTATCAAGACACCTTTGTATGACTGTATTTGATGTTAATAAACAAATGTATGCTTATTTAAATGGACGCCTAGAAACTTTGCTTACACATGGCCCCACGCATACGAAATAAAACCTCCGTTGTAAATAAATAATGAGTATTGTTGCCTTCTCTGGAAGAGAGTTCTAAAACGTGATATACCACGTTTTCATAATTCACAGACAGAAGTGTGTAACTATTACTGCACTCTAGGTTATCTCTCTATACTGAAAAAATCTGAAAGAGCAAGTAAGATATCACTGCATGGATAGAGCGATTTCTCTACATTTACAGGGATACAAATACTCAAGCAGTAGCTTGCCTGACAACTTACAGTCTGAGACTGCCATGGTTCAATTTGAGGTGAAGTCAAATGAGGGGTGTTGAACAAAACAAAGTCATCAGAGATTGGATACATTTTAAGTACTCTGTTTCAATGCCAATGCTAAATTAAGAGCCATTTTTGTTCTGGATCTAACAAACTACCGTCCATGAGTTTCTGGGTAGAGTTTGGGTAGCCAGGCAAGCAGACATCCACAGAAACAGAGTACGGACAGAAACAGGGAAGACAGAGTGACAGAGATGTAGACTGACAGACAAGATGTCCCCATGATCTTACCTCGTCTGGCACAGATGAGTTCATGCACGCCACAGCTCCTCCCCCCACCACCTAAGGGTTAAGTAAAGGGATACTTGCATCAGGGGTCAAGGGTTAAGACATTGCTCTGGTTCTCAAGGGGGCCATATGTTGGCTCATAGTTGGCTACTCATCAGGCTCTCCCATAGAGGTAAAACAAGCCTACTGACGCAGATGTCACACTAATTAACTCAAGCCAACTAATCCCATGGAATTATCAAGAATGTAATTACCTTTAACAAGGCACCATCCCATTACATAATTAAAAGCTCTCTCACTGAAGGAAACTCCAAAAGGTTCAGTTCCTTAATCATGAGGAATCACAACGGAATAGTTGTCTTGTCTGAGCATTAAAATATTTATTTGAAATGTGGTAAACCAAAATAGAATACAGAACATAGAGTGTATTTCCATAAATACTTCAGTGTTCTTAACCCCCGGACTCAGACCTTCACAAAGTTATGCACAATAAAGACATACTCATGAATACACAAACACGCGGCACAATATACACAGGCATGGTACAAACAGGCAAATGGTTCAAGCATAGGCTATCTAGGCCACAATGTTCGCAGCATGTACATTAGCTCTTAGAGCCTATGTAGGCAACAGCAATTGTTGTGACAACAATTTCAGTTAAATAACACTAACATGGTATGTTAAATACAATTTTCTATTCACACCAGCAACGAAAAGCTCCTGCTGCGCCTTAAGGCCCAACACAGAAGCGCTTTGGCCAGACCACTGACCTGGAAGGCGTATTGACTCTGACAATGTTGTTTACTTGGTATCTAACATGTCCATCTCTGTTGAACAAGTGCTGTTGTGGGTGATATTTTTATTGTTTCTGCGCCAGTGTGAGACGTTCTTATTTGCTTCCGAATCATCATTTTTTCTTTCTGAATCTTGATTTATGGATCTTCAGGAATCAACTGATCCAGACTTCCTGCATCAACTCTCATTCTGCTCCAGAACACAACGAACGAGAAATTGTCTTCCGACCCCAGTAGCCACAGAAAAATGTCCCACGTTACCTCGGAATGTGACTTGTGACAATTGGCATTTTCATTAGATCTGGCAAATCTGGCAACAAGTCTTGTTCATCTAAATAAAACTATTGTAGTGTAAAAACAATGTTAGTTACAGCAGCTTAGGCTATTTCACCCAGACAAACTACTGATGGCTGACTCTGTTTTTCATGGAGCAGGGGTTTACAGAGACACAGTAAACACAGGAAATCAGTATTGAAGAAAGAAAGAAAAATAACATCACTGACCTCAATAACGCAACAAGACAGTCAGGTCATAGTGAAAACCTCTCCTGTCACACACAATCTCTACATGCCACTACACAAACAGCTTTCCTTTCTCCATTCACATTTTTGCAGAGGAAAAAACACTGAGTATTCTCCAATAGTGCATAATAGTAAATTGCTAAAAATATATGATGTCAATATTTGACCTGTTTCATATGGCTGGTAGAATCTACTACACATTAGGCATGACTGGTAAAAACTATTAACTAAGTGAATCTTCCTACTAAAACACAGAAGCAAGGCCAGATTTGAAAAGGTTTTGACCTCTCTTTAAATAAAGATTTAAAGTACTTTTAAAAAAAGGTATTGCTTACACAACATTTTTTGGTGTGACTGCTGAAGCCTGCCTAAAAATAAACATTTATTTACACCAATGATCAGCATAGATGAGGATTGGCTAAGGATCAGCTCATTCAGTCTGACAGTCCTCTCACATCACGTCATTTGCCAGGTGTGACGGCAACAATTCCAGGGAGGACACGAGACAGCAACCAAACAACGTGCGTGTACACGTGACCAAGAAGCCTTCAAATGTGTGCAATACCCATACAGCTTTAAATCTAGACCTTATGATAGCTTTATAAATATTTACTGACATGTATGCTATCATCGACAGCATTCATCTGACTTCAACAGTGCTAAAGTTATTGTCCCATTATTAAACTTGAAACACTAGGCTACGCTATGCTGTTTTCAAGATTTGGACACGTTTATGTATGTGACTAGGACAATGTATGTGGGTGTTACATTTATATTATCGGTTGCTGTCCACTTCAGCACCACTTCGTTTATACCATAGGTACCACAACATCACTGACTCTTTGCGCCTACTCTTCAGCATCTTGCTAGCTAGACTACAGCACAAGCTGAAGGAATACAGAATGTTCTATAGATATCTATCTTCTGAATACATTGTACAGTCACTAAGCATTATACCTATGTCCCATGTAAGGCATATGAGTACAACAGGACACCTGTGACGGTGTACTTACCATCAATCGCCATGATGTTCTGTTCCAGACTGGTCCAAGGCGAGGGGGTGAAAACTAGGGAGAGGTAATTATTGCATTTGAAGCAGGGGTGCGTTGTTTAACGCAGTTCTGCACCGCACATACCGACTGTAGCTTACCACCTAATACGTTGTACGCACTATAACACTTTTTTCATTTGAGTAAATATTAGGCTATGATGGATAAAATATGTTACAGTTTAACACGAATGCCTTATATTACTGTTTAATGTATTTTCCTTACATTATGTGATGTGTTAAAATATTTGTATTATATTTATCATTTCAATAATGACAATATTGAAATAATGTGGTTATTAATTATTAATTTGACCAATTCTGGAATGTTCCATGTTTTTGGTTTTGAATGCACAATAACACATATTAGTTATTGCTGAGAATTATTTGTAATATCGCGGATACACAGTAATTAGCGGGCTTCCGGGTTGTACGTGGCTAAACAAGGTGCTTAGAATCTGAGTGAGAGTTGTAAAATATGTAGTTGTTCCCATAGACATAATAAAGAGTAGACGCCGCATTGGCTGCTGGGGCGCGAGAAATACGGCCGCCATCTTTGACCGGTCATACTCCTATTTGCGTAGCAGCAGAAGCAACGATGCCAGAGCACTTTGGAGCATACTCCTGCTCATATCGGCGGACCATCGAAAGCAGGGCTTGGGGGATTACTTTTCACAAGTAAGATTTAACATTACCGTATTATTGGTTGTATTTTGTGACTAGAATATTACCAGAGAGTTGAGAAGGAGCACGGATCTTTGATATTACTTTTCTGAAATCGTATCTAGCTAGCTAGGCTATGTTTACTGCACCAGCCGGTGTTCACCCAACAAACTGAGACTTGATAAGTAATATTCTATAACACTGACTTAGATAACAACTGACTCAAGAATGCTATTGTAGAAATAAAGCAAATATTACTGGTATAACATTGGCCAGCTAATTATATATTTATATAAATAAAAGACGGTATTATCATTGTTGGGCAGTACTAGCTTAGCTAGTAACTTAGTGTTTTGGTGGTAGCTTCACTATTTCCAGAATCAAGTAACTTTTCAGTAGTAGTAACTCCTTTATTTACTTTTCTTGTCATGTGAAATTAGCACAACTTAAAGTAGCTTCCTATGTAATGAACTAGCCTACTGCTGTGTTTGTGTTACTTAGCTTGCTACATTTGACTGGGTGGTAGCTTTTGTGTAGTGAAGCTTTATTCATGACAGAGTAACTAATAGCTTAGCTCACTGCAATTTCCAAGTAACTTGCCCAACACTGTGTATTATTCACGTGTAATTCACCCTAACAAAAGTAAGTTACCTCTCATGTCTCATACCCACCCCACTTAAAATAAAGGCAACAGAACATCTGATAGTAGAATGGATTTCAAACAAGCTTATTATTTAGTTCAGCGGTATGTGCTCACCTACAGGTTCAGCCAAGATCACTTGGAGCTCCTATTTAATTCAATCAGAGAGTCAGGTAGGGTTGGTGTTCTTTTAATTACAATTTTGAAAATATACCTAATGAATATCTTTATGTCTTGTGAGTAATATATGTATTGTATGCCTGTTTTCCATATAAGGAGGCTGGAATAACAATCCATCGGCACTTCCAGGCCATCTTCCGCCGCCTGATGGTTCGGTGTGGTGTCTCACCTGTGTAAAGCACTATATAAATTATAATGTATTTTTTTAAATTATTATTTTAATAAGGTGCTGAGTGCTGCAGAGAGGGTGATCCGCCAAGCTTCACCAATGCCAGCTCCTAAGGTGTCGACAGTCACAGACGTCGTCCGGGAGGAGGATGTTTTTCTGCTTGGGGAACACATTGAGGAGACTCAGTTTGGCATTTACAACCATCATTCTGACTTGTTGTCATTGGTTGTGTCTGTGTTTCTCAAAATAAGGCTGCACCACATTACCAAACTTACCTCTCTTGAACTGCAGAAAGGGAGCACGAGGAAGAACTGTCCTCTTTCAGGAGTTTTAGAGCGTGTGCATGTGTGTGGTTCCACGACAATTCAAGACTTTAATCCTAAATTCCAGCATCCCAAAACTAATTCTAAGCTTTATCTGTACTTTAACCTTACTCATCACACATAGTATCTTTATGTCATATCTGTCATCATTCTGACAAGATTAACACTGAATCTGAAAGCAATGGCTTAAAACTGCCTGAAAACAGTGGTCTGTCACATTTTATGTGAATACTGCTGTAAGTGTTGTTGGGTCTGTAAATACCTCTGTTTGTTTGTGTTTCATGAACTCTAGCCTCATGGTGTGTGTCTCCAGGAATCCAAATGTTGGTCTCCTTTGCCTTACACTGGGTTTGTGAGCTTGTGTATAATGAAGTTTATCTTTACATTATGTCCTTGTGATTGTCTTAGCCCTGATCTCTTTCCCTCTGGGTTCTGAAAAGCACTTGTAACTGTGTTTTGAAAATTGCTACATTAATTAAGTTTGCAGACTTTTCAAGGGAGTTTCAACAAAGCAAATGTGCAGTTTAAATAAAAACTGTCACTTTTCATTTCATCCTGCGATTTTAGACTGGGACCCATGTGTGTATGTTGGGATGGGGGCTGTGAAATGAGAGAGAGAGAAATATATATTTCTGACTTTACTGCCACTATTTACACATTAGGTGTTTCAATCAGAATGATAGTCAAACTGGAAATGTTCCTGTTTTTCTCCCTTTTTGGGGATTATGTTCACAGTTTTGATGAATATAAAACTATGAATATTAAAATACGCCGAACCATGTGTCCTGTATCATAGCTACATGTATGACCTTTGCAGCAATAAAACCCGCGTGAAAATCAGTAAGGTATTCACTGATGTATGATTAATTAAATGCGCTGACAGCTCGTTTCACCTGTCAAAATAGATTACATTGAGTGGAGTGGCGGACCGGTCCAAGATGGCGGTCCCACGGCTCGTCAGCGCCAGTAGGCAGTAGCGGTCGACAGCGGGAGCATTCTGGGTATAAAGACACGCCCATTTAGACAATCTCTTAGACATTTCCGTTAACTTGACTGGGTCTCCTTGGGTTTAATAGAATTGTCTGACTTTACGGAACTACTCCACCTAAAACGCCCAGTTTACATCCAAATCTCAATATGAATGAAATCAAACCCACGAATACGACAGCGACGGACGCCGGAGATGACAAGGACTGGGCAGCAGCAAAATTAGTTTTTGACAATTTAAAATCCAAGAAACCTAGACCGGTAAGTGGTAGGCTATTATTTGCAGTTCGTGTTTGCGTCTTACATGTAAAATAAGTGTCTATACGGATACTAATCCATTTGTTCATCTCGGCTTTAATGGCCTATTTATCGAAATGTATCTTGCGACTATTAATTTGTTCCAAATAGCCCAAACCCCAGTATGCGGTTACCATCGCGGTCTCCTCTCGCACCCTATTCAACATGGATGCGGAGCGGAAGATCTATGAGGAAGAGGGGCTCGAAAAGTATGTGGCCTATCAACAGGAGCATGAGACTGAGCCTTTTAAGCAAGGGGTAGCGTTTCCTCTAGTGAAGGTAGGTTAATACAGAGAGAGACTGATGACCGACGTGTCTGTTACCTGAGTGTCAATGGGTTGGGTTAAATTAAAACGTCATACTGTATATTCAGTGACTCTGCATTGCCAAAACCAAAACAAACTGTAATGCCTTCAGCATTTGCTTTTTGCTCTGAAATTCCAATAGTCAATATTTCGCACTGGTACCGATTGTCCATAAATGCATGAATGTCAGGTTCATCTGGTTTTTCCATTATCATATTATCGATGACTTGCGGGACATTTATCAGGTACTCACACTGCATGTAGCACGTTAAGAGCTGTGTGTGACACAACGGTTACTTCTGAGCATGCTTGGCTATTGAATTAGTTATTTATAAATGGTATCATAATAACTGTATTACTGTAGCTGATATAAAAGGACATCACACTGCTTGCTACAGGATTACCACTGCCTTAGTTACTATGTCAATTATGTCCTTAACACACACATGCACACTCTCCAGGCTCTGATGACAGTGAACTCCAGACTGAGAAAGCTCTACCCAGACAGTGAGGAGCTGTTTGACATTGTCCTGATGACTAATAACCACGCCCAAGTCGGTGTGCGTCTCATCTACAGTATTAACCACTACGGTTTGTTGACCACGCCTACACTCAGACACTTTACTACTCTATATGTAGATACCTACATTGAGCAATGATAATTGTAATTATATGCCTATGGTAATAGGACACATTTGTTTCATAATGTGAATAATACTTCTTTGTTTTGACAAAATAGGCTGGTTTTAATGTTTATAACCCTGTTTTTAATGGATGTCAGCAGTGACCTTTGGCTGCCAGCCTGTTCATATCACATTTTTATGGGGTTCGGACAGATTTATGTTGTTCCCTCTCCCTGACAGATTTGACCATTGAGCGATTCTGTATGACCGGAGGACAGAGCCCCATTGGCTATTTAAAGGCCTACTTGACCAACCTGTACCTCTCCAAGGATGGAGACAAGGTCACAGAGGCCATTGAGGAGGGTAGGTAATGAGGCTATCTTCCAGGAATTAAACCGGTTTAGCATGGATGTACAACCCGGTTTGCAAAAAAGTTTGGACGGAATGCAAAGACGTGCAAATCATTCATCCCTGTGTTTAATTGAAAATAGTACAAAGACAACCTATCAAATGTTGAAACTGAGAAATGTTATTGTTTTTGGAAAAATACATGCCCATTTTGAATTTGATGCCAGCAAGACGTTTCAGAAAAGTTGGGACAGGGGCATGTTTACCACTGTGTTGCATAACCTCTTGTTTTAACAATACTCTGTAAGCGTATGGGAACTACGGAGACCAACTGCTGTAGTTTTGAAAGTAAAATGTATTCCCATTCTGGTTTGTTATAGGATTTCAGCTGCTCAACAGTTTAGGGGCTCCTTTGACATATTTTATGTTTCATAACATGCCAAATGTTTTCAATAGGGGACAGGTCTGGAATGCAAACAGGCCAGTTTAGCACCTGGACTCTTACTACAGAGCCATGCTTTTGTAATAAGTGCAGAATGTGGTTTGGAACTGTTGTGCTAAAATAAGCAAGGCCTTCCCTGAAAAAGATGCTGTCTGGATGGCAGCATATGTTGCTCCAAAACCTGTATATATTGTTCAGCGTTAATGGTGCCTTCACAGATGTTCAAGTCACCCATGCCATGTGCACTAATGCACCCCCATACCCTCACGGATGCTGGCTTTTGAACTGTGCGCTGATAACAAGCCAGATGGTCCCTCTACTCTTTAGCTCGGAGGATGTGGTATCCATGATTCCCAAAAATTATTACCACAGGACAGTTTTGCACTTCTCCTCCATCTATCTTAAATGAGCTTGGGCCCAGTGAAGGTGGTGGCATTTCTGGATCTTGTTTTATATCTTGTTGATATTACCTGGTTTCTCCTTTGCATGGTAGGATTTTAGCTTGCATTTATGGATGCGGCGATATACTGTGTTCACAGACAGTCGTTTTCTGAAGTGTTCCTGAGCCCATGCAGTGATGTCCACAACAGAATTGTGTCTGTTTTTAATGCAGTGCCGCCTGAGGGCCCGATATTTCACAGCCATCCGGCCTTGTCCCTTGTGTACAGAGATTTGTCCGGATTCTCTAAATCTTTTTATGATATTATGTACTGTAGACGATGAGATCCCCAATGTTTTACGTTGAGAAACATTACTCTTAAATTGTTGCACTATTTGCCTGTGCAGTCTTTCACAGAGTAGTGAACCCCTCCCTATCTTTACTTTTGAAAGAATCATCCTCTCAGGGATGCTCTTTTTTTACCTAATCGTGTTGTTCGATTTTCCACCAGGTTTTGTTTTAGCATTACACAACTTTTGTTGTGTTGTCGGCTGTCTTTGTACTATTTTCTATTGAATATAGGGTTTAAATGATTTGCACATCATTGCATTCTGTTTTCCATTACATTTTTCCCATCTTCCCATCTTTTTTGGGAACGGGGTTGTAAAACTCCGTTGTAAACAGGGTCGTAACATTCCCAATCTGTAAGTTCACATTTTGGGGACACTTAATAGGTATTAAGATATAATTCATTGTGATGGAGTTCTAATTTATACATTTCATACTGTCAGTACGTCCCTTGTCTCTTATTTCTTCCTGCAAAATTAACTAAGCAGTATCGTGCAAGTTCACTGCTTTGCTGCATTCACTGCTTCGCTGCTTCGCTGCTTCACTGCTTATTTTTTCAGGATTGGTTATTTCCAGGTCCAGGTAGGGTATGCTAGCATCATTTGTGTCATTCTGTCACCAACATCCTGTGACCTGTGTGGGTCAGAGTATGAAATTCATCCAGCAAGACTGCGACAGTTATATCCTCTACCTGATCTACCAGAGGATGTTGTCCTCCTTGTCCTATGCTGGTTAGCCCACTAACTAGTATTGTGTTGGCTGCCATTCTCCATTGCTAACTTATCTTCTGTCAAGTTATCCTCCACTGTTGTGCTCATTACCGAGGCCATTGGGCACTAGTCCTTCGGTTATTTAAGCTTGATCGGGTTTGGGGCCTGTATAGCCGTCCCTTGACATGCTTCCCAGGTAGGGCTCATGCCAGCTTCAACTCTTGGTCGCCAGCTTGGCTCAGTAAACGGTGCATATTTGTGCTTGTCTCACATAAACGAGACTACGCTTTAACACAACATTTCTCCTACTCAGTTAACCTCTTCAAATTGTTACACTATTTTTTTATAAAAAAAAAAACAACAACCAAAAATAGACGTGAGTCTATTGTATTTTGTTAGCCGCTTGTGTTGCAGTCTGATTTCATTATCAATTAGTGTTTTATTATTTGGTTATTATCATTCGTTGCTGTTAATGGTGTTCTTCCATGTAATCGATGAACCCTCATCACATTGGTATCTTCCGTTGGAATGAATCAAAGACTTGTAATTGAGCATGTTTATAATGTCTCATTAACAGGCATTGCAGCAGCGACCATGTTTACGTCCGGGAATGTGGAGAACCAGCTGTCGGACACACAGCTGAAAGTGGCCTTTGACGGAGACGCAGTCCTCTTCTCTGACGAGTCAGAGATCATTGTTAAAAAACATGGCCTGGACACCTTCTTTGAGCATGAGAAGGAGTTTGAGAACAAACCTCTAGCACAGGTGATCATGAGAGTACATACTACTATTTTATTTTGCTTTTTGACAGAATCTTTTTCCTTGAAGGGTCTCCCTATAGAAGGGAAATTTTGTATCTAGCGTTCCACTTAACCTAATCTTTTACCTAACCATAACCTTAATGTTAGACCTAACCTTAATTCTGTTGTTTGATTGGAAGTTGACCATGTTGTTATAGTTTGAGCATTCAAAGACCATTTATAATAGGGGTCATTCAAAATAAAATGGGATCCATTGAAGTACATTTGCCTCTGAATTTAGACAAAATCCAAATAATTAGCCAATTATTTGTTTCATTTATTCTTTCAGGGTCCCTTGAAGTGTTTCCTAGAGGCACTGGGAAAGCTCCAGAGAAAGTTTTACGCCAAGAATGAGCGCATGACCTGTCCAATCCGTACATACCTAGTAACAGCCCGCAGTGCAGCCAGCTCAGGGGCTCGCGTCCTCAAGACCCTCAGAAGCTGGGGCCTGGAGATTGACGAGGCCCTTTTCCTGGCAGGGGCCCCTAAAGGACCCATCCTTGAGAAGATCCGCCCTCACATCTTCTTTGATGACCAGATGTTCCACATCGAGGGGGCCAAAGAGCTGGGGACCATTGCTGCACACGTGCCTTATGGGGTTGGACAGAAGTACCACAAAGGGAAACTTACTGAGCAGCAAGCCAAAGACGCTAAGTAAAAAGACCCAAAGGTGGGAAAGGATCAATACGTTGTGCATTTCCTTAGTTTTCCACAACCCTGACATCAGTTGTAGAATTCATTGTGTTTCAATGGCGAACTTTGAATTTTTGCCGGACCGCGTAAGCAGAGCCAGCCTAGAAGAGCTAATGTCTCTTACTGAGTGAGTGAATGAGTCTGTCTGTCCGTCCCTGACTGACCCCCCTTGTTAAATAGCATAGTGGTTAGAGAAACGGGCTACGGAACAACAGGTTCTGCGTCCGATTCCCGTATCTTTCTAAACACGTTATGCCTGAGTTATCATCACCAATATTGATATATACTCAATGTCATTCACGAATGGCTAATTAGCTATTAAAACGGCCAGTGGCAAAAGAGGATTTGTTCAGAATAGACAAAAACTTTGCTGGCTACCACCTTCTGTTGAAACGAGGCTTCATTTGCATTATTTGAGCAGCAGGATATTATGCTGGCAGCACTCAGATTTTCATTATCACAATAAAAGCAATAATTGAAATGTATAACGCCATATTGTTAACATTCTAGCATGTAAACAAGAAACCAGTCCAGCCTAGTTCAGCCGGCCCGCAATAGGATGTTGATAGTGGCTGCCCTTTCGAGAATCGAAAGACAGTGTCACTAACCACTACGCCACCAAGCTGCACATTTTCGGCAAGTTTGAATATTAACTATTGTGTTAAACTGAGTAACATTTCCTACTAAGTTTACCGCCATACAATAACTACTGTATCAATATAGGTGAGGATAACATACTTTTTCGTCTAGTGAAAAGACGAGAGAATCTTGTAGCCAGCGAAGTGTTTGTCTATCCTGAACAAATCCTGAGCCAATTGCATCAGATAATGCCGATGTTGTACTGTAGTTAACTTCCTGTATGTAACAAACCTCACTTTGCTGTATAGATCAACCAAAACGACAGCTTGATTTACATATTTTGATATATTTATTACTTTAAAATTACAAATCACTGGTGTTACCTATATTTGAGATTATATAGGTATTCTGAAATGTAATTGGACTATAGACTTTGCATATAATCAGACCAAAAAAGGTTTTGTGATCAAATTAAGAAAGTGTTTTTAATTAGGAATGAAGGCACCACTAGGAAAAAAACTGCTAAGTTACCACAATTTCTTTAGACACCATTGGAATTAAAATGTGTACATCACTGCAAACTACACTGGAAGGTGCTTCCAACATCATTATACTTTATAACTCAAGATCCCATTGCGTGCATATCCCAATTCATTAAAACAGATCAAGTTTAAATAGTTAGAAAAAACTTGTAAATGTTGTCTTTTATTAACAGATATCCAAAAATGTTTACAGGTTTTTCCTGGTGTTTGGGCAGGAAAGCCCTTCATTTTTGTACAATGGCCTTATATCAATACCTCCCGCAGCTTGTTAAGCTTACCTGTTCCAAACATTAAATGTAATATATGTAATATTTTCTGTCTCACACAGGTTGCAGTTGAATATACATTATATTAAAACTACAGTCTACGTATATTGCATTTTGCACTTGAACCCTTTACCTCTTTTTTTATATCTGAAACATATTTCAGGAATTGTGCAGTTATTTTAACTACAGTTTCCTTTCTTTTTTATGTATATAAATTTTTTAAATTGTAATTGTTAATTAAAGGTTAAGGGTTTATCATGCGCATGTTGCTGCTTAAGGTTGCAGTGAGGTTGAATAAAAGTATTTTTAATAGAATTGAATGGTTTTATTCATGTGAAAACACAAGTACACTTCCTAGAAAGTTGTCTTTAGTCTTCTATATTTGGACACATGGATATCTGAGCTAAATTCAAACCACCTTCATTAATACAGGTAATTCAATTTAACAAATCACAGATGTTTTTCCCCCTTTGAAACCATTCGTGCAATTAAAACTTTAAAAATACAATTTCCTTATGTGTGAAAGGTAAGTGCACATTTACCTACAATGTTATTCAGGTGCACCAAGAACAGATGCAAATGATTAGGAAATCATTGAAGAGTAACTTGGAATGGTCCAGCCTTCCATAAAGATTTGAAACCTTTTCTGGCCATATGGGTGTGTCGTAACACATCAAAACACCTATCTGAGGCCCTCAGAAGGATTATTAAAACTTCAATCTGTGATGGGTGTGGCCATATCCAAGCAATTTGAAGTACATCATTTCACTGGAAATTTCTCCATCTACAAATTGATTCAATTCCAGACAGGTGGCAATCTACATAGGTTGTTCCATTAAATTCAGCCCAAGAGCAGACCAAAAGATGTTCATAAAAGTCTCTAAGAACCCCAGGCTAACCCCTGGTGAATTCCCATAGTGTACCAAAGAATGTTTGAGAATGTGAGGCCGTTCATCGAAAAGCCAGAGTTGGAAAAAGTACAAAGCACAAGTACTCAACTGGGTTCGGCTGTGTTCACCACTTTAGGGAAGTATCTAATTAAATTGAACAAAATGATAGACGCAACACTTTTGTTTTTGCCCCCATTTATCATGAGCTGAACTCAAAGATCTAAGACTTTCTCTATGTACACAAAAGGCCTATTTCTCTCAAATATTGTTCACAACTCTGTCTAAATCTGTGTTAGTGAGCACTTCTCCTTTGCCGAGATAATCCATCCACCTCACAGGTGTGGCATATCAAGATGCTGATTAGAAAGCATGATTATTGCACAGGTGTGCCTTAGGATGGCCACAATTAAAGGCCACTCTAAAATGTGCAGTTTCACTGTATTAGGGGGGTCAGGGAGGGTCCGAAAACCAGTCAGTATCTGTTGTGACCACCATTTGCCTCACGCAGTGCAACACATCTCCTTCGCATAGAGTTGATCAGTTGGTTGATTGTGGCCTGTGGAATGTTGGTCCACTGCTCTTCAATGGCTGTGTGAAGTTGCTGGATATTGGCAGGACCTGGAACAGGCTGTTGTATACGCCGATCCAGAGCATCACAAACATACTCAATGGTTGACATGTCCGGTGAGTATGCTGGCCATGCAAGAACTGGGATGTTTTTAGCTTCCAGGAATTGTGTACAGATCCTTGCTGCAACATGAGGTGATGGTCGTGGATGAATGGCACAACAATGGGCCTCAGGATCTCGTCACGGTAACTATGTGCATTCAAAATGCCATCAATAAAATGCTCCTGTGTTCGTTGTCTATAACACACGCCTGCCCATTCCATAACCCCACCGCCACCATGGGCTACTCGATCCACAACATTGACATCAGCAAACCGCTCACCCACACAACACAATATGCTGTCAACTGTAGAAAATGTATTTATTGGCATTCTTATTTATTCATTATCTTATTAAAAAGGTTTTGTACTCTGTATGTTCAATTACACATATGCTAAAAACTAGTCTTTTTCTCTGTCTCCAACTTATAAGGCCAGTGTCTTGTGTTCAGGGGCAGTGATGAATGGAATGTCGGCTGAGCAGGGCCTTGGCACCTTTAAGCAATAAGAGAAACAGGCCTCTTCCTGTGCCATAAAACTGCCATAAGAAACTGTTCTCTAGGAGAAAGCTCTTGAACAGCAGGGGGTTATTATTACTTACATCATACATGTGAACAGAGCTCTATTCCTTATTGGGAAGAGCATAGTCAACTTAAGTCCCCATATAGTAACTTTCCAGATTGTAATATCTAAGTCTTTGACCGGGTTGTCTGGGCAACCGACATTCTATGATTCTCTGTCTCCTGGAGCTATTTGTGCAACCTTGCATTTTTAGACTACATCGTAGTGGCTGCTACGCCTTGTATGTACATTCTGCAAATGCTAATTCCGTCATCTGTACTGTTGGAGGAGGATATAAGCTTGAAACGCATAATCAGAACAATCTGTCATGACATACTCTGTGTTGGTCTCCGTACTTTTTTTGACTCTTTTTGTCATGATGGTTGTTCCCTGGGATCCACGTAATTAAACTTGAAATAATCAACTGTTATACCAGACTCTGAGAAGTTTTTATTGTAATAAATCGTGAACATTTTCCATCTTCCACACTGCCATTTGCCCTGTGCAGTGTTCTCCATGAAGAGAACGAATGTGAGCAATTTGCCTACTCAAGTAGGTTACGACGACGAACAGCAGTCAGGTTTAGACCCTGATGAGGACGATGAGCATGCAGATGAGCTTCCCTGAGATGCTTTTTGACAGTTTGTGCAGAAATTATTTGGTTATGGAAACCGAATGTTGCAGCAGCTGTCTGGGTGGCTGGTCTCAGACGATCTCGGAGGTGAAGATGCTGGATGTGGAGGTCCTGGAATGGTTACATGTGGTCTGTGGTTGTGAGGCCAGTTGGATGTACTGCCAAATTCTCTGAAACGCCTCTGGAGACGGCTTATGGTAGAGAAATTAACATTCAATTCATAGCCAACAGCTCTGGTGGACATTCCTGCAGTCAGCAGGCCAATTACAAGCTCCCTCAAAAATCTGTGGCATTGTGCTGTGTGATGGAACTGCACATTTTAGAGTGGCCTTTTATTGTGGCCATCCTAAGGCACACCTGTGCAATAATCATGCTGTCTAATCAGCATCTTGATATGCCACACCTGTGAGGTGGATGGATTATCTCGGCAAAGAAGTGCTCACTAACACAGATTTAGACAGATTTGTGAACAATATTTGAGAGAAATAGGCCTTTTGTGTACATAGAGAAAGTCTTAGATCTTTGAGTTCAGCTCATGATAAATGGGGCAAAAACAAAAGTGTTGAGTTTATAATTTTGTTCAGTGTATGATCTTAGTAACCAGGTAAAGGGAGTTCAAAACTAACCAGTGATCAATTAAATAAAAAGGAAGAGTGAAAATGTCCAATTATTGTCACTGGTTAGTTATGAACTCTGTTTCTCTGGTATTTTTGCTCTAACTTAGGAACTTCCCAAAACTGGTGAACACAACCGAATAATCTTACTTCGTACTTTTTATACCTCTGCAAAAAGCTGAAGCTGAACCAAACATGGATCCTGCAACGAGACAATGATCCAAAACACACAAGCAAAGCTACAATGAAATGACCCAAAAAGAAGAAATGCTGGGTTAAGGAAAGGTCATGCAGGGTTAAGATCTTGATCCTATCAAAATGAGGTGGAGGGACTTGATATGGGCTATGCTTGGAGGAAAGCCTGCAAACATGACACATTTGAAGCATTACTGTAAAGAACACGTGATCTAAGAGATTGAAAACTGTTACAAGAAACATCAAGATGACGTTATTTCAGCGAGCAAGGGGGCACCGCCAGCTATTGAAGCCAAATGTGTACTTACTTTTTTCACAATAATATAATTTTTGTTGAATAATTGATTGTAGTGCATATTCTTGTGTCACCTGTAAAATGAGGTTACCTTTATCTGTGAAAGTGAAAATGACATAACAATCTGTCACGCTCCCTGGGGGTGTACCTAGTTTTTCACAAGACTGTGGTTTTCTTTAGGTAATAAAATCTCACCAATAGATGGTAGTGCTGGCTACAAAATGACTAAAATCTTTTGTGTTGCTGATTGCATTGGCCTTTATTTAAGCATTCATTTTTGCTCCAATGTATTTGTATTTTATTGAAACATGATTAAGCCAGACTCATTGGGACTACACTACACAAAAAAGCGTTAGCTAATTGGAATATTTGACGTATTGTCACATGAATGCTACGCTGTTTTCTCTACAAACAAATGAAAACACAATGAACATACTAAAATAGGTCAGCTCAATCAGCAAAGGGATACAGTATATTCAAACTCAATAAACGTAGTGATGGTAGTAAACAATTACACAATGTGATAATTTTCATTATTGAAAATGTCATAACTTTTTCTTAATTTTAATTTGCAGTTCACTTACCTAATAGAAGGAATTGTACATTTGAAAATAAAAGGAACATATCTTACCAGATACTAGGATTGGTAACCCTTGAGTCTGTTTGTAGGTGTTTTACAGTACTCTTAATTAAAAGGACACAGAAGTTTGAACTCCCACAATTCTCTGCTACAGTAAATTATGGAAAGGAGGGATATCAGCCTGGCAGACTGCATAGTTAATTCTACATTCGATTTGTCTTTGTTGTCTACCTGCTAGTTATTTACCCTCACTTGATGGCCCAGGTCTCAAACTCCAGAACTGTTCCAGAAGTACCATTCAGGTACTTCTGGAACTCCACCATAGACTGACTGCAGGCATCTGTTAAGGACACTTTGATGAGGATCCACAGAAGTCTTCATCTGCATTTGTAGTTGGTCGTTAGGAGATTTATCCACTGAAGGAATCAGTCTCCACGTTGTCTTTAGGTCGAACCTGAAGGGAACCTAAACTTTCGCTATGGCCCATGCACAGGCAGGCAAGAGCCACATGAGGATGCTGTCATTCACACATTTGCATCTTTCTGCCTGTCTGGCAACAGACTGCGTCTCTCCATTAGTTGGGGCCAGCCTGCAGTTGCCATGGATACTCTAGGTTCCAGGACAGAATAGGCATCGCTTGTTTAAGACACAATTAATATCAAAGGATTAGAGGCACAAAGTTTCTGCTTTCTCATAGAAAGCAGAAAATAGATTTTCTTAGAGGCATTTTAATTCCTGGAAGATAGCCTCATTACCTACCCTCCTCAATGGCCTCTGTGACCTTGTCTCCATCCTTGGAGAGGTACAGGTTGGTCAAGTAGGCCTTTAAATAGCCAATGGGGCTCTGTCCTCCAGTCATACAGAATCGCTCAATGGTCAAATCTGTCAGGGACAGGGAACAACATAAATCTGTCAGAACCCCAGATTGGCTTGCAGCCAAAGGTCACTGCTGATATCCATTATAAACAGGGTTATAAACGTTAAAACCAGCCTATTTTGTCAAAACAGTAGTATTATTTACATTGTGTCCTATAACCATAGACATATAATTACTATTATCATTGCTCAATGTACGTATCTACATAATTGCATATAAAGTAGTACAGTGTCTGAGAGTAAACCCATCCATCCATCATCCATCCATCATCTTCCGCTTATCCGGGGCCGGGTCGCGGGGGCAGCAGTCTAAGCAGAGATGCCCAGACTTCCCTCTCCCCAGACACTTCCTCCAGCTCTTCCGGGGGGACACTGAGGCGTTCCCAGGCCAGCCGGGAGACATAGTCCCTTCAGCGTGTCCTAGGTCTTCCCCGGGGTCTCCTCCCGGTGGGACGGGACCGGAACACCGTCCCAGGAAGGCGTTCCGGAGGCATCCGAAACAGATTCCCAAGCCACCTCAGCTGACCCCTCTCGATGTGAAGGAGCAGCGGCTCTACTCTGAGCTCCTCCCGGGTGACCGAGCTTCTCACCCAATCTCTAAGGGATCGCCCAGCCACTCATTTCGGCCGCCTGTACCCGGGATCTTGTCCTTTCGGTCATGACCCAAAGCTCATGACCATAGGTGAGAGTAGGAACGTAGATTGACTGGTAAATCGAGAGTTTCGCCTTGCGGCTCAGCTCTTTCTTCACCACGACAGACCGTTACATCGACCGCATTACTGCAGAAGCTGCACCGATCCGTCTGTCAATCTCCCATTCCATCCTTCCCTCACTCGTGAACAAGACCCCTAGATACTTAAACTCCTCCACTTGAGACAGGCACTCTCCACCAACCTGAAGAGGGCAAACAACCCTTTTCCGTCTGAGGACCATGGCCTCGGATTTGGAGGTACTGGTTTTCATCCCCACCGCTTCACAGTCGGCTGCAAACCGTCCAAGTGCATGCTGAAGGTCCTGGCTTGAAGGGGCCAACACGACAACATCATCCGCAAAGAGCAGAGACGAAATCGTGTGGTCCCCAAACCTGACACCCTCCAGCCCCTGGCTGCGCCTAGAAATTCTGTCCATAAAAATGACGAACAGAACCGGCGACAAAGGGCAGCCCTGCCAGAGTCCAACATGCACAGGGAACAAGTCTGACTTACTGCCGGCAATGCGGACCAAGCTCCTGCTTCAGTCGTACAGGGACCTGACAGCCCTTAGCAAAGGACCCAGGACCCCATATTCCCGAAGCACCCTCCAAAGGATGCCACGAGGGACACAGTCGAATGCCTTCTCCAAATCCACAAAACACATGTGGATTGGTTGGGCAAACTCCCATGAACCCTCCATCACCCTGTAGAGGGTATAGAGCTGGTCCAGTGTTCCACGGCCTGGACGAAAACCACACTGTTCCTCCTGAATCTGAGGTTCTACATCCCAGAGGTACTGTCCCCAACTGCCATGCGATGTTGCACTCGCGTGTCAGCCAAGACAGCCCCACAACATCCAGAGACTTGAGGTACTCAGGGCGGATCTCATCCACCCCCGGTGCCTTGCCACCGAGGAGTTTCTTGACAACCTCTGTGACTTCAGCCCGGGTGATGGAGGAGTCCACCTCTGAGCCCTCATCCTCTGCTTCCTCAATGGAAGACGTGACGGCGGGATTGAGGAGATCCTTGAAGTACTCCTCCCACCGCCCGACGACATCCCCAGTTGAGGTCAACAGCTGCCCACCTCTACTGTAAACAGCGTTGGTAGGGCACTGTTTCCCTCTCCTGAGGCGACGGATGGTTTGCCAGAATCTCTTCGAGGCCAGTCGATAGTCCTTCTCCATGGCCTCACTGAACTCCTCCCAGGCCCGAGTTTTTGCCTCCACAACCACCCGGGCTGCAGTCCGCTTTGCCTGTCGGTACCGGTCAGCTGCCTCAGGAGTCCCACAAGCCAACCAGGCCTGATAGGACTCCTTCTTCAACTTGACAGCATCCCTTACTTCCGGTGTCCACCACCGGGTTCGGGGATTGCTGCCTCGACAGGCACCGGAGACCTTATGGCCACAGCTCCGAGCGGCCGCTTCGATAATGGCGGTGGAGAACATGGTCCACTCGGACTCAATATCTCCAGCCTCCTTCGGGATCCAGTCGAAGCTCTGCCGGAGGTGGGAGTTAAAAATCTCTCTGACAGGAGACTCGGCCAGACGTTCCCAGCAGACCCTTACAGTACGCTTGGGCCTGCCGAGTCTGTCCAGCTTCCTCCCCCGCCATCGGATCCAACTCACCACCAGGTGGTGATCAGTTGACAGCTCCGCCCCTCTCTTCACCCGAGTGTCCAAGACCTACGGCCACAGGTCAGATGAAACGACAGCAAAGTCGATCATCGACCTGCGGCCTAGGGTGTCCTGGTGCCACGTGCACTGATGGATACCCTTATGCTTGAACATGGTGTTCGTTATGGACAAACTGTGACTAGCACAGAAGTCCAATAACTGAACACAGCTCGGGTTCAGATCAGGGGGGCCGTTCCTCCCAATCACGCCCCTCCAAGTGTCACTGTCATTGCCCACGTGGGTGTTGAAGTCCCCCAGTAGAACGATAGAGTCCCCAGTCGGAGCACTTTCCAGCACCCCTCCCAGAGACTCGAAGAAGGTTGGGTACTCTGCACTGCCGTTCGGCCCGTAGGCACAAACAACAGTGAGAGACCTATCCCCGACCCGTAGGCGCAGGGAAACGACCCTCTCGTTCACTGGGGTAAACTCCAACACATGGTGGCAGAGCTGGGGAGCTATAAGCAAACCCACACCAGCCCGCCACCTCTCACCATGGGCAACTCCAGAGTGGTGAAGAGTCCATCCTCTCTCAAGGAGTGTGGTTCCAGAGCCCAAGCTGTGCGTAGAGGTGATCCCGACTACCTCTAGTCGGAACCTCTCAACCTCACGCACGATCTCAGTCTCCTTCCCCGCCAGTGAGGTGACGTTCCACGTCCCTAGAGCTAGTTTCTGTATCCAGGGAACGGGTTGTCTAGGCCCCTGCCTTCGACTGACACCCGATCCTCTCCGCACCGGCCCCTTATGGTCCCTCCTGTGGGTGGTGAGCCCACGGGAAACCACTATGGTCAACAAACCATAGTGGTTAATACTGTAGATGAGACGTGGGCGTGGTTATTAGTCATCAGGACAATGTCAAACAGCTCCTCACTGTCTCACTGTCTGGGGAAGTGTCTGGGGAGAGGGAAGTCTGGGCATCCCTGCTTAGACTGCTGCCCCCGCAACCCGGCCCCGGATAAGCGGAAGATGATGCTATGCTATGCTATGCTCCTCACTGTCTGGGTAGAGCTTTCTCAGTCTGGAGTTCACTGTCATCAGAGCCTGGAGAGTGTGTGTGTGTGTTAAGGACATAATTGACATAGTAACTAGGAAGTGGTAATCCTGTAGCAAGCAGTGTGATGTCCTTTACGTTTATATCAGCTACAGTAATACAATTATTATGATACCATTTATAAATAACTACTTCAATAGCCAAACATGCTCAGAAGTAACCGTTGTGTCAAATACAGCTCTTCACGTGCTACGTGCTGAGTACCTGATTAATGTGCCCACAAGTCATCTATATTTACAGGGGTTCTCAACTCCAAGCCTGGGGATCCAGACTACTGCTTGTTTTCTATCCTGCCTGATAGTTCATTGAATTCACCTAGTGTTTCAAGTCTAAATTAGTCAATATTTAGAAGGCTAGAATGGAAAGGCCTGGAGTTGATCTATAACGTCATAGTGGAAAAACAAGATGAACCTGATAGTCATGCATTTTCAGTATCTGACAAAAGTGAGTACACCCCTCATATTTAAATACATCTTTTCATGTGACAAAAATGAGGAAATGACACTTTGTTACAATGTAGCTCTGCCAATGCTCCAAAACTGTAGAACAGTCTACAACTCCACATCCGCTCTGCCCCATCCTTGCCTATATTCAAAAAGCACCTTAAAACCTTTCTTTTCAATAAGTCCTTTGATCCCTAACCCCCAAGTCCCCCCTCCCCCCTCACATGTTAATTGACCTTGGGTATTATGAAAGGCGCTAAATAAGTATTGTCACGGTGTGGGTGTAGTGGAGTGCGTCGAAAAAAGGCGAGCCAAACGCAGGGAGCCGATGAACGTTTCTTGTATTGAACACAGTGAAAAGACACGCAAAACAAAAGCGCACAGTAGAGTCAAAGAACAATACCACACAAAGATACCCAGAAACACAGGAACTTATATATGCGATCTAATGAGGGAATGCACTATTATTTTCCAGCCCTGCCTTAACGCTCTTTGGCATGTTGTTCACCAGAGCTTCACAGGTTGCCTCTGGAGTCCTCTTCCAGTCCTTCATGACGACATCACGGAGCTGGTGGATGTTAGAGACCTTGCGCTCCTCCACCTTCCGTTTGAGGATGCCCAACAGATGCTCAATAGGGTTTTGGTCTGGAGACATGCTTGGCCAGTCCATCACCTTTACCCTCAGCTTCTTGAGCAAGGCATTGGTCATCTTGGAGGTGTGTTTAGGGTCGATATCATGTTGGAATATTGCCTTGGGGACCAGTCTCTGAAGGGAGGGGATCATGCTCTGACTTTATTAATGGTTTACAAATGCATTGACTAACAGAGCGTAGTGTCATTTGTTCATGTTGACAAAGGACAGAAACACATGTCGTTTTTTGCAAGAACACACAGTTTGTACTGTAATTTGTTTAGGTTGATACAGGATATCCATTCATGTACATTTCCTAGTTGTTTGCATGAACAATAACATAAATAATATTGTAACTATTCATAATAAAATCACATTGAAAACATTTTATATAAAGAAGGCTAGATAGTGATCGATTAACTAATTTCCTTAATACATGTCAACACAAATATAACATGGTTGAGCAGGTTAGCAAACACTTGACTGGAGCTAGCATACAGCTAACTGGAGCCAGCTAATAACCAACCAAAGCCAGCAAGGAACAAGGAACTAACTAATCGATGACCCTTACAGTACAACGATTGCAAAGTTCCTAAACAATACAGTTACAAAATTATATTATTCCTAGGGATATTGTCAGGAGTGTTGTTTTCGCTACAATACCACGTCACTGTCATCAGAGCCTGGAGAGTGTGTGTGTGTGTTAAGGACATAATTGACATAGTAACTAGGAAGTGGTAATCCTGTAGCAAGCAGTGTGATGTCCTTTACGTTTATATCAGCTACAGTAATACAATTATTATGATACCATTTATAAATAACTACTTCAATAGCCAAACATGCTCAGAAGTAACCGTTGTGTCAAATACAGCTCTTCACGTGCTACGTGCTGAGTACCTGATTAATGTGCCCACAAGTCATCTATATTTACAGGGGTTCTCAACTCCAAGCCTGGGGATCCAGACTACTGCTTGTTTTCTATCCTGCCTGATAGTTCATTGAATTCACCTAGTGTTTCAAGTCTAAATTAGTCAATATTTAGAAGGCTAGAATGGAAAGGCCTGGAGTTGATCTATAACGTCATAGTGGAAAAACAAGATGAACCTGATAGTCATGCATTTTCAGTATCTGACAAAAGTGAGTACACCCCTCATATTTAAATACATCTTTTCATGTGACAAAAATGAGGAAATGACACTTTGTTACAATGTAGCTCTGCCAATGCTCCAAAACTGTAGAACAGTCTACAACTCCACATCCGCTCTGCCCCATCCTTGCCTATATTCAAAAAGCACCTTAAAACCTTTCTTTTCAATAAGTCCTTTGATCCCTAACCCCCAAGTCCCCCCTCCCCCCTCACTTGTTAATTGACCTTGGGTATTATGAAAGGCGCTAAATAAGTATTGTCACGGTGTGGGTGTAGTGGAGTGCGTCGAAAAAAGGCGAGCCAAACGCAGGGAGCCGATGAACGTTTCTTGTATTGAACACAGTGAAAAGACACGCAAAACAAAAGCGCACAGTAGAGTCAAAGAACAATACCACACAAAGATACCCAGAAACACAGGAACTTATATATGCGATCTAATGAGGGAATGCACTATTATTTTCCAGCCCTGCCTTAACGCTCTTTGGCATGTTGTTCACCAGAGCTTCACAGGTTGCCTCTGGAGTCCTCTTCCAGTCCTTCATGACGACATCACGGAGCTGGTGGATGTTAGAGACCTTGCGCTCCTCCACCTTCCGTTTGAGGATGCCCCACAGATGCTCAATAGGGTTTTGGTCTGGAGACATGCTTGGCCAGTCCATCACCTTTACCCTCAGCTTCTTGAGCCAGGCATTGGTCATCTTGGAGGTGTGTTTAGGGTCGATATCATGTTGGAATATTGCCTTGGGGACCAGTCTCTGAAGGGAGGGGATCATGCTCTGACTTTATTAATGGTTTACAAATGCATTGACTAACAGAGCGTAGTGTCATTTGTTCATGTTGACAAAGGACAGAAACACATGTCGTTTTTTGCAAGAACACACAGTTTGTACTGTAATTTGTTTAGGTTGATACAGGATATCCATTCATGTACATTTCCTAGTTGTTTGCATGAACAATAACATAAATAATATTGTAACTATTCATAATAAAATCACATTGAAAACATTTTATATAAAGAAGGCTAGATAGTGATCGATTAACTAATTTCCTTAATACATGTCAACACAAATATAACATGGTTGAGCAGGTTAGCAAACACTTGACTGGAGCTAGCATACAGCTAACTGGAGCCAGCTAATAACCAACCAAAGCCAGCAAGGAACAAGGAACTAACTAATCGATGACCCTTACAGTACAACGATTGCAAAGTTCCTAAACAATACAGTTACAAAATTATATTATTCCTAGGGATATTGTCAGGAGTGTTGTTTTCGCTACAATACCACGTCACTGTCATCAGAGCCTGGAGAGTGTGTGTGTGTGTTAAGGACATAATTGACATAGTAACTAGGAAGTGGTAATCCTGTAGCAAGCAGTGTGATGTCCTTTACGTTTATATCAGCTACAGTAATACAATTATTATGATACCATTTATAAATAACTACTTCAATAGCCAAACATGCTCAGAAGTAACCGTTGTGTCAAATACAGCTCTTCACGTGCTACGTGCTGAGTACCTGATTAATGTGCCCACAAGTCATCTATATTTACAGGGGTTCTCAACTCCAAGCCTGGGGATCCAGACTACTGCTTGTTTTCTATCCTGCCTGATAGTTCATTGAATTCACCTAGTGTTTCAAGTCTAAATTAGTCAATATTTAGAAGGCTAGAATGGAAAGGCCTGGAGTTGATCTATAACGTCATAGTGGAAAAACAAGATGAACCTGATAGTCATGCATTTTCAGTATCTGACAAAAGTGAGTACACCCCTCATATTTAAATACATCTTTTCATGTGACAAAAATGAGGAAATGACACTTTGTTACAATGTAGCTCTGCCAATGCTCCAAAACTGTAGAACAGTCTACAACTCCACATCCGCTCTGCCCCATCCTTGCCTATATTCAAAAAGCACCTTAAAACCTTTCTTTTCAATAAGTCCTTTGATCCCTAACCCCCAAGTCCCCCCTCCCCCCTCACTTGTTAATTGACCTTGGGTATTATGAAAGGCGCTAAATAAGTATTGTCACGGTGTGGGTGTAGTGGAGTGCGTCGAAAAAAGGCGAGCCAAACGCAGGGAGCCGATGAACGTTTCTTGTATTGAACACAGTGAAAAGACACGCAAAACAAAAGCGCACAGTAGAGTCAAAGAACAATACCACACAAAGATACCCAGAAACACAGGAACTTATATATGCGATCTAATGAGGGAATGCACTATTATTTTCCAGCCCTGCCTTAACGCTCTTTGGCATGTTGTTCACCAGAGCTTCACAGGTTGCCTCTGGAGTCCTCTTCCAGTCCTTCATGACGACATCACGGAGCTGGTGGATGTTAGAGACCTTGCGCTCCTCCACCTTCCGTTTGAGGATGCCCCACAGATGCTCAATAGGGTTTTGGTCTGGAGACATGCTTGGCCAGTCCATCACCTTTACCCTCAGCTTCTTGAGCCAGGCATTGGTCATCTTGGAGGTGTGTTTAGGGTCGATATCATGTTGGAATATTGCCTTGGGGACCAGTCTCTGAAGGGAGGGGATCATGCTCTGACTTTATTAATGGTTTACAAATGCATTGACTAACAGAGCGTAGTGTCATTTGTTCATGTTGACAAAGGACAGAAACACATGTCGTTTTTTGCAAGAACACACAGTTTGTACTGTAATTTGTTTAGGTTGATACAGGATATCCATTCATGTACATTTCCTAGTTGTTTGCATGAACAATAACATAAATAATATTGTAACTATTCATAATAAAATCACATTGAAAACATTTTATATAAAGAAGGCTAGATAGTGATCGATTAACTAATTTCCTTAATACATGTCAACACAAATATAACATGGTTGAGCAGGTTAGCAAACACTTGACTGGAGCTAGCATACAGCTAACTGGAGCCAGCTAATAACCAACCAAAGCCAGCAAGGAACAAGGAACTAACTAATCGATGACCCTTACAGTACAACGATTGCAAAGTTCCTAAACAATACAGTTACAAAATTATATTATTCCTAGGGATATTGTCAGGAGTGTTGTTTTCGCTACAATACCACGTCACTGTCATCAGAGCCTGGAGAGTGTGTGTGTGTGTTAAGGACATAATTGACATAGTAACTAGGAAGTGGTAATCCTGTAGCAAGCAGTGTGATGTCCTTTACGTTTATATCAGCTACAGTAATACAATTATTATGATACCATTTATAAATAACTACTTCAATAGCCAAACATGCTCAGAAGTAACCGTTGTGTCAAATACAGCTCTTCACGTGCTACGTGCTGAGTACCTGATTAATGTGCCCACAAGTCATCTATATTTACAGGGGTTCTCAACTCCAAGCCTGGGGATCCAGACTACTGCTTGTTTTCTATCCTGCCTGATAGTTCATTGAATTCACCTAGTGTTTCAAGTCTAAATTAGTCAATATTTAGAAGGCTAGAATGGAAAGGCCTGGAGTTGATCTATAACGTCATAGTGGAAAAACAAGATGAACCTGATAGTCATGCATTTTCAGTATCTGACAAAAGTGAGTACACCCCTCATATTTAAATACATCTTTTCATGTGACAAAAATGAGGAAATGACACTTTGTTACAATGTAGCTCTGCCAATGCTCCAAAACTGTAGAACAGTCTACAACTCCACATCCGCTCTGCCCCATCCTTGCCCATATTCAAAAAACACCTTAAAACCTTTCTTTTCAATAAGTCCTTTGATCCCTAACCCCCAAGTCCCCCCTCCCCCCTCACTTGTTAATTGACCTTGGGTATTATGAAAGGCGCTATATAAGTATTGTCACGGTGTGGGTGTAGTGGAGTGCGTCGAAAAAAGGCGAGCCAAACGCAGGGAGCCGATGAACGTTTCTTGTATTGAACACAGTGAAAAGACACGCAAAACAAAAGCGCACAAGCGTGCATCTGTATACTCCAGTAGAGTCAAAGGACATAGAACAATACCACACAAAGATACCCAGAAACACAGGAACTTATATATGCCGTCTAATGAGGGAATGCACTATTATTTTCCAGCCCTGCCTTAACGCTCTTTGGCATGTTGTTCACCAGAGCTTCACAGGTTGCCTCTGGAGTCCTCTTCCAGTCCTTCATGACGACATCACGGAGCTGGTGGATGTTAGAGACCTTGCGTTCCTCCACCTTCCGTTTGAGGATGCCCCACAGATGCTCAATAGGGTTTTGGTCTGGAGACATGCTTGGCCAGTCCATCACCTTTACCCTCAGCTTCTTGAGCAAGGCATTGGTCATCTTGGAGGTGTGTTTAGGGTCAATATCATGTTTGAATATTGCCCTGGGGACCAGTCTCTGAAGGGAGGAGATCATGCTCTGCTTCAGTATGTCACAGTACTTGTTGGCATTCATGGTTTCCTCAATGAACTGTAGCTCTCCAGTGCCGGCAGCACTCATGCAGCCCCAGACCATGACACTCCCACCACCATGCTTGACAGTAGGCAAGAGACACTTGTCTTTGTACCCCTCACCTGGTTGTGGCCACTCACGCTTGACACCATCTGAAACAAATAAATGTATCTTGGTCTCATCAGACCACTGGACATGGTTCCAGTAATCCATGTGCATAATCTGCTTGTCTTCAGCAAACTGTTTGCAGGCTTTCTTGTGCATCTTCTTTAAAAGAGGCTTCCTTCTGGGACGAGAGCCATGCAGACCAATTTGATGCAGTGTGCGGCGTATGGTCTGAGCACTGACAGGATTACCCCCCACACCTTCAACCTCTGCAGCAATGCTGGCAGCACTCATACGTCTATTCCCTAAAGACATCCTCTGGATATTTCGTTGAGCATGTGCACTCAATTTCTTTGGTCGACCATGGTGAGGCCTGTTCTGAGTGGAACCTGTCCTGTTAAACTGCTATAGGGTCTTGGCCACCGTGCTGCAGCTCAGTTTCAGGGTCTTGGAAATCTTCTTATAGCCTAGACCATCTTTATGTAGAGCAACAATTCTTTTTTTCGGATCCTCAGAGAGTTCTTTGCCATGAGGTGCTATGTTGAACTTCCGGTGACCAGTATGAGGGAGTGTGAGAGCGATAACACCAAATTTAACACACCTGCTCCCTATTTACACCTGAGACTTTGCAACACTAAAGAGTCACATGACACCAGGGAGGCAAAATGGCTATTTGGGCCCAATTTGGACATCATCATCATCATCTACCGCTTATCCGGGGCCGGGTCGCGGGGGCAGCAGTCTAAGCAGGGATGCCCAGACCTCCCTCTCCCCAGACACTTCCTCCAGCTCTTCCGGGGGGACACCGAGGCGTTCCCAGGCCAGCCTGGAGACATAGTCCCTCCAGCGTGTCCTAGGTCTTTCCCCGGGGTCTCCTCCCCCAATTTGGACATTTCCACACAATTTTGTTGTCAGCGGTTTAGACATTAATGGCTGTGTGTTGAGTTATTTTGAGGGGACAGCAAATTTACACTGTTATACAAACTGTACGCTCACTACTTCACATTGTAGCAAAGTGTCATTTCTTCAGTGTTGTCACAAGAAAAGAAATACTCAAATATTTACAAAAATGTGAGGGGTGTACTCACTTTTTTGAGATACTATATGTACAATCTGTACCAGTGCGAAATATTGGCTACTCGAATTCACAGCAAAAAACTATTGCTGAAGGCATTACAGTTTGTGGTAACACTTTATTTGAAGGGGTGTGCATAAGAGTGACATGACACTGTCATGATACTGTCATCACCATGACATGATACATGAAGGAATAATTATGAATGTTTTATGCAAGGTTGATGTTTGTAATGTGTTTGTTGTGACAACATGACATAACTGAGACAACATAACCAGCTAATGTCTTTTTTTATGACAACTTGACTTTAACTAGGACAACATAACCTGTCAGTGTCTTTGTTATGACATCTTGACAGTAACCAAGACAACATAACCTGTCATAAACATGGGCCTAATTATCAAACTTGAAGAAACTATTTAGCCAGTATTCTGTCTGCCATAAAAGGAACTTTGCTGATCCTGAGACTGGTGCTCATACTCAGGATCGGGGAATATGCTCATACTCAGCATATTCAGCGTGCATGGCAGAAATACAAATTGGAAATATGTAGTCATAGAGGTAATTGCACTCCTGAGTCACTGAAGATTCACCTCAAAATGATAGAGTGGCATTACTGGTTATACATTCTCCATTATGATGGTGTCTTGAACAGTTCATATTGAACGACACTTACAACGGTTGGCCTACAGAGGCAGTTTGACATGGTGTTTTAGCGCAAACAACACTCCTGACAATATCCCTAGGAATAATATAATTTTGTAACTGTATTGTTTAGGAACTTTGCAATCGTTGTACTGTAAGGGTCATCGATTAGTTAGTTCCTTGTTCCTTGCTGGCTTTGGTTGGTTATTAGCTGGCTCCAGTTAGCTGTATGCTAGCTCCAGTCAAGTGTTTGCTAACCTGCTCAACCATGTTATATTTGTGTTGACACGTATTAAGGAAATTAGTTAAACGATCACTATCTAGCCTTCTTTATATAAAATGTTTTCAATGTGATTTTATTATGAATAGTTACAATATTATTTATGGTATTGTTCATGCAAACAACTAGGTACTGTACATGAATGGATATGCTGTATCAACCTAAACAAATTACAGTACAAACTGTGTTCTTGCAAAAAACGACATGTGTTTATGTCCTTTGTCAACATGAACAAATGACACTACACTCTGTTAGTCAAAACATTTGTAAACCATTAATAAAGTAACGGTTATCATTATTAACCGTTTGTTCATGTGTTGTTCTTCATTGTTCATCACTTTTCATCATTCGTTCAAGCAAGGTAACTACTGCATTTGTTAATTATTGTTTATGTACCCTTATCGGAAAGTGTTCCTAAAAAAACAATAAAGGAAATGGGTTAGTTACCGGGAATGTAAGTCCGGTTATATGAGTGGAGCTCCGCCTCCTAGGTGGGCACGTTTGCCCCTATATAGAACCTGTGAGCCCAGAGAATGCGCTCCCGAGTTTAGTCAGCATAACTGGTGTGACAGCAGGGCATCGGGTCTAGGGGGCTCCGCTCCACTCATACAATGGGAGTTACATTCCCGATAACTAACGTTATATGTCTTGGAGCTCCGCCCTCTAGAGGGGCTTTGCTCCTAGTTACCCACCCGGGAATCAGAATAACAGATAAACAGCTGGGGAGTCAGTGTGATAGACCTGGGGCGCTCCACGTACACAGCCAGAGTGCGTACCGGGCCCAGACGGTGGAGCCTCTCATCCTCCTCATGTACGTGCGTTGGGGGAAAGAAGGCCGGTAATTCGGTAACTCTAGATCGAAAAGAGCTGATGATAACCTTAGGTACGAAGGACGGGTTAGGTCTCAGCATAGCGCAGCCTAAATTCTCTCTGATAGCCAGACAGCCTAGGCACACAGAGATCGCTCACTTACTTAGCAGAGCACAAAGCGAGGAGCAAGGCAGTCTTAAGGGAGATCAACTTAAGAGAACACTGTTGTTAGGGCTCGAATGGGGGTTCACAAAGGTCGCCCAGCACCTTAGCATCCTGGATAGTGCAGACCACCGCAGCAGATACAGCGCTACAGCGCTGCGGGTGAAATGCTTAAAGGAGACCCCGAGGCCAAGGGAAGTGCGCAAATGCCCATAGAGAGCACCACGGGGTATCTCCAATATTCCAGGTCCGCTTGCAGGTATGCTGGCAGAGACAAGATCCGGTTCCGATTGCGCACTTGGTAGACCCGTTGGCAAGCGAACCAGGTCTGCAGGCTGCGCATGTGCCGTAAGCCCAGAGGGACCACTGCGTGCGCTGCCGCGGTCATGCCCAACAGGGTCATGACGGCCCAAACCGAACCTCTACAGTGCGGACGGCACATATTGAGGGCAGAGAGCAGATCAAGAGCCCGCGTGTCTGAAATGCGCGCCTTCATTGTGCACGTGTCCATGACCAGATCCAAGTAAAAAACCTGCTGGTGCTGGACTCTGAACTTTCTTTTTCCAATTAACAGCGAGTCCCAATTGCATGAGAAGGGACACCACTCGGAGGGTATGTATCCAGGCAGGTGGTACAGGTCTCTTCATATTTTGTCTTAGTTAATATCAAGTTGTCATATAACAAAGACATTGGTAGGTTGGGTTGACTCAGTTAAGGTCAAGTTGTCATAATAAAGACATCACAAACAATGTCAACCTTGCATAAAAAATGACAATCAACCGAATGGCACCTAATGACAACATTCATCAACATTCATAATGATTCCTTCATGTGTCATGTCATGTTTATGACAGTATCATGACAATGCCATGTCACTCTTATGCACACCCATTCAAATAAAGTGTTACTTAGTTTGTTTTGGTTTTGGCAATGTAGAGTAACTGAATATACAGTATGACTTTTTCAGTTAACCCTACACTTTGACACTGAGGTAACAGACGGTCATCAATCTCTGTCTTTATTAACCTACCTTCACTAGAGGAAACGCTACCCCTTACTTATAAGGCTCAGTCTTATGCTCCTGTTGATAGGCCACATACTTTTCTAGCCCCTCTTCCTCATAGATCTTCTGCTCTGCATCCATGTTGAATAGGGTGCGAGAGGAGACCGCGATGGTAACCGCATACTGGGGTTTGGGCTATTTTGAAAAAATAAATGTCGATAAATAGGCCATTAAAGCTGAGATGAAAAAATAGACTAGTATCCGTATAGACACTTTTTTTTATATGTAAGACGCAAACACGAACTGCAAATAATAGCCTACCACTTACGGGTCTAGGTTTCTTGGATTTTAAATTGACAAAACCTACTTTTGCTGTTGCCCAGTCCTTGTCATCTCCAGCGTCCGTTGCTGTTGGATTCGTTGTTTTGATTTAATTCATATTGAGATTTGGATGTAAACTGGGCGTTTTAGGTGTAGTTACGTAAATCTGGTAATGCTATTAAACCCAGGAGACCCAGTCAAGTTCACGGAAATGTTTGAGATTGTCTAATCTCTTAAACAGCGGTTGCTGTCCATTTCAGCACCACTTCGTTTATACCATAGTTGCCACAACATCACTGAATCTTTGCGCATACTCTTCAGCATCTTGCTTGCTAGACTACAGCACAAGCTTAAAGAATACAGAATGTTCTATAGATATCTATCTTCTGAATACATTGTACAGTCACTAAGCATTATACCTATGTCCCATGTAAGGCATATGAGTACAACAATAACACTTTTTTCATTTGAGTAAATATTAGCCATCATTTGAGTAAATGATGGATAAAATATGTTATATGCCTTATATTACTGTTTAATGTATTTTCCATACATTATGTGATGTGTAAAAAATATTTGTATTAAATTTATCATATTAATAATGACAATATTGAAATTATGTGGTTATTAATTATTAATTTGACCAATTCTGGAATGTTCCATGTTTTTGCTTTTGAATGCTCTTTATTAGTTATTGCTTAGAATAATTTGTAATAAGGCCGATACACAGTAATTAGCGGGCTTCCGGATTGCACGTGGCTAAACAAGGTGCTTAGATCATTGTGTATAAATACACGCCCATTTAGACTCTCTCTTAAACATTTCCAGGAACTTGACTGCGTCAGCTGGGTTTAATAGCATTACGGAAAAACTCCACCAAATTAACGTCCAGTTTACATCCAAATCTCAATATGAATGAAATCCAACCAACGAATTCAACAACAACGGACGCTGGAGATGACAAGGACTGTGCAACAGCAAAAGTAGGTTTTGTCAATTTAAAATCAAAGGAACCCGACCCGTAGGTGGTTATTATTGCAGTTATTTTTTGCAGTTCGTGTTTGCGTCTTACCTATATAAAAAAAGTGTCTATACGGATACTAGTCTATTTGTTCATCTCGGCTTTAATGGCCTATTTATCGAAATTTTTCTTGCGACTATTCATTTTTTCCAAAAAAACAAACAGTATGCGGTTACCATCGCGGTCTCCTCTCGCACCCTATTCAACATGGATGTGGAGCAGAAGATCTATGAGGAAGAGGGGCTCGAAAAGTATGGGGCCTATCAACAGGAGCATGAGACTGAGCCTTTTAAGCAAGGGGTAGCGTTTCCTCTAGTGAAGGTAGGTTAATAAAGACAGAGATTGATGACCCTTTGTTACCTGAGTGCCAAAGTGTTGGGTTAACTGAAAAAGTCATATATATTCAGTTACTCTACATTGCCAAAACCAAAATAAACTAAGTAACACTTTATTTGAATGGGTGTGCATAAGAGTGACATGACATTGTCATGATACTGTCATAAACATGACATGACACATGAATGAATCATTATGAACGTTGATGAATGTTGTCATTAGGTGCCATTCGTTTGATTGTCATTTTTTATGCAAGGTTGACATTGTTTGTGATGTCTTTATTATGACAACTTGACCTTAACTGAGTCAACCCAACCTATCAATGTCTTTGAATATGACAACTTGATATTAACTAAGACAAAATATGAAGAGACCTGTACCACCTGCCTGATGGAAGGAGGGCAAACAGTTTGTGGCATGGGTGTGAAGAAACTATTTAGCTTTATGTGTTAGCATTAAAAACAACTGTCATATGTGGTTGGTTTTGACATTGGTCATCATGAGACCATTATAATTGTGTCATGAATATTTTCCATGAACGCATCTACAGTGGTACAATTTGGACTTGTCATAAAGATGTCATGAAGTGTTATAACACTGTCAAATGCTTTCATAATGGTGTCATGGATATTTTTCTTGACTGCAACTACAGTGGTACAATTAGGACTTGTCATAAAGATGTTTCGAAATGTTATAACACTGTCAAATGCTTTTATAATGGTGTCATAAATATTTTCCTAGACCTCAAGTACAGTGGTACAATTTGGACTTGTCATTAAGTTTGTCAAATGCTGTCATACAATTGCAATTAAGTCTGTCAAATGCTTTTAAATACCTTAACAAAAGCAAGTTATATGTCATGGAGCTCTGCCGCCTAGAGGGGCTTTAGCTCCTAGTGGTTTACCATTGAAGCTTTAGCGGCCGTACTGAAAACTCATTATGCCAGATGGGACAGCCAATCAGGACACGCCTGCCCCTATATAGGACCCGTGAGCCCAGAAAACACACTCCCTTTTATATTCATCAAGCTGAGTTACAACTGATTACTCTCTTCAGCCTGATCATTTTTGTCGTCGGCATTCTTCAGCCCGACATCTCCGCCATGAAGATATTTTAGCTGCTTTCTGGCGTTGCCTTGAATTGGTGCCGGAACAGGACTTGCACAGGTCGTGTGTTTCCTGCCTGCGACCAACCCCCTGGCTTGCTCCTCCTGCACCACTTTGTCCCTCTCTACACGTGTAGAGAGGACACACTTCTTCGAGGAGGATATCGACCTCTTCGCTGTGCTGGACTCCATTGGAGACAACGACTCCAATTAGATATCTGAGGACGAGGAGGAATGTCCTACGCAGAGCCCGACTCCTCTGACACAGAAGGACTCGCTCCCTCCCCACGAGGGGTGTGGTGGCGTTTCTCCTGCTCCTCCCTCTCTCCCGGGAGACCTAGTGGACGACCTCTCCTCTGCCGAGAGCCGAATGGTTGGACGAGAGCCGAATGGTTAGCGCTCTCGGCTCTTGTCCCGTGGAACCGAGTTTGCCAGCCCGGCTCCTCTTTTTCTCACTGTCCTCCTTGGGCCGCGTCTCTTCCTCTCCCGCTGGCTCGATCAAACGATCTGACTGCGTTATCTAATTCAGTTTCGCCCTTACAACAGTGTTGTCTTAAGTTGATCTCCCTTAAGACTGCCTTGCTCCTCGCTTTAACACACACACTCTCCAGGCTATGATGACAGTGAACTCCAGACTGAGAAACCTCTACCCGGACAGTAAGGAGCTGTTTGACATTGTCCTGATGACTAATAACCACGCCCAAGTCGGTGTCCGTCTCATCCACAGTATTACCCACTACGGTTTGTTGACCACGCCTACACTCAGATACTGTACTACTTTATATGCAATTATGTAGATACGTACATTGAGCAATGATAATAGTAATTATATGTCTATGGTTATAGGACACATTTGTTTCATAATGTAAATAGTACTTATTTGTTTTGACAAAATAGGCTGGTTTTAATGTTTACAACCCTGTTTTTAATGGATATCAGCAGTGATCTTTGGTTGCCAGCCTGATAATGTCACATTTTTATGGGGTTCGGACAGATTTATGTTGTTCCCTCTCCCTGACAGATTTGACCATTGAGCGATTCTGTATGACTGGAGGACAGAGCCCCATTGGCTATTTGAAGGCCTACTTGACCAACCTGTACCTCTCCAAGGATGGAGACAAGGTCAGAGAGGCCATTGAGGAGGGTAGGTAATGAGGCTATCTTCCAGGAATTAAACTGGTTTAGCATGTATGTACAACCCTGTTTGCAAAAAAGTTTGGACGCTGCGTAAAATTCAGATAAAATCAGAATGCAAAGATGTGCAAATCAAATGTTGAAACTGAGAAATGTTATTGTTTTTGGAAAAATACATGCCCATTTTGAATTTTATGCCAGCAACATGTTTCAGAAAAGTTGGGAAGGGGAACGTTTACCACTGTGTTGCATAACCTCTTCTTTTATCAATACTCTGTAAGCGTTTGGGAACTAAGGAGACCAACTGCTGTAGTATTGAAAGTCAAATCTATTCCCATTCTTGTTTGATATAGGATTTCAGCTGCTCAACAGTTCAGGGTCTCCTTTGTCATATTTTTCGTTTCATAACATGCCAAATGTTTTCAATAGGGGACAGGTCTGGACTGTAAACAGGCCAGTTTAGCACCTGGACTCTTTTACTACAGAGCCATGTTGTTGTAATAAGTGCAGAATGTGGTTTGGAACTGTATTGCTGAAATAAGCAAGACCTTCCCTGAAAAAGATGCTGTCTGGATGGCAGCATATATTGCTCCAAAACCTGTATTTATATTTCAGCATTAATGGTGCCTTCACAGATGTTCAAGTCACCCATGCCATGTGCACTAATGCACCCCCATACCATCACAGATGCTAGCTTTTGAACTGTGCACTGATAACAAGCCGGATGGTCCCTCTCCTCTTTAGCTCGGAGGATGTGGCGTCCATGATTCCCAAAATGTATTTCAAATTTTGATTTGTCAGACCCATAGACTGTAAAAAAAATGGACGACGCCCCTTCGCTCTTTTCCATTGGTGAAAACTGAAGCCGCCAGTGTCCCGATATGGCGCTGACATCTTGGATTTGCGTCTGCGCAGATAGCGATCTTGGGACCAGTTCTGTGCAGTAGTTATGCGCAATAGCGAGCAGGAAGTAAAGCCATAAAGCCGCAAAATCAACGGCCCCACCCCTGTGCCCCGCCCTCACTCTCCCTCACAGAATGCGCATACCGTAATCAATCGCAAGCACACGCTGCACTGTTTTGGAAGTGGAGTCCTGCTCCTGTGAACTCTGTCTGCTCCGTTCCACTCCAACCTCATTAAAATAAGGTAAATACAAGTAGCCTACTAACCACACATTTAAACAGAGTTCAATCAAGTCCAAGTACAGTACAACCTTTGCTTGTTAAACCTAGACGATATGTTATAGCCTAACTTACATCATGTTTAACCTTAATTTAGAATAGGCCTAATACAAAAATAATTGGTAACTTCTAGCTAACGATCACCTGCTAGCTATTAACATGGCTATTAACAAGGCTTGTTGTCTTTTAGTTAACGTTAGCTAGCCCATAACATTTATTTACTAATTAAATAGCTTATAAATTTAACTTACCGAAAAAAATTCAAAGATCGATTGGAAATGCCAGATCGGTTAGCACAATCTACTGCAGAACAACCCATTATGTCCGTGTGAAATTATATCAATTATAGAAATTTAGAGATTAAATTTAAAGCTCCAATCTCCTTAGTCCTCCGAAGATCGCGAAAAAAGCCTGTTGGCGCTTCAGTGGCTCCTCGGCTCAGATAGCTGTCAATCATGACGTCACACCACCGTTTTTAGAGCATTAAATAACTTACTAAAAACCAACTTATTTTAAAAACATACTCTTGAATTTACATTAGCGTGATACAAACTACAGTAAATGACAAAAACCAGCTTCGGAAAAAAGATATTTGAAGGGTAATTTAATTGTTTAGTCTCGCGGTCCATTGAATAACATGGGGAGGCGGGGTTTATGATCTATACTAGGACCACTCACCAGGGAGCGATCGAGACGTTTCAGGGCTTGTGCGGCACGCTTGATCAGACCACAGGACAGTTTTGCACTTCTCCTCCATCTATCTTAAATGAGCTTGGGCCCAGAGAAGGTGGTGGCATTTCTGGATCTTGTTTTATATCTTGTTGATATTACCTGGTTTCTTCTTTGCATGGTAGGATTTTAGCTTGCATTTATGGATGCGGCGATATACTGTGTTCACAGACAATCGTTTTCTGAAGTGTTCCTGAGCCCATGCAGTCTATTACAGAATTGGGTCGGTTTTTAATGCAGTGCCGCCTGAGGGCCCGATATTTCACAGCCATCCGGCCTTGTCCCTTGTGTACAGAGATTTGTCCGGATTCTCTAAATCTTTTAATGATATTATGTACTGTAGACGATGAGATCCCCAAACTCTTTGGAATTTTACGTAGAGAAACATTACTCTTAAATTGTTGCACTATTTGCTGTGCAGTCTTTCACAGAGTAGTTAACCCCTCCCTATCTTTACTTTTGAAAGAATCATCCTCTCAGGGATGCTCTTTTTTTACATAATCGTGTTGTTTGATTTTCCACCAGGTTTTGTTTTAGCATTACACAACTTTTTTGTGTTGTTAGGTGTCTTTGTACTATTTTCTATTGAATATAAGGTTTAAATGATTCTGTTTTTCATTACATTTTTCCCATCTTCCCATCTTTTTTGGGAACGGGGTTGTAACTCCGTTGTAAACAGGGTCGTAACATTCCCAATCTGTCAGTTCACATTTTGGAGACACTTTATAGGTATTAAGATATAATTAATTGTGATGGAGTTCTAATTTATACATTTCATACTGTCAGTACGTCCCTTGTCTCTTATTTCTTCCTGCAAAATTAACTAAGCAGTATTGTGCAAGTTCACTGCTTTGCTGCATTCGCTGCTTCTGTTTTCAGGATTGGTTATTTCCAGGTCCAGGTAGGGTATGCTAGCATCATTTGTGTCATTCTGTCACCAACATCCTGTGACCTGTGTGGGTCAGAGTATGAAATTCATCCTGCAAGACTGTGACAGTTTTCTCCTCTACCTGATCTACCAGAGGATGTTGACCTTGTCCTATCCTGGTAAACCCACTAACTAGTATTGTGTTGGCTGCCATTCTCCATTGCTAACTTATCTTCTGTCAAGTTATCCTCCACTGTTCTGCTCATTACCGAGGCCATTGGCTACTAGTCCTTCGGTTATTTAAGCTCGATCGGGTTTGGGGCCTGTATAGCCGTCCCTTGGCATGCTTCCCAGTTAGGGCTCATGCCAGCTTCAACTCTTTGTTGCCAGCTTGGCTCAGTAAACGGTGCATATTTGTGCTTGTCTCACATACATGGGACTATGCTTTAACACAACATTTCTCCTACTCAGTTATCCTCTTCAAATTGTTACACAATTTTTTAATTTAAAAAAAAACAACGACCAACAATAGACGTGAGTCTATTGTATTTTTTTAGACGCTTGTGTTACGGTCTGATTTCCATTTAATCGATGAACCCTCATCACATTGGTATCGTCTGTTGGAATGAATCAAAGAATTGTAATTGAGCATGTTTATAATGTCTCATTAACAGGCATTGCAGCAGCGACCATGTTCACGTCTGGAAATTTGGAGAACCAGCTGTCGGACACACAGCTGAAAGTGGCCTTTGACGGAGACGGAGTCCTCTTCTCTGATGAGTCAGAGAACATTTTCAAAAAACATGGCCTGGACAAGTTCAATGAAAATGAGATGGAGTTGGAGGACACACCTCTAGCACAGGTGATCATGAGAGTACATACTACTATTTTATGTTGCTTATTGACAGAATCTTTTTCCTTTTTCCTTGAATGTTCTCTCTATAGAAGGTAAATTCATTACCTAGTATTCCACTTAAGCTAATCTTATATGTAACCATTAGACCTAACCTTAATTATGTTAAAATGTTTAACTGGAAGTTGATAAATAAAATGGGAATTGCCTCTGTATTTAGACAAAATTCAAATAATTAGCCAATTATATGTTTCATTTATTCATTCAGGGTCCCTTGAAATGTTTCCTAGAGGCACTGGTAAAGCTCCAGAAAAAGTTTTACGCCAAGAACGAGCGCATGACCTGTCCAATCCGTACGTACCTAGTAACATCCGGCAGCGCAACCAGCGCAGGGGCTCGCGTCCTCAAAACCCTCAGAAGCTGGGGCCTGGAGATTGACGAGGCCCTTTTCCTGGCAGGGGCCCCTAAAGGACCCATCCTTGAGATGATCCGCCCTCACATCTTCTTTGATGACCAGATGATCCACATCGAGGGGGCCAAAGAGCTGGGGACCATTGCTGCATACGTGCCTCATGGGTTCCCAGAAATGTAAACTTACTGAGCAGCCGACCAAAGATGCTAAGTAGTAAGACCTAAAGGTGGGAAAGGATCAATATGTCGTGCATTTCCTTAGTTTTCCACAACCCTGACATCAGTTGTAGAATTCATTGTGTTTCAATGGCGAATGTTTTATTTTTTTATGGTTTTTTGGTCCTCACTTTGCCATATAGATTGACTAAAAAGACAGCTTGGTAAACATATTTTGATAAATTTTGTACTTTAAATTAAAAAAATTCATTTATTTCAGTCCTTCACGGCGTATTGTGTTACCAATTGTTTTCTTGGTGACTATAAGCGATTGACAGTTATTTTATGAATCTTTCATTTGCGAATAAGGGTACCAACTGTTGTCACCTTCTCACCAAGCTGCTTGGCGATGGTCTTGTAGCCCATTCCAGCCTTGTGTAGGTCTACAATCTTGTCCCTGACATCCTTGGACAGCTCTTTGGTCTTGGCCATGGTGGAGAGTTTGAAATCTGATTGATTAATTGCTTCTGTGGACAGGTGTCTTTGATACAGGTAACAAGCTGAGATTAGGAGCACTCCCTTTAAGAGTGTGCTCCTAATCTCGGCTCATTACATGTATAAAAGAAACATGGGAGCCAGAAATCTTTCTGATTGAGAGGGGATCAAATACTTATTTCACTCATTAAAATACAAACATTTTTGACATGCTTTTTCTGGATTTTGTTTTGTAGTTATTCTGTCTCTCATTGTTCAAATATACCTACCATTAAAAATTATGGACTAATCATTTCTTTGTCAGTGGTCAAACTAACAAAATCAGCAAGGGATCAAATCATTTTTTTCCTCACTGTAGGTGTTCTGAATTGTAATTTGACTACAGACTTTGCATATAGTCAGATCAAAAAAGGTTCTATGATAAAATTAAGTGTTTATTGGAAATGAAGGCACCACTAGGAAAAAAACAGTTTAGTTACCACAATTTCTTTAGACACCGTCACTGAAAACAACACTGGAAGCTTCTTCCAACATCAATATACTTTAAACTCAAGATGTGTGCATATCCCAGTTCATTAAAAGAGATCAAGATTAAATAGTTAGAATTTTTTTTTTTTTTTATTAACATATTTATTCTTTAAAATTTCCAAAAATGTTTACATGTTTTCCTTGAAAGCCTATAAGTTTTGTACAATTACCTTATATCAATACCTCTGGCAGCTCGTTAAGCTTACCTGTTCCAAACATTAAATGAAACATGTAATATGTTCTGTCTCACACAGATGAATATACTTTATATTAATCTACAGTCTACGTATTGTATCTCACAAAAGTTCCTTGCCATGAGGTGCCATGTTGAACTTCCAGTGACCAGTATGAGGGAGTGTGAGAGCGATGACGCCAAATTTAACACACCTGCTCCCCATTCACACCGGAGACCTTGTAACACTAACGAGTCACACCAGGGAGGGAAAATGGCTAATTGGGCCCAATTTGAACATTTTCGCTGAGGGGGGTGTAGACTTTCGTTGTCAGCAGTTTAGACATTAATGGATGTGTTATTTTGAGGGGACAGCAAATTTACACTGTTACACAAGCTGTACACTCACTACTTTACATTGTGGCAAAGTGTCATTTCTTCAGTGTTGTCACATGAAAAGATATAATCAAATATTTACAAAAATGTGAGGGGTGTACTCACTTTTGTGAGATACTGTATATTGCATTTTATATTTGAACTTTTTACCTCTATTGTTATATTTGAAAAAATATTTCCGGAATTGTTATTTTAACTCCAATTTCATTTATGTCAATATAAGTTTTTGTAATTTTAATTGTTTATTAAATATTTAGGGTTTATCATGTGCATGTTGTGGTTTAAGGTTGCCGTGAGGTTAAATAAATGTTTTTTAATAGAATTAAATGGTTATAGTCATGCGAAAACATAAGTAAACTTCCTGGAAAGTTGTCTTTTGACTTCTATATTTGGACACAAGGATATCTGAGCTAAATTACAACCATCTTCATTAATACAGATAATTCAATTTAACAAATCACACATGTTTTTCCCCCTTTTCAACCATTCATGCAATTAAAATTTAAAAAATACAATTTCCTTATGTGTGAAAGGTAAGTGTACATTTACCAAAAAGTATAATTAGATGCACCAAGAACAGATGCAAATGATTACGAAATAATTCCAGAGTAACTTGGAATGGTCCAATCTTCCATAAAGATTAGAAACCTTTTCTGGCAATAAGGGTGTGTGGTAACACATCAAAACACCTATCTGAGGCCCTCAGAATGATTATTAATACTTCAGAGTCTGAGATGGGTGTGGCCATTTCCAAGCAATTTGAAGTACATCATTTCACTGGAATTTTCTCCATCTACAAATTGATTCAATTCCAGTGAAAATCTACACAGGTCGTTCCACTAGTCAGCCCAAGAACAGACCAGCCCAAGTCAGCCCAAGAACAGACCAAAAGATGTTCATAGAAGTCTCTAAGAACCCCTGGTGAATTCCATAGTGTACCAGAGAATGTTTGAGAATGCGAGGCCTTTCATTGAATAGTTCACCACTTTAGGGAAGTATCTAATTACGATCTAAGTAACTAGATAAAGGGAGTTCAAAACTTACCAGTGATCAATTAAATAAAAAGGAAGAGTGTAAATTTCCACCTAATGTAACTGGTTAGTTATGAACTCTGTTTATCTGGTATTTTAACTTAGGAACTTCCCATAACTGGTGAACACAACCGAATAATCTTACTTTGTACTTTTTATACCTCTGCAAAAAGCTGAAGCTGAACCAAACATGGATCTTGCAACGAGACAATGATCCAAAACACACAAGCAAAGCTACAACAGAATGTCCCAAAAACAAGAAATGCAGGGTTAAGGAATGTCCAGATCTTGACCCCATCGAAATGATGTGGAGGGACTTGAAATGGGCCATGCATGGATGAAAGCCTGCAAACATGACACATTTGAAGCAGCACTGTAAAGAAAACTTGATCTAAGAGACTTTAAACAGTTACAAGAAGCATGTAGATTACGTTATTTCTGCGAGAAAGGGGGCACAGCCAGGTATTGAAGCCAGAGGTGTACTTATTTTTTTCAAAAAAAAATTATTGCAATGCATATTCTTGTGGGATTTGTAAAATTAAGTTACCTTTATCTGTGAAAGTGAAAATTACATATCCATCTGTCAAAAAAAAAACAAAAAACTATAAAGAAATAAACAAGTGCTCTGGGGGTGTACTTAGTTTTTCACAAGACTGTGGTTTTCTTTACTTAATAAAATCTCACCAATAGATGGTAGTGCTGGCTACAAAATGACAAAAATCTTTTGTGTTGCTGATTGCATTGGCCTTTATTTAAGCATTCATTTTTGCTCCAATGTATTTGTATTTTATTGAAACATGATTAAGCCAGACTCATTGGGAATACACTACACAAAAAAGTGTTAGCTAATTGGAATTTTTGACGTAGTGTCACATGAATGCTACGCTGTTTTCTCCACAAACAAATGAAAACATATTGAACATACTAAAATAGGTAAGCTCAATCAGCAAAGAGTATATTCAAACTCAATAAACATAGTGATGGTAGTATACAATTACACAATGGGAAAACATTTTTTTATTGAAAATGTAATAACTTATTCTTAATTTCCATTTGCAGTGCTCTTAGCTACTAAAAGTAATTGTACATTTGAAAATTAAAGGAACATATCTCACCAGATACTAGGATTGGTAACCCTTGAGTCTGCTTGTAGGTGTTTTACAGTACTCTTAATTAAAAGGACACAGAAGTTTGAACTCCCACAGTTCTCAGCTACAGTAAATGTTGGAAAGGAGGGATATCAGCCTGGCAGACTGCATAGTTAATTCTACATTCGATTTGTGGAGGGCCAACACACTTCTGGTCTTTGTTGTCTACCTGCTAGTTATTCAGCCTCACTTGATGGCCCAGGTCTCAAACTCCAGAACTGTTCCAGAAGTACCATTCAGGTACTTCTGGAACTCCACCATAGACTGACTGCAGGCATCTGTTAAGGACACTTTGATGAGGATCCACAGAAGTCTTCATCTGCATTTGTAGTTGGTCGTTAGGAGATTTATCCACTGAAGGAATCAGTCTCCACGTTGTCTTTAGGTCTAACCTGAAGGGAACCTAAACCTTCGCTACAGCCCCATCATGATTCTACAGTCATAACTGCTAACATCCTATTCCCCAGGCCTATTAGTCACCAGAGACCCTATTCCCCAGGCCTATTAGTCACCAGAGACCCTTTTTAATGTTTGCTTCCATGCACAGGCAGGCAAGAGCCACATGAGGACGCTGTCATTCACACATTAGCATTTTTCTGCCTGTCTGGCAACAGACTGCGTCTCTCCATTAGTTGGGGCCAGCCTGCAGTTGCCATGGATACTCTGGGTTCTGACTCCAGGACAGAATAGGCATCGCTTGTTTAAGACACAATTAATATCAAAGGATTAGAGGCACAAAGTACCCCTCTGCTTTCTATGAGAGACACCTCATCCTCATCGTGCACAGACACTATAATTAGCTGTGTGTGTGTGTGTGTGTTTGTGTGTGTTCGTGTGTATGTGTGGGTGTATGCTGAAGGTGGATGTCATTTTCCCCTGAGGATCTTGGTGTTTATCCGTAAGGGCTCAACACATTTTACATTGTAATGCTGGGAATGATCATCACCTCATCCACTAGCAATACTTTGTGGTTGGTATAGAGCAGTGTTTCCCAATCCTGGTCCTGGGGACCCAAAGGGGTGCACGTTTTAGTTGTTTCCCTAGCACTCACACACCTGATTCAAATTAAACACTTGATGATAGGTTGATCACGTCAGTCAAGTGTGTAAGTGGTAGGGCAAAAACAAAATGATGTTGGACAGTACGGCCATGATACGCAACACCTCACAGAGTCAACTAAATCAGCCTTTACAGGTCCCAACATTCATTTCTCCTCATCAGTCTAAACAACCTTTTAGTCATGCATACATAGCCAGTACATTTACATTGTGTTGGCCATGTCCCAGTACTGCCCTCGGCCTTCTAACGGTTGTTTGTAATACTTGCAAGATCTCGTCCCTGGGGAATCTCCAGGATGCTAAGAGATAAACGAAGCGATCTCCTCTAAATGCAAATGCTACTGAGTTTCCTTCATTTGAATCTTTTCTCTGAGTCTGCAATCGATGGTTCTGGACGGTTTGGACTGCATGTTGTCGTGACAGCATATGACTGGGCTACGCACTGTATGTGAGTGAAGGACTCATAATATCCCCTGCTTGTTCTACTGAAGGTGACAGATGTGATGTCTTGGACCTGCTAGTATGGAATGCAGACATGTTCTGTGGGACAGAGTGTAGGGAGGTGGATATATGTGAATATGCATCATGTCTTTAAGTGACAGGGATGTTAAATTGTCTACAGGGAAAAGCACTTGACCGTACCAGCCTCCTAGGAGGCTAGCATGTGGCCCGTCTTTAGGCTGTGTTACAGTGGAGTGAAACAGATAGACACACACACACACACAGTGCGATACAGCTGCTTCACGCCAACAGAGGACTGTGATATGATAATGACATGTATTCAGGTCATCTGGCCCTGTTCCTTACGAGAAGTAGCTGGAAGATTCCCACAGCAGCAACATAATTCAGGTCACCAACCGAAATCTAGGAGGGACCTAAAATACTGTAACGGATCTCAGTCACTATCAACCCACTACGCCTTACTGTACCTCTACTCATTCAGCTGGTTCAAATGACACTGACATAACAATGTTCTGGGAAGATTTTCAGCGAGGACCGTAGTCTGTTATTTACTTACAAACTAGTGTTAACGATGATAACAAAGATTACTGCATGCACACGTCTTTTGTACAGTACTGTGCAGAAGTCTTAGGCACCGGAAAGTCAAACTAAATATTTTTTTTTAGGTAGTGTTCATTTTTAGAGAAAAAAATGTATAAACATTTATGAAATATATAGATGGTGCCAGTCTGAAGTTTGGACACAACTTTGGTGTGTCCAAGTTTTTGACTGGCACTGCATATTTTAAATTGACCAATAAACACTCATTACCCAAATAAATGTCTTTAGTTGAAATGTCAGTGGATTTTTAGAATGGCTTTAGATTTTCAAAGTTCAATTGCCTTATGGATTCCTGATTATTCATTCAATTGTTATGTATGAATGGGATATTTAAGATGATCATGTCTTTGTATATACTCCACCTGAACTGGACAGCTCCTTGTTGATATACCTGTGACACCTGAAATCCTCCCACCAGACAGCATGCCCATGCAGGGTAAGCAGATCCTCACGGCAGCCATAGTCCAGATCGAAGATGCCCAACTAGAGCCTATTATAGTTGGTGGAGCAGCTTGACTTCTCCCACATGTCACAGATCTCCGGGGTAGATATGTGAGGGATCTAGCTTTAATGACCACCACCGAGTTGGAACACTGCGAGACCAACACTCAGAGCCAGACAGGCAGATGGCTGCAGCTGAATATCGTTGCCCATCCCCCCCCCCTCCCCCCCCAGTGTGCCGAACAGTGGAGGCCAGCTCAGCTGGTTGAAAAGGAAGAGATTTATCAGAAGACAAGGACACCAGACGACAAGCTAAATTCTGTAAGGAAACGCATGTATAGATTATCCAGAGACACTCCAGCGCATACAGTTCTGCGTCTTGGTTTACATGTTCTTTATCTTTGCTGATTGTCCTGGACCAGTATCTCCACAGATGGCTTGACACAAGTCCTGTGCCCAAGACTGAGGCGTTCACTTAATCTCATGTCAATCTAAAGCAATGGATGACCGTGGTACTTCAACCATTATGAATGTAACTAATCATTTCAATTTGGCGAGTTGCTTTACAGGACAAGCCTGGTCCACCTCCTCCCCATGGGGGATGTGTCTGGGAAACTCGTGTCTCTGCAACGGAGTGAATCCTAACTCCAAGAAAGCAGGTGAATGGTGCTTTTTCGACTCCCCCGTAAAGGCAGGTCTAGCAGGTTAAAGAGGCAGGTGTCCTAACTTATTGTACCCTATGACACCTCCCGACCAGGGGCCTGGATCACTTTCTTTTGAGCATATAACACTCACAGCACCAGTGGTAATGGCCTTGGATTTGACTGGCAGGACCATGGCACATGCGCTCTCCCCTACTGAAGTATGACATAGAACAGTCCCATTGCAAAGTTTTCAGTGTAATTAGCATTCTGATACTGCAATGCCTACAGCGGCTGAGCTAGTAGCCACGGTTAAGCTTTTTGTCTCACAGGCCATTTGCCAGGGGTATAATTTGATGTCAGCTTTATGAAAGCCAAAAAGAAAAAATGACTGTTAGGCGTTACCTGTCTGTCCTTCCATTTCATCCAGTTTAAGATAACTTTATTCAACAAGAGCTTGTACATTTCATTTTGGTGATCTTTCGACTTGAGTGCACCTTTAACAAATAAGAAATCAGACAAAATAGAAAGAAATAAAAAACAATTACAGATGCCACTAAGCATCATTTAAAAAGTGTGTCTAGAACTCAAATGCTTGGTGATGAGTTCATTAGTGAAATCAGGTGTTTAGTGCTAGGTCAAAAATACAAGTGCACCACTTTGGGTCTGACATGGTATGGAGGCAGGACCGAAGACACAGAGATGTTGTACGTAAACATTCCTTTATCTGTTTAACTCAGAAACAACTGACCTTAAATAGGATCCCCAATAAGAGGCAGTGCAGCTGCCTTTTATTAGGGTTAACCAAAACTGTATGCCTACAGGCACCTCTGCTGTCAGACCCCAACTATCACCCCCGAGCACAGAGATGCCTAGAGGCACAGAGATGCCTAGAAGCACCTCTGCTGTCAGACCCCAACTATCACCCCCGAGCACAGAGATACCTAGAGGCACCTCTGCTGTGAGACCCTAACTATCACCCCCAGGCACAGAGATACCTAGAGGTACCCCATAGTCAGGACCAGACAGGGTCCCAAGGAATAGGATTGAGAACCATTGCTTTTCAATACGTGTGTGATCAGTGAACAGGCCTTAGACCTGAAAACGTCAGTTAGCTCTCTGTTAGTAATGTCTAGGCTTTAGCTCCGCAGGCTAACAGTCTGAAAGTGTTTAGGAAACCTGGTTTGAATTTTATGCTTTCACATAGTTCCTCTAAGAAATAGATTTAAGTGTTCCATATGTTCTCCATTTTGTAGCACTGTAATTGTTTGGTAACTGATGTTATTGCAACCCTTAAGGCTTTGTTCCACCGAGATCCCAGGAAACCAATTTTACTTCCTCCAGAATGGTCTTCCCTCATTCAATCGAGCGCTGTGTTTCATTTGATTGTTCTGTGAGCTTTCGCTGAGAGGGCCCTATAGCCTTGCCGGCATCGGCAGGCGACGGCGGCAGGAGATTGGTTATTGATGTCGTATTGACAGAGACGTCTATAGCGTCACCGTAGCATTCACAAGTTCACCTGCTAGCCCCTTATTGACAGCCACAGCGCACGCGAAGAGACACGCGTTCCTCAGATCATATCCATTGGAATTTGAAGCCCCAGCAAGTTTTCCGAAAGACCGTCGGAAGCAAGCTAAAATCAATGGTGTTTTCTGAAAGACTGGCGAAGGCCGGGGTGTATTTGATAAGACACACAGCCCTAGAGATGAGAGGGGAAGTGTGCCAGTGAGGTTCCCATATCTCCTATTATCACTGACTAAACGGTATCTATCTCTGGAGGGATAGCATTAACCGGTCCGGAGTGCGGGGATACGGTGGGGAAGATGATTGCTTTCGGGCCTCAGGGTCGGAGATTTATCTTCTTCGTGTGATGGGAAATTGCCCAGTTATCTATCACACAATGTGTACTGCTGGAAATCACCGGCAACTTCAACTCATGGAGATGTTTAGCGCCCACAAAAACATCGGCCTGTGGGAGGGCGATCGTCGGGAAGGACGGGCGCAAAGACAGACAGTAGAGGGACCCAATGGACCTCCGGATACAGTATATAATTGCTACAACCTGGAAAAAGCTGGAAATATAATAGTCAGAAACACTTTAATTGTTAAGTACAATTGCAAATACTCAGGATTTTACATGATGTTATTCGCTGCTAGTGGTGGACAGTATATAGGGACAGAATACAGAAAATATGTGCAAATTTTGCCTACTGTGTAAAAATATAAAAAAGGTGGTGAGCAGACAAGATTCTGGGATATTCGCGGTGAGTGTATAATGTATGGGAATATACAATTGACAGACAGGTTTTCAGTTCCTCTCCATGTAGATGCAGGTTGATTAGCAACATTATTAATTCAGAAATACCACTTCTTTCTCTGCGCTACACTCTCTAACAAAGTATTGGGCCTACATCTGCCCTAGGTTCCATTGTTCAGCAGACCTGTGGCTGTTGCAATGAGGAGGGTACTCCGTAATGTGCTTGGCCTTGTCCCTTACCTTATCTATCATTGATGCTCTGATGTATGCGTAGACCGACCGGCTCCGCCCACTTCCTGAAGACACCCCTGGCTATTCAGACAGCTCCAGGTGGTCCCAGAATCAGTTGACGGTGGGGAGCAAAATACAGTGCAAACATTGAAAAATCAACCAGACAATTATCTCCGCCTATGCCACCTGTGTGACAGGAATTCATTTCAGGACCATTACTTAGCGGCAGCCACTGGCTGACAGTCTCTGTCTCTCTTTGTCTCTCTTCTCTCTATCCTTCTCTTTCTCTGTTAGGGTGATACTTTAAAATTGGCTACCTCCCCTCTCCTCCTCCTGAGATTGAAAAGAGATTATTAAAGACATTAATCATGGGAGAGGCTGAGACTGTCAAGAAAAATCTGAGAACGGGAATGCGGAGACACGTGGGGGAGTCCGAGGGAGAGTGAGATAGAGAGGCAGAGAGAAAGGGAAAAGGAGAGACAGTAGAGGCAGGAGAGACAGCACCCCTTGATTGTCCTCCCCAGCAGAAGACAGGCTGGTGGCCCCCCCCTCAGGGCCGTTTGGACCAGCTGGACTGGAGCAGCAGGCTGGGTGTGGTGGCCCATCACCAGAGGGCCCGCATGCGCAGCAGTCCCCATTCAGGAACATCGCTCAAGACCACCATAACGAATGAAAACTAATGACCACCCTGGAGACCAGTACAGTCTGGGCATTGCCCAGCAAGAGACTCATAATAAAAAAACTTATATTAAAAAGATAATAATAATGACTCAAAATGTCCTGTGTCCACAGAATGAACTAGAACACTATAATCCTGTAGGTCATGGTGGTTTCTATGTTGACTTCATGGGGATACGGTGCGGGGTTTGGCAAGTCTCTTGTGCCGATCTCAGATCTGGGCTCTGATCCCGGGCATGCTCTGTGATTATGGTGACTGTAGGCAGCATCATTAAATGAAACAAGTTCAGAGTGAGGATTGTGGACTGGGTGTGTTATAAATGAATCCCTGGTTAGGAAGTATCTAGAGTGAACATTCTGGTACGGGACTAATGTGGCTCAAAAGGCCTGTTGCTCCATTTCAATGACTTGAGTTCATTGCTATCTGACTATCTGCCACTCGATAGCCAATCATGATCTGGAACGCACAGTTCTGACACACAGAGAGGAAGAGAGGCATTATCGACCGCATTATGTAACGTGCTGAATATTGATGAGTGTCTCTTCCATGGCTCTCATTTGAAGAGAGTAGATTCAGTCATTCCCCTCTACTCAGTCATTCCTCATAGAAAGTGAGCTCATATCTAATAGTGGTTGGGGTCAATTCCACTTCAATTCCAGACAATTCAAGAAGTACACTGAAATTCAATGTCCAATTATCTTTAATGCTTTTCAGTGAGGAGCATTTGGAGTTGGAATTTGGCTTATTTTCTGATTGAGATCTGTCACAAGGTATCTGTACAGTACAACCCTGTTTCGGCCTGACAGTGGCGGCATGCAGGCGGTAGCATCCTCCCTTCTACTCCTGGGTGTCTATCTCCTCCCTGGCTCCTCCTTGGGCAGAGCAGCTTCGAGTGAAACAAAAAATACAACAAAGAAGAGCCGGAAATGTTGAGCAGCTGAAGTCCTATACCAAGCAAGAATAAAAATAAATAAATATTTTCAAAACTACAGCAACTACAGCAGGTGTGGCCCTGCTGGCTGTGTCCGGAAGGATCCGGAACCTGACAGCTTTGTTCCTTGGGAATGTTGTTGAGACACAGGCATGTCCAGGGGTTGTAATGTCTGTTAGAACAACCGGCAGTTGAATTGATGGCCAACCAACTTTATGTTGCTGTGGCAATTTTACTGTTAGATTGTGTTATTACATCATTACCTGGAAACCAAATGAGAAAGACCATGTTAGTAAATGTTAGGAGAACATTCCAATAATATTTCATTTAAACAAAAAAACTAAACAAACTAAAAGTTATCAAGTACAATATGTTATTGTCCTACACTTACATAAAACCCTAGCTTATGTTCTGGGAATGTTCAATGGAGTTTGATGGAAAGTATAAGTATTTAGTATAAGTATTTATTACTACTGTTTGAACATATTGTGCATTTTGGCCACAAGTAACTGTTCACATCATTACTATTAACGTTTTACAATTCATCTCAGTCTCTCTCTGTGTTTCTATTTCTATCTCACTTTCTTTCTGTAACCCTGACCCAGTTGCTCTCTCTCTCTCTCTTTCTGACCTTCTGTCCCTCTCTGTCTCTCTTTCTGACCTTCTGTCTCTGTCTCTCTCTCTGTCTCTCTCTCTGTCTCTGTCTCTCTTTCTGACATTCTGTCTCTCTCGGTCAGTCTTTCTAACCTTCTGTCTTTTTCTGTGTCTTTTTCTGACCCTCTGTCTCTCTCTGTCTCTCTATCTGTCTCTCTATTTCTGTTGCTGTCTCGGCTCCTTTTTTCCCTCAGTTCAATTTCAATTTAAAGGGCTTTATTGGCAACAGAAACACCCTCCGTCTGTCACTCTTTCTATCTCTGTCTCTTTCTGTATCTCTTCGTCTGTCACGCTTTCTCCATCACTCTCTCCCTCTGTCTCTCTCTCTCTGTCTGTCTCCTCCTTTGTCTCTCTTTGTCTGTATTTCATTATGTCTTTTTCTTCCTCTCTCGTTCTCTCTTCCCATTGAATGCCATGTGTTTCTATCTGTGATCAATGCACTGTTGTTGCCAATGACCTGGATAAGGCGAAAAGGCCTCATTGGCATCCACTGCTATCAATAGATGGTCTAATTAATGACTTTGACTGTGCTCTCAGAGCAGGGCATGATGAAATGCTTTAGACTTATTTTCAACAAATAAAACAGATATTCGGCTGATTCTTGGCTTGCTGCTTTTACATTATAATGTTTGCTGTAATCTTGTTTTCAACCTGGACAGTAACTAACTAACCTTTTAGTTTAATAAAGCTGTAACAAGGGGATGGAAGATAGCATATGAAGGCCACATATTTAGGCTACTTTGTCTTTTACTTCCAATGCGGCAGCCCTCAGAGGGGTCGTGTATTACTGTGCTAGTTGAGGTGGTCCAGGGGCCGACATAGTGTCATATTGCATGGTAGATGGCCACTCATTTGGCGTGGGGTATAAATAAACCAGACAAGGTCAACCCGACTGGCAGAAAGGACAGAATTGGGGCTGAACAACACTTTGCAATCATTGACGTGAACCGAACCATGTTTCAGTCATTACTACAGATTTACTGAAGGGATCCTTCAGCTCTTCCCCAATGTGTCTAGTTAGCAGCAACCATGCAGAGGAGATCCATGCTGCCTCTCCAGACATGGGTAGCCTCCCTAGCCTTCTTGTCTCTCGGGAGACTTTCGAGCCCAGACTCTGTGGCCCCACCTCAAGCCCCACGGCAAAAGGAGCCCACATGGACTCCAGGGAGGGGCATGCAACCCCTCTGAGCGGCAGGAGGAGGCACCACAGGGAGGGGCAGTGTGGAGAGAAAGGGCTGGGACCCTGTTCCCTACAGAGCCTGACCTCCAGTAGTCAGAACTCCACAACAGCCACCAGAAGCAAAAGCAAATGATTGTTGGCTGGAAAAAAAGACTGCAGACAGTTCTCAGAGTTCTTGGACGACGTGAGCGGCAGAGCGCTGGTCCGGTCAGCCTGGATGCCTTCAGAAAACGACCACCCCCCCCCCCCCCGCCAAGATCCAGCTCACTTGGCCCGAGCCTCACCCCGACCACAGGGTCCAGAGACGACATTGTCCAAGCAGAGCGCCGGTGGGGCAGCAGTTGGCCCTGCTCAGGCTCCCAGCAGCAGAGCACTCGGCCTGGGGAGAGGATGCAAGATCGCACAGAGTCGACGGTGGGGAAAGCCTACCTGGAGACAGACATCGACAGTGTCCGGAGGGAGGATGAGCTGAAGGACATCAAGACTACTAAGGAGAGAACATTGTCAAAGCTGGAGAGGCAGAGGACAATGGCACTGGGAGGAAAAGCAGCTCCTCCAGAATTCTGGCAGGGAACTTTTGGATGGATGAGAAGTCCAAGTCTAGCTTTGCGCGATGAGGGGTTAGGTGTGAGATCCCACTACCGATCCTACTCTCTACCCAGAGGGATCAACATGGTGAGTTCAAATCATTGTGGTTTGTCCTCTTCTACCTTGATGTGTTGTGACATTTGTATACTAATTCATTTACATTAAGGACACAAATTGTGCTATACACTATTGTGCAATCACAGTAATTACCAATGGAATTTCAGTTTCTTCAACAAAATATTGTCTAAAGAAAATGAAGTCTAACAATTTACATAACGTTTGAGCAGCATCAACATGCTGCTTTAAGAATTTTAACAAAGGCTAACATACGTATCCTGAATGTGTACTACATTTTCTCAAAATTATAAACACAAATATTGTTCTCAAAAGGCAATTTTTTGTCAAATGAATAAAATTTTGCCCTCAGATGCCACACAAAAGTATAAAATACAGTATCACTACCAAACACCCATTGCAAACAGCTAAGAAGAATTAGACCTTTTTCACAACTGCTAACACACATTTCCTAAATGTGTTCTAATTTTCTCCAAACTATAAGATACACTTTGCAAAAATCCTACTACATTGATTAAAACCCAGACTTCTCACACAAAATGAAACAACATCAGCATTTTCATTTGCTGTTCTGGTTTGCCAATGCATACAAATTCAGAGTATAGAAAACCGTAGGGTAGTCAGCACAGTAGTCAAATACGTCTCCAGTAATTAACCTATTTTCAAATCTGGATAATTGATGCAACAGTAAAACGGCTCAGGTTTGGCTGTAGTCTCAGCCCAGTTTCCCTTATTATCATATAATGTACAAGAACAGGGTCAAGTACATTGTCAAGAAACTCATTACGGACCATTTCCTTCTTCCTCTTCCTCATCCACCTCCTCCCCTTGTTCCTTTTCTTCTACCCCTCTCTCTCTCTGATGTTTTTATCCATCGCTCCAAAATACAGTTGAACTTATCTATGAGCCTCTTTAGTCATGTTTGTATCCTTATTGCTTGTTGAGTAACCGTGCTTGTTGATCTTCACACTTTGACAACTGTGTGTCGAAAGAATTGTAATGATTTGAGTTTGGTTCACTTAATAATATTGTCCTCTACATGATAACATGGTGACGATTTTGGTTCACAAAGACATGGGTTTTGCAATAAAGGTTGAGTGAAACAGAGGTTTGTGTGAGTGGTGCTTATGGGTTGGGGTATATGACTTTCCTTATGTAACTTTGCAAAATGCTTTAGTGTATATTGTTAATGAAACCAGTTTTTGTTTTTAGCGATTGTGGTAAAACTGCATACTGTACATGTTGCTTACGGTACATTCTTCATTAATGTACATTTTATTTAATGGACTGTACTTTTTCTCGATTCCTAAGATACCTTTAATTTCCATTATGATGAAGTAGTTTTAAAAAAAATATTACAACAGTAATTTCTCATTGCTTTCACAAATAATATATACGCCAACCACATTTTTGAAAAACACAACTCTCTAGGAAACCTGCAAGACAGTTTAATAAATCATGCCGAACGAGGTTAATACATTTGGTCACAGCTGATTCAAACTACTCCCTTCAATGTGAACTTCTTCTGCATGTATAAAATCGTCTTTGCACAATTGTTAAATCACCAATCAGTCCCTTTTCATGCATAAAACATGTCACCTTTGAATTGCTATTTGCAAGAATAGACCAAGCAAAGTGAGGGGAAGAGGAATACCTCAAAGGGGAATAGTAGAACTATAGTTCTATATTACATTTGTGCCACAAATATTGACCATTTTGTGAAAAATGGCCTTTCCATGAAAGAGGCTGAACAACGGGTCTGCCTCAATTTCAGCAGATCAACTATGACATCAAAATAAGAATATTCAGGAATTCATTATATAGAGCACAATATATGTGTCAAATATATTTGGATATTGCTGTATTTTGTTACAAGTCATTTGATAGCTTGGTATATATTCTCTGAATATACAGTATCATTTAATTTCTTAAGGACAAATGTGAAAACATAAAATAAAACCTTTTGTTTCTGGATGTCCATGATCTTGAGTGACATTCTTTCTGCATGGGCCATCTATGGTAACATCGTTTTAGGAGTAATTCAGCCCATGCTTTGATATGTTTACTTCCCATTAAGTTTTAATATAGGTAGTTTTATGTCATATATTTAATGTTTTGAAAGTCTTAATGCATTTAAACAAGAACCCAGGCAAGACTAGTTCAGCCGGCCCGCAATAGAAAGGTTGGCCATCTCAAGATTCAAACCCCAGCCGCTAGGTAAAAGGCTGTGTCGTTAACATTACACCACGGAGCGGTACATCACGTCAAGTTTGAATATTTCATTAGACACCATTAACCATTGTGTTAAACTGAGTAACGTTTCTTATTAAGTTTACCTCCACCACAAATAGTATCTATGAAATGCATGACTTTTGCCACTGGTCGTTTTAAAAGCTTATTAGCCAGTAGTATGTCGCTAGACGCCTTTACGCAGTGTGTTAAACTAATTAGGTTTTTTATTAAGTTTACCTCCACCACAAATAGCATCTATTAACTGTATGGTTTTTGCCACTGGCCGTTTTAACAGCTTATTTGCCCTTTGTGAACGACATTGATACAATAACTAATATCAATATAGGTGATGATAACAGACTTTTATGTCAATTGAAAAGAAGAGTGAATCGTGTAGCCAGTGAAGTGTTTGACTATCCTGAAGAAATGCTAAGACATCATTCGAAAATCCAACAGAAATAATCGCAATATAACAGCAAACTAGTGATGGACGTTCTTCTAGCAGGATATTATGCTAGCAGCGCTAACTCAGATAAATCTTTTCAAAATAAAAGACATCATTGAATTATATAAGGTGATATAGTTAACAATCTAGTCTGTCAATCTAGTCTGTCCTTTTATGTTTAATGTCTGTTCCAATGTTATTCTTGTTTGTTCTTTTTTTACATACTAGATTGTTAACTATATGGCCTTATGAATGTCAATGGTGGCTTTTATTGTGATAATGAAAATCTGAGTGCTGCCAGCATAATATCCTGCTGCTATAATAACGCTAATGTAGCCTCGTTTGGCCATCACCACAGTAAAGATTTTCATTTTAGGCTTCCCGTAGCTACAGAAAGTTATAGCCAGCAGAGTTTTTGTTTGTCCTGAACCTCCGGCATAATGTGTGTTGACTGTTGCAGGAGTCAAACACAGGACCTGCTGTTCTGTAGCCCACAACTCTAACCACTATACTATTTAACAAGGGACTGACAGACTTAGTAAGAGACATTCACAGCTTACACGGTCCGGCAAAAGCAAGGAAAGTGAAAAAAGAAAAACTGTAATTGTGACTCACTCAGTTACAGCACAGTATTCTATCACGTGACTCAGGTACAGCACAGTATTCTATCATGTGACTCAGGTACTGTACAGCACAGTATTCTATCACGTGACTCAGGTACAGCACACTATTCTATCATGTGACTCAGGTACTCTACAGCACAGTATTCTATCACGTGACTCAGGTACAGCACAGTATTCTATCATGTGACTCGGGTATGGTACAGCACAGTATTCTATCACATGACTCAGGTACAGCACAGTATTCTATCATGTGACTCAGGTACAGCACAGGATTCTATCATGTGACTCAGGTACAACACCGGATTCTATCATGTGACTCAGGAACAACACAGGATTCTATCATGTGACTCAGGAACAACACAGGATTCTATCATGTGACTCAGGTACAACACAGGATTCTATCATGTGACTCAGGTACAACACAGGATTCTATCATGTAACTCATGTGACTCAACTCATCTGCTCGTGAAAATGGATGGACATTTTCTGGATAGAGGATGAATCATTTCCACTGTCTGCCAATGTGTGGCTTCCATTGAGAAAGCACTGGAAATCGTGGATACAGATAAATACATTTCTGGCTGCAGCCTAAGTTCTCTGGGGAGAAAATATACTAATGAGAAGTTTTTACCATTTCTAAACTCAAAACTCTCAGCCAGAAGTCTGAGCCAAAATATCTTCTCCCCTTCAAATCAGGATTGGTCCGAATAATCAGCTGTTACATTTTGATAACCATAACAGAACTTCTCAATTAAGTCTTAGGGACATCATACCAAGAATGGTCTTTACACATAGGATAATCATATGTATGATTTTAATCAAGTGTGCGATTAATCATGTATTGAAGTAGTATAATAATGCAGGTTTAATGAAAGCATAGTCATATGCTATGTATAATAAGTCCTTTGTAATAAGGTCTTTAGTTTGCTAAAAAAAATTGATTGACTGCATTGACTTATATGTGCTCCCGTGGGCTCACCACCCACAGGAGGGACCATAAGGGGCCGGTGCGAAGAGGATCGGGCGGCAGTCGAAGGCAGGGGCCTAGACAACCCGATCTCTGGACACGGAAACTAGCTCTAGGGACGTGGAATGTCACCTCGCTGGCGGGGAAGGAGCCTGAGTTAGTGCGTGAGGTTGAGAGGTTCCGATTAGAGGTAGTCGGGATCACCTCTACGCACGGCTTGGGCTCTGGAACCACACTCCTTGAGAGAGGATGGACTCTTCACCACTCTGGAGTTGCCCATGGTGAGAGGCGGCGGGCTGGTGTGGGTTTGCTTATAGCTCCCCAGCTCTGCCGCCATGTGTTGGAGTTTACCCCGGTGAACGAGAGGGTTGTTTCCCTGCGCCTACGGGTCGGGGATAGGTCTCTCACTGTTGTTTGTGCCTACGGGCCGAACGGCAGTGCAGAGTACCCGACCTTCTTGGAGTCTCTGGGAGGGGTGCTGGAAAGTGCTCCGACTGGGGACTCTATTGTTCTACTGGGGGACTTCAACGCCCACGTGGGCAACGACAGTGACACCTGGAGGGGCGTGATTGGGAGGAACGGCCCCCCTGATCTGAACCCGAGTGGTGTTCAGTTATTGGACTTCTGTGCTAGTCACAGTTTGTCCATAACGAACACCATGTTCAAGCATAAGGGTGTCCATCAGTGCACGTGGCACCAGGACACCCTAGGCCGCAGGTCGATGATCGACTTTGTTGTCGTCTCATCTGACCTGCGGTCGTATGTCTTGGACACTCGGGTGAAGAGAGGGGCGGAGCTGTCAACTGATCACCACCTGGTGGTGAGTTGGATCCGATGGCGGGGGAAGAAGCTGGACAGACTCGGCAGGCCCAAGCGTACTGTAAGGGTCTGCTGGGAACGTCTGGCCGAGTCTCCTGTCGGAGAGATCTTCAACTCCCACCTCCGGCAGAGCTTCGACTGGATCCCGAGGGAGGCTGGAGATATTGAGTCCGAGTGGACCATGTTCTCCACCGCCATTGTCGAAGCGGCCGCTCGGAGCTGTGGCCGTAAGGTCTCCGGTGCCTGTCGAGGCGGCAATCCCCGAACCCGGTGGTGGACACCGGAAGTAAGGGATGCCGTCAAGCTGAAGAAGGAGTCCTATCAGGCCTGGTTGGCTTGTGGGACTCCTGACGCAGCTGACGGGTACCGACAGGCCAAGCGGGCTGCAGCCCGGGTGGTTGTGGAGGCAAAAACTCGGGCCTGGGAGGAGTTCGGTGAGGCCATGGAGAAGGACTATCGGCTGGCCTCGAAGAGATTCTGGCAAACCATCCGGCGCCTCAGGAGAGGGAAACAGTGCCCTACCAACGCTGTTTACAGTAGAGGTGGGCAGCTGTTGACCTCAACTGAGGATGTCGTCGGGCGGTGGAAGGAGTACTTCGAGGATCTCCTCAATCCCGCTGTCACTTCTTCCATTGAGGAAGCAGAGGATGAGGTATCAGAGGTGGACTCGTCCATCACCCGGGCTGAAGTCACTGAGGTGGTCAAGAAACTCCTCGGTGGCAAGGCACCGGGGGTGGATGAGATCCGCCCTGAGTACCTCAAGTCTCTGGATGTTGTGGGGCTGTCTTGGTTGACACGCCTGTGCAACATCGCGTGGCGGTCGGGGACAGTGCCTTTGGGATGGCAGACCGGGGTAGTGGTCCCTCTTTTTAAGAAGGGGGACCGGAGGGTGTGTTCCAACTATAGGGGGATCACACTTCTCAGCCTCCCCGGGAAAGTCTATGCCAGGGTTCTGGAGAGGAGAATACGGCCGATAGTAGAACCTCGGATTCAGGAGGAACAGTGTGGTTTTCGTCCGGGCCGTGGAACACTGGACCAGCTCTATACCCTCTACAGGGTGTTGGAGGGTTCATGGGAGTTTGCCCAACCAATCCACATGTGTTTTGTGGATTTGGAGAAGGCATTCGACTGTGTCCCTCGCGGCATCTTGTGGAGTGGGGTCCTGGGTCCTGGGTCCTTTGCTAAGGGCTGTCAGGTCCCTGTACAACCGAAGCAGGAGCTTGGTCCGCATTGCCGGCAGTAAGTCAGACTTGTTCCCAGTGCATGTTGGACTCCGGCAGGGCTGCCCTTTGTCACCGGTTCTGTTCGTAATTTTTATGGACAGAATTTCTAGGGTGAGATAGGGTGAGAAGCTCGGTCACCCGGGAGGAGCTCAGAGTAGAGCCGCTGCTCCTCCACATCGAGAGGGGTCAGCTGAGGTGGCTTGGGCATCTTTTTCGGATGCCTCCGGAACGCCTTCCTGGGAAGGTGTTCCGGTCCCGTCCCACCGGGAGGAGACCCCGGGGAAGACCTAGGACACGCTGGAGGGACTATGTCTCCCGGCTGGCCTGGGAACGCCTCGGTGTCCCCCCGGAAGAGCTGGAGGAAGTGTCTGGGGAGAGGGAAGTCTGGGCATCCCTGCTTAGACTGCTGCCCCCGCGACCCGGCCCCGGATAAGCGGAAGAAGATGGTATGGTATGGACTTATATGTGATGTACACTTTTGTATAAATGTTGTGGACTGGGGGCAGTTCAGGATGCGTTTAGCATGGTATCCTGTGGGATGATTTTTATATTCAATTATGCTTAAATCTGAACATCCTAAGTTAAAAACTGCTTTCCATGTTACACAAGAATGTACTTCCTGCACAATGCACATGAATTGTGATGTTAATGTCAGAGACACAATCAGAGATATGTAGGGAATTCTAGGACCATTAGGGTCATGGGAAATGAATGTAATGTAGAGTATATGTCACAAGGTGGAAGGGGCATCTGTTTTCTTTCCATATCTGTGTTGATTAGATCAAGTTCAGCTTTTTTGTCACTGAACGAGTACAAGTACAGTACAATGAAATACATTTTGCATCTAACCAGAAGTGCAAATGGAAGAGGGCAGCAAATTTACAAGTATTAAGTATCTTGTAAGTATCTTGTATGTATGTATGTACAAGTGGAATGTATAGATGTGCAATTAATGCAAATGCATTACATATGGCAATTCTAAATGTGCAATGAAAAGCAAATAGAGGAGGGCAGAACATTTACAAGTATTAACTATAGTGTATGTACAAGTGGGATAAATAGTTGTGAAAGTAAAAGTGACAATTCTCAGTGGCTTCTGAATTTGCAATCGAGGCAAACTGAAGGAGTAGGGTAGCATGTGCAACTGAGATGCAGCGGTAGCAGCAATAAGGTTCCCGAGGTAGACACGTATGTGACAATTGAAAATGCAAGTACAGTGGCAGTTCTAAATAGGAAATGATGACAATTTTAAGGTGCAAGTCTTGCAAAGGAAATACAGGAATAGCAGCAATGACACATGAAAACTTTCTTATCAGACTTTGTAAGGCAGTGACAGAGTCCAGTAGTACTAAGGGTGGGTATGGTTGGGCAGGCAGATTGAAATAGGGACCAAGAAACGCAAGACCTGTATACAATATAATAAGTGAGGTTTTCATAGTTTTCTATACATCTCCACACTCCAGCCAAACATTCTTGAATTTCAATTACCTTTAAAGATTTCATTTCATCGTCTTCCATCTGTTATTTAAACATCAGCTGGGAAAACATGCTATTTAAAATCTGTACACAAAATCCGACAACATACAAACCAACAAAACTGGCCACAGGAAGCAACGCAGCTCAGGAGGCATCCAACATTACTCTAACAGCCATGTGCTCTCACCAAACTCCACATTTACGTTCACCGCACATGCCACCAGACTGCATCGAGGGGTTTTAAATATAATGTTTGAAATCACATGATCATTCTAATTGTCTAATCAAAATGAAGTTGTGGTGAAAACTGCAATTAGTCAAACCTGTGATATACTTGCTGGTCTTTACAGATACGGGTTGGTGACTGTCAAGTGGTCTCTGGTTATTTGGGAGAACAGGAGCTTCAGACAGATATCACAGCCAGTCTTCTGTTAGTGATTGTCTGCTGTACCTGGGCTTGCCTGGCCATCTGCCAATGCAACTGTGGTACTGATGATTGGATCAGGAATGTAATGACTCTTGTAGAATGATTAGGAACAGTTGATATATTCAACTGTCAAATGTGAAATTATTGTTGTGTCTCTATGCACGTAATTCACTGGGTTAACTTTCATGGTGAGCTCTGTGCTTTGAGCTTTTCACTTGCTGTGTGTTTGACTTTCTTCACGTGGAAAAGCTCAACTTTACATTATTTTGCATTATGCTTAAACTGACTGACGTGGACTACATGTACATTTCTGGTAGCTATATAGTGGAACTTTTTAATCAGCAAGAAGAAATCTCTGTTCCCTATACAATGTATGCTTTATTCATCGCGTTCCACAGTCTTTCAATAGGCACAGCTAATACTCCTCTTACATCCATATGTCCATGAGAGGTTATTACTGATTTGTTGCTGTTGCCCGGTGCATTGAAAAGCAAAAACATTTTTCAACATGAGTTTCAACTGGGAACATAGAAAATGTTGCATTCTGTCATCGTGCTGTAAGAATCATATGACTTTGGTCTTTACAGCTTTCAAAAGCATAAAGACATCACCTCGCCATACATAATAGGTATCATAGACATTCAATAATGAAGTAGAAAATAACATTGCCTTAATTTATTGTCTGATTAAAATTCAGTATTTGCCGTCACCTTAGCAACTGCTTGAAAAAAAGGTGGGCGGTGAGGGGGCTGAGAGACAACAGTGTGATGTCAGCTTGTATGTGTGCGTTTGTGAATAGGTGTGTATACTATGTGTGTATTCTTGTGTGTGTGTGTGTGTGTGTTCTATATGTGCGTGTAACTGTAAAGTTGAGTTCTCTCTCAGTGGCATGTCACAGGAGTCCTTGTACAGAACATGATGCTGGCATAGAACAGGGCTGTGACATCCATCAAATGGCCTTCTGGTCTCATCACATTTCCTGTGAAATAACCACAGAGTTTTCAAACTGTGTGTATTTTGTCCATTACTTTGTTTTATCATGCACAGCATGTTATGTTCTTCAGTTCATTCCAGTGATTGCCTTCAACTTGACTACTTAAGCTCAATCTTAAAGAAGGAAATATACCACTGAATGTCCCTGCGACTTGGTTAGCCCTGCACTCTAAAATCTGAATGGAGAATGTCTTAATCTCACCTAATACATTATGTATAAGGGGCAAGAGAGGGAGAGGAAATAAAGAGAGAGACAGAAGCAGAGTGTTACAGAGGAACTGAAAGAGCGATGGATAGAGAAGGAAGAGAGGGGGAGAGATGAAGAGAGAAAGCCTGGAAGAGTGGAAGAGAGAGACAGAGGGCTGGCCTGTGGGGTGGGTTTTTCTCCTTGAGAATCCAAGCATCATGCAGACGAGGTGAGAATCTCATTCCTCCTCACTGGCTGGTGACATAATATGTGAAATTCAACAGATGGGGCCACCTGTTTCCATCCATCCACCTCTCTCTCCACAGCCCTCTCTCTCTTGGATGTCTCTCTCTCCCTGCAGCTCTATTCAGACATGGAGTCACTGACAGTATCTCTCTTGTTGGGGGGGGGGGGGGGGGTGCAGTTGGTCTCTCTGTTTCTCTATCCCAATACGACACGATTTTAGCTTCACACCTAGGCTAAACACAGATGTAGACAGGCTATATAGCCTGGTAGGCTCTCTGCATGAAAGATAGCGGGAAGGAGCACCAGAGAGAGAGGGAAACAGAGAGAGAGAGAGGGAAACAGAGACAAAGAGAGACAGAAAGAAAAGGAGGGAATAAGGTAGGGATAGGGAGAATTTAGAAAATAAAGAGACAGCGAGAGTGATTGAGAGAGAGAGAGCGGAGATGGGAGCAGAGTCTGTGAGTGTGAAATTAAATGTGTGTGTGTTTATGTGTGAGTGAGTGTCTTGTTACTTGATTGTGACTAGCGATGCTTTTGGCAGTAGTCTCAGTAGCCAATGGACTCGTCCGATCCTCTAATCTGCTTTGACTTCCTTATAGGTTCCTGACGAAGAGATGAACACCATCAGGTAAGATGACTCTCTTTCCCTCTCTGTCCTTCTCTGCCTGACTACCAAGCTCAAAGAAACACGTTCTGTTCCACGGTCTCTCTCACTTTTCCTCACCCTCTCTCCTTTCTCTGTCCTTTTCTAGTTCTGACTTTTTATCGTCTGTCTCTTCATTACCTTCCTCTCCCTATCTATCCCTATTTCTCTCCTCCTCTCCTCCTCTCTCCCTCGTATCTCCCTCTGTTCCCTCCTCTCCTCTGTCCTACTGCCGGGGGTTTCTCCGGGCTTTTCAGAGCTGGGTAAGCCAGCCCTGGTTTACACAACAGGGCTTTCACCAGCAGCCCCAGCACACACATACAAACACAGACACAGGCAGAGACACACACACACACACACACACACACTCAGCACTGCTCCCCTCACACATACAGTGAGCAGCAGAGGCAGCAGGCAGCAGGAAAGCAGGATTTCTCTGTCATCATCTCAGGCACCAGGCGATTCACTATGAGGCTCTGTGTGAGCACCAGCGGAAGGTACTGCTTCTTCAGCAGAGGGGACACCTTTGATTTGGGATTGGGAGGTGGCATGGTGTGTGATGTATGTTAGTGATTGTGTAGGTGTGTGTGTGTGTGTGTTTGTCTGTCTATCTGTCCGTGTGCGCGATTTATTGGTACTGTATGTGCGCAGTTTCAGCTTGCTTTATGTTGGTGTAGCCTACAGCCTTTAGAATTTAGAATGATCATATTTTCGTGCTTTGCTAAGGTTACTTGTAAATTGCCTCACTTCAAGCATGTAGTTAACCTGCTCTTGTACAGTTATGCCACCAATTTCTTCTGTCTTTTTATTCAGTACAGGAAGCATGGACATTTAGAAATACACTCTTCTGTATTTAAATATGTTCTCCTAAATGCAAGAGACAAAGCTTGGCTAACAGGTTTGCTAAAAAGGTTGATTGAAGATTTGCTGAGTGAACTAGGATGGGTTTGTATGTTTTTAGTACTCATATGTCTGATATTATTCTGGGGAGTCACCTAGTTTCAGAGAAGCCACAAATTGTTTTTTCAATGTTAGATGGAGAAAATGCCAAGTACCTCTTGAGGTTTCTTCCTGTAGGTTCCTGCATTCTGTCAAGTTTTTTCCAGCCAATGTGCTTTGCCATTAAACTGATTTGCTCTTATTGTTTTTTTTAGCAGGATGTCATATTTTTTATTAGTTAATATATTCCATTTTATTTTAAATATTATTTTGTGGCCTCCTGAGTGTTGCAGCAATGAGTTACTTAATCAAAGTGCTGGTCGGCTGCCTGCAAGCAGCATTTCTGAGCACTCTCCTCCAAACATTTGGGTTCCGGCTTACTTCATTCCATAGTAACAAATCACAAATGATTCAAATAGTTTTATATTTAACACCTGAAAAATTAAATGTCCCAGTCTCTCTTACTTTTAATTTCTGTTGTACCTCCCTCATACATCAGCTTCGGTCTTGCCGTCTCTATATTTTTTGTTTAACTTGTCCGGCGATAAAAAAAAAAAGCCTGTAAATAACCTGGAACATTAAGTACTAATAAAGGCAGACTCTAAACATTGTACTGCTCTGTGGATTGATGAGGCAAAATGGCTTTTGAGAAGCGCAGGTTGCGTCATTTAATCTGATGGGCAGTTACACCAACACCCTGTATTGATTGTATTCACCTCTGTGACCAGTGTTAGCCACAAACTACTTTAAATATACACTTCTAGAGCACAGGTGCATGATCTACATTATTATAGACGCTAGTTGTTTTATAAATACGTTGTTATTACAAAAATGTGGAATGATTTCATTGGCTTAGCCAGAAATTATTGACATGAAAAAACATTTACACTTCAGTACTAATGGGGACTAGCTATGCACCAATCCCCTCTTTATTGTCTCTTTAAATAATCTTTAAATGGACTCACACCAGGGGTGAGTCATGTGGTTGTGTTTTTACTAATTTTATGCATTCATCACTGGTTTCAATTTACAAACAGAACAGAGTCTTGGACCTCACCCACAGTGACAGCCATAGCTTGGCTCATCACAGGTACATCTTCAGGTGACCTTAACCCAATTGTCCTGTAGGCCCCCCAGCCAAAAGTTACTGCTCAGATGGAATATAAACATGGCGTAAATCATGGCAAAATGTGTAAAATGGAAGGAAATGGGTTTACTTAAAATGGCAACATTTTAAGAATATTTTTTTGTTCCTCACCCAGGGTCTTGTTGTATTTTGAAAAACTTGATATAAAAAAATGTGTTATACACAACCCTGGAGAAACACAGAGTAGTAAGGCATAAAACCAAAAAGAGACACATATAAAAAGATTTTACTCCAAATCCCAGACTGCCTCACTCAGCACTGCTGTGCCAGTGATCCCAGCCAATAGATGTCTAGATATATTGACATATCTGCTGTGTCTTTTTCTAATTTACTGTATGTATTCCGCGGTCAGCTGGGATAGCAGGTGTACAGTATATGGAGAGATACGTAGGTGAGAAAGAGAGTCGTGTGGCCCTCTAGCCTTGTCATGGCAGATATAATTTAATAGGGTAGAGACTGTCTCTCAGACTGGACTCGGCTAGATAACCATTGATGAGAAAGAGAGCCATGTGGCACTCTAGCCTTGTTGTGGCAGATATAATTTTATAGGGTAGAGACTGTCTCTCAGACTGGACATGGCTGGATGACTCTTGGTGAGGAAGGCAGTCGTGTGGCCCTCTAGCCTTGTCGTGGTGGGTAGAAATTAGTAGGGTAGAGACTGTCTCTCAGACTGGACATGGCTGGATGACTATTCACTAATGAGCTATTCAAAACATGCCTCAGTGCACATGGAGACAGACCTGTCAGCTGTCAGTCTTCTCTCTCTCAGTCTGTCTCTGCCTCCCTCTCTGTGTCTTCCTCTTGGTCCCTCTCTCTACTGTCGCCTTGTTCTCTGGTTTCCTCTCTTACTCATTATGTGAGCTATAGCCAGTTACTCTGGAGATGATTATCCTCAAAACCACAGTGAATCTCACCCTCTGTCCAAACATTATGTCTGGCTGTCTCCGGCTGTCCCCCTTCCCTATCTCCCTCTCCTCTGTCTCCCCTCCCCCCTTCGCAGAGGGTCAACATGGGTTGGAATGGGGGGAAAAATGATAGACATGAAGGACAGACAGGCCAACTAATGATGAATGCTTGCATAGTTAGGTAGACAAATATTTTGGCTCTTACATTTATTTTCATTATATTCTAATTCGAACACACCAGATTGGTTCCCCAAAGCCTAGTTTCAATTAAAAATCTTGCCTAATGGAGAACGTACGGTATATGGAAATAGGTGTACATTATATAGACACGCAAAAATGTACACACACACACATATGCAAGGACAGAAGCTCACACACACACCCACACAAACAGACACAATGTCCAAGTATCCTTTTCCACAATATCTTGCATCCGAACTAACAAGCTATCTTAAAACCTATATTATTTTTGGCTTTCATTATGTGTGAGAAAGTAAACTATAACACGTTCTCCTTTGGAATAAAATGACCTGTTTTTTTTTTTTTTACAATCTGTGACTTAGTGTTACTCTGCCAGAAAAGTTTTACATCTCAGTTGAAGTGTAACTTTGGGAAAACAAATCACAATCTGGGAGAATGAACAACTCCCTGTAGGGTTGTTTGGCACCATAACACGTTTTGTATTGCCTGCGGGCGGAGCTTGTTTTTGTTTCGGAACAGCATGTGTTTGCATGCATGTGTGCGTTCTCCATCCGTTATGTTGCGTTTTGTTGTTGTTTCCGGTGTTTGTTTGTGTGCACCAATTTGTGTAATTTCCTCACGTTTGCCGTATTTTCCTGACATTGGTTCCATCAGGTATCGGACTTCTCCACTGATCCCAAATTCTTTCCTGGATAAGTGGCCTGATTATACTCTTCTCCTGTTTATGTGCCAGTAACACTTCATGAATCCTACTCTACCAGTACTAAGTCAAAAGCTGTTGGGAATGGGAAACTAGAGCCTGATATATACAGTAAGGGAAAACATTTTTTTATCCCCTGCTGTTTTGTACGTTGGCCCACCAACAAAGAAATGATCAGTATATCATTTTTATGTTAGGTTTATTTGAACCGTGAGAGACAGAATAACAACAAAAAAATCCAGAAAAACGCATGTCAAAAATGTTATAAATTGATTTGCATTTTAATATGTGAAATAAGTATTCGACCCCTCTGCAAAACATGACTTGGTGTCAAAACCAACTTGGTTTGGCAATCACAGAGGTCAGACGTTTTTTGTAGTTGGCCACCGGGTTTGCACACATCTCAGGAGGGATTTTGTCCCACTCCTCTTTGCAGATCTTCTCCAAGTCATTAAGGTTTCAAGGCTGATGTTTGGCAACTCAAACCTTCAGCTCCCTCCACAGATTTTCTATGGGATTAAGGTCTGGAGACTGGCTAGGCCACTCCAGAACCTTAATGTGCTTCTTCTTGAGCCACTCCTTTGTTGACTTGGCCGTGTGTTTTGGGTCATTGTCATACTGGAATACCCATCCACGACCCGTTTTCAATCCCCTGGCTGAGGGAATCTCCCCCAAGATTTGAAGGTACATGGCCCCGTCCACCGTCCCTTTGATGCGGTGAAGACCCCTTAGCAGAAAAACACCCCCAAAGCATAATGTTTCCACCTACATGTTTGACGGTTTGGATGGTGTTCTTGGGGTCATAGGCAGCATTCCTCCTCCTCCAAACACAGTGAGATCAGTTGATGCCAAAGTGCTTGATTTTGGTCTCATCTGAACGCAAACCCTTTCACCCAGATCTCCTCTGAATCATTCAGATTTTCATTGGGAAACTTCAGACGGGCCTGTGCATGTGCTTTCTTGAGCAGGGGCACCTTGCGGGCACTGCAGGATTTCAGTTCTTCACGGCATAGTGTGTTACCAATTGTTTTCTTGGTGACTACCTTGAGATCATTGACGAGATCCTCCCGTGTAGTTCTGGGCTGATTCATCAACGTTCTCATGATCATGGCAACTCCACGAGGTGAGATCTTGCATGGAGCCCCAGACCGAGGGAGATTGACAGTTCTTTTGTGTTTCTTTCATTTGCGAATAACCATTTGCGAATAACCTTCTCACAAAGCTGCTTGGCGATGGTCTTGCAGCCCATTCCAGCCTTGTGTAGGTCTACAATCTTGTCCCTGACATCCTTGGAGAGCTCTTTGGTCTTGGCCATGGTGGATAGTTTGGAATCAGATTGATTGATTGCTTCTGGCTCCCAGGTGTCTTTTATACAGGTAACAAACTTAGATTAGGAGCACTCCCTTTAAGAGTGTGTTCCTAATCTCAGCTCGTTACCTGTATAAAAGACACCTGGGAGCCAGAAATCTTTCTGATTGAGAGAGGATCAAATGCTTATTTCACTTATTAAAATGCAAATCAATTTATAAAATGTTTGGCATGCGTCTTTCTGGATTTTCTTGTTGTTATTGTCTCTCACTGTTCAAATAAACCTACCATTAAAATTATAGACTGAGCATTTCTTTGTCAGTGGGCAAACGTACAAAATCAGCAGGGGATCAAATAATGTTTTTCCTCACTGTACCATACATCTTTTGTTCTGATCTTGTCCACATTGATATGTGGGCAGGAAGTAGTCTGGGCTCTTTGGGATTTGAAAGATTCTGGAGCCCTGTAAACTCAATAACTCATCAAAATTCAAGTTCACCATATTTTTAGACTTATTCTGTACTACTATGATTGTAGTTGATTCATGAAACGTTATATACGGTTCCAGTCAAAGGCTTGGACACTTACCCATTCACTTGAATGGGTGTATCAAACATTTGACTGATACTGTTTATATACACTCATAAAGTAGACCATGTTCTTAACAAGCTAAAAGAAGCTGTGGTTTAATTCAATAAATGCTGCCTGAGGTAGTGACAAGACCCGTTTTGAATGCACTGCTGACTTCACAGCTAGCGGTCCCTGTCAATGTGGAGTAACTGAATAATGCCGTGACATCATTTTGGACTCCTACTTGATAGAAAAAAAACAGGAGAAGAAGGTAGTTAACATAGTGAAGTTTGGACTTCAACAATGTTAACTACACAGGAAGCTGCCAAAACACATGCTAGGATGCTCTCTTATCTAAGATATTGCCACACAAGCTGGCCCAAATGTAGGAGCCACCATCTAAAAATCAATCTACAAACACAGGATTCTTTATAGTCAGTCACCACCGTTGTCCAGAAACATAACATATTCAGTGTGGACAGCTTGAAGCAGTATTCAGATTCAGAAATGTTAACTTAGTCTTTAAGACCCTGCATGACCCCGCCCCTTCACCTCTACTGTACCCCAGGATAACAGGGCAGTAAACAGAGGGGCCTATGTGGCCAAGAAAACTGACCATCGCACTCTCATGAATAGATATTAAATCCTGGAATACACTGCCCATACACTTGAATAATTGCACTTATTATTGTACTTTGAAATACAATTTAAATAAGAGCTCTAATATAACCAGGTCCATGCACACGAGTACCAGAGACCCCTCATATCTAAGACAACAGATGAACACAGTAATTACTAGAGAGAAAAAATTGGTTGTGGTTATATTTCATTGCATGTAATGTATTTCCATTTGGTATTGTTTTATGTGAGTATTTGAATGTAACTGACCAGCGCAGTATCTCCTACAGTAGCTGCCCAGGAACTGCGGGTGCTAATTAGCTCTTGCCTAACCCGGGCACGGTGGCTGTTCAACTGTATTATTGATGTTGATGAAGGTGTGCTGTCCCTGTTGAATAAATACATGAATAATAAATATGAATTAATGTAGGTTATATTTTCTTCTTAAATGCTTTAGACATAAAAAGCCTTTTAAAATGCATTACGTGGGAAATCCATTTTTTACAATTTGAGGTGATATTTGATTATTAGATTATTGTCAATAGCAAGTACTGATTAATCCGAATTGAACAACACTTTTTTGTGAAACAAAACAGAACCAACAGTTTTGGGGTCAAAGAAAGGCCACACTTAAGCACAGATGAACTCTTGATATTAACGATTGTCTACGTTGTGTACAGGGAGTTGTGGTCTGACTGTGATTGTTGTGTACAGGGAGTTGTGGTCTGACTGTGATTGTGTGTGTTACGTACAGGGAGTTGTGATCTGACTGTGATTGTGTGCGTTGTGTACAGGGAGTTGTGGTCTGACTGTGATTGAGTGCATTGCGTAAAGGGAGTTGTGGTCTGACTGTGATTGTGTGTTGTGTACAGGGAGTTGTGGTCAGACAGTGATTGTATGGTCTGACTGTGATTGTTGCGAACACGGAGTTGTGGTCTGACTGTGATTGTGTGTGTTGTGTACATGGAGTTGTGGTCTGACTGTGATTGTGTGGTCTGACTGTGATTGTTGCATGCAGGGAGTTGTGGTCTGACTGTGATTGTGTGCGTGAGTTGTGGTCTGACTGTGATTGAGTGCATTGCGTAAAGGGAGTTGTGGTCTGACTGTGATTGTGTGTTGTGTACAGGGAGTTGTGGTCAGACAGTGATTGTATGGTCTGACTGTGATTGTTGTGAACACGGAGTTGTGGTCTGACTGTGATTGTGTGTGTTGTGTACATGGAGTTGTGGTCTGACTGTGATTGTGTGGTCTGACTGTGATTGTTGCATGCAGGGAGTTGTGGTCTGACTGTGATTGTGTGCGTGAGTTGTGGTCTGACTGTGATTGTGTATGTTGTGTACAGGGAGTTGTGGTCTCACTGTGATTGTGTGCATTGCGTACAAAGAGTTGTGGTCTGACTGTGATTGTGTGGTCTGACTGTGATTGTTGCATACAGGGAGTTGTGGTCTGACTGTGATTGTGTGGTCTGACTGTGATTGTTGCATACAGGGAGTTGTGGTCTGACTGTGATTGTGTGCGTTGCGTACAAAGAGTTGTGGTCTGACTGTGATTGTATGTGTTTTGTACAGGGAGTTGTGGTCTGAATGTGACTGTGATTGTTGCGTACAGGGAGTTGTGGTCTGAATGTGATTGTGTGTGTTGTGTACAGGGAGTTGTGGTCTGACTGTGATTGTGTGGTCTGACTGTGATTGTTGCGTACAGGGAGTTGTGGTCTGACTGTGATTGTGTGCGTTGTGTACAGGGAGTTGTGGTCTGACTGTGATTGAGTGCATTGCGTAAAGGGAGTTGTGGTCTGACTGTGATTGTGTGTTGTGTACAGGGAGTTGTGGTCAGACAGTGATTGTATGGTCTGACTGTGATTGTTGCGAACACGGAGTAGTGGTCTGACTGTGATTGTGTGTGTTGTGTACATGGAGTTGTGGTCTGACTGTGATTGTGTGGTCTGACTGTGATTGTTGCATGCAGGGAGTTGTGGTCTGACTGTGATTGTGTATGTTGTGTACAGGGAGTTGTGGTCTCACTGTGATTGTGTGCATTGCGTACAAAGAGTTGTGGTCTGACTGATTGTGTGGTCTGACTGTGATTGTTGCATACAGGGAGTTGTGGTCTGACTGTGATTGTGTGGTCTGACTGTGATTGTTGCATACAGGGAGTTGTGGTCTGACTGTGATTGTGTGCGTGAGTTGTGGTCTGACTGTGATTGTGTGTGTTGTGTACAGGGAGTTGTGGTCTGACTGTGATTGTGTGCATTGCGTACAAAGAGTTGTGGTCTGACTGTGATTGTATGTGTTTTGTACAGGGAGTTGTGGTCTGAATGTGACTCTGATTGTTGCGTACAGGGAGTTGTGGTCTGAATGTGATTGTGTGTGTTGTGTACAGGGAGTTGTGGTCTGACTGTGATTGTGTGGTCTGACTGTGATTGTTGCGTACAGGGAGTTGTGGTCTGACTGTGATTGTGTGCGTTGCATACAGGGAGTTGTGGTCTGACTGTGATTGAGTGCATTGCGTACAGGGAGTTGTGGTCTGACTGTGATTGTGTGGTCTGACTGTGATTGTTGCATACAGGGAGTTGTGGTCTCACTGTGATTGTGTATGTTGTGTACAGGGAGTTGTGGTCTGACTGTGATTGTATGTTGTGTATAGGGAGTTGTGGTCTGACTGTGATTGTGTGTTGTGTACAGGGAGTTGTGGTCTGACTGTGATTGTGTGCATTGCGTACAAAGAGTTGTGGTCTGAATGTGATTGTATGTGTTTTGTACAGGGAGTTGTGGTCTGACTGTGACTGTGATTGTTGCGTAAAGGAAGTTGTGGTCTGACTGTGATTGTGTGCGTGAGTTGTGGTCTGACTGTGATTGTATGTTGTGTACAGGGAGTTGTGGTCTGACTGTGACTGTGATTGTTGCGTACAGGGAGTTGTGGTCTGAATGTGATTGTGTGTGTTGTGTACAGGGAGTTGTGGTCTGACTGATTGTGTGGTCTGACTGTGATTGTTGCGTACAGGGAGTTGTGGTCTGACTGTGATTGTGTGGTCTGACTGTGATTGTTGCATACAGGGAGTTGTGGTCTGACTGTGATTGTGTGGTCTGACTGTGATTGTTGCATACAGGGAGTTGTGGTCTGACTGTGATTGTGTGCTTGAGTTGTGGTCTGACTGTGATTGTGTGTGTTGTGTACAGGGAGTTGTGGTCTGACTGTGATTGTGTGTTGTGTACAGGGAGTTGTGGTCTGAATGTGATTGTGTGCATTGCGTACAAAGAGTTGTGGTCTGAATGTGATTGTATGTGTTTTGTACAGGGAGTTGTGGTCTGACTGTGACTGTGATTGTTGCGTACAGGGAGTTGTGGTCTGACTGTGATTGTGTGCGTGAGTTGTGGTCTGACTGTAATTGTGTATGTTGTGTACAGGGAGTTGTGGTCTCACTGTGATTGTGTGCATTGCGTACAAAGAGTTGTGGTCTGACTGTGATTGTGTGGTCTGACTGTGATTGTTGCATACAGGGAGTTGTGGTCTCACTGTGATTGTGTGGTCTGACTGTGATTGTTGCATACAGGGAGTTGTGGTCTGACTGTGATTGTGTGCGTGAGTTGTGGTCTGACTGTGATTGTATGTTGTGTACAGGGAGTTGTGGTCTGACTGTGATTGTGTGCATTGCGTACAAAGAGTTGTGGTCTGACTGTGATTGTATGTGTTTTGTACAGGGAGTTGTGGTCTGACTGTGACTGTTATTGTTGCGTACAGGGAGTTGTGGTCTGAATGTGATTGTGTGTGTTGTGTACAGGGAGTTGTGGTCTGACTGTGATTGTGTGGTCTGACTGTGATTGTTGCGTACAGGGAGTTGTGGTCTGACTGTGATTGTGTGCGTTGCATACAGGGAGTTGTGGTCTGACTGTGATTGAGTGCATTGCGTACAGGGAGTTGTGGTCTGACTGTGATTGTGTGGTCTGACTGTGATTGTTGCATACAGGGAGTTGTGGTCTCACTGTGATTGTGTATGTTGTGTACAGGGAGTTGTGGTCTGACTGTGATTGTACGTTGTGTACAGGGAGTTGTGGTCTGACTGTGATTGTGTGTTGTGTACAGGGAGATGTGGTCTGACTGTGATTGTGTGCGTTGCGTACAAAGTGTTGTGGTCTGACTGTGATTGTGTGCATTGCGTACAAAGAGTTGTGGTCTGACTGTGATTGTATGTGTTTTGTACAGGGAGTTGTGGTCTGACTGTGACTGTGATTGTTGCGTACAGGGAGTTGTGGTCTGAATGTGATTGTGTGTGTTGTGTACAGGGAGTTGTGGTCTGACTGTGATTGTGTGGTCTGACTGTGATTGTTGCGTACAGGGAGTTGTGGTCTGACTGTGATTGTGTGCGTTGCATACAGGGAGTTGTGGTCTGACTGTGATTGAGTGCATTGCGTACAGGGAGTTGTGGTCTGACTGTGATTGTGTGGTCTGACTGTGATTGTTGCATACAGGGAGTTGTGGTCTCACTGTGATTGTGTATGTTGTGTACAGGGAGTTGTGGTCTGACTGTGATTGTGTGTTGTGTACAAGGAGTTGTGGTCTGACTGTGATTGTGTGGTCTGACTGTGATTGTTGCATACAGGGAGTTGTGGTCTCACTGTGATTGTGTATGTTGTGTACAGGGAGTTGTGGTCTGACTGTCATTGTGCGCGTTGCGTACAGGGAGTTGTGGTCTGACTGTGATTGTGTGTGTTACGTACAGGGAGTTGTGGTCTGACTGTGATTGTGTGCATTGCGTACAGGAAAATGTGGTCTGACTGTGATTGTGTGCGTTGTGTACAGGGAGTTGTGGTCTGACTGTGATTGTGTTTGTTACGTACAGGGAGTTGTGATCTGACTGTGATTGTGTGTGTTGCGTACATGGAGTTGTGATCTGACTGTGATTGTGTGCGTTGCGTACAGGGAGTTGTGGTCTGACTGTGATTGTGTGGTCTGACTGTGATTATTCCATACAGGGAGTTGTGGTCTCACTGTGATTGTGTATGTTGTGTACAGGGAGTTGTGGTCTGACTGTGATTGTGTGTGTTACGTACAGGGAGTTGTGGTCTGACTGTGATTGTGTGCATTGCGTACAGGAAAATGTGGTCTGACTGTGATTGTGTGCGTTGTGTACAGGGAGTTGTGGTCTGACTGTGATTGTGTTTGTTACGTACAGGGAGTTGTGATCTGACTGTGATTGTGTGTGTTGCGTACATGGAGTTGTGATCTGACTGTGATTGTGTGCGTTGCGTACAGGGAGTTGTGGTCTGACTGTGATTGTGTGGTCTGACTGTGATTATTCCATACAGGGAGTTGTGGTCTCACTGTGATTGTGTATGTTGTGTACAGGGAGTTGTGGTCTGACTGTGATTGTGTGTGTTACGTACAGGGAGTTGTTATCTGACTGTGATTGTGTGTGTTGCGTACATGGAGTTGTGATCTGACTGTGATTGTGTGCGTTGCGTGCAGGGAGTTGTGGTCTGACTGTGATTGTGTGCGTTGTGTACAGGGAGTTGTGGTCTGACTGTGATTGTGTTTGTTACGTACAGGGAGTTGTGATCTGACTGTGATTGTGTGTGTTGCGTACATGGAGTTGTGATCTGACTGTGATTGTGTGCATTGCGTACAGGGAGTTGTGGTCTGACTGTGATTGTGTGGTCTGACTGTGATTATTGCATACAGGGAGTTGTGGTCTCACTGTGATTGTGTATGTTGTGTACAGGGAGTTGTGGTCTGACTGTGATTGTGTGTGTTACGTACAGGGAGTTGTGATCTGACTGTGATTGTGTGTGCTGCGTACATGGAGTTGTGATCTGACTGTGATTGTGTGCATTGCGTGCAGGGAGTTGTGGTCTGACTGTGATTGTGTGGTCTGACTGTGATTGTTGCGTACAGGGAGTTGTGGTCTGACTGTGATTGTGTGCGTTGCATACAGGGAGTTGTGGTCTGACTGTGATTGTGTGTTGCGTACAGGGAGTTGTGGTCTGACTGTGATTGTGTGTTGCGTACAGGGAGTTGTGGTCTGACTGTGATTGTTTGCATTGCGTACAGGGAGTTGTGGTCTGACTGTGATTGTGTGCGTTGTGTACAGGGAGTTGTGGTCTGACTGTGATAGTGTGCATTGCGTAAAGGGAGTTGTGGTCTGACTGTGATTGTGTGGTCTGACTGTGATTGTTGCATACAGGGAGTTGTGGTCTGACTGTGATTGTGTATGTTGTGTACAGGGAGTTGTGGTCTGACTGTGATTGTGTGTGTTGCGTACATGGAGTTGTGATCTGACTGTGATTGTGTGCGTTGCGTACAGGGAGTTGTGGTCTGACTGTGATTGTGTGGTCTGACTGTGATTATTGCATACAGGGAGTTGTGGTCTCACTGTGATTGTGTATGTTGTGTACAGGGAGTTGTGGTCTGACTGTGATTGTGTGTGTTACGTACAGGGAGTTGTTATCTGACTGTGATTGTGTGTGTTGCGTACATGGAGTTGTGATCTGACTGTGATTGTGTGCGTTGTGTACAGGGAGTTGTGGTCTGACTGTGATTGTGTTTGTTACGTACAGGGAGTTGTGATCTGACTGTGATTGTGTGTGTTGCGTACATGGAGTTGTGATCTGACTGTGATTGTGTGCATTGCGTACAGGGAGTTGTGGTCTGACTGTGATTGTGTGGTCTGACTGTGATTATTGCATACAGGGAGTTGTGGTCTCACTGTGATTGTGTATGTTGTGTACAGGGAGTTGTGGTCTGACTGTGATTGTGTGTGTTACGTACAGGGAGTTGTGATCTGACTGTGATTGTGTGTGCTGCGTACATGGAGTTGTGATCTGACTGTGATTGTGTGCATTGCGTGCAGGGAGTTGTGGTCTGACTGTGATTGTGTGGTCTGACTGTGATTGTTGCGTACAGGGAGTTGTGGTCTGACTGTGATTGTGTGCGTTGCATACAGGGAGTTGTGGTCTGACTGTGATTGTGTGTTGCGTACAGGGAGTTGTGGTCTGACTGTGATTGTGTGTTGCGTACAGGGAGTTGTGGTCTGACTGTGATTGTTTGCATTGCGTACAGGGAGTTGTGGTCTGACTGTGATTGTGTGCGTTGTGTACAGGGAGTTGTGGTCTGACTGTGATAGTGTGCATTGCGTAAAGGGAGTTGTGGTCTGACTGTGATTGTGTGTGTTACGTACAGGGAGTTGTTATCTGACTGTGATTGTGTGTGTTGCGTACATGGAGTTGTGATCTGACTGTGATTGAGTGCATTGCGTGCAGGGAGTTGTGGTCTGACTGTGATTGTGTAGTCTGACTGTGATTGTTGCGTACAGGGAGTTGTTATCTGACTGTGATTGTGTGCGTTGCATACAGGGAGTTGTGGTCTGACTGTGATTGTGTGTTGCGTACAGGGAGTTGTGGTCTGACTGTGATTGTGTGTTGCGTACAGGGAGTTGTGGTGTGACTGTGATTGTTTGCATTGTGTACAGGGAGTTGTGGTCTGACTTTGATTGTGTGCGTTGTGTACAGGGAGTTGTGGTCTGACTGTGATTGTGTGCATTGCGTAAAGGGAGTTGTGGTCTGACTGTGATTGTGTGGTCTGACTGTGATTGTTGCATACAGGGAGTTGTGGTCTGACTGTGATTGTGTATGTTGTGTACAGGGAGTTGTGGTCTGACTGTGATTGTGTGTTGCGTACAGGGAGTTGTGGTCTGACTGTGATTGTTTGCATTGCGTACAGGGAGTTGTGGTCTGACTGTGATTGTGCGCGTTGCGTACAGGGAGTTGTGGTCTGACTGTGATTGTTTGCATTGCGTACAGGGAGTTGTGGTCTGACTGTGATTGTGTGCGTTGTGTACAGGGAGTTGTGATCTGACTGTGATTGTGTGTGTTACGTACAGGGAGTTGTGATCTGACTGTGATTGTGTGTGTTGCTTACATGGAGTTGTGATCTGACTGTGATTGTGTGCGTTGCGTACAGGGAGTTGTGGTCTGACTGTGATTGTGTTTGTTACGTACAGGGAGTTGTGATCTGACTGTGATTGTGTGTGTTGCGTACATGGAGTTGTGATCTGACTGTGATTGTGTGCGTTGCGTACAGGGAGTTGTGGTCTGACTGTGATTGTGTGGTCTGACTGTGATTATTGCATACAGGGAGTTGTGGTCTCACTGTGATTGTGTATGTTGTGTGCAGGGAGTTGTGGTCTGACTGTGATTGTGTGTGTTACGTACAGGGAGTTTTTATCTGACTGTGATTGTGTGTGTTGCGTACATGGAGTTGTGATCTGACTGTGATTGTGTGTATTACATACAGGGAGTTGTGGTCTGACTGTGATTGTGTGTGTTACGTACAGGGAGTTGTGGTCTGACTGTGATTGTGTGTGTTGTGTACAGGGAGTTGTGGTCTGACTGTGATTGTGTGTGTTACGTACAGGGAGTTGTGATCTGACTGTGATTGTGTGTGTTGCTTACATGGAGTTGTGATCTGACTGTGATTGTGTGCGTTGCGTACAGGGAGTTGTGGTCTGACTGTGATTGTGTGTATTACATACAGGGAGTTGTGGTCTGACTGTGATTGTGTGTGTTACGTACAGGGAGTTGTGGTCTGACTGTGATTGTGTGTGTTGTGTACAGGGAGTTGTGGTCTGACTGTGATTGTGCGCGTTGCGTACAGGGAGTTGTGGTCTGACTGTGATTGTTTGCATTGCGTACAAAGAGTTGTGGTCTGACTGTGATTGTGTGGTCTGACTGTGATTGTTGCATACAGGGAGTTGTGGTCTGACTGTGATTGTGTATGTTGTGTACAGGGAGTTGTGGTCTGACTGTGATTGTGCGCGTTGCGTACAGGGAGTTGTGGTCTGACTGTGATTGTTTGCATTGCGTACAAAGAGTTGTGGTCTGACTGTGATTGTGTGCGTTGTGTACAGGGAGTTGTGGTCTGACTGTGATTGTGTGTGTTACGTACAGGGAGTTGTGATCTGACTGTGATTGTGTGTGTTGCTTACAAGGAGTTGTGATCTGACTGTGATTGTGTGCGTTGCGTACAGGGAGTTGTGGTCTGACTGTGATTGTGTGTGTTACGTACAGGGAGTTGTGGTCTGACTGTGATTGTGTGTGTTGTGTACAGGGAGTTGTGGTCTGACTGTGATTGTGCGCGTTGCGTACAGGGAGTTGTGGTCTGACTGTGATTGTTTGCATTGCGTACAGGGAGTTGTGGTCTGACTGTGATTGTGTGCGTTGTGTACAAGGAGTTGTGGTCTGACTGTGATTGTGTGTGTTACGTACAGGGAGTTGTGATCTGACTCTGATTGTGTGTGTTGCTTACATGGAGTTGTGATCTGACTGTGATTGTGTGCGTTGCGTACAGGGAGTTGTGGTCTGACTGTGATTGTGTGTATTACATACAGGGAGTTGTGGTCTGACTGTGATTGTGTGTGTTACGTACAGGGAGTTGTGGTCTGACTGTGATTGTGTGTGTTGTGTACAGGGAGTTGTGGTCTGACTGTGATTGTGTGTGTTATGTACAGGGAGTTGTGATCTGACTGTGATTGTGTGTTTTGCTTACATGGAGTTGTGATCTGACTGTGATTGTGTGCGTTGCGTACAGGGAGTTGTGGTCTGACTGTGATTGTGTGTATTACATACAGGGAGTTGTGGTCTGACTGTGATTGTGTGTTTTACGTACAGGGAGTTGTGGTCTGACTGTGATTGTGTGTGTTGTGTACAGGGAGTTGTGGTCTGACTGTGATTGTGCGCGTTGTGTACAGGGAGTTGTGGTCTGACTGTGATTGTTTGCATTGCGTACAAAGAGTTGTGGTCTGACTGTGATTGTGTGGTCTGACTGTGATTGTTGCATACAGGGAGTTGTGGTCTGACTGTGATTGTGTGGTCTGACTGTGATTGTTTGCATTGCGTACAAAGAGTTGTGGTCTGACTGTGATTGTGTGCGTTGTGTACAGGGAGTTGTGGTCTGACTGTGATTGTGTGCGTTGTGTACAGGGAGTTGTGGTCTGACTGTGATTGTGTGTGTTACGTACAGGGAGTTGTGATCTGACTGTGATTGTGTGTTGTGTACAGGGAGTTGTGGTCTGACAGTGATTGTGTGTTGCGTACAGGGAGTTGTGGTCTGACTGTGATTGTGTGTTGTGTACAGGGAGTTGTGGTCTGACTGTGATTGTGTGCATTGCGTAAAGGGAGTTGTGGTCTGGCTGTGATTGTGTGCGTTGTGTACAGAGAGCTGTGGTCTGACTGTGGGGCTGGGGCTGTGTGGTTTAGCCAGGTACTGTGGCTTTCTGAAGGCTAGGCACACACCCAGGCAGGCGGTTCCTGCTGCTGCTGCATGAGTCAGCCAGGCAGTCACTCAGGGCTTCCCTTTAATGCTGAGTCTGGGCCTGCGATTAGGGCTTTCCTGCCAACTAATCCGTCGACCGGGGTAGACGTGTGCAGAATGGGGTGGAGAGACGGGGTGATGGGAGCCATGCTTGGTTCTCCTTTCATTTCTCGCCTTTTGTTCTTTCTCTCTGTCATTCTCGTTAGTTGATTCTCTCGTGTCTCCTTCTCCCTCTCTCTATCTCTGTCTTTCTCCCTCCGTCTCGCCCCTCCTTCTCTCTCTCGCTTTCTCCTTCTCTCTCTCGCTTTCTCCTTCTCTCTCTCGCTCTCTCTTTCTCCCTCTCTGTCCTTCTTTGTCTCCACTCTTCTCCTCTCTCTCCCTGCAGATCTGAGGAGAGGAGCTGGCCTCCCCCTACTGCAGCTCGTGCTCTCTTCCCTCCTACCTCACCCCCCCCCCCCCCAGCCCATCCTCCTCTAGCTGCTCTCAATACCTTCATTTTCCTCTGAAATGTCAGCATGGCACATGAGTGGGAGGCAGCAGCAGCTCCATCTGAATGGAGGGAAGTGTATGTTTTTTCCCGTATCAGAGGATTGTGCAGAGGAGGGCATCTTGGTCTGAACTTACTCAGGAGCGTGACTGTTCTTCTTGAATATTTGTATTATATTGGATTTTGTATTTGATTAGGTTTGGTAAAATATGTCATGAGGGGCTATGTTGCAAAGCCGCAGTAGCCAGGGAATTTTACAAAGGGAGATGTGCGTCTGTCAGTGAAGGTTGTCCGTTACCTCTCAGCTAGAAGACTATGTTCTTTTCTTTCCCAGGGAGGATTATTTGAGTGGGTAGAGTCTTGCTGAGATATAAACACACAAACACTTGCACATTAAAAAACAAACATGCACTCTCTCTCTCTCACACACACACACACACACACACACTCACACACACATCCATACAGTACATTGTGTGTGTGATGACTCAGAGGGGAGCAGCTGGAGATGACAAGGCCCCAGTTGTGAGGGTGAGCTGTCACCATCTGGAGGAATACATGCATCCCTGACACACCTTTCGTCAAGGGGCAGAACAGCTGATCTCTCAATGACAGTGTTTGTGTGTGTGTTTGTGTGTGTGCACGCATGTGTGTGTGCATGCGTGTGTGTTTTTTTTTGTGTGTGAGAACACGTTTTAAATGAGTTTTAACTGAACACGTTTTAACTGAGTCAAAGATTTCTCTGAAAATGTTTACATAATATGTTTTGGGCTTGAAGGGGAATACTGGCAAATATCGAAAACACGCCCAAGTTCATGAATTGCTTAAGCAATTGCTGTACTGTATTTGTAAGCATGAATCTCTGTCCTTTCTGACCTCTGCCAAAGATGAGGAAATGCCAGCCCATGTGTGTGCTTCCCATACAGGCGTGCAGTACTAAGTCTCTGCACGACAGATCAACCAGGGGAACTCCTTGTAGGCAAATTAACCAAAGAGGCAGTACTTCTCAGGGGACAAATTCTACCTGTTGCCATTAGCGGTGTAGAAATTGGAAAACGTTTAAACGACTGTGACATCTTTAACGATCAGAAAAATCTTTTTTTTATATACTGAAAAACAAATTGTGTAACTACCATATCTAAAACAAAAAATTGTGTTACTACCGTATCGTAATTAACTGGAGCTGTAACGCCAATGCAGGAATACAGCAGCAGAATCCGGCGTGTGTGTGGGTATGGTAATGAGGGAAGACAGAGCACGCCTGGTATGGACCAAATGCTTGTTATTTATTGTCTTTTCTGATTACACAGCAGTTGTAAGCCATAAGCTAGCTAGCTAATGCTAGTGTTGGCTAATTGAGAATACAAAAATGTAATGCTAAGTTAATTGTGTTTTTTGCCCTTACAACTCATTATTAGCTATTTGACAAGGCTACCTCTTTGGTGCAATAGCCTGTCCTTCTCATTTCAACACTTTGCGGTTTCATGTTGTGACAACGACAACCAACATTTTCATTTTTTTCATTTTCTTTCTTTGTATATTCCGGTTCAAATTAATATGGTTGTGCAATAGCCAAAAACTTTTCCTCACTGCTAATTGAGGTAGCATCGTGCAATTTCTTCCTCTGACGACACTCTCGCGCAAGTTCTTAGACACATCGTTGATATTTGCCATGATTTCCCTAAACATCAAATTTTGGGTTGGAATCCGAATTAGAAAAAGGTTTTGGAGTTTGGCTTGGGTGTAGGTTTAGGGGTAAAGTTGTGTTTTTATAATAGAGATTGGTAAAAATAATATATAAAAAAGTGATTTTTTTGATTTTCCTAATTTATATAGCTATGTTGTATCTGTGTGTGTGTGTTTGTGTGTTTGTGCGCGCATCTATGTGACAACCTTAACATGGCTATTGCGAGGCCCACTCTGGCCCGGTCTGTATTTGAGTCTATTTGAGTAGCATTCACGGCTTGAGAGTCTATCTTATTCTTAGGTGCTTTGATCAAGTCGCACTCTGTCTACCCTCATCGCCCACACAACCTGTCGGCTTGATGACAGCTACACCTGTGCTACGGACCCAATTGTGGGAAGAATACATTTTTACAGAAGTGTGCCCTCCTGAAGCAAGTCCATTACCTCTGTCATAACGCTTTAACGTCGCAGAGTGTGAAAAAGCGTAGATGTGTCTGTTTCTCCCTATGTGCATGCACTGCGCGTCCACTTGAGAAATAAGTTTGGTTTGACGATGGGCAAGGCCAATGTCTAATCACTGTTGTTGGGTTTTAACGGGTTTTAATGGCTGCCGAAATGTTTCTTTGCTCTGTTGACAGGACCAACACAGGTAGACAACTCACTCAGACAACTCACTCAACCGGACAACCTTAACCGACCCCCTCTGCCAAGACAAATAGACTCACTCCCTCAGACAATTTCAAAACACAAAAGCACATGAGAGGGAATGAACACAACAGCCAAACCATGAAAAAGATATATATTGGCAAAACGGCCCTAAAAGTATCCAGAAATGGCAGTAAACATCAGAAAAAGAGGTAAGAGAGAATGCTGCATCCACCCACCAGGCCATTCCATCCCCCATCCTTGTCAAGTAGTGGTGAAAACACGGTCATTCCTCTAGAGTCATCGTCCTCATCGTTCTCTCACCACTGACTGCCATCGAAATGAAAACACCCATTACAGTGTGACTCAGCTCTCATTTTCCACAGGTCACTAATGTGCAACTCCCATCCGGAGATTGGCTTCATAAACTCATTCACTTGTCACATACCGAAATACCTATGTTGTTTTGGTGTTGCCAGCTCCTGGCGAGCAGGTTGTTAAAGCATGAAGACCATTCAAACAGGGTGTAAATAAAAACATTGGAGTAACCCTACATTTCAGAATGGGATAACATGAAAAATATAGTCAGAAATGTGTTAGATATGAGTGCACTGTGAGCAAGTGGAGTAGTATGCGACCAGACTCTATAAATCGTTGCCTGAAAATGATTCATATTTCACACGTTAGGTAATTAGGAATGAATAATGGTATTATTACTCCGCTGACTTCTGTTTTTGTTTCCAAACAAATATCTCCGTTATCTCTCATGTTAAGGGCACTCTCTCTATGCTTTAAAGGTCCAATACAGGCATTTCTTTTCTTTTTCTACATCAAATCATTTTGGGTTAACAATTTAGTACCTGATAGTGATTTTCTTTTTTTTTTAAGAAACAAAAATAGCTTGTTAGTAAAGAGCAATCTCTCAAGTTATCCTTTTACTAGAACAGTCTGGGAAACACCTGAGTGGGATAGTACATGTTATTCAATCAATCAAGAGACATGAGACAGGACAGATTGATCCGAGACCCCATCATACAATATAAACAAACCCAAAATATACTGAGACAGGACAGACTGATCCTAGACCCCATCATATAAAAAAAATATATATATACTGAGACAGGACAGACTGATCCCAGACCCCATCATTTAAACAATCCTAAAATATACTGAGACAAATTTCACATATTCCAAACTTCTGTTGTGAAAAAACACTTTTCACTGCACTGGGCCTTTAATGGAAATGCTTTTTTGCATATGAATAATCATGATTTGAGGTTGTGTTTTGTGTATTTTCTAAGATATGCACTCACATGCATGCGCTTTTCTGCATATTGGCATGCCTGCATTTGTGTGTTAATTTATTCAGTCACTATTTTCATTAGAATTCAAGAGACCGACTACGTCCAGGAACAAAAACCTCCCAACAACAATTAAAATCAAAATCCGACACCCTTAAAAGAACATCTTTAATTTCATAATCTTACATCCTGTTAAAAAGATAAACCTCTCTCTCTCTTTCCCTCTCTCTCTCTCTCTCTCACCCTCTCTCCTTCCTCCGTTATCTCCTGGCAGATAGAGTCATTAACATCTCCCCCCTCCATCTGCCCATCAATAGAGGTCCATTAGGGTGCCACGGACACCCAGTGCCATCCAATGGGGAGGGTTACGTTTCCTTTGCCTCTCACACCCCTACCCTGTTGAATCTTAGGTGTTGAGGCGCTATAAATAGTCCACAGTATGCTGTCTCATTGAATTACACATGGGAGATCAGTATTCAGTGAATCTTAGGCGTCAGAATATATTCCTGTGATAGATTACATCTCATAGAGTCATATTTCATCGTAGGGCGCGTTCCAAAAGGCAATCATTTTCATATAGAATGCACTACTTTTTACCATAGCCCACTGGTCAAAGGTAGTGAACTATATAATCAATAGGGTGCAATTTGGCATGAGGCCTTAGTTGAAAGTGATCCACTCTCGCTGGCAATGGTGGTGGTGTTCTGTGTTTTGCAGTAAGGTTGTAGAATATCAAGCACAGCATCGTAGCTGAAAGCCGAAGGCATCCCAGCCTTAATGTACTGTACAAACGATCATGTCCAGGATCTCAAATGTATAATTCTCATGTCTTCTTATGTTCATAATATCTTTATCACCAGCATGGAAATATTGTTCATACGTCATCACACAGAAAACTCCCATTACGTCTTATTTTGACTCAGGATATGATTTGAGCAAGCGTGCGTAGCATGGATGTCTTCACCAGCATCTGAAAGAAAGCCTGTAGAAGCCTCATTGTCGCTTGTCTATTGTGCCCAACTAAAACACCTGTTGTCTTGAATCCCCGCTGAAGTTCCCTCAGTAAAATGTACAGTAGTATAGTAACAGTACAGTGATATGCTTCTTCCAGTTTTTCTAATGCCTGGCGGATGTGTGTTTGTGTCCTGTAGCTCTTTGCAGGAGCAGAAAGAAGACCTACGTAAGCGTCTGTCCTACACCACCCACAAGCTGGAGCTGCTTGAGAGCGAGTTTGACTCCACCCGCCAGTACCTGGAGACAGAGCTACGCCGTGCTCAGGAGGAACTTGACAAGTTCACGGACAAACTACGCAGGTGCGCCAAACTACACAACCGCACACCTTCATGGATTCAATTTTGCATAGATGTTCTTGTTCGATTCACATAAATAGTAAATGTTGAATACCTCAGAAGGTAAAGCCCTTAAAGTAACACCAGTATGCATTATCATGATGGATGCACGCACAGAATCCCAATTTTAACCTCATTAATCCAATTGGTGCAGAAGGGGTTCAATTATTAATAGTGTGAGTTGGTAAGCCAGTGTCATTGTGTGTATCCTGGTAGAATACAAAGCAGCTACTCAGCACTGCAGAGGATCAATCAGGACCTGGAGGATAAGATCCAGAGAAATGTAAGTGAAGTGTGTGTATGTGTGTATGCATGTATGCGTTTGTCTTAGCATGCTTATGGACAAGCATGTGTACCCCTGTAGATGTGTGTGTGAGAGAGAGACAGTGCTAAACGCGTGCTAAGCGCTTTCGTGTCTGTGGTGAGTCCATACATGTTTACGTTTGTATGTATGTGTGTGTGTTTGGGCCCAAATGCACACTTGTCGCTGGCTGTGTATACTCTTTAGAAAAGGCAGTGAAAGGCACTGAGCAGTGGATTTAAATATGAATTCACTAGCTGTTGGTACCAGTGACATTAATTACAGCCTATTACGATAGCCTGTCCTCCTTCTTATGGCAGGATGCTAGCAAGGCCATTGTTCTCGATTAGACCTGCGACTCACATCTTCTGTCAGTTGCGGCTCTCCGAAAGGAAGGACACAATTAACGATCTGCCGTGCTAGCGTTGTCTGATTACCATGTGTCTTCCCCCTTGCTATGAACAGGCAGATGAAAATGTCACCTGCTCTGAATTAGTTAAGAGAAGGAAAGTCATCAGCACAAAGAGTTTGGAACATTAAGGTGACGCTGGCTGAGAGGGAGGAGTGAATAGGGTATTTGTTTTTCATGGAACTAGGAGGACTAAATCATGAATCTAAATGCATAATGGTTTAATTTGGATACCAATTAGATTTTTAATCAGCTGTAACCCTTTAAAGGTTATCAAGTTGATGATGTAGTCACCCTGTTGGTGATGTAGTTTTCCAGTAGATCATCAAATGCTTTCAAATGGCTGTTTGTAAATCACTGGCGTAATTAGATCATGACAAGCCCCGGTGCAAAAACAATTATTCACGGGCCCCCTCTCTCCCCATCACCACCCGCATTCCCCACTAAATACCCCAGAATATCCACAGAGCTAAAATGGATTTTGTTGGAAAGGTTGTGAAAAAAGTAGGCAAAGATCAGGATGACAAAAATCATTCAGTTTTCACCCTGCCTGAAAAGAACAGAACAGAAATCTGATTAGAATTGCAGAAGGTAATCAACCAAGTGGAACATGGGAAGGGCAGCAAGGCTCAAACTGAAGTAACCACAAACAGTGGCCACTTTGCCAAAGCCAGGGGAGAGAATTGAACATGCCCTCTGCAACTCTCCCAGGTGCTGTAACAGAGACGCAGTGCTGCAGCCCACCAGTCCAACAACACCTCATCAAACCAGGGTTTTTCTTCACCTCACACAGAAAGTCCACAAAGGCTTTCTCTTTCACAGGGAATGACAACAGCCTAGTTCCTAGCTCTATTTAAAAACCTCAATATCTGGTAAACAATAGTGAGGGCTGGATGTTAAAAAGCAAAATTGTAAAATATGATTAAATATGTCAAGTGGAAATGTCAGTAAATGCCTGAACACTTCTCGTTTGCACAAATTGAGCTGTACCTGTTCTGAGTTCACTGACACGGTAAGCTGAGGGCTCAGAATAACACTGATACATTTTTGCATGAGATATCCAAAGTCAAACAATAATTATTACAGGTATTAAAACTGTTAGCTTACTTTAATAAACCCTTTGTACCATAACCTCTTGAAAACAAAACAAAGCAGAGGTGTGATCAGTTCCCAAGAACATGTGCTAGATCCCTGAATAGGCTGTACTGAACAATTGTAAATACAGCTATGGTTTCATAGTTATTTGGGGATATTAGTCACTTGCAAATTAGTCGGTTGCATTATCCATACTATTGGTAGTGGAGAGACTCACAAAGTCACTGCAATTAGCTTCAAATAGTCTCCAAACAAAATGTTGAATAGAATTAGGATGTTAATAGGTCTGTAGAAGAAAGTGATATTATTTGTAATATAAATATCCAAAATGTTTCATTTCAACCGAGCAAACAATCTGAAGATCTTGAGTAGGCGTCATCTTTTGCTTTGTTACCCTGGATATACTATATATAAGGAAATCCGGAAGCATTTAACCAGGACAGGTTAGAATCTACAGTGCCCTCAACGATTATTCGGGGGAAAAACTCTGTATTAGCCATGGCAGTATATATTGTCTTGTTGCAGGCTGAAGCACCATTCAGTGAGTTTGGCATTTGCTCATGATTTACCAGACAATATATTTCTGTAAACTTCAGAGTTCATGCTGCTGCTGAGTTAGCCAGTTACAGTGGCAACTGTCATAAAACATCTTTCACCATATTTCACAGATGGTGGTGCCCTGAATTTTTTTTCTTTATGCTTTCTTTCTACACATCTGTCCATAAGGTATATATTATTTAACTGTGCAGGCCTTTTTGGTGCTCTGGGCCATTCTGTGTTCCAGTCCCACTCACTGTGTAAGAGCTTGGGGGAGTGGTAAGAATACATATGCACTCCCTATTGTAAGTTGATCTGGATAAGAGTCTGGTAAATGACCTAAATGTAAAATATACAATAAAGCTAACTAGTGTTGCACTTTGATGTGCTGCCTGTGTAGTTATGCTGGTCAATTCTGACAAATCCACTCCTACAGTACCTTCTGGAGAGTATTTCTGATCTGTCACCTTCAATATTTGAAGCATTTTTGCCTCATAATGGCTTCACCTATTTGGCCCCCTTGTTCACAGACGACGATACAATGCTCCAAAGGCAAATGCATAGCCTAGAATCAAGGCTTGGCATTGACCTTTGTCTTATGCCTGCACAAATTATGTTGTGACACTCACATGTCCTGCCATTGAAACATTGAAAATAGCTAAGTGTTTTGATATTTACAATGGTCCACAAAGGCAGATGGCAGTGGAGTTTGTCTTGAAAACATTTTAAGCTCATCGGGGTACATTATTTGGTGAGTCTGATCACTACCACGCATGACTTATGCAAGCAACTAAGCCAGCCAAAAGAGACTTCTGATAGGATTCACAACCTTAGTACATGAACATTACAGAAGGACCGGCCATCAGGAAACATTTTAAAGATTTAAGGCAATCTGTTACAAGCATGACCCTTGCAGTGCCAGTGTTGTGGGTTTATTTCTCAGCAGTACGAAAAGTAGAAAATTGCATGCAATTACTATTGTTACTACTATGTTGCTATGGAAGACAGCATCTGCTTAATGACAAAAAATGTAAATTGTGCCACCACAGGCACTGTATTCCATTTACATATGGTTTATTCCTGAATCATCAAAGTGGTAACTAAAGCAACTGATACTCATAGAAATACTTCCTTTGAACAGCTGTTGCAGCAAGGACTTTGATGCCTCTCTTATGTAGTTTTCACCTTAGTTACATCCAGCAGAGCAGTTAGATTGTTTATTAATTGCTGCAACTCTGAGTATCAGCTTGTTAGCTTCTTTGGTTTCTTCCCAACTAAGTAACCACCTTGGTGATTCAGAAATAACTGTGTCATGTGTTTTCACTGCATTCTTTTTAAATTATAGTTAAAGTTAACATTTTAAAAGTTTGATAACAGACATAATACCTTCACAAAGACCAGGCCCCATGAGCAATCATTTCAATGAAATTATAAAATCAAATGCATAAAACTTAGCTAATCTTGTTCTGGAAATAGTCTTCTGTCAGAATATGAAGTAAAATGTTGCCTTTTCAACCATTTCAAGGCGGGTTTGTCACAAGTTGTTTTATCTGAGGCACAGAAAACTCTTTTAGAGCATTTTAACTGATGTGAACACCAAATACACAGGATAAAGATCATTTATGTATGATGTGGGATCCAGCTGGGTTCTCACCCTCATAGAAATCAAACAAATGGGCCATACGAACGCAGTTGAAAATTAATTATAGAATATATAAAAAGTGTCCCGGCAAATATCATTCCGTCCCTTCCTCCTTCCCCATCTGTCTGTCTAATTGACTTTCTAAGGTAAAGTAGATCTCATCCGCAGCCCTTCGAAAAACCGGTGGGCATTAGCTACATAACATAAAATGGAAGGCAAAACCAAGGGCCATGTGAGTCTGACAAGAGCCTGTGCCCTCTTTAGTCTCAGCACCATGACGATGAGAAGAGAGCCCTGAGCAGAGAGATCATTGTGCTCAACAACCACCTGATGGAGGCCAAGCTGACCATTGAGAAACTGCGGGAGGACAATGTAAGGCCCTGGCTATCACTGAACTCTATCAATGTTACTCTAGATACTATCTAAAGTCTGACCCCAAGTCTACATTTGTATTGTAGGGAATTGCTGACTGTTTGAAAGCTATGATATGCTATTCCATTGGTATGATAAAATGTAAATATTTTAATGTTGTTAAATGGTTTAAATTAGCAATAAGGCACCTCTGAGGTTTTTGGTATATGGCAAACCTACCAGAGTGCATTTGGTATCCATGTACTCTGTGCTGCATTGTAAGAACCGTTTTGAGCTGTGGTATTGACTACTGTATATACCAATCTCTGGTCCCTGTTTGCCTAAATACACAGCTCATAACACCTAGCATCTTCACCAACAGTTTCTGAGCCTTATGGCTAATGGAAAATTATTTGGACTGCCAGACACCTTAGTTCAAATCCTTAAGGTGTTCCTTAACGTTATCTCTTCATAACGTTGTTTTCTTCTAACACATTCTCACACGGTCTCTGTCCTGTAGGATTTGTACAGGAAGGACTGTAACTTGGCTGCCCAGCTGCTCCAGTGCAACAAGTCCCACTACCGGACCCAGCTCTCTGAGGTGAATCTCCCAACCATAGAAACAGAATTATTTGAACAACTACATTAAATATACCTGCAAGTATTTCAGTCAATTCACAATGGTCAAATCACATTAGCACCAGGTTCTCAGCCAATCGGCTCAAATAGTTCATGTTTCTCTTTCCCAGAGTGACAGATAATGGTGTAGATGGGACTTGAACTTTGGCTGGTATGCTACCAGGCCCATTGAATCATGCAGGCACAATCTAGCACAGCTTAAGTATTGGAAAGAACATTTATAGTAACTGACGCCAGGTCTGCAGATAAAATGTTATCCACATACTCCACTGGACATACTAAAGCCAATGCTAAGCTCAAGCTATGATTTTCTCAAGCCCAGCTTTATGATGGTGTTAATGAAGCTACATATGAAGGAAAATTCCTTTTCATAATCCACGATACATAAAACAGCCTTCGTTCTTCATCTGAACAGTAGAATACTCCTGACTTGAGGAGGGAGGAAAGTGTGCGGCATTGCAAATATCAGAGGTATAAAAAGTACAAAGTAGAAGTACTCAGCTGTGTTCACCAGTTTTGGGAAGTTCCTAAATCTTTGCATTGGCTTTCAATCGGTTACAGAATAGATTTCAAAGTTGTGCTTTTAGTTTATAAATCTCTGAATGGTTTAGGACCCGAATCCATTTCTGATATGTTTGCAGAATATAAACCGAGCAGGGCTCTTAGATCAATGAACACAGGTCAGCTAGTAGAACCCAGAGTCAAAACTAAACATGGAGAAACTGCGTTTAGCACTTATGCTGTACAAAACTGGAATAAACTACCAGAAGATCTTAGACGTGCCCCAAAAGTATTAATTTTTAAATCCAGGTTAAAAACACTTCTCACATGCCTATGACTGAGCACTTAAACTTAACCACACTGTTTAGCCTTATAGCTACCTATGTTTTTATCCCATTTTTAATCAGTATTTTTTCTTATTGTATTTTTTATTATTATGATGTAATCATTTGCTTTGATGTTTTCTTTTGTGTATTTGTTTTTGTGTTATTGTACTTTCATATATTTTCCTTTGTAAAGCACATTGAATTGCTTCAATGTATGAATTGTGCTATATAAATAAACTTGCTTGCTTGCTAAGGAAGGGCTAAATGACCACGTAAGCAGAGTTCATAACTCACCGGTGACCTTAATTGATAATTAAATGTTTTGGGACATTCTGTTGTAGCTTTGCTTGTGTGTTTTGGATCATTGTCTTGTTGCAGGATCCATGTTTGGTTCAGCTTCAGCTTTTTGCAGAGGTATAAAAAGTACAAAGTAAAAGTATTCGGTTGTGTTCACCAGTTATAGGAAGTTGCTAAGTTAGAGCAAAAATACCAGAGAAACAGAGTTCATAACTAACCAGTGACAATAATTGGACATTTTCACTCTTCCTTTTTATTTAATTGATCACTGGTTAGTTTTGAAGTCCCTTTACCTGATTACCTAGATCTTAATTCTATACTTCTCTAAAGTGGTGAACACAGCCGAACCCAGTTAAATACTTTTACTTTATACTTTTCACACCTCTGGCAAATATTAGCATCGAGTCCCAACCCATTCACATCAATCAGTGCGTAAGCCCACCTGAGCAGATACGCTTCCAACCTGCAATATTAAAACCGTGTGAATCACAAAGTGATTACCTGCTAATGAGGTGAATGTTGACACTGATTAACTGTAGGATGGTGAAGCTACCTTATGTGACAGGTAGGTGAGGAGGCCTCATTGGAATTGGGTTGCAGAGCGATAAAACAATAACAATGCACATAAAGAAACTAAGATTTGCATGTGCCCATACCCAAGAATGACCACGCTGCTTTTGTTTGCTAGCGGGGAGAGGAAACAGTGAGTCGGCTATTGTTGTGTTCGTCGCTGCCAGGGCAGATTAGCAAGGTTTCCTGTTGTATCAGCCCTGGGCCTCATGCCCGGCCCACGTGGCAAGAGCAGAATCAAAAGCTGGCCCATTGCCCGTACCATGAAAAGCAAATGCCTTACCACAGTTGGCACCAAGACCCTGAATAGAAACATTGGTGCGAACATGATTCATCGCTTATGTTATGGTTGCAGCATCATGGTCATAAACTAGTGTTGCCCCCCCCCCCCCCCCCCCCCCCCCGCTGATGTGTGTGATATTATTATATGGAGTGAAAAAAAAACGGAACTCTTCTCATTCTCCGTATGCTGTCTACTGCTACGGGGTCAAAGGTTATAGATCTAGTCATGTCCTCTAGGCTGATTGTCTGGGGGCTGGCAAGTCATCAAAATGTTATGGATGGACTGTGGTGCAGCGGCGATGCACAGCTCTGCAGCCACGGTGGAAGGGAATTAGACACTCCCTCCACCGCATAGCAGGCGTGAGTTGTCACTTAAAGTAAAGACTAATATTACAAAACCTTGTTTAGTCGGATGTTTGTAGCAGTTTGTCAGTGAATTATGTGCTAATAATTGGGTATTTACATTGGTTAAAACCAACCTGTGATACTAATGTTATGAAAGGTTGTTTGTGCAAGTGCTCAGCTTAATATCTTTTGCTCCTTCTAGTCATGAAGCTATAAATAGTTAGCTTCTCATATCCAATCAACCTTAAATGAGTAGATTCTTGCTGATAACATCATTCAGCAATTATCAAAGGGCTATATTAAATCTGTATCGAAGGAACTTCAGCGAATGAGTTGACATTTTTAAGTAATGCTCCTGTGGAGAAAATTAAAGCTATTTGCTATAAAGGTTACATCAGAAATGACTTTAAAGTGTGTTCAGCGATATATAGACTGATTACAACTCTCAAATCTTACTACTGCATGGTGCCAATCGCAAGGGGCAGCTCCAGATACATCAGTGTGGGTGGACAATTGGCCAGAATATTAGAACCTGGGGCCATTATCGATATTTTGTTGCAAATGTGTAACCACACTGGTGATAAATTCTGTTTCTTAATTGTTTCATCTTCCCATGAAAACTGCAATAATCTCACAATGTGTATCCACATTGTTTGTACTCCTATCTTTAACAAAATATATATATTTCTGCCTCTCTTTCACCTTGTCAGTTGCCAGCTGAGTTCCAGGAACGTGTCAGCATGCACATGGAAGGCACACCTCTTTGCCACACTGCCTACGCCGACTCAGTTCCTGCCTCTGTCATCGCCAAGGTGCTGGAGAAGCCGGACGAGGCCTGCAGCGGCAGCCAAGCCTCCAGTTCACCCACCCCCCAGGCCCAGGACCAAGGCTTCCTCCTTGACACCCTGGACAGAGGTGCGCACCTGGGCCTCCGGGCGGCCTACAAGTCCGACCTGTACAGCAGCGACACGGCCCTGTACTGCCCGGTCGATCAAAACCGTGAGCGCAGGCCAAGCATGGACCTCCATGGACAGAGGAAACTGATTTACGGACCCCAGAACTCCATGGACAGTAACCCAGAGGAGGGTCCCTTGTTAGGGCTAAGGTCTGGCTTCTCCCAGGAGTGCTTTGCCAAGTTCCCCACCACTCTGGGACCCGCATCAGGGAGCTCGTACTCCAGCTTCAGCGGAGGGGGCTCGGACGACAACAAGGGTGACGGCCCCCCGAGCAGTACTGCCTCCTCCCCCCACCACCACTCCCTGTACATGGACTGGAGAGATGGGGGAGACTATGAGAGGAAGAGCGACTCCTCCTGGGAGAGGGACAGTCCTGGCGGGGGTGGGTTTGCCAAGGTCCACGCCGTCTTCCAGCAGGCCGGTGAGCATGGCGGAGCACACCACCAGAACGGCAGCTCGCCCGTCTACAGCCGCACCATGTCGTCCTGCTTCAGCGAGCCCTACGAGCCCCTCCCTCCCTCGTCCTCGCCCAGCGTCGCCTACGGTGACAGTCGCCGTGGCAGCACGCTGGCGCCAGAGGAGGAGGAGCTGATTGGCCGCTGGAGGCAGCTCAGTGTGGAGGACCTGAGCGCCCACTCGTACCACTCGCCAGGCCGGGCCTCGCCCTACAGCTTCTCCGAGCAGCACTTCTCCGTACGCCCTGCCAAGATCCGCCTAGGGCCCCTGTACAGCAGCTTCCAGGAAGGGGCCGACTACTACCACCAGGGACCCATCATGGAACCCCCAGTGGGCTTCTCCACACCCAGCCCAGAGTGCAGCCCTGGTGGGGGCCTCCGTCAGGCCCATCAGTCCCACAGCCAACAGGCCCACCAGACCCATCTCTACCGGGCCAAAGAGGACAGCCAGGACTCTGAGAACAGCCCCTACCACTCAGGGAACACCAAGGAGGGTAGTGTCGGCGGGGCGGGGGGTGGGGTTGGTGCGGGGCAGAACAAGGAATACGTGGACGTCAGTCCCAACAGCTCCACTGAGTCCCTTAACCAAAGGTCCCTGCAGATGGCCGCCGAGATGCAGCAGCATTACCAGGCCGAGATGCAGCCCCCTTCGCCCCCTCAGGGGAGCCCTCCACCGCCCCCGCCAGCACCATGTCCTCCACCCCCGCAGTACCAACAATTTGGCACATTAGGACTCTCCAGAAAGGACAGTCTGACCAAGGCCCAGCTGTACGGAACACTTCTGAACTGAAAGAAGAAAATGCTCTTGTTCTCTGAGGTAATATTCTCTCTCTTTCTCCATCTCTTTTTCTGTTGGGATGTGAGGTGAGAGGTCTTGGTGAATCCGGCAAAACACGTGAATGTGTTTGAGGCTAGCCGTTCGTTCTGTGGAAGGACATTCGTTTTGATAGGTCAGTTAGAGGATACGGTGAGGTAGGTTCAGCTTGAATTGGTCATATTGTGGCCACGTCTGTGATGGACTGACAAACTACTGGTTTGTATCACTATAATGAATGTCTGTGGATGTTTAGGTCAGGTGAATTGACGATTTCTTACAGTGTCAAATGAATGGGAATTATAAAAAGCAACAGTGCTGTGGTACATTAGGTTTTACAAAAAACTATTTGAATGTTACTGGAGAACACGGTTGCTGAACAGTTGTACCCAAAGCAGTGAGCTTGTAGACAAAGTATTTAAAGTAACTGTTGAAATATGGACATACACATATATATTTAATTACAACTACAATAATTGAGTGTTCAAAGATATATTTTGTACGTAGCCACATTCTAAAGAAAGCATTACACTGATGATTATATAGAAATGGATACAATTCAATCAGGTGTGGACACCTAACACTGTATATATGTCTGGTTAAGAGCAACTGCCAATGAATGAGAGACACTTCGAATGTTGAAGATTCAGAAGACTCAAAGTCAAATATAGATTTGTTTATTGTCAACCACAGGCTGAAAACTGTGCTGCATTTGGGCAGAGTAAAATATGTATGGGCATGGGGCTTAGGTTAAAGTTGCAGTACTCTCTAGTATATTAGGTGCCTTGGGAATGTGTTAAAGTGATGTTTTACTCAAAAATAGATATCCTTAACCTGAACCTGAGTGCAGCTCCATTCATTTATTTTTTATTTTTGCTTTGACAGGATTTCACTATCTATAGCACCTAGAAAAAAATCTATTAATTATTGTATAACCAAATGACTTCTTTTGAGACATTAACGTATGTCTTGAACAATGATGCCATTTCTATTAACACACGTAAAATGTATCTGTCCTTGGTGACCAGATCCGGTATTCAACCTGAGGGCTGTATTTCCTTAAAGTGAAAATTAACAACATATTTTCCTATATCCATTGCTTTTGGAAATATTATTATTAGTGAGCTGGACAGTTGAGAAACTGAATGAATGTAAATACATTTTAATACACAGTTTCAATTCTGTAATTTTCAAGTACAGTATTTTTATGTTCGTAACCCCTGGCAGGCCAATGGTGTACACCTCTGCTCTATAAACATTTAGGTTTTCCAGTCCCACTCTACCTCAGATTTCCATGCCCATAGTCCCATCAAGCAACTACAATCCTGTTTCTGTCACATAATGATGCATGTTAATATCTTTCTGTTGTGTTTCGCTTAACCTAATAAAGCACAAACTACGCATTTATATGCACCAAGGCTTGATGAACTACTTCAATGTTGGTGTATGTGTGAGAGACTGCAGTGGATAATGCTAGCAGGTAGGTAGGTAGGTTTCCATGCAATTGGCAACATAATTTTTTGAAAGTATTCTCAAATCCACATGAAGGTGTGCATTTTCTGACCAGCAGTCTTTTTCTTTTGTTTAAAAAGGCATTGTGTCCTGTAATGCACACAAAATGTATTTTTTGCGTAAGTTTTCATGTACTAAATAAAAATCGTAACTTGTAAGTGTTTCAATCCCATTTCCACTCTACCAATAGTTGTGTCACTGAATTGGCAACTAACACGTGGGCCCTCGTCGTGGCATTCGGTCGAACAGCAGCCCCGCTTTAATCAAGTCACCGGGACCAATCACGCTTATACCTGTACACGTGAATTTCAGTAACTTATTTTATTTGTAGCCTAATAAACAGGATGCTTTTTGAGCAGTATTTAGAGGACTACAGAACATAATCATTGCAGGGCCCCAGTTTACTTCACTGTTATAGTTAGTTTAGCAATATATACCATCATTTCTTGCATAATGTATTTTACAAGGACAAAATGATCCCACCCACAAGTCCAACAAACCAACTGTCTGTTGTCATGCCACGTGTAGTGATTTCTTTTTAATACAAAACATGGCGTTACTTAAACTGTGGATGTAACCATGGACCGTGTGAGTGAGAGACAGAGTAGGAAATAAATAATAATTAGTTAGAAATATTCTAAATACAATGTTACTACACATGTTTCAAAATGAATAAAAGACAACTATGTGCATGCATTTACACACACACACACACATTTAATCTTTGGATTATCAACTGTTTTGACTATGTAACGCGTTAACCATACCTCCGCATTGACACAAAACACACACCCCCTCTCGCTCACCCTGGAAGGGAAAAGGGAATTACTTGAGATATAACATCTATCCCGAGGAGGGAACCTCCCCAGCAGCAAAATCACAACAGCATCCCACTGGATATGAACCTTTATTGTTCGCGTCCATCCAATCACAGCGGATGACAACACATTTCCACTTCAAACACTTTTTGAGAAAACTGGATTAGGCAACACAACACAACCAGTCTGCTATTCCTTTTTGCCACTGCCAAATGCATGATGCAGTATGCATGAGCTTAGCTGCCTTAGTTATATACAGCTGCCGAACTAGATACCGTTTCCTTTTGAACCCTGCCGGAATATTTCTATAGCACTATAACCAATCATCTAAGCACCGCATAAAAGCAAAATACGTCAGTCTAGCTTCCCTTTGATAATGGCTACTAGGAATTAGCTCCCCTACACTTTGACTGTGTGAACTAGTGACTCAGTGAGCGCTGATGAAATTACAGTTCTTACAGCCTAGTCGGTTCCCACGGCGACTTGTTTACTTAAATGCACATACATGGAACACTGCAGGTAGAAAATCCTCAATGGACTTTCACTATTTCACAGGTATCGCGCTCATATTGTTAGCACTCTCTGCGGGCACACTCATCAACCACATTCACACGCCATCCCCACATTATCTGCGCATCTCTCACAGACGTGCACACAAACAGTTCATGAAAAACAGTGGAAACTTCACCCACTGTGGCCCTCCCCCACTCCCCCCCCGTTGATTTGATCAACAGTCTGGATCCCGTTTCCTTCTGAGTTTTTTTTTTTTTTTTTTACAAAGACCTGATCTCCACCATAGTCTCAGACAGGTCCCACAGCTTCCTGGCCGCGTGATCGTCCGTCGCCTTGGGCAACAGCTCCTCCTCTTCGCAGTCGGCGAAGCACTTGCCAGTCACGCCCTCCACGTCGGGGGAACACGCAAGGTAGAGAGGTGTCTGAGCACCCTCCAGTGGGCTCTTGAAGAAGGCCAGCGAGGCCAGGTAGAAAAGCGGTTTGGCCAGGAAGGGGATGTGGATGTGCCTGCCCAGCCTGGTCCTAACCATACCCGGGGTGAGGGCATTCACGGTGACCCCGGTAAAGCCCTCGTCCTTCAGGCGCCTGGCCAGCTCGTGGGCGAAAAGTAGATTGGCTAGCTTGCTCTGGCTGTAAGAGAAGGCTTTGTTGTAGCCGCTCTCACTGTTGTGGCAGCAGACATAGAAACATTTATTACACAAGACATCACACCAACCTTGTATGTATTTGTAAATAAAAGGAAGAAAGTGGACTAAAGTAGAAAGTTCTTATCTCCTCTACAAACTTTGTTTTCTTTATGGTTGTGCTAATAAATACAACCCCAGGTAAATGTAATTCATGAACGAACAAATGTAGTCAATGAATGATGTAGTCTATAAACAAACCACACCTGTTGAGGTCATTGAAGTTGATGCTGCCGTACTTGTAGAGCTTGGAAGAGACCACGACCACGCGGCTGGGAGAGGAGCGCTTGAGGAGGTCCAGGAGGAGGTGGGTCAGGAGGAAGTGGCCCAGGTGGTTGACCCCTAGTTGCATCTCGAAGCCCTCCTCTGTCTTGGTGTAGGGACACTGGTAGATGCCAGCGTTATTAATGAGCACGTCAACTTTTTGTTCTTCCTAATAAGGGGGCAGATGAAGAGACACATTTAAGAGGCATATATGGGCTACTGTACAATAAGCAGCAGGGATTTGAGTAATAGGCTGGAGGACTGCATCTTGTTGGTCTCCATTTGATTCTATAATTTGTAACCAACTATGATCAATGCAAGTGATTTCAAGAAACTGGATAAGGAAAACCATGTCTTAGAACGTAAACCCTTTAAAATGGAACGGATGTTAATTGCTTTTGTAAACATATAAAATGTAGGCCTACCCACGTGACTGTTTCAGAACATTGGACAGCTCACTATGACGTCCAGTTGCCTTACCAACCTTCATTGCAAAACAATATGTTAGAACGAAGAGGACGTAGCCTACAGAACATTCTATGAACCTCAGGCTGACCCCGTCTTTTACCTTAATGAATCCGAAAATGAACAAGCTGCATCATATCCCGTGTTAGACTGTACTTGACCCACTAGCTAAAAACAGCGGTTATAGTGTACAGTATACCGGACGTGCGGAATCGAGTTCCGAAGTATACAACTGAATTGTTATCCAAAATAAATAAATATCAAAAATTGCAACACCATTTTTAATAACAATTAAATTCTATGTCAAGTCGGATCTCCAGCCCGATCACTCGTATAGCAGCCCTTTTAGCTAAACTTTACCTTCAGAATCTCCTCGCAAAAGCACCGAACAGACTGAAGTGAGGCGAGGTCCAGTTGTTTGATGACAACCTCCCCGCACTCTGGCCCTGCTTGCTTCTTGATCTCCAGTGCCGCTTCCTTAGCCCTTTGCTGGTCCCGACAGGCCATGATGACCCGGGCCTGGAGTTTGAGCAGCTCCCCGGCTACGGCCTTCCCTATGCCGCTGTTAGCTCCGGTCACAATAACAGTCTTTCCACGCATCATATCGGTAGGGTACGGAAGCAACTGTGCGGCTTTCTTTCGAGGGAACATTCTACGGACAATTAGCAATATTCCACCGCCGACGACTGCGGCAACAATAATCGCAGCTGACATTACAACAAGTAATTAATGTTTCAAAAGGTTCAAAAGGTATGTGAGCATGGTAGGAACAATCACCTCAACAACATTCACAAGCCTGGCATTTTTTTTCTGATTATGGCCATGTGCTCGTGACACCTCGATACATGAAGAATTGTCGCACCCTGCTGGTAGAAAATATTGATGTCCCGAAAAGGCCCATGCCTTGTACGTGGCCACTGGCTAGTAGGTGTCGTGCTTTTTTTTTTTACAGTCTATGGCTAAAACATGGGCATGTAAAATAAATCTAAAAAAAGTAACATAAATCTCACAAAAGACACAAAACAACCTGCTATGTTCTCCCAACTTTATTGTAGAAAGTCTGACGACCCATTCTCAGCAACAGATATTTGGTACTAAACGCCCTAAGTACTAAACATAATCAACTACCTCAATAGGCTGAATCACAATGTGCACATTCCTAGTATGCTCTATCTGTTATGTTTATACCTATCATCTTGTCTTCTTATAACCAGGGTGAATGATGAACTTGGCAAGAAAATACTGAACAGAGCCTATAGCGGCATGAAAATCAACACGACAACTGCTTCTGGCTCTCAAATGTGCACAAATTACAGTATTCTCAGGTAATGGAAAACACAGACCCTTCACTCTGTCCTATTGTGTATCATCAAACAATAAGAAGGCTTTCATTTAATACACATTTTTCTATACATCCTCTCACACAATTCTGTAAATTTGGCATCCTGGAAAGACACAAATGATCAGAAAGGGGAATACAGTTGGACTTACTTTATATATCACAGAATTAATCTCAATACAAAAATTGGCTGGAAATACAGATAGGGTGAGTTTAACTAAGAAGAGTAACAAGGCATAGGATCACTGTCGAAGAGGTCAAGTGTGGTGGGGGTGGAGGTAAGCTCAAGACTGGGCCTCAGGGTCTGCCTCAGTACTGGGTTCATTGTAGATATAGCTCCCAACACCTCCAGTGTTCACCCCTGGAATGGGTCAAGGGACAGAGACATTGGAATATGGTGTTAAATCTATTAAATATAATTACAGATTTAATGAATAAAGGGGTTTGTTCTTTATGTTTAGGAGGAAGATAAGTCTGGGGTGCGTAAAGCCTACCTTTAGGCCCAAACAAAGTGGCATAGCAGGGCTTGTGGCAGTAGGGCTGCCCATCGTGCTGTAACAGAATAAAAAAATAATTTAATTTACTGTACTGAGAAGGTTCTTACCAAATGCATTAGGTCTTCATTTATCTACAGTATGGCTATAGACATATTACTAGAACAGTGCTGTGCTTCACTCCCACTGCAATGAAGTAAACAGTAGGTTCTACTGTAAATTGCATGTGTAATTATATTCTTAGCACATTTTTTACTGGACATTTTTATACTTTTATACCTTCTATGTGTCGTTTTCTCTGTTATCCCTTTACAGAGTTGGGGAGTAACGGATTACAAGTAAACATTAACTGTTATCCGTTACGTTACCAACAAAAATATATTTACAGATACTTTTGAAAAAATGTACGATTACTTTTGTATTACTTCAATTGAAAAAGAAAGGCGATAGGCCTACCTGGTGTTATTTCTTTTTCAAGTTTCAGGGTTTATTTGTCAATTGCACCGAACAACACAGCCAGGACAAGTTGGACCGAAGAACTTAGACAGGAATTGTTCAATAGATTAGCCAACTATTTGTTAGATAGCTGTAAAAGGGCGCTGCCTTCAAGATAAAACATTATATGGAATTTACCATGACATTTGAGGAGAAAATGTGTGTTGGGAAGCACTCAGCCAAAGGATGATTATTTGTTTGATGCAGCCACATCAACTCCTTCAATACAGGTAGGCCATGTGATTCTGCTTGCTTTGCATCTCTGAAAATTGTGTTCATTGGTTATCATTGGCAGCTGACATCATTTACTTTAAGATTGCAGGTTCATAAACACAGTTTATTAATTCATATGTGTTTTGAAAATCCCTTACGGGTGGCCCTAATAATCTCAGGTTACGTTCACGCGGGTAAATCTTATTTCTATGTGGGTGTTCACGATTCCAAACGTGCATTCGCGTGACGGGGGTTTCTGCAACATTTTGACCATGTTGATGGTTGTGGAGCAAAACAGATTTAGTTTATGTGCTAAAAGCTACGGATATCTTAATTTTTATATAAAACAATGTCAATACCCTTTTCGAGTAATTGCCATTTATTTTTCAACAATGTTTTGAATCAATTTGAGGTAGTATAGGCTTACGCATCATTAGATTTTGGGTTATGTTCAGAGATTCTGGAAGATCATGGGTTATTGAATTAATTGGAATGACTGAATATCTGACAGAACTTTAGTGTGTAGAGATGTAGGCCAATCATATTGAAGTGGAAAGCAATGTTTTAGAGACCCTTCCCAAAGGCTGTACACAACCCATAAGGTAAAATGCAAAATTCAGTTTTTGGCCAGCTATGTAAACTCTAATATTGATTGATCCTGTAAAATGTGTTCAATTGATTATAGGCTATTCCTACTTTTTTCCAATGCCTCTTAATATGAAAGTGAAAGTAATTCAGATTACATTGCTGAGACTGAGTAATCAAAAAGTTACATTACTGATTACAAATGTGGACAGGTAACTTGTAACTGTAACGGATTACATTCAAAAAGTAACCTACCCATCCCTGTCCGTTTAATATATCATACTTGTTATTTGTGAATTCCTTTGTCTAGATTCTGAGTATGTGAACATGTACTTGGCCAATAAAGGGGACTCCATTCCCAGTCAATGTTCTGTGTTAGACCCAGTGGCTGTGGTTTAATTCTATTTATAGGGCTCTGCTTCATGTCATCACAGAGTGGCCGGGCAGGGCATCTCCCCAAACCCTTCTCAACACTCCCCGCTCTCTGCTCCTCCCATCTCTGTCTCACCTCCGCATGGCTGCCTGGGGCCAGGGTCTTGCTGCACCTCTCACAGCGCAGACAAGGTCGATGCCAGTCCTTCCCCAGGGATGTCACCTTCTCAGCTGTACGCACACCGACCCACGCATGCATTCATGCGCACGCATGCACACATAGACACACACACACACACACATATATGCACAAGCACACAATGTCAGACATATCACTATGGAAACACCATTCCTCTTCTCCCAGTGGCCAGCCACCATGTACATTGTTTACACCCACTCAGAAACCCAGATACATACAGGTAGTACACAGGAAATGACATGGACTATAACATAACTTACCAAAATACACTGTTTTGCTGCACCTTGGACATTTACTGGGTTCTCCAGAAAAAGTAGAGAAGCTTGCAGCTGCGTCAAAAAAGAGATTGAGAACAAGAGGCTTGTTACAACCTGCGGTCAAAATAGACTGAATACCCGTTATAGGATAATGCATTACAGTTGCTTCACTTGTCTACCTGTCTGTGTTTAATCTCATGCTTCTTACCCTTTACTGGGCCTCTGGCATGAGCTTTTTTCTCCTCGGGTTTGGCCTCTGTTTCCATGGAAACGCTGGTAGTGGTATTGTTGGCAGGAGCCTCATAAACATAAGAGCCTGCACCTCCAATGTTCACGCCTAGAGAAAGAAACTTAAGTCAGTATGCCTTCCAGCACTTGAATCAAAGCAGTGGCATTTTCCATAAGATTGTCTGTAAAACATAAATTAGGCCCATGTTATAGGTTTACTGTGATTAATCCAATATATTTTATAAGCACATAGGGTCAGTTTCACAGACACATACTTAGTCCTAGTCCAGAAAAAAAAAAGATCCAACTCAATTGAGATTCTCCATTCTGCTTGATTTTTTTAGTCCTGGACCAGGCTTAATTAGCACAAAAACGAATCAAGGCTGGCCATTAAGTTGACGCATTGCACCTTTTGGTCCAAAGAGGGCAGCATAGCAGGGCTTGTGGCAGTAGGGTGTTCCATCATGCTGCAAACAGAGGACAGTGAGCAGATACAGTTTCTGGGTACAGACATATCGGACTACGTTGGTAGGCTGGAAACCCCTACAGGTATCAGTGACTAGGGTCTGGCTTCAATTATAGTTTGGGCAACTTTGAACTAGGGAACACAATGTAAGGTGGTTCTCTTCAGACTTTCCCAACCAATCAGTGCAGACAGGACAGAACGTCACTTTTCAAAACCAAAGTTGGTGGGCAAAACTTCTTAAGTGATTTTAGTTCAAGTAAACTAGACACTTTCAAAATGCAGTCTTTAAAAATAAACTCTGTTGATTTCTGTCTTCTACCATGAGTAAGTAGTGAAGTGAGCAGTGACATGGTTGCTCTCCCCTATGGCCAGTTCTTTTAGGCTTAGACTACTGCATTGGGGTGAATCTTGTGGTGAATTCCACTTTGTATTTAAAGGAGCCATGTAAGATGTTTACCATACTACTACCATAAATTCTATCATAAATGACCAGAAAACCCCTGAAGTTGATGTTTTCAGTGATTGTTTTAAATATTTATTTTCTACCAAATTATTCAGAGTTCCTCAGATATTCCCCATTTAAAACTTAATCACTGGTCCATCAATCCGTTTGCAAAGACAGACCCCATGGATCTACCCCACCAAGCTGTACAAACTGAGGTACACGGGACACAGCATAATGATTTTCCATTTAAGTGTTATAGGGTAAATAACTGAACTGAGTTTAAAATGTCTACTGTAGCTTTGGAGGAATCTCTGCATATCACTGCACAGTACACACATCATACTCTTCAGCAGCCTTTTGTACCTTATCCAACCAAAAAATTAGCCAATCCTCTCTGGTAATAGTCTCATGTACAGTACAACAGATTAATAGTATTTCAGAGCAATGAGTCTCTAAGCCTCTCAGAGATAAATGGTACCAGATCCAAAATGTCTGCCTAGATACTCCTCTCTATTTCACACATAACCCCATGAGAATATCACCCGCCTCTGTGTGGGGCGACTCCCCTTACCTCAGCATGGCCCCCTGGGTTCAGAGTCTTGTTGCAGCGCTCACATTTCAGACAAAACTTGTGCCAGTCTTTGCCCAGAGATGTTACCTTCTCAGCTGTGGCAGAGAAAAAATGGGGACTGTTACGTTATTTGGTATTGTTGTGTAGGGAAGAACACATTAACTCTGGTGGTGGAATTATATCAGCAATTTCTTTATCAACCTAAAACAAACCCTATACATTTCCTTCTGAACGGAAGTTTGGTTATCTACAGATGACTCAATTCTCTTTTATGTTAAAATGTATCTGGCATTTTCTACACATTTCCTTTGTGCGGCTAGTTCTTTCGTCAATATATCTTCTGCTGCCCACTGTGTCAGAGTTAATCATTGCATTCACCATTGTAATTTAAAAGCCTGTTTCATATCTCAAATCCCAAAGTCATCGCTCCACTTCTGTCCATTCCGCCTGTCCATCGTTCTTGGTCAGACACACACTAAAACATGAACACAAACACCACACACACTAATGTACACACAAACTGTCTGCCTATGAATTACATATCTTTTATGCTGTAAATACTTCCTGTACACCACTGTCTACTGCCTATCCCTGGCTACTGTGGGATTAACAGGAGAGAGAAACAGAGGACATAGAAAAACAGTGAATGGTACAAGCTATGGGGGGCTTTTATCTGTAACCTCTGTTATATACAGCCCAGAATACCCAAGCAGATCACATGCCTCTGGCACACACAGATATCCTGTGCTCTTCAGACTGCCGACCTGTCACTAATGGGAGGTGCAGTTAAGTGGAAGGGAGTGGTCACATATGTGGACAGACTCTCCCTTGAATCTCTGTACATGTCAAAGGAGAGGCCTGAGAGTATGTCCCTTCTGGCGGTTTTCTCTCCTCTTTAGTTCTTCCCATGTAGCTTTCCCATCTGCGCACATGGCATTATCTCTCTCTCACACACATAAAAATAGTAAAACAAAGAAAGTAAGCAAGAAAGAGATGAGAAGGTAAAATAAAGAATTTGTAAAGGCTGTCAGGTTGTTTATTTTAAATTGTAAACTGTGTGGTTTGAATCCTTAATGCCAACTGCTTGGAAGCTGTGGTACATGAGAATGTATACCAATAAACAGCAATAAAGCAATTCAGGGGTTTGTGGTATTTTGTCAATTAACTACGGCTAAATGCTGTATCCAGGAACTCTGTGATGCGTTGTGCCAAACAGCCCCTCGTGTTTTATTGGTCAACAATAAGGGGTGCTTGGGGGGGATTTCGTTTCTCGTTTGGTACATTGCTATACATAATTATATTGATGAGCGCCATCTAGTGGCAGTTTGGGAGCAGGATTCTATGTCTGGGTCTCTCACAACCCCTATTGCCTAATAAATGAATCCATGTCAGGGAAGAGGGGGGGATTATCGTTCTCAATGGCTTTCATGGACAGGAGAATGACCTGAAATGATACATGCAGTCAGTATAGTTTCACAGAAATCTTCTCAGGTACCGAGGCAGTGGGACTCAGAGAGAACAGTTTTTCAGAATGACAGTGGGATTAGAGTACAAACTGTAGATCTAGAAGCACTCAGTGACATTATCAGAGAAGCTAGGGACTAAAGGAACAAGGGCCCTTAGGGGCCAGCTGGTATGTATGTAAAGAAATACAAAGAGCAGCATTTCCCTCTTTGTTAGTCACATGCTGCATGTGTATGGGTCAGAGGTAACGTTCTAAGGGCCATTTCAACACATTAAGGTATTGAGATACTTGTTTTTAAGGTTTTATACAGTGCGTACAGTATTTCAGGTTATCTAATGCCAGGTTTTCATTAATTCATTTCTACATAGAAAGCCAGAGGTATTGTCCATTTGGAGTGAATTAGGTATGTTTTTTTCTCCTTCTATTTTGTATGTGTTTTTATTGTTATATACAGGGCTCAGGTGTAAAAGACACCAAGGTGTCAGTTGATTCCTCTGTGTAAATTAAGGTAAATAAATAATGGTAAGAAGAAACAAGTGTTTCAAAGGTTAAATTTGTGTCAGGCAGGTTTCCAAAGGTTTCTTTCTGTCTCACCATTATATACCTAACACTAGAAAAATAAGTACCAGAAAACCTTATTGTTATTCATGACTCAACTATCTAAACTAGATTTGTATTTCTCTTTTCCCCAGTGTTTCTTTCTCTATAGTGTATGTACGGGAAGGCTGTACTTTTTACAGGTGAGTGGAAAGGAAATGTATGAGACCACATTGATTCATATATTTTATCCCTCAACATGGACATGTCTTCTAGGCCATATAAGAGAACATGTTGAATTTGCATCTTTACAAGGTTTTAGATTCACATGCATGTGCTGTTATTTTTGGGTGCGCTCACGCCTGGATTTCCTTCTTTAAGAGCTGTCCAGTTAGTTCTGAAATTGGAATCCTATTGTTCTCCAGAGATAGAGCACGGCAAAGTCGATCCATCACACAGATGAGACAAATTAATAATTCACATGTATGGTCAGGCTTATCTAAGCGTAGCAACATTTTAGTTAGGCCAGTGCCAACTGGTTCACAAACCTCTCCTTGGGGACCCCCAGACCGTATTTGAGCGATACTCGAATAAACTTGCACTTAATATTATTCCGGAGAAATAGGTGAGCGAAATTGTGAAATTCTTGGGGGTTAGAGACCCACCGAGTAAACCAATGCCTAATTCATGAATTTAGTGCTATCTCTTTATTGTGCCACGCAGCTAGGCTAATGGCTGCATGTAAAATATTTTATAACCACGAACACATCCCTGAATAGTCCTACTGTTAATCGCTATCGATTTAGAAAGATGTATTTAAACCCATTTAACCATCAATGGAATGCTGTATTTGTCACACATTTTTTGAGATATATTTCATTTTGTCCATCTCACTCAAAACGCAATTGGTCAGAAGCGTGCGCTTACTGCGCTCTAAAAGCCTTGTTCTTGACGCGTCTGCAGGGCGTAGTTTTTAAATTAAGACAAAAACGAACGAGCACATGTCGGATTCCAAAACATCCTATCAGAAGTCATTTACAGTCAATGACCATGGTCTAATTGGTTTAGACTATGTATAGCCACGCTCTACCGACCCATTGCCTATAGCTTATACCCACAGTAGGCTAAATAGTCTCCAGGTTTATTTCAATATTGATCAACAGCATGCACTTGCCTAATTAGGCCTAACATTACCAGCCAATACTGTATAGGTTTTATGTATAATTATAATGTGACGATTGCTCAGATAAACGCCTTATTTTAGGTAGAATATCCGTAACTGAGGCTAGGATAGCCAGTCCATATATTAGCAAGCATTGTTGATTCTTGGGAGTTTTCATCACACAAAACACATGGTAGATCAGTATTGGAGCAACATAATCAAATCAAATAAAAAAAACACTTACCAAAATAAACCGTCTTGTCGCATTTAGGACATTTTGATGCCATGTTCCATATATTCTGTAATATAGAAAATTGATATCCGTTTTCAGTTTAATTCAGCTATTTGAATCGTCAATTTTTTTCACTAGCTTTTATTGATAGACAAGTGGAATTATAAGGCAGCATCCTCCCTCACGTTATTCTGCTAAATTTATATAGCCCCTCCTTGATGATGACGTAAGAGCTGCTGATTCTGCACCGTCCTAACCCGGTAAATTGCTCCTTTGGCCACAGTACTACAGACAACCTAATCCATGAGGACAGAGATTGGGCATAACGTTATAGGCTAATCTGCATTAGAATCAAACAATTCCCAATATTAGCAGTCTGCAGGTTAAATGAAGACATATATTTGCGAGTTAACTTTTAATTGAGACATTACTTTTAATTGAGACAAACATTTCAAAGAGACAGTCAGACATCTTATATCAGATATAACTATATTTGAACTTGGTTAATCATGTCGGAAACCAACGGAGACAGTTTCCCAGGACATCTCTGTTTGTATTCACTTCATGTGGTTGTTAGGATACGCTCGTTAACGTTACATCAATGGAATGTTAAGTGATGCTCTAAATTTCCCAGGACTGTTGTAAGCTGTAGATACTGTAAGCTACTGTAGATCCTTGGCATTCAGATAATATGCATTAGGTATTTACACTTGCGCTACAACATATCTTGAAGCTCAAATAACCTTATCATTCCAATCCTGAAATTGTCTCAATTACAGTTCAAAACTCAATGGCAAGTTGTTACATTCATTTTTAAATATTTGCATGGAATATGATTAGATTGTTTTCTAAATTATACATTTTATGTGTAGTCTAGGCTATACTGTCTCAACCAATAGGATAAGCTTTTTAAGAAGAGTCACAAACAGTCCAACTCCTTTTTTACAGCAATGTTTACATTATGAATCTTGATTTGACTCCAAAATAAATTCTCATCCATTGCAATCCCTCTAATGCAAGTTTTATTTTTATAATAAGATAAACAATCTAAAACATAATGAACATAGATGGAAATAGTGTTGCTATTTTCCACAGGAGCTCACTTGCTTTCCCTGTGGAGTCTGGGAATGCACTAATCTTAAAATAAACATTACCGGAATGGTCTATCCAGAAAATAATTTTTGTCTCACTGACCAAAAACGGATGGAGTTGGGCCATTTTGGTCTCCATAGCCGACTATCAGCCTATGCACAAGCAAATCACCGTTTATTAGACCCTATCTAAGCAGTGTCCCATTTATGTGTCTTATAAATACCTGTAGCCCACTGTGTTGCCCTGAGTGACAAGTCGGCAGAGTGAACCATAGCAGTTTCACTGGGCTTATCAGCCAGTTCCTCTCTGTACTCTTCATTGAGCCTCTATTTTAACTAGCTACCTCAGTGACTGGGACATGCCTGCCAACCTCTGGGTACAGAAGAGGTGCTTATCGCTCTGGTGATAAGGGAGAACCCTGTTACGATGGCCTTACATGGGCCTCCCACTCTGCGCCAGACGGATAAAGATACAGGCCGAGGGAGATGGAGGGATGGGTCTAGAGGGAAAGGGAAAGTGAGGAAAACAGTTGATGAGCACACAGTACAATACATTTGTGATTGGCTTGTAGGCTTTGGTGAGTCTATGTCATGATAGTTGCTTATGTTCTATTTTAAAGTCCCATCATAACACAATAGACATAAATATATGTTAAGCAATTTAAAGAGTTACTTCTAATAAGGAATGCGTTAGGCTGACACAGACCTAAACGGATTCTGATAGCCTCTCCTGTAACTGGAAATCACCAAGCTGACCAAGTGAACAATCTGTCTCTCTGTGCTTGAGCAGAACAGTTAAACCTAATTGCTCCATGGTTGCCATGAATGGCAAATCGACTTGCTGTTATATCCCTCTGTAGAGGTGGATGTGGCATATGAAATAATTCCAGTACACGTGTATACGTATGCAATACACCTTGTATATGTGTGAAATAGTATACACTATAAACACCAACAATTATTATTATTAAATCGCGTTCCAGAGCCAAGGTAAACGTGGTCAAAGTGGTGAGGACCTGAGAAGTTGAGCGGGTCTTCTATAAGGATGCAGTGAATATGGTAGAATTAAGTTGGCAGTGGATACCCAAAAAGACCAAAATCAATCTGTATTTGTCATTTACTACATAAAAAATACTGTCGACTAACAGTGAAATCCTCATTCATTTACAGACCCTTATCCAAATCATGAGAGATTAGAAGAGTAGAAAATGAAATAAAGGACTATTTATTATATTCAGTACTGAAGGGATACCATAAAGAAAAAGAGACAGTTGATAAAAGATCTGATGGTTACAGAATCAGGGCACTGACAGAGCACACCAGGCCTGCCCACCCAAGACAGTCACTGTCTTGGGTGGCTGGAGTTATTGACTATTTTTAGGGCCTTTATCTGACAGCGTCTGGTGTAGAGTAGTAATGGGTCATTTGTGAAAGAACCCTTTTAGAAAGCCTCTTTTTGGTGAATATTGGGAAACACTGGTGGAAGGAGCCATTCATTTAGCTCTATGATTTCCTTAATATTTTACCTCACACGAAGATCACAAAATAATGAATTAAAGAGTGCATTACCGCACAGAAGAAACAATAATATTGGAGAAAGCACTTATTTGTGTTTCACACAAATGTTTCCAGCTCCATAACATTAGGTTAAACAATAATAGGCCACAATCTAAAAATTATGAAAGATAAAATTCAACCTATTTGCACATGCATTTCACACATTAACACTTTTTCGATTTGACATTAGTGATATTCACATTTACAGATTTCCGAGAAGAATCTTCGTAACATTGGTTCGTGGGAAACATCAGAGTTAGAAGAATAAACGTATGTATTTGCATGGGGGGTGCTTTGACCAGCTTCACACTCCAGTACGATAGGTGGCAGTGTATGGACCTTTGACTTTGGTCTAAATCGGTCTAAATCATAAAGAAAAAAAGAGAAGAAGAAGAATTAAATCGTGGGCATTCCGAGATCTTTCAGTGAGCCGGCTCATTTGGCTCGCGAACGGCTCTTCGATTTCAGTGCGTAAAAAGAATCCCAGAACAATCTCCAATGTAAATCAGAAGTCATAAACTATAATTACGTTACAGCAGGAAATGCACGTTTATATAGGCTGCATCTGAGCTGTTCTATCCCTCTGTAGAGGTGGATGTGGCATATGAAATAATTCCAGTACACGTGTATACGTATGCAATACACCTTGTATATGTGTGAAATAGTATACACTATAAACACCAACAATTATTATTATTAAATCGCGTTCCAGAGCCAAGGTAAACGTGGTCAAAGTGGTGAGGACCTGAGAAGTTGAGCGGGTCTTCTATAAGGATGCAGTGAATATGGTAGAATTAAGTTGGCAGTGGATACCCAAAAAGACCAAAATCAATCTGTATTTGTCATTTACTACATAAAAAATACTGTCGACTAACAGTGAAATCCTCATTCATTTACAGACCCTTATCCAAATCATGAGAGATTAGAAGAGTAGAAAATGAAATAAAGGACTATTTATTATATTCAGTACTGAAGGGATACCATAAAGAAAAAGAGACAGTTGATAAAAGATCTGATGGTTACAGAATCAGGGCACTGACAGAGCACACCAGGCCTGCCCACCCAAGACAGTCACTGTCTTGGGTGGCTGGAGTTATTGACTATTTTTAGGGCCTTTATCTGACAGCGTCTGGTGTAGAGTAGTAATGGGTCATTTGTGAAAGAACCCTTTTAGAAAGCCTCTTTTTGGTGAATATTGGGAAACACTGGTGGAAGGAGCCATTCATTTAGCTCTATGATTTCCTTAATATTTTACCTCACACGAAGATCACAAAATAATGAATTAAAGAGTGCATTACCGCACAGAAGAAACAATAATATTGGAGAAAGCACTTATTTGTGTTTCACACAAATGTTTCCAGCTCCATAACATTAGGTTAAACAATAATAGGCCACAATCTAAAAATTATGAAAGATAAAATTCAACCTATTTGCACATGCATTTCACACATTAACACTTTTTCGATTTGACATTAGTGATATTCACATTTACAGATTTCCGAGAAGAATCTTCGTAACATTGGTTCGTGGGAAACATCAGAGTTAGAAGAATAAACGTATGTATTTGCATGGGGGGTGCTTTGACCAGCTTCACACTCCAGTACGATAGGTGGCAGTGTATGGACCTTTGACTTTGGTCTAAATCGGTCTAAATCATAAAGAAAAAAAGAGAAGAAGAAGAATTAAATCGTGGGCATTCCGAGATCTTTCAGTGAGCCGGCTCATTTGGCTCGCGAACGGCTCTTCGATTTCAGTGCGTAAAAAGAATCCCAGAACAATCTCCAATGTAAATCAGAAGTCATAAACTATAATTACGTTACAGCAGGAAATGCACGTTTATATAGGCTGCATCTGAGCTGTTCTAATTATTAGATCTGATTTATTTCCCTTCTGCAAAATGTGCGTGGAACACACATTTGCGCTCTCCACGCAATATATATGGTTTCTCCAGTTCGGATATACATTTTTGTGAATAATGTAGTAAAGTATCTGAAAATGATCGTGGTTTAAGCAAAAATATAAGCAAATTAGGCCTACCGCCAAATGAACGGCTCATTTCATCCAATGTCAGTTCCCAACGTTCACCACCAGAAAGAGTCTTTCAAAAAGAGCCGTTCACTCGCAAACGACCCATCACTAACCTCCATATGACTACTTCAACCAAAATGCAAAGAGCGGTATTTGTCATGCTGCTGTCTAGGCAACGGATCTAGCTAGCAAATGAAGCAGTGAAAGTAGGTTAAAACATATTGCAAACTGTGGAATGTTTGACATTTTTGCACATTATTGCTTCGTTCTTTGGAAGAGCAATGTAGCTTTATTAACGTTTGCAAGTCAACGTGTGTTTCGAACTTTACTACTTTTTCATTTCGTGGCTAGGTAGCTGCACTTTTGCTTTCACTCCCAAAATATTTTTCTGTTGCTATTAGCTACTGTCGCTAATTAGCTAAATGGCAAGTAAAAAGCTTAGAAGAACCGGACTATCAGTCGAATTATGCGACAGACTCAAACGACACCAAATAGAAAATTGCCAGGTAACTCGAGAACTTGCTACTAACAAGTGTCAACATGGTCATGGTCGAATATTGACATTGATGGCTTTATCACCTGTGACTGCTGCGATCTTGTCACCAGGACCTGCTGTCCCTCACACCTATAGAGGTGATGCGCCTCGCCGGACAGAGTTACCAACAGGTTTTGGTGCTGCTGAAATCTGTCAGTCAGTCCTGCGCCCCTTCAATGACCACGGTGTGTCAACAACAATAAAACCCGTGTAACGTTTATATCTCAATCATTGTTCGCTCTTAAGGTATGAAATATTTCTCATCGTCATTTTTGTTCTTCCTCAGGCTTTGGAGGTGTGGAAGCAGCGTGCTGACCTGTGTTTCTCGACCTCACTGCCTGGCCTAGACAGACTTCTACAAGGAGGGCTATCACGGGGGACACTCACAGAGGTTACACAACTTCCTACTGTGTACGAGAATTGGTGGGAGTTGATTATCATAAAGTAAATAAATACACAGTGTGAGCAACAATTATACAGTAGATGTTATTGCCTTTTTCAGGTGACAGGCCCCTCGGGTTGTGGGAAGAGCCAGATGTGTATGATGCTCAGTGTGCTAGCCACTCTACCAAAGAGCATGGGCGGCCTGGACAGCGGAGTCATCTACATAGATACTGAGTCAGCTTTTTCAGCAGAGAGGTGAAATTATCTTTTTCCATCAGTGTTTCTCTTCTCTTTGTGCACATAATATCTGACTTATATTTATATAATTTTGTAGTTATTCCCTGTAGCCTAGCTATGTATGGTTTTAAAGAAACTAACATATATTAATTTAATTGTCAGTAATCTTTTCTGTTTTCATAGTTAAAAGTAGTTAAAAGTTTATTCAATATATAGTAGTTAACCTTTATTATAATAATAATAATAATAATAAATGTTATTTATATAGCGCTTTTCTTGGACTCAGAGTCACTTAACAGGGCAGGTAGATTATAAAAACAGAACAAAACAAAACAAAACAAACATAACAAGACAAGATTCAGACACAGATATGTTTTCACTAATTGGATTAGGAACTACTCATTAGGAATAAACATTAGTAACTACTACATTTTGACTAGTGAATCTGGAATAGTGACTGGTAGTAAGAATTGCAAAGCAACTAGTCCTAATTTCAAGTGACACATTTTTATCTGGGCTGATTGCCCCGGAGTTCAGTGCCCCAAAAAATTGGCATTTATGACTGTTACAAAAGTGCAACTAGTAGTATATACGAATACTAGGAATTATTCGATTTTTGTTATTAAATATAGAACAGCGACTGATATTTTTGAAATATTATGAAGTTCTAGTTGCTTTGAAAAGATTGACTAGTCAGTTTCAGGGAATGCATGCTAAAATGCCTTCTATGTAATATATTGTATGACATACTCTATCTATGTCTTATGAATGCATTGTTTGTCTAACAAATCTGTTTATTGGATTACCATTCTACCAGGTTATTGGAGATTGCTCAGAGCAGGTTTCCAGACTACTTCTCCAAGGAACGTGTGTTGGAGATGGCTGGACGTGTCCACGTTTTTCGGGAGCTCACGTGCCAAGATCTCCTGAACAGGTAGAGGCTAACGTGTTGCCCGTAGTTTCCCTAAAACGTGTCCTTCACTTTTCTGTTGGGCATGTTCTGGCCACATAGTGTTTTTGGGCCATAGGGAACTGTCTGATACTAAGTCTGTATGTGTTTAAGTGGTAATGTTTTGTTTTGGTTACTTCCAGACTGAAGAGGCTGGATGAGGACATAATCTCCTCAAAGGCTGGCTTGGTGATTCTGGACTCGGTGGCCTCGGTGGTGAGGAAGGAATATGACACTTCACTTCCTGGGAACCTCGCCCATCGCAGCAACCTACTGGGCCAAGAGGCTGCCACTCTCAAATACCTGGCCCAGGCCTTCCGCATCCCGGTGTGTCTGGGTGTTTCGTTGTCAGGTTTTAGTTGTAACGTGAAAAGGATACACAGAGTATGGACTGTTGAACTTAATTCTAATTTGTCGGTTCCTTCATGACAATGCAGCAGAAGTAGAAATAGCAAAGGAAATGAAGTAAAAAAAGAGAGGAAATTAAATAAGGAAACAATACGAAGAAAGGTCAAGTAGCAAGGCTAGTATTTATTTGCTACGGTATTTCGTTCTCCGATGCAGACCCCAGAGGGGGTCCTTGATAATGCAGGCCTTTGTACTGGATGGGTGGGAGCTTGGCCCCGATGATGTAACTGGCCATCTTAACTGTAGGGCATTGGGGCTGAATGGAACAGTCCCACACCAGGATGTGTCCTGTCAGGAGGCTGTGCTGCGGTGCTATTTGAAGAGGACCCTGGGTGGAATGCCAACCCTCTCTAGTTGACTTAGGGAATAGAACCACTGTTGGGACAATGTTGGTGGTGTTGGTAGTCCTAGGCAAGTGAACACAGGACTTGAACCACTGACTGGCAACTGATGCTCTGCTGATGTGGACCACAGCGGGTCCTGTCCACTACTTCATAAAGCCAACAGTCATTTACTATGGTTTGATGACATTCAAGGAGAGGTTGTTGTCCTGGCACCACAACGCTGGTTCGCTTACCTCTTCCATTCAGACTGACTCATAGTTGTTGGCTACCAGTCACACAGGTTGGGAGTCAATCAGTGGGCTGAGGACAAATCCCTGAACGTCCACCATCCTGTTGCTCAGAGTAGTGTCCGGACCCCTGTGCTCTGAGCTGGTTGACAAGTTCGGAGGGACAAACCGTGTCATTGTCACTGAACAGCATTTTCACATAGTTGTTGTTCTTCAGGTGTTCTGCATCTGTGTCAATAGCAATTGAAATGACATCCTCCATTTGACCATTGTGCTGGTAGTCAAATTGGAGAGGCTGTGGTGATACTGGAAATCCACCGTCATTGTGGGCCATGACAAGCTTTTTTATCTTGAGCACTGATGTGAGTCTCACTGAGGCAGGTGATGAGTGTGAGGTGGTAAGATGAGCCACTCCAATCCATCTGAAATGTCCTTCCAGCTAGGAAGTCCAGCCTTGTAAACCAATCATTTATATTGAAAACAACAGAGCAGTGCATCCCTCTCCCCAAACAATCTGCTGCAAACTTGAATCTCATTAAAAAAAATTTAACAGTGTGCTTTTGGTGGAGCTTGGAAATTTCAATCAGGTGATCATGTGACCGGAGTGGACCTTTAAAATACTATGGAGGGGTTTATATTAGAGTATCCTTAGATGATCCTTTGGTATAGTACTTCTGACTACCAAGTATAGAACTGATTTTCAGCCTCTAGATGTCAGTGTAATCCCATAATGTGGTCCAAGAGGAAGTAAACTGCCCCCTTTCAGGGATTTAAATGACAAGTCCAGTAAACTCTGTAAGAATGTTTTCCTATAATGTATATTTGAAGAAAACAACTAACCTATTTTACAAATGTTTATGTTAAATAATTAGTAATGAGTTGGCCACTGTGTATTCCTATTCTAATCAGTAACACAGATCAACACTCGAGGCAGGAAAGGCCATTTATTGTTACTTTGAAATACACTATATGGCCAAAAGTATGTGGACACCTGACCATCACACTTATATGACCATGGGCATTAATATGGAGTTGCCCCCAACCCCACTGCAGCTAGAACAGCCGCCACTCTTCTGGGAAGGCTTTCCACAACATTGTGGACTGTCTCTGTGGGAATTTGTGCCCATTCAGCCAAAATAGCATTTGTGAGTTCAGCTACTGATGTGGACAAGAAGGCCTAGCTCCAATCACCATTCCAATTCATCCAAAATGTGTTCAGTCGGGTTTAGGTGAGGGCTCTGTGCAGTCCACTTGAGTTCCTCCACACCAACCGGGTCTTTATGGACCCTGCTTTGTGCACAGGGGCACTGTCAAACTGGAACAGAAAGGGCCTTCCCCAAACTGTTGCCAAAAAGTTGGAAGCTACCAATTGTCTAAAATGTCTTTGTGTCCTGTAGCATTAAATTGACCCTTCACTGGAACTAAGGGGACCAAACCCTGAAACACAGCCCCAGATCATTGTCCCTCCTCCACCTAACTTTACAGAAGGCACTATGCATTCCGATATGTAGCGTTCTCCTGGCATCCACCACATCCAGATCCGCCCATCTGCCTGTCAGATAGCGAAGCATGATTCATCACTTCAGAGAACACAGTACCACTGCTTCAGAGTCCAGTAGCGGCGTGCTTTACACCACTCCAGCCGACGTTTGGCATTGCACATGTTGATGTGAGGCTTACTTACAACTGCTCGGCTCTGGAAACCCATTTTGTGAAGCTTCCGACGTACAGTTCTTGTGCTGATGTTGGTTCCAGAGGCAGTTTTAGGGCGATTTTTATGCGCAGCGCGCTTCAGCACTTGGCGGCCTTGATCTGTTAGTCTGCGTGGTCTACCACATCGTGGCTGGGCTGTAGTTGTACAATTATAGCACTTACATTTGACCGGGGCAGATCTGGTAGGGCAGAAATATCACAAACGGACTTGTGGCAAAGGTGACATCCTGTGACTGTGCCACGTTTCAAGTCGCTGAGCTCTTCAATATGACCCATTGAATTGCAGCTGTTTGTATATGGAGATTTCATGACGATGTGCTGGATTTTATGCACCTGTGAGTAACCGCTGTGGCAGAAACATCTGAACTTAATAATTAGTAGGGGTGTCCACATACTTTTTGCCATGTAGTGTATTTCTGACGAATCCAACTGCTAGCCTATTAGCATAGGGGACTGATATTAGTTATTACATAAGCAATAATTTCCCTCGCAACTTAAGCCTTTCTTAATCAGGCTTTCCTTCTTGGTAGGAAAGTGTAGAGAGTTCCAAAATCCATGTCCTCTAGTAATGCTGAACTCCATCTGACAGCCAGAGGTGAACAGGTGGTGTTTCTAACAGCTGCAGCATTGAGGCTGTGGAATCAAGTACTTGTTCATGTATCATAGTAATTCATTTCGTATTTACTGGTATTTCTGTATGTCTGCAGAGATTGCATTGGTCGTTACAGTCATAAAGCTGTAGAAAGGGCCGTTTGAGAAAACTTTAGAACTGTTTTTACACATGCTAACACACTTAGAGTGTTTGTCGTCAGTGCTTCGTTGTTGTCAGTTTTGAAAAGTGTCTACAGTTTGGAACAATATTGCCATGGCTGACTGAAGTCTTTTTTCCATTCATTTACTGTTTTCCCCTGAACAGTGTGATCTGAAACTTGTGGATGAGATGGAAGCAGACATGCAAAATGAATACTGCATTTTTAATAGTTTATGGATAAATTACCAAAGTTATGATAGATTGAGTAATGTATTTTTGGTAATGACTAAATTGACTGAAGGTTCTGGTAACTTTGGTATATTACCGGTAGCTTTGCAACCCTAGTCATGCGTCTTTCCATGTACATGTTTTGGCGTACAGACATGTTTGTGGTTGATGTGCTGTCTGGACTTGACAGGGCCAACGGAGCGTGTTGCCTTCACCCTACAGTAGCCTACAGTACCTTGTCTGGCCTGCATATAAGTCTTTTATAAGGACTTTTGTTATTAGCACCCTGGGCCAAACCAACAGGATTGTTACATGTACTAGTTCTTGTTGATACGTATGACACTGTGCCAACTTTTCTGAGACTGGATGACTGTGGTAGACTGGAGCCCTTTGCTTCCAATCCGCTCTGTGTGGAATTGTTGATTTGGTGTGAGTTTACTTGATGTAGCTGAGGCTATAGTTTCACAGCTTAACTCCGTTTTTTCTCTGGAATTTTCCTAGTTAAGGACAACACACAAGTTCATCGCTTGTCCATACATGAGTTTATTGTTGGAGCCATATTATTGACCTGTGGGCTTTGACTTACGTCCGCGGCGGCTAGCTCACTAGGCACATTTTGATTATTCAAGCTGGAGACTGGATGCGTAAGGACAATTAGAGCTCATGGGAATTAAACCTACTGTAAGAGCTATCTCTATGGAGATAGAATACTGCCAAAATGTTAGTATTCACAGCATCCAAGACACAAATGTGAGCCATGATTCGCAGCATACAGTCCCCACATGTAAACCGTGATCCGTGAATAAACAGCAGCAAATCCATGATTTTAAATCATGATTCGTATATACACAGCATTAAGCTCACAAATGCGTAGTTGAAAACTAAATGCACAAATGTAAGTCACTATCCACAAAACAAACCCGACCTGACTCATATTTCTAAAATAGGGTTTGTATAAGTGCAACCAGATTTGTCAGTCAACACTTTCGAGTTAGAATGGTCAAGTGTGCTTTTGTGGATCAAGTTGTGTGCGTGGATTGGTTTACATTTGTGCACAGAATTTTGGCAGTTATGTTCCAAGTTCAGGTCACAGGTCAACGATCCACAAATGTGAGTGAGACCACTAGTCGACGTCTCGTAATGTAGTATAATATCTTGGTGACTTCCAGCCAAGTGCCTAAGCACACAGTTATCTTGTCATCTACATTTTGGTTTTAACAAAGATGCAACCGTGTTGCTCGATGTACCTAGCTAAGTACCGATGCAGGTGTAGTGGAGTTTGTAGAAAAAACTTTGAGCCAAACACAGGGAGGTGATAACGAAACTGTATTCTTGAATAATCAAAAAGCATTTGTGAGTTTAATGCTGTGTATATATGAATCATGGTTTACAGTCATGGATTTGCTGCTTTGTATTTATGGATCACGGTTTACATGCGTGGATTGTATGCTGTGTATTTACAGATCATTGTTTACATATGTGGATTGTATGCGGCGTAATTACGAATCATGGCTCACGTTTGTAAGTTGTATGCTGTGAATACAAACATTTTGGCAGTTTTCTATTTCCATATATCTCTTCTTATGGGTCTGCTGGATTGGCAACAGCTTTATCACATTGGTATTTCATCAAAGCCAGTTGGATTGACATTGCTCATTGCAGGTTGCGACACCTCCAATGATATTTGAATGGATTTCACTCAATATGTCAGACTTGGAACAGATTATATTTAGAATACATTTATCTCAGAATTGGTCTGGTTTGGATACAAACTGACCACCCATGTTCTCTGTGTTTAATTATTTTTTTAAATATATTTTCTCAGGCTTTTCATGTTTTTTGGACAGGAATGTGGCGAAAGATAGAGGAGGGTTTTTCTGGAAAAATGCAGTAGAAACCATGCAAATCATGGCAAACGAGCACTGATGAAGAAATGATGTGCGTTATCTTCACACTCCTCTGTTTTTCCCCTTGTAGGTGGTCTTGACCAACCAGATTACAACACATGTGGGCGACGGAGGCGAGAGAGGCGCCGTGTCATTCACAGGAGGTAAACAAACACAACCCTAAAAGCCTCCATGTCAGCCGGTCACATCTGACCACTAAACTATACAACACTGGGTCTCCCGATTAAACAGGGGAAGTTAGATTCAACACACACTGATGTGGCGATGCACCAGAAGTTTTGTTCCAGGTCTGCTTGCGTGTGGCTCCATGAAATCCACAGTCACACAGCAGCTCTTTGACTTACGATATCCAGTAGTTTTACTTCCTCCCATGGCTTAGCGTATATTCTATGTGTGTCCCGGCTGAGTAATTGGGCTGGTGAATGTGGGGCCAGCGTTATGCTCGCTTTGGACTGCTAAAGGGATACGGGTAACGAGGTTGGTTCTCTTACGTTATCTACTAACCACATGGCATTGACCTGTAACAGTAATCGTTCTTTCTTCCACTGATGAACAGCTCATTAAATGCATTGATCCTCCTCAATGAAGGGCTGCCTCTCTCTCATCTGCCCCAGGACAGAGGGATGAGGCGGGGGAGGACTTACTAACAATTGGGTGTATCCCATTCACCTCTCTTCGCCGCTGGTGTAATCAGATTCACATCTCCCCTCCTCAGGTCTGACTTCTCTCCACCCCCGCCATCCCTCACTCCTTTTCTCTCTCCCGCTCCTTTTTTCTCTCCCCCTTTTGTCTCCTCCGGGCAGGTTTCTTCTTATGCAGTTTTAAACCAGCTATCCCAGCATCTCAGTTTCCATTCAAATGTAACTCTCTGTCTGATGGTCTCGAGGGTCCTGCCATGGGGGGGGGGGGGGGACTGGGTGTCGAGCGTGATGGGTTTGACAGGCGAGGTCTGAAATGGCCTTCTGTCTAGTGTGAGGGATGGTCTGGTTTAGAATAGGGCTGCACGATTTGGATTAAATATTAAATAAAATTTCATTAGGAATCACAAGATTTCAATTTTCAAACATGGGTGAAAAACAGCGTAGATAATCTTACCAAAAAATTGAGATCATAGCCAACGTAATGTGCTATTAAACCGAATGCCTATTTTACACTTGTTGCCAATTTGAAGGTGCAGACTGTGTGGAACTATTAATTTAACTGGCCATTTAATGCAATGGCTTTTGCAGCGTTTGCTATGTTTGTGCCGTTGCCATAGCTAGTTGGGCAAAATTTCTCAACCCAGTATTTTCTCCCGTATTAAGTTTTTTTTGTAGGCACCGACATTGAAGCTGAAACTTTTAACAACGATGCTGCTGTGTATGTGGGACAATACCTTGGTGCCTCTTGCTAACTTGAAGCAGAAGTCTTCGCTAGCAGTTGCAGTGTTAACTCAAACCAACATTGAAAAACCATCAAGTATTTAGAAAAATTTGTCCGGGTTATCTACAAGAATACCTAAAGCAACTGTAAATGAATAATCTGGATGTGCGATGCATGCCCGTTGCCTTGCATGAAACACATATCATTCACATTTTTTGGAGCTAAAAATCGTGTAGGATTTTGATATTGCTCATGTCAGTATTGCAATTTAAATTATATTTTGATTCATTGTGTAGCCCTAATTTGGACCTGATTTAGATTCAGTGGCTCTGGGCTCCAGGAAGCCTCTGGTGCTGTGTGGAGACATTACTGGGCATATGCGACTTTATCGTTGAATTCATGTCCGATTAATATCATGCTGTGGTTGTCATCAGTGTATTTTCAGGTTAATTGTAAGCAGTTATTGTCTGACTATTGTTTCTGTATGTCTAATAGACGCATTCATTCAGATCTCCATAATATTAGACATGGAGCATTTGAAGCTGGTGCTAGCTCTCTGAGAGTTTTGACTAGTGGGACTGCAGTTGTCTGACTGAAGTTCCCGCTGACCTCGTTTTAATGAAAACTCAATAGCCCACCCGGTGCCAACAGTAGCTGGATGCCAACAGTGGAGACAAGTGATGCCCAAAGCAGGGCATAGAACATCCCCCGACCCTCAGGTTGGGCTGACTGGTCATAAGAGTGTAGAAAGCCTGAAGTTCTGAGTGAAGGTTGGAGTGTGATGGGGAAGAGAATCCTGTCATAACATAAATATGACCAATGGTGAATATACAGTTAGGTCCAGAAATAATTGGACACTGACACATGTTTAGTTATTTTGTCTGTTTACCAAAATGTATTCAAGTTACAGTTACATAAGGAATATGGGCTTAAAGTGCAGACTCTCAGCTTTAAATCGAGGGTATTCACATCCAAATTGGAGGAAGGGTTTAGCAATTACAGCTCTTTAATATGTAGCCCCCTCTTTTTCAAGGGACCAGAAGTAATTGGACAATTGACTCAAAGCTGTTTCATGGACAAGTGTGGGCTGTTTCTCCATTATTTCTTCATAATTTAAGCAGGTTACATGTCTGGAGTTGATTCCAGATGTGGCATTTGCATTTGCTGTGAACCCACAACAAGCGGTCAAAGGAGCTCTCAATGCAAGTGAAACAGGCCATCCTTAGGCTGAAAAAATATATAAAAATCCATCAGAGAGATAGCAGGAACATTAGGAGGGGCCAAACCAACAGTTTGGTACATTCTGACAAAAAAAGAACACGTTGGTGAGCTCTGCAGCACAAAAAGGCCTGGACGTCCACAGAAGACAACAGTGGGGGATTATCATAGCATCCTTTCCATGGTAAAGAAAAAACGCTCCACAACATCCAGCCAAGTGAAGAACCATCTCCAGGAGGTAGGCATATCATTATCCAAGTCTACCATAAATAGAAAACGTCATAAGAGCAAATACAGAGGGTTCACCACCAGGTGCAAACCATTATAAGCCTGAAGAATAGAAAGGCCAGATTTAGACTTTAAAAAACATCTAAAAAAGCCAGTACTGGAATAGAATTCTTTGGACAGATGAAACTCAACCTGTACCAGAATGATGGGAACAAAAGAGAATGGAGAAGGCTTGGAACGGCTCATGGTCCAAAGCATATCACATCATCTGTGGAGCCAGTGTGATGGCATGGGCATGCATGGTTTCCAATGGCACGGGGTCACTAGTGTTTATTGATGATGTGACAGAAGACAGAAGCAGTTTCAACCCGATTGAGCATGCATTTTACTTGCTGAAGACAAAACTTTATCAAAAAGACCCACAAACAAAAAACAACTGAAGACAGCCACAGTAAAGATCAGGCAAAGAATCACAAAGGAGTAAACCCAACGTTTGGTGATGTCCATGCGTTCCAGACATCAAGCAGTTATTGCCTGCAAAGGATTCTCAACAAAGTATAAACATTTTTTTTTATATATATTGTGTTAATTTGTCCAATTACATTTGAGCCACTGAAATAAGGGGACTGTGTTTGAAAATGGTTGCAATTCCTAAACATTTCATACAATATTTTTGTTCAACCCCTTGAATTAAAGCTGAAAGTCTGCACTTCAGTCGCATTATGGTTGTTTAATTTCAAATCCATTGTGGTGGCATACAGAGCCAAAATGAAAATTGTGTCAGTGTCAAAATATATCCGAAGCTAACTGTATATCCGGCTATTTCGAACAGGCTCTTGTGATTCCTAATGCTAAATGTGTTATTATAATATATGCCATGTAGCAGATGTTTTTTGTTATCCAAAGGGATAGTCTTGCATGCATACATTTTACTTAGGGTTGGCTTTAGTGGGAACTGGAACACACAACCCCTAGCGTTCCACACTTCATGTTCTACCGACTGAGTTGTGAAGGACCACAAATGAACTCAAACTCAATCAAATTTACTTTTAACCCTTTAGAACTGGCCTTAAGGTATGGGTGTGGCCAAACAGAAATGTTTCTCACAGAAATAAAAGCTTCTGCATTTAGGCCACAGCTGAGAGCACTTAAAAAATCATTTAGCCGCTGCTTTTATCTGGAGCAGCTTACGGTAGTGACTGCATATGTTGTTGTACTGCCCCACCGTGGGAATCGAACCCACAACCCTGGTTTTGAAAGTGCCATGCTCTACAAACTAAGCTGGTATTCTTTTTTTACAGCATTTTAAAAGTAATGAAATCTGAAAATACTCACAAGAATGTGAATGCTCTTTTCAGTGAACTGTAGGTGCAAAATAATTAGAAAACAAATATTCCAGAGGTTTAATTGATAACCCTAGATTTAATCAACAACCCTATATTTCCAAGAGGCCACACAACTCTCTGAAGGAGTTTAACGTGGGCCCTCTACACACCAGCCCTCATACATTTGTTATTTATGCTATCCAGTCTGGGTCAGATGGACATTATTTGAAAGCTTATTCCATTGCCAGCATGAGCAGCTAAGTTATCAAATTCAATATTACAATGTTACGCTTCCACAATCCACATCAGACGAACAGCTAGTAATGATGCTCTTATAACGCCTTCATGAGTCCCTTCAAATGCTTGTTCTGTGCCAAAAGTTCTTCACAATATGGCAGTTCTTCACAAAATGTAGGCTGTGACCACCTAGGGAAAGACAGATGGCATCCATGTAACTTTACATAAAACATAGTGATCCTAGACATTGATACTCTAAACAACATTAGTTTTCAAATGTGGCTTTCTCGTACAACATCAAAGCAATCTATTGTAATCTTCGCAGTCAAATCTTTCAGGACACTTGCGCTCCTCTTCATTTGGACAACAAAACCTTTGAAAAACGAGACGTTTAGTGGGGAAGACCAGGGCAGATTTGGATCCTGTTCGTTAAACCCATTTAGACCAACTGTCTGTTGAAACCCATACAGTACTTAAAAGAGCAAGACCTGAGTTCTGGAATCAAGTGTGGTGTGTTACTCTGCCCACACTGCATTCCAGTTCTGCTGTTTATCAGTCAAATCTGCCCTATTTAGCCCCAGCATGGGTTAATGGGCTGTAAGCTGAAAGGGCTGTTCAAGCTATAAAGAGAAAATGTTAGCATCAACAGCTAGGATTTGGTGGGTTTTGAACTGGTTTTGGGCAAGGCTGCTATCACAAAGCTTCTGTGTTTGTTATTGGGGTGACGGGGGGCAGTGGTGGGGTGCACCCCTCCCTCGTTGTGGGCTTGGAGGGATGTAAATAAAAATAGTCTTTAATAGAGTCTAAACTGAGTTATCCGGTGTGGCTTAACCCTCTGTGTTCCCACGCAGGTTAGACGGGAGATGGGGGGGGGCATGCCAAGCACTGTGGAGACAGGCGCATAGACAGACAGACAGGTCCAGCGACATATATAGACATACAGACAACCTTTCAAAATTGGCCAACTATTAGAAACACTCAAGACGACCAAGGCGGCCTGGTGCATCGTCACAAAAATAATACTCCCGGGAAGTGTTAACCCTGCCAGTGGGCACTCACGGAAGGCTAAAGCAGACAAACCGAATCACATGAAAGGATTTCAAATGGTGTTTAAACCCAGGCAAGCAGTGAACTGACAGACGACCGGACAGACAGACCGAGGCTGACTGACCGACTCCCTTTGTCAGCAGCAGGGCTCTTCATTGACTGTGCATGACAGAGGCTGCAGTGATTCAGGCCCCTGAGACAGCCCTTGTGTGCAGGCAGCCAGCAGCACACTGAGCCAGTCTTCCATGCCCTCACTCTGGGTCTTTATCTGCATCCCCCCCCCACCCCCAATCGATTGACCTAATCTACCGCCGTGTCTTTCCCTCGGGGTTCGGTCCCACAGCCACACGGCACTGAACACTCCGTCCACCAGGCCGCAAGGGTTTACTAAGGGACAGGGCGATAAAGATAACAAGGCAGAGAAACAGAGGGAGAGTGAGAGGGAAGCACAAACAGATTGTGGGAAACAACAAGCCGAGTTAAATTGGATGCAGAGAGAGAGGGAGATAGTTGTTGAGAGGGTTAGGGAAAAGGGGGAGGTAGACATCTTTACTGGACGTGTTTATTGAAGCTCTTCCTTCTCGGGCACGGCGGTGTAGCGTTTCCAGAGAAATCTCTCACTGTCAGACATCAAGTCCTCCTGCAGCGAATGATGTCCATTCTCTAGTAGCATAGAGAGGGAAAGGTCCGTCATGCAAGGTCTGTTCTTATTTAGAGTTCCAGAAGGGCTTCTGGCTATATTTTGCCATGGGGTGGAGAGAAGACGTTTCATGTAATTCGATACGTTTTGGAGAGGAGATTTGGCACTTTTATTACACATTTTTATGTAATTCTCCTCATTTTGCAATCTACAGAGAGAAAACATTGTAGTTTTACAGCACGTTTCCTGCAATTCTACCCATATTGACATGGATAGAAAAACTTTTTTGCAGTTTTATAGCAAAAAAGTGTGTGCTTGCATGGGTAGACGAGTGTGTGTGAGGTTTTTGTGTTTGTGTTGGAGGACTGTCTAACAGTTAGAGGAGGAGCCAGGCAGGGGAAATAAGCTGATAGTCTCCCATCCTTCTCCAGGGAGCTGTACAGCAGATGTCTGCAGCACACATGGAGATTGTTTAGTCTGCCCCTCAAGCCCTTCGTCTTTCTATTTCCCTCTCTTTATCTTTCCCTGTCATTCCTTCTTTTTCCTTGTTTCCCTCTTTTCCTTTTATTTGCTTCTGTTTTCCTTTTCTTTTGCTATATGTTCATTATTTCCCTGTCATTCCTTCTCTTGCTCTATCCATCACGTTCCTTCTCTTTCCCTTTCCTTTTCATTCTCCCTCTTCCCGTCTCTCTATTACCCATGTTGCTTCTCTTTGTCTCTCTTGTGTTTTTCCTTCCTTGTCCTTCTCCACCCCTTTTCTTTCCTCGTCCTTCTCCACCCCTTTTCTTTCCTTCTCCACCCCTTTTCGTTCTTTTGCCTCAGTTCCCAAACTCAGGAAATATGGGCCATTTGTCCACAGATTGTTAGCGAAAGAGCCCCAGTGGTTCAGTTGGGTCACCAAGGTCCAGTGCTTTCCTTTTCATTATATTCAACTTTAGAATGACTCAAACAAAATGGGTGTTCGTATAGTACTGTGTGGCTCCTCTTTTCCAGTTGTTTACTCAGTTACGTTTTAACGTCTTTGTTTTTATCTAGTATTTATACTGCTTTTCCGCTCCGTGTCTTTTTCTCAGTACATTGGGATATTTCAACGAATTGTCTTTCTTCTGCTGTGGTTCGATGCAGCTGGGGGCTGTTCCTTCGCATGGCGGTGGTTTGCCTGCTTTATTTTCGCTGCCCCGCATACGTTCCCACAGGAAATGTTTTGAGGAAGTGAGACTTGCTGATAGGACACTTGTGTGAGCCGAATCCTTGCTTACTCCATGGAAAAACCCCACGAAGGAAGAGAATAGACAGGACACAACATTACGACGCGGGTTACAATGTTACAAGAGTGCAGGCAACGTACACATTATACACAACCACGGAAACACACACACACACGTGCACAGATGCATGCTTGCAGACACACACACTCAGTCATGGACACACCTCCGCCCACCAGGAATCGTCCATCAGTAGACAGAATTTGCCTTGCCAGGCCCAGGTAGGGTTTATTGATGTCATGGGATCAGAATGAATCACGGTCACATAAAAAGCAAGCAATGATAAGTGTGTCAGGTGGCGCACACACACCCCTTATTTGGTGACTTTATACTCTTCAAGGTGTGGTAATCCATCTATGTCGCTCATAAGATAGAACTTTTTAACTAGGGTTTGTCTAGCAGCTGCGTCAGGAATGAGGGAATGCAGTGGAATCATTTACATGCTGCTGGTTGCGAACACTTAAAAACATTGAAGTCAGACCGTGTGGAAAGTGAAATTATGAATCATGGTTTGGTCCAGGCGTAGGAATTGTACTTCTGTCTTTAACTATGGTGTAAACAATAAGATATTTAAATGAGCTCTAGTCATAAGCCTATACTGTCGCCTGTCAAGCTTCAAGTTGTCAATTTGCAGTTTTTCCAAAATGACCAAATTGATTCACATTTTCAAGATTTATGTAATAGATATATTTCACCTCCTTTCAAATATTTAGGGGTGGAAGAAGCTTTGTGGCAGGTGAGATTTAGCTCTGGTAATGTTGAACTAGACTTTTCTGAGTTGACTCTAGTGTTCAATTTGTACCTTATGCGTAAGAAAGAAAATATTGTGGAAATGTTTTCTTGTCAAAGTATTTGTCATTCTTCAGTTAAAAACCGACCGTGAAAAAGGTTTCATTACAGTGTTTCCCCTGCAGCCTATTCAATTAGCATCAAGAAGCAGGGTTGCAGTTTTTACCGTCTTCTAGCGTGCCTAGATGAAAATGTTTAGCCAAAAAATATTAACATGACACGTTAGTTAGCTACGAAGCCTATGCTTGTCTGGCAGAATGATATTATAATTATTTCAATCAATCCAGTGGCCATTTGTTTTGCCAACTGCATCGTGTGCTACAGAAATTCCTCTATATATCAAACAACCGTAATACATAAAGGCACACTAGAATTAAAGGCACAGTACAAATTGGGATTTAAATGTTTTGTGACATTCTCACACTATAATTTTGAAATCGGAATTAATGGAACACCCAAAATATTTGGAAGAAATATATCATTTCCCCATAGCCCCAGCAAGTGCCTTTAAATTAATGTCAAGCCCTGTTTTGTATTGTTTCTTTAATAGTAAAATTTTTTATAGTTATCAAGTTGGCCATTTGTTTTGGAAGTGACTGACTACATATGAAATGAATTAAGATTACACCTAATACAAGTGTTGATGAAGTCAACTCCTGTGATGTGTATTGGTTGTGTGTTGCAGTGCCAAGTGAGGAGGGTTCTGGGTATGTGACGGCGGCGCTGGGCAACACGTGGAGTCACAGTGTCAACACCCGCCTCATCTTTCAGTATGTAGATGCGCGACAACGACAGGTGAGATCTGATGGTGGCAACGAAGACAATGTTGTAGCTCTACTGACCATGGAAAAGGGACTGTCCTCCTGTGTCTTCTTTTTGCTCCTGTGATCTTATCCAGAACTGTTATTACCCGACGTTCAAAGAACACAGTTAAACCCACTGAAATCTGACCGCGCTCAGATTATCTGCTGAGGAAACACACAAACACACGCGCTCAATCTCTGTCTAGTCCCTTCCTGTGGTCAACTCTGCAAAAAGCCTTGGAGGCCCTAACGAAAGGCTCTGTGTTTTTCTTCTGACGATCCAAATCCCCCTCCCTTTCATGCTTTGAAAGGAAAAGCAACAGTCCACAACTGCTGGTCCATTAAGGCTTCATGTGTGCTGCTTTGGTCCACTGGATCTATGTACTGGTTCACTAGCACTGTGTGTATGCCCCTGTCTGTCTGTTTCTGTCTGTCTGTCGTCCTGTTTGTCGTTGTTTGTATGCTCCACTGCTCCACTGTGCCGGTCGCCCCGTGCCTGACTGAACTCCAGACAGTCTTCTATCTATCCTCCAAAACGTTCATCTCCACCACCGTTTCCGTCTAGATTTAACTGATTAGCGAAAACATGTCTCTGTCAGAGTTAATGACATGTTATTGTGGGTGCCGCGGTTTTGAAAACATGACTGGGCGCTGCAGTCCGCAAAGCCACGCATGCCTCTGAAAATCACTGAGACGGCATTTATTCACACTGGTCCTAATTCGAGTGGGTTTAGCGAAAGTGACTGATTACCGACCACAGGTAATCTAATCCCCTCAGTGAAATAGCACTCAGGTTTATTTTTAACTGAAATAAAGCAACAGCAGTGACGGCAGACATCTGTTTCTGGTTAGTGCCAAAGTGGAGATAAATGCTTGGCTTTTTTTTAAATGCACCTAAGGAAAGCAAACTTAAACTGTGTAGATGCCATTAGGGTTGTTTCTTTCACTAGTGCAACTCTTGAGATTTTCCCCCTCATAGTAAACATTTTACTGACTGGTCGCACTGTGAGCCAGCTTGCTCAAGGTAATGCCTATAGCTACAGAATGAGCACATTGCTTCTCAGGTTTGGAGAAAAGGCATTTCAATCCATTGGGAAGAGGTTATAATGTCAGGTGATTTGTATTTTTATTCCGTATTCTCTCTCATCCCACTTGGTAAGTCGATTGGAGGCAAACACTGATCCAAGCAAATTACACTTCCTTATTTTTACGGGTGATTTTTGTCATAGAAAGTCCTGATTCAAGGCACTTGTTAGTTCTGCTCTGTCTGTAGCTTTATGTGCAGCAACCCTCACCTGTCTTCTTTCTGCTTGGATTAGTTCCTGCTTTGACTTTCGTCACTGGCAGCTAAAAGGCCCTGTCGTTATTTGAACTGAGCGAGGCCTTGTCGTTTTGTACCAAATGATCTGACGTTGGCATGATGATATGAACAGATCTGGGATCAATCCAAAGTAGTCTTTGAGTTCCAAGTCTGTGGAGCAGCAGTAAAATGTCTGGGCATAATATTGGAATATCCTGGATATTTCTGATGAGTGAAAATGTGGATTGAAAACGTGGGCAGGATGTTTCGCAAAGCCAGCAAGGGCACAGAACAGTGATGGTCATTGTGACCTAACCCTGTGATCCCATTTCCTACAGTCCCAACTGACTGGCTTGTAGAGACATGCATGATGTTGCATTAGGGCATTGTGGAAGTCAAACTATCCAGAGGGACCAGTAATATCCTATTACATTTCCAAATTCAGAAAATGTTTAGGTTTCCCCCTTTTCTACAGACCAATATGAATCCAAATTTTGTGGGCATATACTTTTAATGTAGATTGATGTAGATAGGAATTCTTATAGGTCGGAGGATTTAAAGCTGTCTTTTAATGGGGTTCAAAAACCACCATACTGTTGCACAATCTTTAGGAAGTCCATTGACTAATACAGACTAGTGTAACCAACATCTAAAACAATACAACTGAAACTAATGTCAATAATGTTGACATTCTTTGTTAAGCAAAATCAAGCCATTGTATACCCTGCTGTAAGTTGTATGCATCAACAGTCAGTATTTATTGAATCTGACAATATCACAAATAGCCCGTCATAGTGTGAAACAAATTGGATGCTGCGTATGTAGATTTCCACCAAAGCTGGCCTGTATAAGCTGCAGCCAATAAGACTCTTATTTTAGGGCTGGACTGTCTAAACTGTTAGGCTTAACAAAACAAGCTATGTGCAATGTTTAAGAAAACAAAGGTAGTTACTTAACTAGCCTAGGGTTTTACCTTGGCTACCTTAGTAGCTAGTTTTGTCAGTACCATCATTAGCTACAGTAGATGTAACAAGCGCGCTTAAATAATATATGTAATATAATTATGCCATGCAACTTTTGTAGCAGGCTAGTTATTTCTTTTGGAAAGAATGGTATTGTAGCAGTTCATTTCAAGGGATCGGTGGTGGTTTGTTTAACAAAAGGAGTTAACATACCTGGATGCTTCAGACACGAAGGTGTGGGCAAATCGGAGTGTTGTGCATGTTGGTTTATGAAAGGGGTTTGAGGCCTCTGAAGTGGCTTGTCCTAAATTCTTGTCAGCCTTGTCGAAACCTGACTAACCTTACGAACGCCCCCCTCCCATCGGTGACGCTACACATTGGCTTTGTGCCCTTGTGTTTTGCTTGGCGTTGCCTAACTTTCCCACTGCCTGCATGACAAAAGGCCGGAACACTGGAGCACGCTACCTGAGTGTCCTCTCAGGCAGATGTCTCACTCCGAAACGCATAACATCTCTCAGTCTCCGGTGTGATCTAACCCTTGTTAGAGAATGGGGCTGTGTGAGAACGCTCTCCGCTCACCTTTATCTCTTTCTATCTCTTCAACTCTTTCTCTGCTCTCTCTCTGTCTCTGTACACTCATCTCTCTCCCATTCACAGATTGTGATAGCCAAGTCTCCGGTGGCCCCATTTGCAGTTCTTAACTACAGTGTCCAGAAGGAGGGCATCCGTCTTGAGGGTGAGTGGCCTGTTTCCAGTCGTAGTTCTGTCTGTCTCCGACTCCGGTCAAACCACCATACGAAGCAGCTGGCCGCGCAGATGGCCTGACTGTATTGAGGCTGACCTCCAGCCAATGGGCAGGGATTTCATACAACAGTGCCTTTTCTGGTTGAGTTCATCCTCTTCACCCAATGTACAAAACCCATGACCCTGTCTCGTTTGGTCTAATAAGAGGAAATAATAGCCCGCCTCTCAGTGTTTTATGGTCATATGACCGATTTTAAGGCAACAGGGAACAGGTTTTCTCCATATGGAAATATTACCACGGAGCAGCTCTCTGTTCTGTCTTGGAAAGAAAAGCCTGGCTGTTGAATATTCCAGCAGCACATTCATCAGTGAACTGGAGAACAGGAAGAGGTGTGAAAGAGGAGCTCTCCTTCGCCCACACGTGCCCCCCTCTGCACACACACATTTTCCCATCTGCAGTATCTGACTACTGCATAAACCACAGATTCCCTCTTGGACAGATGTGCCCTTCTAGGTTCTTGCCATAACTAACCGGGCTGTTTTCACTCCGAACCTGAAACCCGAAATCTTATTAGAACACAGTAACATAAATCAAAGCCTAAAAGAGTGTGTGGGGACGGTGGGGAGCTGGATAGGGCCTGTATAGGGGCACTTTGGTGTTTGTGTGTGTGTGTGTGTGTGTATGTGTGTTTGGAGTTGTAACCTGTTTAACCTGCACACCCCTGCCTCACTGTCAGTGTTGATTATTTGGACCCATTTGATTTACCCACAAGCCCTCAGGCCCCTGTTGATCGGTGTGGGTGCCAGACACCGCTAAAGTTTTATAGGAAATGTAATATCACAGAATAACATTCGGCTTTGGGAGGGATACATTATACTGTCTTTTTCCATGCTTTAGTAGATTCAGCATTGCTTTAAAAAAAAGAAAAAAGAGGCCTAGTTGTACTTAGTGGTGTGCCGTTCTCGTCATGCTCGTAATCGTATTCGTTTGTCACGCGTGATACCCAGATATACTCGTAATCGGTGCAATTCTGAGGTTGTTTCACTCAAACCATTTTTTGTAACTTTAGCTTGCGCTACATTTGCCTGTCAGTTTAGTCCTCCTGCATCAGACATGTCGAGGATTATCTTAGAAATATCAGATCGCAGTATTTACTCTCAGTACATAGGGAATCGTGGGAATCACGGAACACATCCCATCAACGTCTAAGCGTTGTGCTAATGGCAGTGCCCTATCTTAGCGTTAGCATCCTCTTGTCGTAGGCCAGTGTGGCTTTCTTTGAAAGCCTCTCCTCTCTCTCTCCCACTCCTCCAGTGAATGGGTCATGTTAATCTGGCCTTCTCCTTACAAGTGTGTCTTTGATGTGATGCGGGCGCTGCTTCCTGCCAGCGTCCTAACCGAGCTCTCCTGGCGGGAATGGGGTTTCTTTTCTTCCTCTGCTGAATACACAGGGCTTTGATTGGCTTTATGGTGCGGTGGGTACAAACCCGCCCTCAGTGCTCGCTCTTTCTCCCTCCGCCACTGCATCGTCATGCCAACAACAGATGCCCTTACTGCACACACTGAGTGAGTGTTTCCCCTGTATTAATTAAGCAGTGGCAGGACGCCCCGTTTATTGTGTTCTAATGGTTGAGTCACTGGAATAGCATAAGAACAAGGCATACAACACGGTATAATGCGTAGAATTTCAACGCGTGGCCTCACTAGCACGCGGGTGTGAACCTGCCTCCACCTGTTTGGTTCTTTTAATGGGGGGGGGGGGGGGGTCTGTACTGTGTACATTGCGTATTGCCTATGGGGATTGCTATTAAGATATTATAGTGTTGATATCATTAATATTTGTATTGTATACATAATCACGTGGTGGCAGTCAGTTTCCCCAGAGGAGCTGAACCTAAAACCAAGACATGTATGAATGTATCTCTGTGCATGTTTCTTACAAATGGTTACACGAAAACAGTGTTTTCTGTCTGAAACACAGTTATTTACCATTTTAAATTAAGCTTTTGCTGACTGAGCTCATGAGCTGGACTTCTCTGAGATACATTTGTCATAGTGTGTGTGCGTCAGCATTTGTGTGTGTGTGTGTGTGTGTGTGTGTGTGTGAGTGAGAGAGATGCAGTCAGCTTAAATTATTGTGCATGATGTGCAAACAACTTTATTAAATGAACAGCACAGGTCATTAATCTTCTCTATAAGGATAGGTGTCAGAATTAATGTACTAAAATCTTTGACCTTTATAAATCAGGCAGTGTGTTAAAGAAATTGCTAAACTCTAAATGTACTATTACCAATATTAGGGTAATAATGAAAGTTCAATACCAGAGAATAGTAAAATTGTGTGGGAAATGATGCTAGTTCATATTGTCTTGCACACACTGTGAGGAATACGGATGCAGAGAAAAAAAACCAACCGTCACATTTGGAGAGTTACAGAACTTGATTTTGTATCTTGAGTTCACCAAGTCACAGAATCTACAATTAGACTCCACATCCATTCCAGTAGCCTATTTAAAAGGTTCCAGAAAATCTTTTGTTGAGACCAACCAACAAATTTTACCACCTGGACTTAATTAAGCATTGTCACATGGATTGAAAACAGGTGCTGTGAAACAAAAATAGATGAAACAAAAATAGATTCTTACACCAGCAGTGAGTTTGACTTTGAAGGGAGGATGCGTTTGCAGAAAATAACCTGTTTGTTTTGCTGCTACTGGTCCTGGGGTGCTTGTTAACATTTCAAAATGACCATCTCCGTCTCCAGGCTTGAAGACCATTGAAAACCTGTGGTTTCAGTTTCAAGTTAGGTTTAGCTCTCTTGGTATTTACTGACATTACCATCATCGGTCATTTTAGTTTTTTTGTAATGCTCAATAGCAACATCTTGTGTTATATATTGATGTTGGTGATACAAATAATGAATATATAGACAAATATTATCATGAATATTAATGAATAATACCTGATCTAACTTTAACCCCTCTGACCCAACTAGTCTGGAAACCAGTTTAAAACATCTCAAACACATTTCCCAGCAGCTCTCTAGAAAAACTGCAAAAAGTGTTTTATCGTCATTTTTTAAGAAAGTACAGTTATGCAAGAAAGGGAAAGTGTGCTTTACGGGCGGGGGGGGGGGGGGGGGGGGGGGGGGTTGAATGTGACACTAACGCACCCCGTGGCAGTCAGCAGCCGCTCGGCTCCTCGCCTCTCATCAAATGATCTCATTACCATTCCGTCGATGGCACGTTGCTTTCGTTAGGAGCAGCGGCAGACGGCGATCCCGTCCAATCCCTGGGCGTTACGTAACTTCCCTTCCCCTCAGCTTTTGTAATGAGTTTCGTGACCGGGGTTTGAGACTAGCCCTGCCAGAAAGTCAACCCCCTCATCCGTCGGGCCTGGCCTGTCAGATGGGCTCTCTGTTTCTCACAGCACGCAGGGAAAGGAGACCAGGCACACGCACCGCTCCTGGGTTATGTTAATATTTGATATCTTTCAGATACTTTGAGCGTTTGCTTTGGCCTGCCAGATGAGACAAAGGGTGGGATGTCCACTTTTGGGACCATACCACTGGTTCCATTTCACAGGGCGAACTCAGTAAAACACTGCGAAAGTTACCGCATGAAGTTGCAACCGTGTGAAAACGAGGAATCAAAGGCACTTTGTTGTGGAATATTTAAAAATACTATAATTTATCTGCTATTCTGAGAAAAAAAGATTTTATAAAAACGCTCAATTGTGTTGCAGCCCAGAGATCTGCTGTAGGGTGCAGAGTAATAGTGTTTGAACCCAGGTCTGAAATCCGACAGAGACACTCTGTAACGTGGTAAACAACCACAGTGGAATACAGCACAATCAGAGGCTTGGGAGCCACAATAGATGAAAAATGTCCATTCCTTACATAGTTCAACTGACAAAAGTGTAGTCGATCTGTGTGGAATAGATTGTTAAGGCTGTATTTCAGACACGCGGCTGTTGGGCTAGCTGCTAGGTATATTTGCACACCATACCTTTTAATGTTCATACAAAAGAGCTGAAGTGGAGGGTTTGTAAAGGAACTTCAAATCCGCTGAGGCCTTGCATGATGATGATGTGAAAAGCAAAGGGCTTCTCTCTAGCGAAAGACAGGAACAAGACAGAGCCAGGTGCCTGAAAGGGGAAGACTGGAGAGTGCGAGAGAGAAGGAGGAGAGAGACGAAACAGAAAAGAGACAAAGAGAAGGTTTGAGAAGGGAATAAAGAGTGAAGGATGGAAGCATCGAAGGATTGGAAAGAGAAAAGATCTTCAGCCAGGAAGCACCTTTCTCTCTCCACAAGATCCTGCATGCCTGGGAATTCACTTATTGTTATTGCCTTCAGGATTATTTATGGGGCCGCCTCAAGTGGCCAACCTGGCAGCTCATGAAGGGGGGGGGGGGGTGCTGTCACCACACAGCCCTGTAGAACTCTGTAACTCTATAAGACTATGGACCCTATCTCAACTAGCCTGCTCGTCGTGCTGTGGTCCTGCCAATCCATGGGTTTAGCTGTGGCCCTACACAGCTACCGCCACGCTACCGCGTAAGCACTCACAGTCTCTGCAGGAGAGGCGCTCCCCAATAGACTCACAAACCAGATGGCGTTTTTTTATGAAACGTTTTGTTTAACCGAGTGTTGAGAGCAAATTCTTCTTCGCAACGATGGCCTGGCAAGAGGAACAAGGCTGGGATAAAATATGTCATAAAAATGGACCAAACAGACAACATAGACAGATGAGACTGGCAGCAGCTCAAATACAATGGAAGGCAAACAGTGTGTGTGTGTCTGTGTGCATGCGGGAGTGTGTGGTGTGTGTGTGTGTGTGTTGGTACGTGTGAAGTAACACAATATGGTTCCTTACATAACTCAGTGCAACTCGTGACAACTAGAAACATCTACATGACTCCACAGCTTGTTAATCCATTTGACTTTTGAACTCCTCTAAGGTCACTGGGTCATGGAGTTTTAGGTAGAGTTCCACGACCAGGGGGCTGAGTAATTAAATTAATTTTTCCCAAGCGGCGTTCTAGTTTTTTGGTACTGTTAACTTAAAACAGGATCTGAGCTTGTATGTATTTCCATTTGGAGCCAGAAGAGATTCGGGTGTCGTTTTCTTTAAAGGGCCTTTTTAAATTAGAATTTACAAGTGTCTTGCATACAGGTAGTGAGGTCCATCTGATATAAGTGAAGATATCATGAAGTTGAGCTAGACCTCTCTGATTTCTAGTGATTTAGCCAGTGCTCGTATCCATTGACTTACCGGAGCAATTATGTTAGCTGGCTTGCTCAAGGATAGATTTTTTTCACCTTGATTAGATCTTGCAGCCTTTCAGGTACTAATCAGATGCTGTAACCAATAACCTGATGTCCCATTCAGGTTGCACAAGCATTGTTACATTACAATTACAGAAAGGCAATGTGTATTAATCAAATAATTTATACATTTTCCATTCGTTATCAGTCTTATTATTTTGGACAGTCTTTTGTTATTAAAGTATAAAGAACGATTGTTGTAGTCTTTGTTCGCTCTATGTTGTTGTCTGTGTTTTCTTAATGTTTTTTTTAGTCTTTGTTTGGTCTGTTGTTGTCTTTGTTTGCTCTGTGTTGTTGTTGTCTGTGTTAAGTCTATGTTGATGTTGTTGTCTGTGATCGGTCTATGTTGGTGTTGTGTATGTTGTTTCAACTAATAAAACTGTGGCTGGCTCAGTCTGTCCCACCTTGATTTTAACCACACCCTTCCCAAGTTCCACTTTGAAGCACAGTTGCACCTGAACATGAGATTATTTAGGTCAGTGGTTCCCAACTCCGGTCCTCGAGTACCCCCAACAGTACACATTTTTGTTGTAGCCCTGGACAAGCACACCCAATTCAACTCAATGAGAGCCTGATAATTAGTTGACAAGTTGAATCAGCTGTGCTTGGCTGGGGCTACAATGTGTACTGTTGGGGGTACTTGAGGACCATAGTTGGGAACCACTGATTAGGTGTGGACTCACTGTACAGTGCAACTCAGCTTCACAATTTTGTTTCACCATAACAGTAATGGAGTGAACCTGGAAGATATTTGTCCACCAGTGACATATGCCTTTTACCTAATGAAAGGTCGTAAATGAAAGGTTTTGACACTGTTTGACACTTAAGGCGCAAGACCCAGAGTACTGCTTAAGATTCTACCTGGACCAGCAATCTCCACCCATGTTCACTGTGAACCCAGACACACTAATTCCTCCAGGAGAAGAGCCAGGCCTCCTTTATGATGTGTTGGAACACTTGACATTCATGATTACACTGCACGTCACACCTGGTTTACTGCAAACGCCTGCTCAGAAGGATGGAGGGGGCGGTGAGAGTTGGAGCGTTGATGGGTCTGTTGCAACATTATAGGCTCCACATGTCTGTGTAGCTGGTTTTGTTGGGCAATGTTATAATAACTGTCGTTTGGGTTTTTCCAGAAATAATGTTTGATCAGATTAGCAGTTTAAAGCTGCCTGGGTTCTTGTCTTCTAGGATTTAGTCCCAGACCTGTCAGTCTGTTACAAACTCCTGACCAGAAGGATGGTTTGTGAGGTCTGAACTCTCTCTTGATCCCCCCGCCCACCCCTCTCCCCCGTCCTCTGCCCCCGCACTTCTCTTTCGTTTCTCGAGATGTAGTTTATTGAGCTCCTCTGCTTTTCATTAAAGTTGCCAAGAAACTGACAAACACATGTAGAAACCCCTGGAATGTCAGATGGATGGTGTCCAACATATTTTAATCTCCACTTTTGATATCCGATGCTGGGTTTTTAGAATGGAGGCTTCCATGGCCTGATGACACAGAGTCTTGTGTGCTATTTGTTTGTGGGAAGCCATTGTTCTGACTGCCTGTCTGTCAGTCAGTCAGTCAGTGGCCAGCCCGTTCTAAATGGTTTATATAGAAATCCACTGTTTACATATCGTCTGAGGGGAGTGAAACATGAGCACTGTTGGCAACCGCTCTCTGTAATTTATCCAAAATCTCTGTTATTGGTAGTCATGTTTTTAGTGGTTTATCTCGGGTAGACCATGGCAGACCACTGCCTGAGCAGTTACGTCATTTATCTGCATTGTTTCAGCCAGTGTGGGATGATAGTAAAGCCTGATTCCAGATCAGTTTGAGTTCAGAAATTATCATCAGACTGTCATAGTCCTAGCCTGGTCCCAGATTTATAGGACGATAGTAAAGCCTGATTCCAGATCAGTTTGAGGTTGCCCATTATCATCAGACTGTCATCGTCCTAGCCTGGTCCCGGAATTGTTTGAGCGGTCTTGCCAACTTTTTTAGTCACTTTCATATGAGTAAGCCAGACGGATTGGGTGATGACACAAAGTGATTCAATGTGCCTTCAAGCCGCTAATGTCTTTCCGGGAGCCTTAAACACATGTCCCCGTCCAGTTCTTTTACAGAGACTCGGCTAGAGTTTACTTTAGACAAGTGGATGGGAGGCTGACCAACGACCTTTTAGATCACAGTGAAGATTTGCACTCCTACCATTAGAAACTCCATACGCCCCAGAGCTGCTCATGGTCAGAGAGGGGATGTCATTCTTGTCAACTGATGCCAAGTCAGGCTCGCCAGCTTTACTCAGAAGTTCCCTTAATACTCACCCGGGCTTACAGTGCATCTGGGTCAAGACGAGTGGGGTTCAGCTCCAGTCAGAACCGTCTTTTCATCCAACGTGTTTGGGTTACCTTGATGGTAGTCCTGCGAGGCCACTCCTCCAATCTCATCTGGAAGTCTGGAAGCTTGCCTATAAAAAAAAAGTGGCAGATGATTCTCAGTGGCAGGATTTCATTTGTATGTTAGTTTTCAAATAAACCTCCACTCACTGGCTTGTTGAAGGCGGGATTAGTGTGGTTTCACTATTTCTTCTAACTGGATAGAACACATTTCCTGAAAGTTTTTAGTTCCTACCTAGGTTGCAACATATTACAAAATAGTTTTTTGCTTAAATGTTGTTTTTAAATTAGATATGTTTTGGGGTGCCTTCCTACAGGCTATAGTAAATGTTTCATTTATCAAGCATGGCCGACAGTTTGCCATTTACTGAAATTGGAAACGGACCGTTCAGTGATACTAGTGGTTACTCCTCTGATTTCAATAATCCAGGATCAGGTTCGTGTTCTGAACGCAAAAGGAATTGCAGCAGCATATGCAGGTGAACACGAGACGGAGGACAAGAAAAGTCGTTAGGTGAAAATCTTTCGGTACATTTGGGTGTTGAGACTGCCGCGCCACCTCTAATAGTTCAGTTTTGAATTAGCCTTTTACCCTCACAAAAGCGCTAATCAGTTCTACCTCATCCACACCTTTATATTATAGCAGAACATTGCGACAGGATCCAAATACCGCTTTAGAAAACACATCATTCAGCATTACGGATCCTATTATATCTTCTAACACGAGTGTGTAGTCCGGTCGCAATAACGACGATTTACCTAGGAAAGGTTATGTTTGTTTCTCAAAGACTGATATGGTTCACCACAAACGCAACATACATCCACAGATCTCGATGGGGTTTTTATTTAGCGATTTTGCTTCCATCTTCACTTAGCTAGCTACTGTTGCACTAAGACATTATTCTTGTGAGCACCTGTATAAGCCCCTCCCAAGCTTACTGTTAGGTGTTAGCCCAAGCAATGAATTTGACTGGGTTAACTTACTGTTAGGTGTTAGCCCAAACAATGAATTTGACTGGGTTAACGTGTTTTGAGGTGTTAGCACAAGCAGAGAATTTGATTGGGTTAACGTGTTTTGACATGTTACTGCCAAAAAGTTTTTTCCACCCCTTTACAACAAAAACCCTATAGGTACAGTATTCCCCAGGCCAAGCAACATTCTAGGCCTGGTTTACGAGGCTACCTTGAGGGTCACAGTGGGTCGAAGTCATGCTACCTGGACAGGGCTGCTTGTGTCACATGTCCAAAAAAGCACTCAGCCAACACCTCCCGCGCAGGAGACCAGAGCACGTTGTGTCGTCTGTGGTCGGAGGTCCAAGTCGGTCAGTCACACGCTCTCATCGTGCTCTTTATAACCTGTCAACCTTTAGCAGCGGTGTCAGTCGGACAAGGGCCCGGCTGTTGTTCGCCGTGTGTCTCCGAGGCGCCAGCATCTGCTCGCTGGGATTAGCTGTTTCTCCCTTCCTCCCTCATTCACTGTCCCTTCCAAGCCCGGCTCTGCTGCGCGGACAGTGCTGCCCTGTGTTTCTCCTGCGGCCTGACCTTTCCGGAGCCTGACGGCTGACACCGTTCCCACACCGCACGCCGGCCACGGCCACATCCTCTGGACGACACAGGCACAGGGACACACTCCCTCACCCAGGTCGGCCAGCAGCTACTTCCTAATTCCTCCGTCAGCCACACACAGAGGAAGCCGGCCTGTTATTATTAAATGCAGCCCAGGAAAGATGCAGCAGCACAATGGCACCAGCAGCCCCCTTTGAACTCCCTCAGTGTTTTGCTGGGTTCAAAGTTCAAATGGCGTTATGTCATTTCTTTTTTGTGCTTAAGAGGGCCGCCGTGGGGATGTTTGTTGTAAGGCTTCGCTAAGAGCCAGTAAGAAAGGACATTCCTCTTTGTTTCTCACTATCACGTGTCATTCTAACCGCCTGATTACTGCTTGGCTCTTGAGGGCCATCTGAGCTTCTTTCTGTCCTTGTGACCAATGACATTTTACCCCTACGCATCAGTTCCTCATTTCCAAAATAGGAGGTTTTGGCATTGAGACGGGTTAATACTGGAGTAAGAACAGAAGCGGTGCACGGTGGGACGGAGGGTAGGGGAATAACGGTAGTCATGTTGGGGGGGGGTGGCTGTGCGACTTAAGACTCAGGCGGTTAGGGAGGGGGGAAGCCTATGGGAACACCAATATCCTCTCTGAATTAAATTGCCAAGCCCCCGCTTTGATCCCTTTGAGAAAAGGGTTTTATTCAGGCCAACTTTCACTTGCCCTCTCCTTCGCCCCCTCTGCCTCTCTCATTCTCCCCCTTCCACCGACCAACCAATCTTTCTTTTCACGCTCAACAGCTGGTCTGTGACGGTGCAGTTGTTCAGAGAAGGGTCCGGGGTGGAAGGGAATGTGCTGGCCAGAAAATGCCCCGAGAATGTCGGGGTGGTTGTGGTTGGAGGTGGCGGTTAGGCCGATTGGCTTTACCCCTCCCCTTTCTTCTCTTTCTCTTTCACTCTCTCTTTCTCTTTTTATCTCCCTCCCCTCTTTCTCTGCCTCCCTGGGTTAGCAATGAGCCTGTAGGGCTTTAGAGGGTTTTCTCTCTCTCTCTCTGTGTGTGGTCCAACATCATGTATCAACCCCAGGAAGGCCACCGCAGCCATTATGCTTAATATCTCCCATTCTACCGTTCACACTCATTCTGCCCCAGTCACTGTGGAGCTCAGTAATAAGGAGTGTTCCTGACATTAGCATGAGAAAGTAGCCTGGTCCCAGATCTGTTTGTGCGGTTTATCTAACTCCTACATGGACGTTATACCAAACCGGTTAGTGATGGCTCTGTAGAATAATTACACGTGTTTCCAGGCTACTAAAAGAAAGAAGACAGCCGATTAACCCAAGACATTTATAAACTGAAGAAAAGGGAAATTTATCCAGTATGTAAACATGAAATCATGTTTCACTTCCTCCTTCAGATTCGGTTCCACTTCCAGTTCTTGTGCGGTTTCTTTGTTTCTGGCTCAGGAATGAACAAACTGACTGGGTGTCCTAGAGATCTAGGTCAATGTCACGTAGAGTAAGACACCCCGGGCAGATCTACGATCAGACTCTCATTTTCAATGTGCATTCGCTAAGAGGTTCACGTTAAATAGTTGAACGAGGATCAGCCTGCCTGACTGTAAAATACATCCCAACCCAAGCCTGCTGTGTGCTTAGCTGAGACCAGACATTCAGCAGGGATCAATGGCCAGACCTGTAATAGTACATGTTGTTTCATCTGGCAGAGAATGGGGATGGTTCAAGGCCTGGTAGACACAAGGGGTCAGAAGAGCGCCTGACATTTCCCAAATCCCATAAGTACATACACACACACACACACACACACACACACACACACACTGTCTCAGACAGACAGACAGGGCAGAAGAGTACCTGTGTTCCCCCTGTCCCATAAGCTGTGTCTTGTTGGTTTGAACAAACGTCCTCCACTCTCCCTTCCCACATGCCTCTTGTTCTGCAGTAGATGGCTGCCAGGAAGTCTCTTGCCAGTGTGGCCTCTATGGGATTATGGGTAATAAGAAAATATTTGTATACATGCCTTTCTGGGCTGCATGTTGTGTGTGTGTGTGTATTATGTAGAGACTGTGTGGACTAGAGAGAGAGTCTGTGTTCATAAGAATGTTAATGTGTTGTCCAATGGCAACTTTATTTCTGTACCTCAAGTCCTCCCTGGGCTCAGCTCACGTCCAGCAGGCACGCCCCATAGGACTTGGAAATAGGGGTATTTGGCGCCGTGCCACTGGACGTTCAATTACAGTGTGCTTGGGTTAATCAATGAAGCGCTGTAAGTAACAGTCCCACGCTGTAGCTATTTAGTATTTATGCACTAAGAACTAACACAGGAAAGTCTTCCGCCAGTTTGAATCTGTTTGTTTCTTGGCACACGTGACTGATAACTGTCCATTTAAGGTAAATACTATGAAACTGTACAATACGTTGCCGCTAGCAACTGAGCCCTCATGCGAATTCTAATGCAACACATCTGTAAGATAGCTAGTGCCTTGGAGTTCTGTACAGCACTGCAGCATATACAACCGTTGAGAGGGAATGTTACACAATAGCCTGACAGATGTTATTAAAGAGAAGGGCCAAGAAGAAGTTAGGGCAAAATAAAAAGAAACAGAAAATTATCTGATTTAGTAAAAGCCTAGACCTATGTTGCTGAGTAACAAAGACAGAAAGGGATGAAAAGACATAAAAATAAGAAACGGAAGGCTAAAAGGCAAGAGGGCAGGCAGGGATAGAGTTAAGTCTGTTTCCTGGAGGAGAATAAATTAAAAGCGGCTCGTAATCACATTGCAGGAATGCAGTCAGTGTACACTGTTAAACACTCCCTAAGCCCTGGCTCCACTTCACTCTCTCAGCACTCCACACAAAGACCTCTTTGTTCTCCTCTCCCTCCTCCCTCCTGTCTCCCTCACTCACTCTTTCTCTCTCCCCTTTTTATTTCTTTCTTTCCTCCTCTCTCAATCTCTCTCAGCTGCTCTCTAACCCTAACCCTCTCTTTCCCGCTTTTATTTCTTTCCTCTCTCAGTCTGTCTCAGCTCTCGTCTCATTCATTTCCCTCTCAGTGTTCTACTTCTCCACTCTTTATTTTCTTGGGCGCTCCCCCTGTCTTCCCTGACTAAGCCGGCTATCGTTTTTTTTCCCCAATGCTCCTCACACTTCAAAAGATCATATTTCTCTCCGAAGGCTTTTATTTTTTTGAATCGTCCCAAGGTCGCTGCTGCTTGCATATGGAGAAAGACTTTTATCTTGTGAGAGAAAAGACAATAAGGTGAGGGAGGGGTAATGAAAAAGAGAGGACAAAAACCTTTCCCGACCCCCTAGCCGCTCATGGAATCTGGTGGACTTTAATCTCCAGTGCTGAGCAGTAGCATACCCACAGACACACACGGGGGGGGGGGGGGGGTTAAGACTCCACTGACACAGAGAGAATGAGAAAGAGAGGGGGTGAGTAGTTAGGACTCTAATGACAGACAGGGGAAGAGGGGGGTTGTAGTAGGTAAGACTCCACTGACACAGAGAGAGGAGGGAAGAGTAGTTGAAAGTCCACTGACAGGAATGAAGGGCTCATAAAAACTGACACAGGAGAGAAAGTAGTCAAGTCTGGAGGAAGAAAGGGGATATCCAGACTATATGACAGGAAGGGATAGTCAACTAAAGCCTGTGAGTGAAATCAAGATTGTATTGGGAGTCAATGACTCGGTGTGAGGTTGATCATTTAATTTTACAGTACAGTTTGTTTATAGCCTGGGTGTGTGACCTCTCGCATGCCGTTCATTCAGCGTTGCTTTGGTCTGAGACCACACTGGGCTGCACACTGGGCTACATTTTATGGAGCTGTTATTTAAGCAGAACCAATCGTCGTTTTTAATGAAGGCCAGCGGCATGCTATTGTGTGCCAAGACAACACACAATAAAATACAAACTAATAAATCCTTGCTGCATCACAGGGATGATTGTTGAACGTAGCTTTTTAGCGGAAAAGCCATAGAATCTTGCAATAGTGTTGGATAAGGAGGTTGGATATACAACACATTAGGTGCTCACTAGCGCTCCAGGCTAGGATTCTCGAACTGCTGCTCACTATTCCCTCCACATAGTCGCGGGGGCACGTGTGTGTGCGTGTGACGTTAATGTAAACAGAGTAGCGTTAAAACATATTGTGCTCCCCTATGTCATTTCCTGGAGCAGTGAACACTCCGCTCTCCAAGGTTTATACCAAATGCAGGTGTTCAGACGTTTGGTCAGTAGCTCTCTGCGCCAGACACACGTCTCCAATGCGCGTGTGTGTGTGCACGTTCCCAGGCTTGGGGTGCGTGAGTGTGTGTGTCTGTGTGTAGTTGGACCCCACTCCCCTGCAATGAGTCACCCTGTATCACAGCTGCAAGCCTCCACCCTCCCAGGACATATTGTTCCTCTGGCAGACAAGGGCATTACATGCCCTTACACTAATATCCCCAGCCGGCATTGGACTAATAAATGGACCACCTAACTACTGTACTCTGTCATATGACTCTGGACCCTGTGACCCCAAAATCTAAAGTGCTTATTACAACACTGTTAAGTTGAAGTGATTAAGGTAACTTCATTTAACAAATGACACTGAAAGATTATACCTGGCAATCATTTCATTTAATTCATAAAAAACTCAACAATCAATTTCATAGTGTGGTAATAAGTATGTAGCTTATACCCGTTCAATAAGTGGTTGGCCCCTTTGGCTGATATTTCATGTACATGTTTTTTCTAACTGTCTGTCAGTCTTTACAACAACTGCCCACTCTAGTTGACCGTACTGCTTCAGCTGAGTCATGTTCAGCCATTGTATAACACTCAATTTCTTCATTTTTTCTTTATTTTTTCTTTCATTTCTGTTGTAAATTTGCTTATGTGTTTTGGACCACTGTCCTGGTACAAAGGTTCATGTTCAGTTCAGCTTTAGCCTTTAGCGTTACTCTGATGATTTTCAACACATTTTGGTGCACACCTTTTGGTGCACCTGATTCTTGTCTTAGCCATTTTATGTGATGGTGAAAGTAGGGGTTTACTAACTTTTGTTGCATAAGGAAATTGCAAATTATGAATGAATTATTTCAAAGTAGAATTTTGTTATCTGATGTGTTACCTTTATTGGGAAGTATGGTTTTAATGTAGCTCAAATACCCATGTTTCCTAATATGAAAAAAATATTCTTGGGGGTGTAATTACGTTTTCCCATGTCTACACATTGTATGACTCATTTAGGCATAAACTTGATAAAAACTTTCCATACTGTTGAAAAGATACATTTTCGTTGAGTACAAGCATGTGTCATTTCTCAATTCTATGACTTTTGTGCAAACTTGCTCCCAGTCAACTGTTAAAAAAAGAATGACATTGGTAACAGTATCATTGTGTCAGTTATGTAAGTTGAATTACACAACTACTTTTGTTATGTCCATGTTTGGACACAGAGTTTGTGGGTTACCAAACAATCACACACACACAATCGATCTCACTTGGGGAAATCAAGCATTTGTGAATCATCCTAGTGCATTCTGGTCCTGTGAGCTTTAATTTGGATCAGATGAACCAGCCCAACTCTGTTTTACTATAGTGGCTATTATTTGTTTGTGTATTTCACACTGTTATGGTAGACAGTAGAATGTTTGGTTGGATTTAAATCCTGACATACTGTACCCTCTGTGATTATTGGAAAGGTAAGCATACATACTCATAACTCAAATATCCACTATGAAGTTCAGTTATTGGTTCTCCAATTTTATTTGGAGGTATTTGTGTACATTTATGTTTCCCCATTTAAAAATGACAATTCTTTGTATACATAGTCCTCCTATTTCAGGGCACCAACGATATTAGCACTTATGTTAAGTATTTGGTTGCATATCCAACTGGCTGAAGTCTTTGACCCACTGACCCCACCAGATGCTGGGTATCTTCTTTGATGATGCTTTGACAGGCATGTCCTGCAGCCATTTTCTGTTGTTGTTTAAGTAATTGTTGCCTTAAGTCTCATTTTCAGCAAATGTTCAGTTGGATTTCAGTTTGGAGATTGACTAAACCTGTTACAAACTTTCTACTTTTTGTCCCTGAAAACATAGCATGTTAAAGCTCATTATTCTTGATACAACCAGTAACTTTGAGGTGTTTCCCTGTACTTTAGCAGACAATGTTTCTGTACAATTCACGTCAGAGCTAATTCTGCCGTCAATGCTTCCGTAATCAGAGAAGACAAGTGAGCCAGGTCCAGTGGCAGCCGTCCGTGTCCAAGCTGTAACACCCCCACCACCATATTTCACAGATGAGGTGTCAGGCAGTGTGTCTTGACTAATTTCCCCCCACTTTCCTTGTGACTTTTTGGCAATCTAAAACCTGGCCACCCTGTTCTTGAGGCTAATTAGCGGTTTGCACCTTGCAGTGTAGCCTCTGTAGTTCTGTGGGTGATGTGTTCTGCAGATGGTAGCCTACCTCCTGGCAAGTGTTTTTGATCTGACAGACATTTTCTTTCTGTTTTCTTCATTATGGTGAGTATGGTGCAGTCATCTGCTCTATTTCTTGGCCAACCAGGACGTTTGCAATTTCTGTATGCTAGCTATGCTACCAGCTTATATACCGATCAGCCATAACATTATAACCACCTGCCTAATATTGTGTAGGTCCCCCATCAAGGCTTGGACTCCATTAGACCTCTGAAGGTGTGCTGTGGTACCTGGCACCAAGACCTTAGCGAGGTGGGGCCTCCATGGATCGGACTTGTTTGTCCAGCACATCCCACAGATGCTCGATTGGATTGAGATCTGGGGAATTTGGAGGCCAAGTCAACACCTTGAACTTGTTGTTGTTTTCCTCAAACCATTCCTGAAACATTTTTGCTTTGTGGCAGGGCGCATTATCTTGCTTGGGAGAGGCCAACGCCAGAGAATACTGTTGCCATGAAAGGCTGCAAATGGTCTGCAACAATGCTTAGGTTGTACGTGTCAAAGTAACATCCACATGAATGGCAGGACCAAAGGTTTCCCAGCAGAACATTGCCCAAAGCATCACACTGCCTCTGCCAGCTTGCCTCGTTCCCATAGTGCATCCTGGTGTCGTGTTCCCCAGGTATGCGACACACATGCACCAAGTCATCCATATGATGTAAAGGGAAACGTGATTCATCAGACCAGGCCACCTTCTTTCATTGCTCGGTGGTCCAGTTCTGATGCTCACATGCACATTGTAGGCGCTCTCAGGAGTGGACAGGGGTCAGCATGGGCACCCTGCCTGGTCTGTGGCTACGCAGCCCCGTACGCAACAAACTGTGATCCACTGTGTGTTCTGACACCTTTCTATCAGTAGCAGCATTCACTTTTCAGCAATTTGAGCTACAGTAGCTCATCTGTTGGATCGGACCAGATGGGGCACCCTTCACTCCCCATGTGCATCAATGAGCTTTGGCCATCCATGACCCTGTCTCACGTTCAACGGTTTTCCTTCCTTGGACCACTTTTGATAAGTACGGACCAATGCAGACCAGGAACACCCCACAAGGGCTGCAGTTTTGGAGATGCTCTGACCCAGTCGTTTAGCCGTCACAATTTGTCCCTTGTCAAAGTCTCTCAGATCCTTTTCTGCTCATTTTTCCTGCTTCTAACACATTAACTTTGAGGACAGAATGTTCATTTGCTGCCATGATGCTGAGATTATCAGTGTTATTCACTTCACCTGTCAGTGGTTAAAATGTTATGGCTGATCGGTGAAGTATGAATGGGAAGTAGAATTTAGCGGTCACTTCAAACCTGTGTACCATTGACCACACCTCTCCCTGGCCCATGGTCTGCATTCCATTGGCCTTTTTATCGTATTCATTGGTTGTCTGGTATAGTGATGCAATCATATCCATGGTAATGTGCATGAGGTTTTGGCTATGTTTTAGATTGTTCAGCTTCATAATAACTTCCTTGGCAGCCACCAATTGCAGGTTCAAACGTCAAAAGCGAAGCCTCAAGAATCAAGATTAGAAATTGACAGCTCTGTAATGCCTGCACAAATGATGTGACAAAACCAGAACAGTAGTTGGGATATATTGTGTTATAACTTGCTGTTGATTCTTTTTTAAAACACATAATTTAGCAGAATCACAGGAAAGTAGCACAAAGAGCAATGCTGTATTGGAATCCTTCTTGTGCTAAACTTGTTGAACCTAGGCTGAAACTCTGTCACGCAATCATTAAGGGGACGCTGTTGATACGATTTTTCAAGGGGGAAATTAGAAGACCTTTGAATAGAGTAATTTCATGCTCATTTATAAAATTTAGCCCATATGTACATGCAAATTAGTTGTTATTTTCAATCATTATTATTCCATCAACATAATACCTAAACATTCAAAAGGGCCATATGTGGTTTAAAAACATTTGCATGTTTTCAGTAAAGAGAATTTGAAATTCCATAGATAATTGAAAACTTAAGTTCCACCAACATGTCTGGATTTCATTGACTGTCTCTCATTATGCAGTGGTTTATTTGCTATAATACAGTAAAGGATTTAATAAAGTTTAATATTTCAAAACAAGTTTAGTATCTTATTCCATTATGCAGATGGTAAATTGATCAGAAATACATTTTAGCAACTGTTGCTAACTAAACAGATTAAACATGACGTCCAAGGCCTGTGTTTCCAAAGCTGCCTGCATGGATCTCTCATTATATATGATTAAATGAAAGTGAATAAAATGACTAGAAATTGATTACTTTCATTCAGATAGATAATATTTGAAAGAACAAGAGATTATTCTGAAAATGGTCTTGTTAATTTGGGCTGAGGTGGAGTAGCTTTTTAGCAAAGATCTGGGTTAAATTATATTTACAGTAATTACACAATGCAAATCTTTGCTTGAGTTTGCCTGTCACAACGGAACCAATAAAACAGTCATGAAAGGGCAAAACCTGCCCATCTGCATTTCTCAGGATTTTCGAAACAATTCTTGAACCCGGGTGTAATTGTGAGCGGCTCGGACGGACAGAAGCAGCGTTGCTGTACCACGGCAGAGCAGAGCTGCGGTGTTCTTCTGTAACCCGGCATGGTCCAAGTTCTCCCATTAGTGGCGCATAGATAAACATGACAGAAAAAGGGCCTTGGGCACAGCTGACTCAATGTTTCCAGTGGGCCTGAGGGGTGGAGGGCGGGCGGAGGGCGGGCGGAGGGTCGGTGGAGGGTAGTAGGAGGGGAAGGGGTGGAGGAACACGACTGCACAGTCCGGCTGAATCTCTGTCTGCCTGGGATACAAGGTCCAAGCACACTGACTCATTATTAGCAATCAGAGGCTTTGGATCTGGAAGCCTTTAGTTGCTCGGCGGCTGCACTTCTGGAGCTCCGTGAGGGCCAAGCTCCCATGACTGACTGGGGCTCTGCGCATGAGAAGGAATTGAACTGCGTGCCGAGTGGTAATAGCCCCTCTGTAATTTAGCAGTTTGATTTGATTATTGGTGAGGTTTGTCTTGGGCCCGGGCCTGTGAAACTGAGAGAGGGGCTAATTACCAACTATTATGTAAGACTTCAAACAGAGCCAGGGTGGGTAGAGTGGAAGATGGGGGGGGGGGGGGGGGGTTCAGGTTGTGTGTTGTGTGGTTCAGGTTTTACTAATCTGCTGGGGACTGAAAATCCCCAGAAGAATAGTGGAACTACGAAGATTTTACATCTTATTGGAACTTTAGCCAGTCCCCATGAAGGAAAACTGCTATTTCTAGCTAAGACGTTCATTTTAGGGTAAAAGTTACAATGAATGGTTGGATTGAAGGGTAAGGAAGGTTTTTGGTTTTAAGATTGAGGTTAGGTTTAGGGTTCAATAATAGAGAATGTGGATTTCTGTATAAAAGTTAGGTCTCAAGTCTATCCAAGGATGACAACACAAATGTGTGTTTACAAGTCTTACTATGTTGGTGGGGACCAAACATCTGCACAAGGTTAGGAACACAAAGAACTGACAAAAAGGCATATTTTAGATTTATTGGGGTAATGGTTCAAATTTGCATTAGGTTTATTGTTAAAGGTTTAGGGATAAAGGTGGTGTAAGTTGAATGTATTCTTCCATGTGGAAGCTAGGTGAATTGTAGCAACAACAGGTGGCATTTAAAACAACTATTCCCAATCCAGAGAGATAAAGAGTTTGATCATTGACATTGGTGAATATCCTGGTTTTCTATGTTTGGAACTTATCGAGGTAAACCACGCATCCACCCAATGTCTATTATAATCTAACTTGCTGCTAATAAGTTTCACTTTTGGTCAACCATATAGAAGCTGTAAAATCTAGATCGTTTTTATATTTCTTCAGTTGACCAATAGAAATTCAGTGTCTTTGGATTTTATTTGGTATGCACCCAGACTAATCTGTGATGAATAATTGTTGTGAAACACTATGATTCCATTATTTCTGCATATATATATATATTATTATTGAAGTTTTGTGATCACAGTGCAAATTGGGGAACATAGTATTTTGACTGGCAATAATCTTTAGTGTTTTCACAAGCATGAGCACAGTTGGTTTCTCTCACCTCACACACACTCTTTCTTCTGGTAATGGATTGGTGAGTAGAGCACTGGGCGGTGGAGCCGAGGTGGGCCTGGTGCAGCTCAAGCAGGAAGCCCCCAGACCTCACCCTGTGTTACTTTATACAGGGGCAGGTTTCACCAAGGTGTTCATTTCAAGACGGCCCTTTAACTTCTTCCCCGATCCCAGTGTCTGTGTGTGAGGGGCCATAAATCAAAGCAGGGGCAGAGGGTTTATGGCGGAGGCCTGGATGCAGATCCTCTGACAGAGATGCAGAGCTCATGTCCTTCTGTTCTTCATGCCCTAGCGCTGACATTGACCCCTACCTTTGGAGTGCTATCTATTGCTCATCCCCCTCCGGCACAAACACACATCTCATCTCTCATGAATGCCCAACTATTTCTCCTAAAGTGGCATCTAATGCTTTCCCTGGACGCCACTTGGAGAAGAGTGGATAGGTCTGTCTTCCATTGTTATTCTCTCTGGTGCCTCACCATGACTAACCCACGTTCTTGTTTTGCTTCTTCTGGGAAGTTGCTCGTAAGCTAATCCTCCGTAACTATTATCTTGACTTATCTCAGGGCTAGTTTAGGATTGTGGTCATGTTGAAACACAGTAGAAACTAATTTGAGCTGCTTCAGTTATGACTCTGACTGCACGGTTGTAATAACAAGCCGAGCGGCACGGAGAGAGGCAGTGAAACAGAACATTGATTTCACATGAACGTTTAGCTCACTGCTGGAGTGAACCACCACCCGTGTCTCACAGCAATAGCTATGCTGTAGCTATATAAGACTAATACTATAAAAAGCCATCAGCAGACATACACAGACACTGCAGGGCTGATTTAGAAACCTGTTCCAGGATTTCCCATGGATACTGAGTCATGATTCAGTGCTCCTAACTTTGTGGTGTCTGGAACCAGAAACAGGTGAGGAACGGGTTGGTTTGGGCCAGGCAGGGTTCAGGATAATGTCTTGTGCTTCTCATTGTCCCCCATCCTGCTGCTTCCCTTGAGGATTGACCTCTCCCCGATGGCCTTTTGTTCTCAGAACAATAGCCTATGATTATGATTTCTGCCCTTCTGGAGCGAGATGGTCTTTTGAAATAAAGAGGAACATTTTCATTTGACTTGGTTAAATACAGTATAGCATTGAAGATTCAGTAGGTGACCATATACAGCTCCGGTAAAAATTAAGAGACCACTGCACATTCTTCTTTCCAAAAAAGTTGAAAAGGAAGGTTTTGAGTGAGGAACAGAAGTGTTCAGTTTGCAGCGGTCTCTTAATCTTAACCCTTCAGTTCCTCACTCAAAACCTTCCTTTTTGAAGTTTTTTAGAAAGAAAAGAAAAAGGTGCAGTGGTCTCTTAATTTTTTCCAGAGCTGTATTTCTATGGTCGCTTAAAAATCACATACTCTTCATTAATGCAACCACACCTAGTCTGAGCCCTCAGGTGTCAGTCTCTCCCCTATCTAACAAGTTACAAAGTGGAAACCTTGTTCTTTCTAACAAACACCGTGGATAGCAATATAAATTACTTCTCACCTGTCTAAATTGAACACAGCACATTTCGACAGGGTTACACAGACTGGACGGCAATGTTTAATGATCTGTAGCCGGCTTGTGCTTTCAGAGCCCGGCTCCTCACCCCTTAAGGTATGGATATGGATTACGGCAAAACAAATAGATGTTGTAAAAATACCCCCTTTGACGTCAACAGCTATGGAAGTAATTCATCCCCTATTTTGCTTTGGGTCGGGTTTTGTTTTACAAAGTCTGTTTTGGACCAACATTTTCTGTAAATATTTACCTCAGACATGAACCCACATTGGTTCCTGACTCCCTACCCATATGGTAAGCTATGGAAAGAAACCAATAGCTAGCAATTTCCTTGAGCCCCAGGGAGTCGAAGAGCGAACTGTTGATGAGGGGTTATTTGTCATCGGGAATAAAACTCAGATGGACCAGTAATAAGAAAATCCATATCCACTTGTAATGTAATACTTCCCTCATGTTGTTTCAGCAGAACTCAGATGCATTACATGTTAAAGGCTGTTTTTTTTGTGTTTTCTAGGGAATTATGACAACCAGGAAGTGGCGCATCAAGGGACAGACCCGGGCCTCCAGCCTATCAGAGTATGGACAGGATTCAACTACAACCTTATGAAAGACACTTGTGCTGCCTCTGGCCAGCTGAAGCTGCTTTGACTTGTGTGTGTGAGTGTGTGTGTGTCTGTGTGAGAATGTCTGCTTGCAGAATGTGCGTCTGTTGGTCCGTGTCTGTGTTTTAGTGTCTGTAACATTTGTTGTAAAATTAGAATGTCCTAGAATGTATAATAAAATAAAGAGTTGTGTTGACCCCTGATCCATTCACTTCCGGAGAGAAGGATTGGTTAGAGTTCTACTATAACGCTGCTCAATGCCTGAAAAGGAGAGGGGAAGCTAGTTGAAAGTCTGTTCTGCGGGGGACTGCAGAGTGCCAGCCAGGCAAGTCTGACAATGCCTTTTAGAAGTTGCAATAAGAATTGTCATGTGGACGTAGAAGTAATGATAATAATCTTCATAGATTACATTGGTAAAGCACTTTTTATTACACCAGAAACATCTCCAAGTGCCACAGGTGAAACTGTCAAACGTAAGACACTAGCCTGTCCTGTTATCAACCAGCAGTGCGTAACAGGACGTACTGTACTCACCCCAGACTGAGCCTTTCAGGGTTCCCATCCAGGCCTGAATGTATGTGTCTTCCTGGCCTGCACACTGCAGGCCTGCGAGAACATGTGTGTGCTGTGGATTCTGTGTAATGGCTCATTGTGTGTAGCAGTCTGTGGTTGAACACTGCCCTGCTCTGTGTGGTTCAGCAGGTTACAGGCCCTTAAGGCACTGGGAGAGGAGAGAGCATGCTGGACAGGTTTTACACACAACCACAGCCCTCATCTCAGCCTTAGATTACCTGGGAGGGTTTACCAGGAGTCTGAAAAGTGCCGTCTGTTTGCCGCTAATTGACCAGATTCCTGAACCTCTCTCTGAGCGGCTTTTAGCTTGAAGAAGGACCCGTCAATCTTCTGCCGACTGGAATCGGACTTGACAGAGCGTTGCCATGCCTCCCATTCCCATGACTTCTGCTCCCATGGCTTCGCCAGTGCCTTCAGGGGAAGTTTGGCTGATTAGCTGAACAATGGTGTTATTTTGGGTGGTTCCTCATTTTTCTGTTGTTTTCCACTAATACTTCCACACTCAGTGTGTTATTGTTCATTCATTATACAGTGTGTGTATTACAGCTCACTGCCAAAGAGAGGAGGAACAGTTATAATGTATAGCACGTAAGAAAAGCTGGTCTTACTAGTCATATGCTGTTTGTTCCAGAGGCATTTGTTTCACTCCAATCGGAGAGAAATTGGAGCGTCTCTTTCTTTCTTATGTTGTGTTTTGGGTCATCTCACTGAATTAGTATTCTGTCATGTCCAAACACACCACTATTTCACTTCCTGGGTTTCCAAACAGAAAGAAAAAAAAAAAACAGCACTGACGGGTCTCATACACACCCAACACGCACTCATACACAGCTAGTCTATGCAAAGCGCGTGCAGCAGTGCCGACAGCCATGCCAGTCTAGCAGTTTGTTGGAGAAAGCGGTGCTGTTGAATTCTGGCTAAGAGTGTTTAGACAGGAGCACAACCTCAGGCCAGACAGACAGCGTTCGCTCACCTGGGAGTCAGACTAAGCTAGAAAGCTGACATGTTTTTACAGGTAGTCTGATTTGATAGGCTACAGGAGACCCTGTGAAAGTATTTCACCCCACCTTGTCTTTACTTTACACTGTGAGAAGAGCCTTGTCAGCAGCAAAAACCCACAAGTCTGAAATCACGGCTCCCCTTTGCACCTTTTATTTTGATTTTACAGCGTCGCCGTAGGCTTGAATGCTCACCGTTTAACACCGGGGCTCCACTTGTGCAGGTTGACTTAGCCAACGCAGCACTGGAGTCTTGGAAAAAGTGGGTCATTCATTGGCTGTTGATCTGAAGTGGGTCAGGGGGCGGGGAGAGAGGGAGCAATGTTCACCACACGCTCCGTCCGTCCCTGCTAGCTCATCCCTGTCGCCACAATATCTCCTGCCCCATGGTCAAGACAATGACAACAAAGCCCGGGAGATCCATGTTACATGGCACCACTGCTGTCACATTCATTGTGCTTCTGTTAGTTGACTACTTTATTATTCTCTCTGATCGTCACTCTTGAGAACCTTACAGCCTACATTTCAGTCAGGCTTCCCATAAAGTATTTGCACTCTAATTAGAATCAGCGTTCTTCTGTAAGCAAAGATCAGTGAAATTAGATTTTGTCACATCAGTGATCAACTCTATACATGCCTTTACATTGGCTTAAGTCATCTTAGTGAAATAGCCCTGTCTGTGAATCAGGACTACTGATGTTACCTTGAGTTGATGTTTACAAGTCCCATTTACTCCCCACAAATAGAGTTCAACTTCTCCCACAACCATACCCTTTGTGTGTTAATCACATCTTTTAAATCTGGGCCTTCTGTGCAATTAGTGTAGGCAGACAGAGTCAAATGCTTTAATTGGATAGGGAGAACCCGAGAGGTATGGACCTCTGTCTTTTACCCTGTTCAAACAGAGGAAAATACAGCAGATTGAGTCATTGCAAAGTATTCAGGGGTATTGCTCAACAAGTATAGTGCTGGCCTTCTAAAAGGCACAGGGACTCAACTTCATGAGTGTCGGTGGAAACAGAAATCACAAATGTGTGCTACGGATTCACAGCACTTAACCAGTTTTCACACCCTGACCCTCAGGCAACCCCCACCCACTAGTAAAGAGTCCATTTTTTGCTAGTCATGTTTTACAACGTGGGTGTTTTTCAGTCATTAGCATTTGTGGTTCAGTTACTGGGATACGTTCACAAAAGGGTTAAGGCGGCCCGAGAGGAAGTATAAAAGGTCTTTGCTAGGTCATGAGGTAAAAAGTAAGCAAAACAAGAGATGTTCATTGCTTCGCAGCTCGGCGTACTACAATGAATACCGGAGTACCGTGCCAAGAAGCCCCAATGCTTTGCTTTACGTTTGTATTGACTTAGAAACCTGGCTGCTCCATTAGTGGACCTTCTCTCTGAAAGGAAATTAGAGATAAGTCCAGGCCTCGGGGGAACAAGACCTGGCTCTGCCTAGTGTGGAGGACCAAATGAACAGAACTTGTAATTCATCAGCTGTAACTGGCCTTACGGGGGGGGGGGGGGTGTCAAACACATAGGAGTCAACACTAAAAGCCTGAGTTACCTTACAGTAGCCATGGTGACACTGCTTGTGAAAGGCTGATCGAGGCCTGCAGAATGGAGTACTAGCAATGCTGAAAACCAAGGCTGCAGTTCTTCAGTTACTTTTATCAGCGAAAAGCAGTCCACAAACTCTCAACAATAGTTTCATAGGGAGAGGCCTTGAGAAAAGACACAGCACAGTACAGGACAGAAGTTGGATTTCCTGTCTTGGAAATGTTTTCCTGGAAAACAGTTTAAGTTATTATGTCTGACTATTTGGGGGGTGAGATTTAGCTACTTGGCCGTTCACAAACCCAAGCTTTCAACAGGAATTTAAAACGAAGTTCCCCAGTTTACTGGCGTACCAAGACTGTATCAGGAGAATAAGTCAAAGATACGTGGTTGGATAACAAACTTGTCTGTTTGCTTAAGATTTCAACAGCACCACTACACCCACATGAACTTTATAGTTCATCTTGAATGCAGTAGCCAAACAATCAGCTCCTAGAATGACAAAGGCTACTTTCTCCCCTGACAAGTCCACCCCCATGTGATTTGAGTGTGGCTGTGCATGATAACATCAACAGAATAAGGATTAGTGAAACTTTTGCCATCTTTGTGCACCTTGTCAATCAGGAATACAGATATTCAATAGAAATGTGTTTTTATTGGTTTAAACTGCAATCTGTCATTACAAAAACAATACGTGACAACATAGAAATTACTGTAGTGAATAGCAACGGCTGCTAAAAAGAGAATACATTCAACTGTTGCTCTTTATGTCAGGTATCAATCCTGTTAACCTTTACCCTACTACAAGAACAAGTGTTTAGGCTTAAATTTGCTGTGTTATAAAAACGTGATAAAGGCACAACTCTTGGGGATACCTGGAATGTACTGATAGGCACTTAATGGGAACGAACTGCCAACAACTAGAACAAAAACAACCCAACACAACATTACCATTTGGCAACTAAAAAGTGCTAGCAAGTATGTGCATGGTATTGTGGAATAGGCAAGTGTCCATAATTCATTAATTCAAATAAGAGCTTTCCATTTGTCATTCACAGCATAAATGCTGGTTTTATAGGCTAAGAGTGATCTCTTCAATACTAAAATGAATCTTTGTCCTGGTCAAAAGACAGCAAAATACCAGGGCTAGGCCTGTTATCCAACTTAGTCTACATTCTACAGGGCCTTCGAGAGCTGCTGCTGCCCACAACAGGAAAAAGGATTAAGACAGCAAAGAGAACCTGAAAACCGCAGTCCAACATCACAAAGAAGGAAAAACAATAAATAAAACGCAAAAAAAGAAAGTTTGCATTTTTAGTATTTAAATTAAGATTCACTTTCAAAATCAAAGTGTAGTTACAAAACAAAAATGTCATTGCAGTATAATATATTAACTGTGAGAAAAAAAAAAAAAGAACTTGGTCTTCACAATCTTACGATTAATATGGAAGATCATAATTTAACATAAAAGAAAATATATTCTATGGTTTCATTATCCAGATAAATACAAAATAAAAAATGCTTTAAGATCAGCAATAAATACATTTTTGATAAGTTAAATAAGCAGTGACAAGCGAAAACTGTCCGTTTGAAGGCTTTTCAAAACAAACTAAACAATAATATAATAATAATAATAATAATATAATGTTGAACAAGGTGGAATCGATGGGAGAGCCTTTTCGCTCATGTGATTTGACTGGAGTCTGAGGAATCATCTCAGCCAGCTATTGAGCTGGATGATTTGGGGGAAGGGAGGGGTTGTGCTTGGGCCAAACTCAAAGAAAACAGGCCAAGCTCAAATATGAATGTTTGACAACCAGAATTTACACAGATGAACAGCACTACTCCTTCCAACATCTTTAACTAGAGAAACCAAACCAGACCAGCAGACACATTAAGGGCAGCATGGGGTCTTAGGGGTTGTTATGGCACCAGAGAAAAGTAGCACCAAAAGAATGACAGCCCTGATTCACATGAAACAATCAGAAAAGAGAGACAAGAAAAAATAAAGTGTAACCATTTTAGTCTCACACATTTTGTGGCACACATTGATCAGACGACACTAAGGCACGTCATCGGAACTGGTAGTCCAATAATGTTAGTTTTGACGGTTTAATTTGAAGAGCAAGGTGACCCTGTTTTTTTTTTTCCCTCTCTCTACCTTTTCTTTTCATTAAATGGAGCACTGATTTGTCACAAGTCCTCTCAACTCAAGAGTGAAAGGACAGGAGGTCTGAAGATATCTGTGGCTCAGGCATCAATGGCCGCGTGAAGCTCTGCTACACACCGGAGGACAAGGGAATCCTGGGACACCAACACTTTCTACTGCCCTGTCTCTCTCCATCCCCTCAGACTCCCACCGCTCCCTCCTTTCTGTAGCACTTCGTCCAGGGGGACGTTAACTACAAATCTCACCACTCATCAAGGTTACTTGGTGACCACGTGGCTGAGTGACCATTTCGTTCAAATAAAAAGACAACGGTCTATTATTGACTACATTGGAATCGTCCGGGATGAGGAGGGGAGGCCGATGTCAGTTCGAGGGAGCGACAAGGGTGCTGAGGCTCCTCTGCAGGGAGGCGATCCACTTTCGGGGCATTCTGATTGGACTCAGTGGCTACAACACTGCTGAACAGAACCAAGTCCACCTCTGGGTTGTAAACAAGACCAGGAGACGAAGGAGGGGAAATGGTGTCTGGACTGTAGGGGAGGCAGGCACTCCATCCAGCTCAGGCACTGTGTGGGGGGGGGGTAATGTAGGGGGGGGTGGTGGATGAAGGCACTCTAGTCATCCGAAATGGAGAGCCTGCTGAAGATGGGCAGACGCCTAGAGGCATCCAGGCTGGGGGACTCTGAGCCACTCTGACTGCCCAGGCTGCTCTGATAGCCCTCCTGGTCAGAGAGGGAGTCAGGGGGACTGGGGGGAGACTCCGACATGATCCGGAAGAAGCAGGGAGCTGTGGGGGAGGATGGGGCCGGGCGCACCAGACTGGGCTCCAGGACAGGGGCGCCCCCTCCCAGGCTGGGGCCAAACAAGTTGGTGAGCTCCTGGCTGGAGTAGGTGAAGGGGTTGCTGGGCCACTCCCTCAGGTCATCAGCGGGGAAGATGGGTGGCGGGGTGACCGAGGTCGGGCTGTCCTGCAGGCCACCTTGACTGGGGAAGCCAGCGAAGCTGAAGCTGTGTTGGAGGCGGGGGCGCTCCATCTTGTTGAAACTGGAGAGGGGCGGCGGCGGCGGGCCGCGGCGCTCCTCGGCGTTGTGGATGAAATGACAGCGAGGGCCGTAAGGGCAGAAGCCAATGGTGTGGAAGGTGCGGCACAGCTCCGTCTTGTACTTCGGGTGGCGGCTCAAGCTGCGCAGCTCGTGCATGCCGTGGGCAAACTGGCACTTGTCGCCGTACTTGCAGGTCCCGTTCTCCTCGTAGGGCCGGCACAGCTCCGTCTTGTAGCGGCTGGAGTTGACCTGCTGCTGGCTCTGCCCTCCCCCAAGACACTGGAGCTGGCTGCCTGGCTTCAGGCGCTCCCCAGTCTCTGAGAAGGAGCGGTCCCGGAAGCGGTTCTCCTTGTTGTTGCCGCCACCTCCAATCAGGAGCGAGGAGGCGTCCACCTTGAGGCTGTTGATGAACTGGTTCTGGTTGAATTTGGCGTTGGGGAGGGTGACTGAGTGGCGGCGCTGGAACAGCCCACCGCCCCCAGCAGAGGGGGCCCCCACCACCTTCCTGTCCAGCAGGGTACCAGTGGGGGTACAGGAGGGGGGGGGTGTTGGCACTAGTGCAGATTGGGACAGACGTGGAGTGGGGCCCACTGAAAGTGTTGTTGTTGTTGTAGTTCAACATCTTATTGTTCTGGAAAGAAAAGAACGGTCACGCTTAATTAAGTGTCAATGTAATTTAGTCCTGAAAGGAAGAAAAAAAATTATACGCAATTCTCAGCTAGTAGTATTAACGAGTGATTAAAAGTAGATCCCGAATATTAATTCGCGATCTAGTGAACCTCTAATATAGAAACTCCCACAAACACAAGTGCTTAGTCGTTGAAGCTAATTAACAAACTGTCAAGCAAACAAAATGCGCGGTCAAAACAAGTACACACATATCTTGGCCGCAGAACCGTAGTACTGGTAGGCACAAATATACATTTCAGTTACAACGATAGCTATAAACAATAGGTTAAACGTTTAACCGATGTATTTTAAACTAATCGATAAATACAACGATATAGAAATGACATGTTTCCTTGAAGAGCGAACGCAGTTAAACTAGGCATGCACAACTGTTTACAATTCTGTCTGTGTGAAACTTCCATATCCGTGCGCGAGACAGTTCCCCAAGCACACAACGGTGCAAATGGTTGAGCAACTAGGGTTTAATACCTACCGTCTAGATTGCAACGTGTTGCTTTTTTTCGACAATTATATCCTCTGTACTTACTACTGTACAGCTATAAACTGACATTAAACTGTCATGTTGAAGCTAAACTCGCGACGTTAAACACGGGTGCATAGTGAGTGTACAGACTACATGAATAAGCATGTGACAGAAGCAGAGACAACATACGTTGCCTGTTAAGCCTAAACTAATTGTTAAAAACTTTTTAATCACTTCGTCAGCAGTTCACATACAATCCAAAACGTGCATTAAACACTCGTTGAAATTGTTGAACAATCCCGAAAAAATTCGCTAGCTAGACAAATCTAGCTAATTTATCAATTTTTCAGCTAGCCTAGCCAGAATTAGCCTCGGCCTGAAGCAAGCACATAAATTACCTTGTTGACTTCGTTGTAGTCGAAGAAAGGAGAAACGATAGTTGCTGTCATTTTTATTGATTAGAAATAAAATAAAAAAATAAGTTATCTAAAGCACAGGGCTGATTAGTCCAGATTCAAGTTCTTTCTGCCCTGCAGAGAGCCCCCTGTCCTACAAAAGTTGTGCGCAGTTCCTTTTTAAAACGGGGCATGCATGGTTATGTCTCCTGGGAGTGGCCTGAGTTTGATTGACGTTAGTAACTATCTCACTCCCAGTTTTTTCTTGCCTGTCTGTGTTGCAGAGATAAATCTTTAAACGAGTTCGGTGGTCCACGCATAAAAAGAAAATACAATTTTTAAGTAAAAAGGTCTGTTCATGGCCTCATGATTTGCCTCCTCTCCTGCCTTTTTGATACATTTATAATTTATCACGGGCAGGTAACATTTCTGATTAGGCTGTTTTAACTGTTAATTCCAAATAGGCAGAGATAAACAATAAAAGCATACTACTTAAAAAGTAGCCATATGGTTGCTTTGTTTTATCTGTCAATGACCCAAAACTATTTCCAAAATAGGTAATAAACTCCCATGGAAATGGTTTAGAATAAATTTAGGGCCATATGTAATGTCTAGGAATCACACCTCAAAAACATAGCCTGAATCTTAGAACAAATACAAGGAGGAATTGAGTGTGTTGTGTCAACGGTGACCTTGACGTCCACATAACCACTGAAGAGTTCAGATGGTGGGAAATGTAATCCCTGACCTTTTAGGCTACCTATTATGGGTTTAAAGACACCTAAAAAAAAAAGCCAATGATGTTATGTCACTACAGTTGTGTTGTGTCGGGGGAAGCGAGTACAAACATAACCGCCAGAATCAGTAAATATGCAACTCTCAGTCTGAAACTAAACCTCAAAAAAAGAAAAACAAATATACATTAATGACATCCCAACCATTACCCCTGATTGGAAGAAATCTGATATTTGTACAATGCATGTGAGTGTGTATTTATTCCAACTGTCTTTCTTCCTGATATTTTTGACAGTACAGGTCAATCTGGCATAGTCACTGTATCATAATTTTACTTCTTTGTCTTACAATACATCCCTCCATTTTACCATGTTGTCTCACCAGTAGTTTTCCCCAAGTTTTCCCGGTCCAAGGAAAAATGCAACGGCTTAGGAATTATAATTATGGGATAGATTTAGGGTTTAGCGAAAATATGAATTTGAATGGGAATAACTTGTTTGGTTTTCACAAGTATAGAAACACATGACTGTGCGTGTTTGGGTGTGTCTCAGAGTGTGTGTGTGTGTGTCATTAACCACTTTTATTCCCAGGATGCAACTTAATCTGTTTGAGCCAGAGAAAAATAGTTACATAGGAAAACTTTCATAACCCCGCCAGATAGCTTTGGTTTCAAGATTATTTTAATGAATGCCATATCGCTTTCAACTGTCTTAAGTCATACAGACAAAGCAAGGTAATTGAATTGTTTATTTTTCAAATATCTCAAGTCACACAGGAAAATTAATTGATATTTATAGGTATCTTTATTAGATGTTATTTTTTGCTTAAACGATTAGCTCGATGACTGATTTTGGGGCCATTTTGCCTGGACACTGATCTCAATATGATCAGGGCCGATTTTAGAAAGTGACAGTCCCTTGCTGAGCTGTATTTTCTGTTGACAGTGTGCTTCTAAGAAATGACATCATACACTGACCAGGGTCATGTCCAGTTCAAAGAAAACCATCTGCCCTGCTCAACAGAACCCCGGTGTTGCTAGGTGACCTCTATTCCAACCTATTGTAAGAGGTGTGTGTGTGTTTGTGTGAAACAGAGATGGAGAGAGGCGTTTAGATTCAGCCATATTAAATGGCCTTCACCACAGTGTTGTGGCAGTAAGCTCATTTCTGTCCAAACTTTGGTTATTCGTTTGACTGCTCGTTGTGTATGAAAGGAACATACACATATACTTTCCATGCTTTCGATAGTTCCTGGTGACAAGCATTTATAAACTGACCAGGAATTGGTTTCTGCAGAATGGTTTAACCCTTAACTTCCTTCGGGTTAAGATCGACTATGCTTTTTTAAATCTAGTGAATACAAATCAACACAACTCATGTGCTCGCTTCAAGGCATTGCATGCTCTACTGCCTCTTCACAGTTTTTCCTAACTTCCAAAATATTGGATTAAATATAAATATAAAATAGATTAAAAAATATATGAAATCCATGTAATCAAGTGAGTATTATAGTGATGTTTCTTCAGAGACATTTAAAGGTCCTATGTTGTCTAGGTAGCAAATCTGTGTGTCTAATAAATGAATGATAAAAAATAAATTGTAATAAGTTACAATATGCATTACTTTCTTTCTTGAGAAAAGCCAAGATTTGCCTGGTCCTGTCAGTAACCTGTCAAGTGGGAAATATGGACAGGATTTTTTTGTTAAATGGATTTCAATGAGTAAGGAGATGCCGAGTGACAGACATCCTATCCACCTAGCAGAGTTCTGCGGTTTCTGCTTTGTGATAACACAACAAATACCACAAAGGAGTATTCGGTTTGTTGGTGTGTCAGAGGATTTGATACAGCGAACCAGACTTGCCTGTGCTAATCATTCAGTAAAATGATCCATATTACCTTGCTTGTTATGTGTGAATTTTCACTACTGTAAAAGTGTGACAGCAGCACAGGTAGTCTGAAGTCAATACCTTATAAGCATACCAAGTAAGTGTTAAAATTAAGATTTAGAAAGATTTTGTGGCTCACATGAAAGTCCCCCAAGGCACACCAGTCTCACACCAAAACTAATATTATCATTTTACAACCTTAAGTATGGAAAATATCAATAACAAACAGGAACACATTTGTAACTGCACTGCTCATTTAACTGAGGAATGCATATTTAGTTGAAAGAATAGTACCTGCATGATAATGACAAAACTGGGATTCTTACTTCCACAAGTCACATTTGAGGAAACTAACTTTGTGTGGGAGGTGTTATAGCTTGCGGTTTGCAGGGAAATACATATTTTGCTACTTCCTTTTCCTACTGCCATTTCAAAATATCTTTCAGAGTCAGAGAAAGCAATATATATTTAACACAATCCCTCCCGACTATTTCAGTTTTCTCAAACAAAGGGCTGTCCATAGTAGAAGAGGGTAAAGAAGTTTGAATATATAAGGTGGCGGTGTGGAATAAATAATCCAGATCCCCAGCCATGTATGACCAGGTCTAGATGGGATGGCCAAGTCAAATGGATAAATGTTTGTTCTCAAGTTTATGGACTTGGCTAGTGATCGCGGTTAACCTCAGCCAGAGTTAAACAGTCCTCGTCATATCACCACAAACAAGCTGTCAGGAAAAAGTAATAATGTAAATGTGTAATAATATCAAGTTATGTAAATTACGTCCAGAGAATTGCATGTACCGAAACTTTCTCCTGCACACAGGATAAAGTAATCAAGTCAATCAAGACAGAATAAACAGATTATATAAAGAAAGGCAGAAAGGGAAGAGAAAGTAAAGGAGATCGCATACAACTTGTGTTACATGTAGCTAAATAGTGTCCTATTTTAAACAGTAAACCTCTGAATCTGGCAATATCCCCCAAAGCCTTTAATGTGCAGATTTTGGGAAGCAACAAGGATTGTATTAAAAAAACATTCAAAGTAGTCTCTCCCTTTCCTCACAGTGTCTCCATCTGCCCTCACAGTCTCCATTCCTATCTTCTGCGGCAATCTTTCGACCCACATGTTTTGCTCCAGCAGGGCTCATGACCTTGGCGCGGATTGTTGGCCGCTGAGAACCATTGACACGGTACTGTTTTGCAATACTAAGTGGACTGTTGTTTATTTTCAGAAAATATCTTTTCTTTCTGCCATGTTGCAAGTCAAATTTTACCCTTTCATTCTTTGTTATTGTTATGGTGGATTAACGTCTGTGTGCTTTTGATTGTGAGAGAGGGAGAGAAAGCTGGGGATGGAGGGGAACGGTAGGAAAGTGCTGGGTTATCTGTTTGAAGAGCATGTCTGGGATTTGAGTTCATACATGTTATGTTATTTCACAAGGCGGTCATAGCAAGATAAGAGCTCCTCATTCAAATCCATGATTGATCGAGTCTCTCCACCATCACGTTTATTGGAGTGGATGTAAAGCGTTCATTTAGCTATTAAGAGGACACTGCGTGAAGATTAAAAAAAAATATATTTCTTTTTCCACCCAATGAACAACAGTGGATTGAAAGGCAGGAATAGCTTGTTACGTTATTAAGCAAGGACGTTTTTCTTGGTGTGAAGTCTTGGTCTAACAATAAGGGGCTGATATTTGTTAACGCTGTTCCGATTGACATGAAGCTGCACAAAAGCAAGGTTTGCACAGGGAGAGGCCCCACTACAGCAGGGAAGAAGGCCTGACAAGAGGCTCAGAGCCTCAGATGACCTGACACATCTGGAGTTGTGTGGGCCATGTCACTGTTGGTTTTGTTTGTCTAAGTTCGGACCACTCAAGCAAAAGTAAAGCTTTCCACCCCCTGATGAAGACGATGCATGCAACAATCTGAAAGCTCCAAATAATAAATACCCCCAGAGGGCGGGCTGTTCTCGATGGATGTTTGTGAACACTTAAACATGGATAGAATGTGTCTGAAACATCAACCACTCGCTTCACGTTCTTCACCATCAAGACCCATTAAAATCAGTCTCTTCTTCACACACAGAAGCAACACACAGATGTTACTTAGCTATCTAAATGGGAACATGGCATAATGTTGATTGCCCTAAAAAAGTGGACGTTTTAAATGAATATTGAAATGTTCAACCCATATCTTAATTCTGACCCTGACCACAATTGTAACTCATGTCCAAGCTTACAGTTAAGTCAACATTTTATTTTTCAAAATCAGGATTTTCTGTTTCTAATTTATCCACAGTTGGGGGATTTTTTTCACCCTTTTATATAATTATGTCAGAAACACACATACAAACACACACACGCACACACACACACACACACACCGCCTCCCCCTTCCCTTTCACAGGCAGGGAGTGTTAGGCCCCAGAAGAGCAACTGTGTATGATTAATGGTGTTTCATGGTTTGTATGGAAAATTTTAAGAGAAATGATTTAACAATTCTAAGGAAAAGAAAGAAGAAATCTATGCAAAAAGACAGGAAAAGAGAGGGAGAATGTCTGAACTCTGCTGTGAGTCAACTAGAAAGAGAAAGTTGTAAAGAGAGAAAAAGAGTTGTAGTGTGAGCGTGTGTGGGGAGAATATGCTCAGTCACTCCTCAGGAATGTTGCGGGGGCGCTCGCCGGTGTGACTAAAGCGTTTTTCACAGCTGTAATCTGAGGAAGCCGTCGGTGTGTTGGCAGGGTGCTGCATGGCCTTGGAGGTGAGGGGGGGAGACGGCGGAGAGCCAGGGAGGAGGGTCACATCACACATAACCCAGTTTTTCTTCCTCTCTCACTCTCTCCGTTCTTCTCTCTCCCTCTGTCTCTCCTTGAATGACAGAGTCATTGTAAACAAGCTTAGAGGATTTACAGAGCTGCTGAAATTGTGTTTCTGTGCCCCATTCCTCTAAGCAATGCATTCTGGGAGAATCTACACAACAGGCCTGATGTGTACCCCTCTCTCTTTCTTTCTCTTTCTTTCTTTCCCTCTCTCTTTCCTTCTTTCTTTCCCCCTCATTTTCACTCTTTCTTTCTGTCTCTCTGTTTCTCTGTCTCCCCCTTTCTACTCCATTCTCACCCCATTCTCTCTCCCCCCAAACCTCCTTGTATTTCTGTAACGTTTATCTGACTGTTGAGTAACGTATGGAAGATTTTGGCTTCGCTGGAGAAGTTCACTGGTTTTCGGGACTGACACAACCCCCCTCACCTGAACATTTGTGGTTGTCAGTGCTGTGACTGATCACCTCAAGTCCACAAGCAGATGTTTGGATGAGGCTCAGCAATATTACATAAGCCCCATTGTTCCCCTGGCAAAGCCTAGAGCACTGGACTCATGGGTCTCGTCTTCTAGAAATACATCTGGAGAGGAACATGGCTATTAGGTTTCATACTGAATCACAAAAAGTCAAAAGATAACATAATAATCCGACTATTATTAATAAAGTGAAAGTGATGCAATGTGAACAGTTATGCAATGAAAAATATACAGTTCTTTCTCTAATGATGAAATGGGTGGGTGGGGGGAGGCTAATATGAGAATACAACTGCTCTTATGTAAGTATCCAGTTTCGGTTCACTTTGATCTTTGATGTTTCCATAATGATCCAACAGGGGCTATCAATGTGAGCACACAGCACAGTAGATAACAGCATGTTCTCAGCAGGCACCCTAACCATGTGCATTTCTGGTCATATCTTAACCCATGGCTAGCTTGCTAGTAAATGGCATCATCTCCGACTAACATTAGAGTCACATCCACAAAAACTTTGTAAAGAAGAATGTTAATAATATTGTTATTTAATTATGTTTCTCAAATGCTTCCCTAACCCTAATTTCATGCACTATTTTGGAACAATGCGCTACAACGAATTATAATGCCAGTAAGGACCCTGTAGGCTCTCTGGTCGTAGTATAGGGTATATATCCAGCAGGAATGAACCACTGGTCATGCAGTGTCTCCCTGCTTCACATTCTGCACTCGTTGCTTTACATGGTGAAGCAAGACGATTGTTGAGGCAAAAGGTTTCCAGGGCAGACATTTATGACAAACATACTTGTAAAGACTACACACCCGGATAAGTGCATATACACATATTTGTTGTTCTACTCTCATGTGGACCTGAGACGCAACCCTCACTGAGATATCCATGTTCCCTTTTTCCTAGCCCTAAACCTAACCCTAACCCTAATCTTAACTCTAACCTCAACAGTTACTTGAACCTAACGTATTGTAACTTTTGACCCAAATCTCACACTTTGGCCAAACATTTTAACTTACCTTCCTTCCAAACTGAAACCTACCTACCAAAACTGTAAATAATTTTCTTTCTCATGGGCACCTGCAAAATGTCCCTACAAGGTCATATTGTCCCTGCTTTTCTATTCTCACTGGGATTTTTATACACACAAGTATAGTAAAACATGCACAGATATGGACTGACACACACACACACACACATACATACACACGCAAATAGAACTTATTAATAGAGCTGTCAAGACGTTAGGTTCAGAGGTTACCATCGCTAAAAACCCAACTCTTGCTGAGGCCTCTTCAGGCATCTTGAAGAGAGCTAACACTGGGTTTAGGATTTGTGAGGAAGTAAGGCAAGCCATGTTTTGAGCCCTTTGGCCTGGGATGATGATGTTATACTTGGCTCAGAGCCCAGTTAGTCACCTGAGGAGAATAATACACTGCAGAAAGTGTCTCTGGTTATTTTGATCTGATATTGGGCCATTTGTTCTACCTCCAGCCCAGGGTGTTGGCGAATGGTCATACTTCTCTCATCTTGACCTCTCTATGTAAACTCATTGTCAATGTGGCCTGGTTCCAGGTCTGTTCGTGCAGTCTTGCTAACTCCCACCAGGCTACAATCAATGGGAACCCAGTATGTATTTGACTGACTCAGTTAAAGTACACGTCACCTCAAGGAGCAGACCCCTTGTTCCTTCACTGTGGGAGAGTGCGTCTACCACAGTCACCACATGTCTGGCTGAGTCTGGTGTATCTACCTTTACCACAGGCTTTCCTCATCATGCTACATGATACCTGCTCACCCCGGGGGTCTGAAGTCACCTCCCCAGGATGGACAGGAAGAGGCGTTACATCCTGGTGACTTGAGGAGGACTGATATCGAATCGGTCACCATTGTCTCCCTCCATCACAGTCTCCCGGGGGGAACAAAGGAGAAAACATCACTCCAGCATGGTTGGAAGGTGACCTGATCATCTCCCGCAGTGATAGAGATACCAGTTCAGCAACAGTTTGGGTTCAGGGACCGTGAGGGGAAAAAAAAACAACATACAAACTGTCACACCACATGATAGACGGAGGTTCTTGGTGCAAAGGAGCTCGGACACTATTTCAGGGAGTTCTAAGCCACAGAGATGGAAGAGTACTGTATGCATGCTGAAAAAAAAAACAAGGTGGTTATGTCCTTGAATGATTCCTCCTCTTCTAGGAAATGAAGCCTTTTTTTACACCAAACTCTTTCAAACGGTGCCTTCCTGGAGAAAGTGGGGGACTTTTTTATTTTGTTTTGGCATTGTGGTATGGTAAAACTGGGCCTTCATTCATCAAAATAAAATGACAGAGAAGGACAAGTGTTAGTCTCTGATTGGAGAATCACGGGACTTTCCCTGACCGATGTACATAAACACACACACACACACACACACACACAAACATAACACACACTCAGTCTCTCCCTTGGTCTCTCTTCTCCCCCTCTCTCTCTCCCTGCCAGTACCATAGCCCAGTCATATCATGGACCTTGTGCTGTGACTGGACTGCCAAATCAAACACTCCACATTTCACAATGCCTCTGTTCCTTCGCTTTAAAACTTGATAAACACGTAGCCAACAGCCATATCGGAGTTCCAGCCAGGATGTTAGCCTTCCAGTGAACCTGGACCATAATAGCAATGCTGCTCTTCAGCACTCAACCAAAGACTGCCGGCTCCTTGTGTCAATTGAATTTTCCCCTTTTAAGTGTTCACTGCCCTAGGCAATTTGCTGCCCTTGTGTCCATCAAGCATCAACTTCAATGTCATTCTGTGGTTTGCGGATGTTGTCCACTTCACCCAGCTCACACATGACCTCGATCGGAATTTCCTTGACTTTGTACTTCACCTTAGATGAGAAGGGATGAGGTCATTGTTTCCGTTTACATTACCATAGGAGGTGTTATGAGTTATGATGAAATAAATGTTGATGTGTGAATGCACAAACACTTGTTCTTCCCTCATTTTGCTTCCTTCGTGTTGCTCTATCTTCCCTCCAATCCACGGCTTTACATAATCTCAGTGATTTTGAGGGAGGGTTCAGAGAACTGGGAGGAGTGGGGGTGGATCAGTGATTTCCCGCTCCCACCACCTGTGCCACATGCTTTTGTTCAGGTTGTCAACTTCGGGGGGACATGAAGACACAGTTCATCCCTCGCACCCTCAGTGCCATAAACGAGGCCGGAGAGAAAGATTCACAACTGACTGTTGTCACGTCTGGGTGCCCGAGAAGAATCACGCAATCTGCCTTCGAGGTCAGACGATTAGTCATTTCAGGGCGGGTCTGTCACATATCTATCAGCGTTTGTAAATGGCTGTAAATGATAACAGGAGTGAAAAGAGCAGGGCTGCTGGGAGCTGCTCTGTTAGGTCCCTCTAATCTATTGAACCCTTCTAAAGAATAGTTCCATAGAGGCACCATTTATTAGCATTTTTAGAGTGGCAGCACTGATCTAAGGATACAATATGTTGTTATTCATTAGGAGCTATAAGGTCCTGAACCAGACGATAGCCTGCTACTGGTTCTGAGCATGATAGGTTCTGGCTCCTAGCTGTGTGTTTAAACTTTTGTGTTTAAGATTTGAGCACTTACTAAACGCTCTGTGGTAAATGTCTTCCAGCAGAGGTAGACCCCCCCCACCCCCATTATGCATCCTGGTTTGTGTCAGTGGAGAAGTTCCTCTCTTAGTTCTTAGTTCCAGAGGGTTTATTTTCCTGTGTGAAGGACGCATGGGGGAACTAAAGTGGCAAGCATAATGCACAATATAAAGTCAATGAAAACATCCTGTATGGATTCCTAGAGTGTTATTTTTTATCCTTCCTGCTCATGGCATTTGACGTCACTTAACACAATAGCTCTTTTATAGAAAATGTCTGTCATTTTTTATAATGGGAATTGGGTTTTTCTTGTTAAAATGTCAAATTGATTACAACGTTATGGAGGAAACTAAGAATTTAGGCTATTTAGGCGTTGGGCGTGTGTGTATACAGTGGGGAGAACAAGTATTTGATACACTGACAATTTTGCAGGTTTTCCTACTTACAAAGTATGTAGAGGTCTGTCGTTTTTATCATAGGTACACTTCAACTGTGAGAGACGTAATCTAAAACAAAAATCCAGAAAATTTCGTTGTATGATTTTTAAATGATTTATTTGCATTTTATTGCATGGCATAAGTATTTGATCACCTACCAACCAGTAAGAATTCCAGCTCTCACAGACCTGATTCTTTAAGAAGCCCTCCTGTTCTCAACTCATTACCTGTATTAACTGCACCTGTTTGAACTTGTTACCTGTATAAAAGACACTTGTCCACACACTCAATCAAACAGTCTCCAACCTCCCCACAATGGCCAAGACCAGAGAGCTGTGTAAGGAATATCAGGGATAAAATTGTAGACCTGCACAAGGCTGGGATGGGCTACAGGACAATAGGCAAGCAGCTTGGTGAGAAGTCCACAACTGTTGGCGCAATTATTAGAAAATGGAAGAAGTTCAAGATGATGGTCAATCACCTTAATGGATTAAAATCCTGTATCGCATGCAAGGTCCCCCTGCTCAAGCCAGCACATGTCCAGGCCCGTGAGATCTTGGCCAATAACCTCCTTCCCTCAGTAAGAGCATTGAAGATGGGTTGAAGATGGAATGCAAGAGCATTGAAGATGGAGTGGCCTAGCCAGTCTCCAGACCTGAACCCAATATAAAGTCCGTATTGCCCAGCGACAGCCCCGAAACCTGAAGGATCTGGAGAAGGTCTACATGGAGGAGTGGGCCAAAATTCCTGCTGCAGTGTGTGCAAACCTGGTCAAGGGCTACAGGTTGATCTCTGTAATTGCAAACAAAGGTTTCTGTAATATATGGTGGTGCTTTTCTGATGTATATAAAGTTCTGCTTTTCTGATTTATCAAATACTTATGTCATGCATTAAAATGAAAGGGCCAGTTTGGGCCAGTCATATCAGGTGTGCTGTTCATCCCCGCCTGACTTCTCCCGGGGGCGCGGTGCCCACAGATGGGGCTACCTGGCTACTGTTGTCCGTCCCTGTCACCAGTCAAGCGGGTCGGGGTGGTGTTCCAGATTTAACAGTTCTGCCTGTAGCATTGCTGCATTGTTGCATCTCTCTCTCTCTCTCTCTCTCTCTCTCTCTCTCTCTCTCTCTCTCTCTCTCTCTCTCTCTCTCTCTCTCTCTCTCTCTCTCTCTCTCTCTCTCTCTCTCTCTCTCTCTCTCTCTCTCTCTCTCTCTCTCTCTCTCTCTCTCTCTCTCTCTCTCTCTCTCTCTCTCTCTCTCTCTCTCTCTCTCTCTCTCTCTCTCTCTCTCTCTCTCTCTCTCTCTCTCTCTATATATATATATATATATATATATATATATATATCCCTCACAGACCTTTGAATGCCTGTCTTTGAAAAGCATTATGACATTCCTCCTGAGGTGCTGGCCTACTGCTCACACTACTACTTAGAACATATGTTGACCCCCCTGAATACCAGCCGGCCTTAATTCATGTTTCACCCTGAGCATCTTACTGGAACAAGTAGGGATAAGTGATCAATGATCAATGGCACAGCAACCGATTCTTCACCTTGTCGCCACTGGGATTCAAATCAGCAAACTTTAGCCCAGCGCCCCAACCACTAGGCTGTCCTTTGGCTACATGGCTACTTTTATAATCTCCACCAGTCTTCTTGTGATTCCTTTCTAGGTTGCTGCCTTTATAGGAAGTTTGTCCTGGCCACTGTGCCTCGACATCTGCGTTGCTTGTTGTATGTGGTTTAGGCTTGTTATCTGTAAGCACTTAGAGACTTACTAATGTTAAAACGGCTTTACAAGATACATTTCATTTGATACTGTTGTTACATCTACAGCACTGGGATTTCAAGCAGACTCAAAACCTAGAGGCAGTGGTTCAACATTAGTTCAGGTTTTCTGTGAAACAGTATTCACCGTTTTGGATCTGGATTAAACCAGTCCACCTACTTCCATCCGTCCAGTTTGTATGCGTGCAGTTAGGTCCGTATGGGTTTTTACTGTAAATTGCTAGCAAAAGCCCCTGGATAGCAGTGAGCACACTGAAACATTACATAGTGTTCAAGTTCCTTTGCTTCTTTGTTAATCATTCAATGGTGAGGTGAGCCAGCTTCCCGGAATCAGCTGTCCTTCTCAATCGCCCGGTTGTAGAGAGAAGTGAGTGACCAGGGAATGCGGGGGAGTTTCCTGTCAATGTAACAGGCCCCAGCGGTGAGCCCCGGGACAGAGATGGATCCTGCCTAGGAGACGAAGCGTGCCGAAACACATGGATTCACAAACACTAACATATGCACAGGTTAGGGGGGGGGGGGGTTTGCCTTGGGTGCTGGCGCTAACCCAAAGCTTGTTCGTACCCTGGCCATAACCTCTCTCTGAAAGCCCGGTCCGGAGTGTGTTCTTTGGGAGCAATGTTCCTATCTGAGCCCTATGCGTGTCCGGTCAGAGGCCTCGGTGGCTTCCAAATGTGGGAAGGAGACATGGCTCGCTAGAGCCCCGACATCTTCTAGAGATTAGACCAATGGCAGAGGAAGTGACACGCCGGGCCATGGGTGACGTTTAATGACTGCTGTTGATGTCTTGAATGGAAGCGGTAAAGCCATGGTGAAGCTCTTCTTGTACTGGAGTCACACAAGATTTGGTTACGATTGGCATGACTTACAGCTGGGATCAGTGCCAGAGTAGATGGCTTGTAAACTGTTTACATTTTTCTCACTGGGTCGGTGCCATCCAACTGTCCGAGCTGCACAATTCCAACCCTGTTTTATTGCTCTCTCTCTCTCTCTCTCTCGCGCTCTCTCTCTCTGGCTCTCTCTCTCTCTCATGTTTCAACAGAACAATGCAGGTACAAACATTCTCTGTCTGACTGGCCGTTGCTTACTTTTTCACAGACACTTGTGAAGACACGCAGTAAAAAGTCTTAACAAGTCAATAAATATGACAGCTTCTCAGCAGGTTTTGACATGAATGAGTCAACTTCTCGATTCTGTTGGTCCAAACAGATGTGCCCAATCAATCAATCAATCAAATGTATTTATAAAGCCCTCTTTACAAAGTGTCACAAAGTGCTTTTACAGAAACACCCGGCCTTAAACCCCAAGGAGCAAACAAACAAATGCCCAGTGTTGTCATTTCAAGAGCAACAATTTCTCACACACACACACACACACACACACACACACACACACACACACACACACACACACACACACACACACACAGGGCCAGAGTGAAGAAGAACAAGTAGATTTCTCTCTTTTGATGTCTTTCTCTGTACCCAAACAAATACAAGAGAATACCTAAACTAAGACACCCACAACATTTCTGGAAACCATTCTGTAATATCAAGCATCTATCCAAATTAAATAAGTCCATGATTAGTTTTTTACTTGCATAGCTTTTTAATGGATCCCCACTAAGCACTCTCTGCTGCCAACTGAAATTCATGTTTAGGCCACAAACAGAAAAAGGCTTGTTGTTTTGCCCCTAAAGCTTTTTTCAAACAGGCTCATGTGTTCAGGTAAGCATCAATTGTGTGTTTGGCACACAAGCATATCAGTGATGCGTCCCGTATTAAGTATGTTCACAGTGAGAGAATGACAGTGTCACGAGTTGGATTGTGGAAGGACACAGGCGCAGAGTCAAATAAATGTAGGTAATCCATGTTTAATAAAAAAAGAAAAGACTCAAACAAAACAAGCAACCTGTGACGTGGGATATTCCATACAGGGACAAAACCAAAATAAACCGCACTGGCATGGCAAAACAAGGAAATAGGGTCCCCAATTGTAGGCAACGACCAACACCTGCCTCCAATTGGGGAGACCAAAAGGATTGGAGGTGGCTAGATGAGCCTCCTCCTGTCCTGTCCTGACTATGCCCCGAGCCCAGCGCAGAGATGGCTAGGGGCATAGCCAGGACGTGACAGACGGTTTCTTTTTGTATGTTTGCTGAATTGCACAACCGTTTGGTATGTTTGTAATTTCCCAGCTCCTATGAAGCGTTGTAGTATGTGGGCGGGGAGGATAACATGTTGACTTGCATGCTCTAGCTTGACCTCACGCTTCCTGAGAGGTTCACACTTTGACAGGGTCCAACATTAAGTCAGAAATGTTTGCAATTCCCTTTAATTGCATACACATAATGTTCTGGAGCTTCTCCAGGATGCCACGAGAACAGACCACTTAATAAGCAAGCCGCATCAAAGCCAAGTAGCTATCCCTACCCGCATCCAAGTAGCTATCCCTACCCGCATCCAAGTAGCTATCCCTACCCGCATCCAAGTACCTAGCCCTACCCGCATCCAAGTAGCTATCCCTACCCGCATCCAAGTACCTAGCCCTACCCGCATCCAAGTACCTAGCCCTACCCGCATCCAAGTAGCTAGCCCTACCCGCATCCAAGTACCTAGCCCTACCCGCATCCAAGTACCTAGCCCTACCCGCATCCAAGTACCTATCCCTACCCGCATCCAAGTACCTAGCCCTACCCGCATCCAAGTACCTAGCCCTACCCACATCCAAGTACCTAGCCCTACCCGCATCCAAGTACCTAGCCCTACCCGCATCCAAGTACCTATCCCTACCCGCATCCAAGTACCTAGCCCTACCCGCATCCAAGTAGCTAGCCCTACCCGCATCCAAGTACCTAGCCCTACCCGCATCCAAGTACCTAGCCCTACCCGCATCCAAGTACCTAGCCCTACCCGCATCCAAGTAGCTAGCCCTACCCGCATCCAAGTACCTAGCCCTACCCACATCCAAGTACCTAGCCCTACCCACATCCAGCTAGCCCTACCCGCATCCAGCTAGCCGTACCTGCATCCAAGTAGCTAGCCCTACCCGCATCCAAGAAGCTAGCCCTACCCGCATCCAGCTAGCCGTACCTGCATCCAAGTAGCTATCCCTAACTGCATCCAAGTACCTAGCCCTACCCGCATCCAAGTACCTAGCCCTACCCGCATCCAAGTAGCTAGCCCTACCCGCATCCAGCTAGCCGTACCTGCATCCAAGTAGCTAGCCCTACCCGCATCCAAGTAGCTAGCCCTACCCGCATCCAGCTAGCCGTACCTGCATCCAAGTAGTTATCCCTAACTGCATCCAAGTAGCTAGCCCTACCCGCATCCAGCTAGCCGTACCTGCATCCAAATAGCTATCCCTAACTGCATCCAAGTACCTAGCCCTACCCACATCCAAGTATCTAGCCCTACGCACATCCAAGTGGCTAGCCCTACCCACATCCAAGTAGTTAGCCCTACCCACATTCAAGTAGCTAGCTCTACCCACATCCAAGTATCTAGCCCTACCCACATCCAAGTAGCTACCTAATCAGAGAAAAGTTGGTAGACTTAATCAGAATCAAGTAGCCAGCCCTTTTCAGAGACAAGAATTGACAATGAAGATCATTGTGTGTGTGTGTGTGTGTGTGTGTCTGTGTGTGTGTGGATGCAACTAAATCCTGCAGGACCAGAGAATAGTTGCAATACAGCAGTTGATGTATTGAGGGTTCTCAGCCTGCTATATCAGAATGTGACATCAATCCCCTTGCATGACTTCCCACATGGTTTAGGGGATTAGGGGTTGGGGTTAAATTCTATATTTTCTAACATATTATACAACGGTGTAGGCATCTTTGAAAAATAATGGTTGTCAAGCTTGTGGTTCCATGAGGTGTAAATGATAATGATGAATGTTGAAACTAAATATTTCAATGATGAGTTGACATTCTCAAATGTCCAACTTCTAATGGCAGCTGTAAATGTAGCAAACTTGAATGTTTTCACCCTCTAGATACTGCTGGTGGCTTAGCATTGGACACAACGATGCCTGCAAAAAAGAATTAAGATACATAAATCAGATACATAAATCACGTTTTAGTAAGAGGAAACAACAGTGAAACAAAAGGTATCTAACACACTACAAAGAGTGTGAGTTTTAACAGCATGTAGCTGTACTGTCACATTTTACTCTTCTAACTTTCAACTAATAGCTGTCTATCCTGGGATGCATTAATGCCAAACCTACCCATGCTTCTTTTTCCTGCTGTGTTGCAGCAAAACGTTCTGACAACCTTCCACCTCACCTACCACAACCTGCTATAATAACCCGAAGGCCCATCTCTGACACTCCTTTTATCCTGTATAGGGCTACCTGTCATCAAAGCATCTGGCATTGAGGATATTCTTTTGGAGATGAGGCCACTCCCCAAACTATTTAATAAACTTTCATATTGAATTTTGTCTTTGTTGTTCATTCAGTTAAGCCTTAAATTCAATTAAAGCCCACTTGTTATTTTTGTTATTATTTTTTTTCCGAACAGTCTCTCTCGCTCTTTGAACTACACAGACAGTAAACATATGCAACCCACTTTCAATGTAGGATGTTATGAGTAGAGCTCCAGTGGAATGATGGGGCTGAGATATGGAGTTTGTAAGCCTTATTGGGGTTGACGTCGTTGGTTTTCATCAGTGTAACAGAAGAAAGATGGAGAGATAGAAAAGAGGAGAACCGGGAGTTTGGATGGATCACCCTGGGGCTCGGAACCTCTCTTTCTCTCATTTTCAGTAAGGGGAGGAGGGGAGCAGAGGGAGAGATTCTCTTCAGACATACGTGCCTCGCTCTGCTCAGCCTGACAGTGTCTCCCTCTCTCATGTGGCTTCCTGTCACAAACAGGCCCAAAGTGAGACACTGCAGGACACAGGCTTCGGTTGCACGGCTTTGTTGTTCTGACCGGGGAAGGAAGCAGATGAGGCGAATGGGTATGAGGAGAAGACGTGTGAGCCTCCACGGGGTGGGGTTTGGTTTGGGGGGGGGGCTCTGTAGAGGTTTTGTGGGCAGTCGTCAGAGGATGGGGGGGGGCTCATGTCGACAGTTATTCTACAGGGGGAGAGTCCAGGCCTGGTTTTAATAAAGGAGAATGGGATAGAAGCCATGGTTCCCACCGTCCTCCCACCACCATGTCTCTCTCCAGCCCCCAGTCAAGACCTGTCATTAAGTCCACTTGAGGAAGGGGATTCCCCCCACGGTAAACACAATTTTACGCTGACATAGTTCATAAACATAAACAGACAGACACATCTCTCCTTCCCTGTGCGCTCTCTGACATTCCTCTCCTCTAATCTAACACACAGCATGAAAACCGTGTCTGGCACAGATACCAAAATGCAATCACTGGCACACTACATCACTGTTCTCCTGATAAACAGAGGTCTGCTTTTAACTTTGAGTCAGAAGTCAGCACTCCCTTATGTAATACACACTCATAGATTTTGTAGGGTTAACGGGTGCAAACACACACACATAAATACCACCAAATGAGTCAACAGCCATTCCAGTTTCCAGTTAAATGTCGATAGGATGTCCTGATGAGAGAAACCAGAGGATCTGAAATAATTTGGTAACAACCAATGAAACACAACAAAAAGTGTTCTTAACCTACTGGGAAAAGTGCACCAATTGCTGGTGAAAAGACACAATTGTGCAATAATGCATATTTGACATGACACAGGTGGGCTCTCATAAAAAAATAAATATATAATCATGGCAGAATGTGTGGGGCCCCTGTGAAGTCACGTAAAGTGGGCCTCTATGAGTGACATTTACCAAGCCTTCAGGACCCCTGATGAGTTTAGCAGAGTAGACCCCCTCCACCTCTGAAATCCAACCTCCCTCTCTTCCTCTGTCCCTTATCCGTCAGTGTTTCAGCACCAGTCACCTTACTGTACTACATCGAACTCAACAACTGGTCTGCCTTGAGTTTGGACTCTCTGTTTGGACTTAGACAAAATAGATTGTGGCCATGTTGATTCAGAGCATTCATCAACTAGGTCAAATATAATATAATTGAGGGAAAAGCAATTAGACGGTGGCTCTTAGGGCTTTTGACATGGACAAAGATTATGCCTAGTTCTGGCCTTGTCCTGGACTTTAAAAACAAGCTCAATTGAGATTTAACTTTTAGTCTGTGTCCACAAAAGATTCAGCAAATGGAGTTTACAGGTCACAGCATCATCACTCCACGTATTTGGGGTAGCAAGATGGCCTAGTGGTTAGGGCATCTGACTAGCGTCTGCAAGGTTATAATCCCCCAACCGCCAAGGTGGATGCTAAGTAAGACACTTAAACTGAATTGCTCCTCTCCCCCCAGATCATTGTTTCAAGAACCAAATAATATTTGGTTCTTGAAACAACGATGAAATGACTTTAAAAAATCTGCAAGTCAGGTATTGGTTGTAACGGAAAGGTGTGTTCAGAGGACAGTAGAAAATGGCGAGGGAGTCTGCTTAGCATCCTGTAAATGGGAAATCTGTGATCTTAAAGCTCATTCATTTGGTACCCAACTGTACCCAAATATCTCTGCAGCTATGGAAGCCAGAAAGCTCACCACACAAAGAATATTTGCTAGTTGACCAGTGCTCAGGAAAAAAGTATATATTCCACTATCACCTTTCCTCTCAAGCTTCAGGAAACTCCTCAAATGATGTTATAAGAAGATCAGGAACTGGCAGCCAAGTAAAACAAAACAATGGTATTTTTCCAGATGCATTATTCAACTGAAAACAAAAGCCAGCTAGCTATCTATAAAAAACCAAGCCAAAATTAATAAACCTCTCTGTCAATCGGCAAATATGTGTCTCAAAATACATCACATACATACAGTATATATATGGAAAAAAATAAAAAATAAATAAAAGAGAGCAATAAATAAGAAGACATGTTTATGCTGCTACTAAGGCATCAACCAACTGCCAGAGGAAACCAAGAATAAGGAGGCTTGATGACCAGTCTTTGTGAGTGGGAAAACAGGTGGGTCGTGGTCTTGGTGGATTGGTCATAAGGACCCTTGGACAGCCATTACTCTTCAACATGGTGTCTGATTCTCCACCCTCCTCTTCCCTACTCCTCATTTCACTCTCTTCCATGCTTAGAAAGCTGCAGAGAACAAGAGGTTTGAGAGGAGGTGGGGGTGAAGTATGATGAACTCTCGTGGGGTTATCCAACCATGGCTCCAGCAGAGTACAGGCTGTCAGCCATAAGTTGTTTTCCGAGACAAAGCCCAGAAGGCTTATGTAACATCTGGGTTGGGATGATGGGATACTCCCTTTTCTACTCCATTAATTACATTTGAGTCATTTAGCACACACCACTCTTATCTAGACTGATTTACAGTTTATGTATTCAGCTTACATACCCAGGTGAGAGCAGACCGGTCATTGGAAGTTAAACCCAATTAGTTCAGTTTAACCAATTCACTAAAATGGCATTATGATTTTCTTACAAAAAGGTTTCAGGGTGCTATTGACATTGTATCTTCCTCCACTCCTCATGACCCACTCTCCATCCTCTGAATCTGGCTCCACCAGACACCACTGTTCCTGAATCTGGCTCCACCAGACTTCACTGTTCCTGAAGCTGGCTCCACCAGACTCCACTGTTCCTGAATCTGGCTCCACAGGACAACACTGTTCCTGAATCGGGCTCCACCAGACTCCACTGTTCCTGAATCTGGCTCCACCAGACTCCACTGTTCCTGAATCTGGCTCCACCAGACTCCACTGTTCTGAATCTGGCTCCACCAGACTCCACTGTTCCTGAATCTGGCTCCACCAGACTCCACTGTTCCTGAATCTGGCTCCACAGGACACCACTGTTCCTGAATCGGGCTCCACCAGACTCCACTGTTCCTGAATCTGGCTCCACCAGACTCCACTGTTCTGAATCTGGCTCCACCAGACTCCACTGTTCCTGAATCTGGCTCCACCAGACTCCACTGCGGTTTGACCCAACTCTATTTCAACCAAACCCTTAACCATCACATTCACATGCTAACATGTACAAACCCAAACATAGAGACACATAAAATATCAGAAAAACACACACAGTGAGAGAGACACACACACACACAGTTTGAGTTGTGTCCAGTTAATGTCTCCGGGCTTGAAAAGAGTATTGTTTCACTTTGGGCCCAAAGCCAACATTTCACACAGGTAAGAGTTGAGAAAATGGAAGCCGTCCAGCCTTCCTTTTAATTTTCTTTCTTTTCCATTTCACTGTGGTCTGTAATGAAGAATGAAAAGAGTTGGGTCGGGTGAAACAGTGTGTGTGTGTGTGTGTGTGTGTGTGTTTGGGGGGGGGGGTCTGGTTGTAGAGGAGTGGTGGAGAGGAACACTGTGGGATATGCTGTGTGGTGTAGCTGCGGTATATGGCCCTGTCATCCTGCTTTTTGTAAGCGGGTAGATGGGTGACATCTGAGTACTGTGGCTGCAGGGCTATAGTGTGGGTCTTACACGATATTCTTTCCCACTGCCACAGACACACAAATATGTGCATAAATACACACACTCCCACGTTTTCACGTTTTTATTCCCAGCCTCTAGTCTCCCTATTGTCTTCCACAACATTAACAGAATACCATCAGGATTCAAGCATACAGTAGATTCACTGGATAAAGGCAAATATTCAAGGGATGAATGCATATGTTTAATGGCTAGAAGTACAGATGTACTGGCTAAAGTCCAAGATTCACTGGCTAAAGGCAAATATTCAATGGCTAAAAGCATAGATTTACTGGCTATATGTACAGATTCACAGGCTACATGCATAAATTCACTGGGGAAAGGCATAGATTAATTGGCCAAAGACAGGTATTCACTGGCTGAATGGATCTCACACATTCTTAGCCTACCAGTTATCAAATGAGCTGCCTTACTCTTTCTTTCTTTGTCTCCATCTTTCTCCGTTTGTCGCCAAGTGCTGACCCATGGGGTCTGGAGCAGACTGCAGGGTCAAAGATCAATCATGTGATGGTCTGAAGGTCATCTCAACTTAGTCCTTCTGAAGTTAACATGTATCAGCGGGAGCGGAGTTAATGTGTTGGGTAACCATTAGGAAATGCGTTAAGGAAAGCCCATTATTTCCCAGAGCTTACAGGGTTACAAGTTGTAAAGAACAAAATGGAAAGGCAACAAAAACACAATATGGTCTTAAGTGATCAGCGATAATACTGAGCATATGACCTGCCAGCGGTCACTTAGTATTCAACCTCAAGGACCATGACCACACAGGAGTTCAGGCCAAACCCCATCCAGAGAGTGTTGAACGCCTATGTGGTCTGAATGGAATTCTCTCCTGTCCTGTGATCATCACACACTCCCACTGCAGAGCACCCTGGGTAATAACAGGGCCATTTTCTCCCCTGTCTCTCTCTCAACCTCTCAAGCCCAGGGGAAGGTATGGGAGACAGAGAGGGGAGGGAGAAAGAGACAGAGAGAATGGCTGGACTTTGCTGTATCTTTGAAAACCAAAGTGTTTGTTTTAGGATATCATCAGGCTCTTTTATTTACAGGAACCCAGCCTGTGGTCCAATAGTCTTTCCAAATCCCTAACCTCTCACTAATTTCTCAGCAGAGTTATTTAATTGTCAATCAAGCCATAGGAGTGTACACACTTGAGAAACTAGAGCTGCTATAATTGTATGCTAAACTGTAAGATAATTTGTATCTCTATTTTGGTTAATGTAGATAGCAAAGGGGGCAGAGAATGTATGGATATACTATATACAAACTAGCCAAATGTACTCTTATGTGAGAAAGTAAATGTTTCATATTTCCCCCCAAAAAATGTTTTCTCGATCCATTTTTAAATACTAGTAGTCCTTACTGTATAAACTATTGTCATGTAAAGAGATTAATTGCGGCCCACTAATATTGGAGCTGGAGGCATGTTTGGAACATAGTATGTAAATACCGGTCGTTTTGGCAGGAAAAAGCCCTAGTTTTCCATTCACAGAGCAGGTCTGTGGTCTCTTTTCGTCCCTACTTAGCATAGCACAGCGTAATTACATAACCACACATAATTATTGCGATGGAACAACTTGCTTTTCGTCCACGCACACACACACACACAAAGACTGTTGGATCTTGTCCACATGAACCTTCACCATGGAGGGTTAGCTAGAGTATTTTGGGTTAAATAATAGTCTTGCTTGGGGACAGATTGGGACCTTGTTTCTCCCATGTGACATCAGTAGGCTAGGCTATAGAGTGCAATACAGTATTTGTTCCTGTTCCCACTCAGTTGTCCCCATTAACGCTGTCAGGTAATCCAACACCCTCCATTGAAAAGTTCAAACCTGGTCACCTAAGACCAGTCTTTCACAACATGTGTGTTTGTTATATGCAAGAGGAGAGAGGGAGTGTCTGAGAATACAGTGCTGTGTGTGTGTGTATGTGTGTGTTATTAGTTTGTGCATGTGTGTGCCTGTTAGGGTTAAACTATGGTAACTGTGTTACAGAGATTTACCAGAATGTCCCCTCCCAAATAATATTTTTTCTCGTTATAAATATTTGCAAGAGACCAGTTAAAGATGTTTGGTAACAGAGTGTGAATGTGGTGCTGTCAAGCCAAAACAGGTCCATGAAAATGTATACTATGTCATGCATGTGCCAATATTTGTCCCATGTTATCCAAACTCCTTGCTTACAAACTTTGCTAACTTTGCTAACTGAGGTATGATAGAAATCTTGCTTAAAGTTATACACATAAAAACAACATTTACACATCCAGCCCAAAAATGGTAAAAAAAATAAATAAATGGTTATTTAGCAAATGTTCCAAACTGCATTTAAAAATTGTAATACATTATTCATATGAATTGCATGGGGAGCTTTGGAACTGCAGGAAGAATATGCAGTGTTTAAATCTGCCTATTCTATGGCCTTTTCTGTTCTCTAAACTGCGTGATGAGTAATCAGTACTCAGAATGTGTGTGCATGTGTGTGTGGACAGTCTTTGCCCATCCTACTTTGTCAAACTTCAGCAGCATAACCTTGGGAAACACGAGGTGCCACAACGGGGAACATGCATGCGTGAAATCAAATTCAATCATGCCAGATAAGGTGCTACAAGTGTGTAGTAGTTGGGGGCCCATTTCAAGGGCGTAAATCTGATTTAACAGTAGGGGGGGACAATAAACATAACATTTCTGAAGAGCAATTTTTGAAGGGGACACAAATAATACAGCCACAATTATACTTGTAGAGGACGTGTACACAGAGGAAAGCCTTAATACTATCATTAGTGTGGGCTAGCATGGTACCATCATCCTTCTTTTCAGTGTTTCTCTTGATTCAATGAAAAAGCTGACTAAATTGACCATATGACGACTTACTGTACTTACTTTGCGTTTTGGTGTACTGAAAAAGGATCTTATGTCCGTTTTTCTCTTCTCCGTCATTTTATCTGGGCAGCAACACAAATCTTTAACGTCAGATGTCTAAGTATAGGCCTACATTAGGTTCACCACGCGGTCATATTATAATTAGGGGTTCAAGCACGAAGTGCTGAAACCCTATTGTTATTGTACAGATTTGTATTATTATTCTTCTGCCGTAAAACGCATCGTGCAGCCCAAACCGTAAGAGCTGGAGCTTTGAAACTTTGGCATATGGTAGTACAAAAATCGAGGAGAGGTTATCAAAATATGAGCCCCATTGGCCCATAGGTGGCGCTATAGCGACCTAAAGCGCGAAAGTGGTCATAACTCCTAGACCGTATGTCGTAGACTCAAGTGTCTTATATCCCTGTAATCCTTGGCTCAAGACGAACAAAACGTATATCTCCGATTTCATTTCCGCCATGATAGATTTTCCGCCATTTTGAATTTTGTCAAAAACCTACTTTTGCGAACTAGTCCCTGGATTTTCGCCCGATCGGAACCAAACCAGTGTAGAAATGTTCTATGGAGTCTGAAAATCAATAATTATCAAAAAAAAGTTTAAATTTCGATTCATGGTCGCTAGGGGGCGCAGAATTTAAGTTGTGGGAGGAGCCTATTTTACTAAAAAGGCTATAACTCAAGAAGTAGTTAAGTAAACTTCACCAACCTTGGTATACATGTGTTAGAAGTCAGTCTGAGGTCACAGTAAAAAAACTGCGTCGATTGGCCACATGGTGGCGCTATAATACGAAAAATAATACGAAATACGTATAGACACCTGACCGTTTGTCCAAATTACTTGAAATTTGGTATGCAGTGTCTTTGCCCAAGGGGCCATGTATGCCTAAGAGGATATTGGCGTATCTCAAAAAACATGGCCGCCATTGGCCAATGAGATTTGAGCACCTATTTAACCAGGTTGACATACTCTGATCAGAACGAAACTTGGTGGGCATGTTTGGCACAAGGTCCTAGAGGTCTGTAAGAATTTTGAAAGAAATCGGCCACTAGTTGGCGCTAACGAGTTTTAAGGCTCTCTAATCACGTGTTGTTACAAATTTCGTCAAAAAATGCATATCACTTGATAGATCTCCTCATGCTGAAAAACTTTGCCTCAAGAACCACTACTGTCAATCAAACTGTTCATTTAATATTCGCGAATATGTTAAAAACCTACTTTCGCGAACTAGTACCTGGACTTTCGGCCTTTCGGAACCAATTCAGTCTACGATGATTCTCTGGACTCTCTAGATCAATAATTATCGATTTTTTCCATTTGCCTGGCTGTAACAGGATAATTTATTCAAGTGGCAGGACAAAATACACTCAAAAGCCAATAAATCCCATAGAAAAACCCCAAACTTCACAAAAATAGATGAGCATATGTGTCATAACATAGTGAAGTTTTGTGGAGATCAGACAATAGGTGCAACTATAACTGTCAAAAAGCTTTGAAAAACGTACATTTCCAATGCTAAAATGCCTGTATTGGCTATGAATGGACTTTTCCATCTATTATTTCAGTGGTTAAATGCCTGCTAAATAAAACGTAATGTCTTTTGATGTTTGGGTGCTTAACCCTTTGGCGCGTACGATCACACCAGTGTGATCAATCTTGAGTGGTCCCTGGAGCGTACGATCACACCAGTGTGATTAGAACGTCATGTTTAGAATGCACCATTAGCATACCTAGCTACAAGTAACGTAACAATGGCTGGTAAAACCGCGCTATTATTTACTCACATTTAGCTCAAACAGTGTTTATAACTTTATTTCCTGATTGTAATTGTTTCAAGACCATACTATGATATTAACCAGGTAGAAAGCATTCAAATCGGGACAAGAAGTGTTAGTTACGTACCAACAGACAGCCAACACTAATGCACAAAAACGAATTATATTAGCGACTACTACCGATCAAAACCATTGCAAAAACTTTCTAGAAGTTACGTTCCCCGTTGTATGCATTTTATATAGTTTATTCATTTTCACTGCATTCAATAACTGGTCACGATTTGTTAGCTAGCGGGCAGCTGATGTTTGCTAGCGGTTAGCTGACGTTTTCTAGCTAGCTACAGTAATAAATCAACCAACTTTTGTAGCTCTTAGAATTCGAGTCAACGAGAGAAGCTTGCAATGCAATGCATGTAGTGTTCCTTACCTAGCAAGGTGACTGTTCAAAGGCTGGCATGAGTTCAAATGCTGCAGAGTACCGAAGTCACGTGCAAAAAAACTCACGCTGGGGGGTCGGTAAGAAATATTTGAAACTCACGCGTGAAAAGGTTAAAGGCCTTAACAGCTTGAACCCCGATAAATGCTGCTTGCAGCTTTAATTATAAAATGATCTTGCTTCAACCACATAAATATTAGGTTTCGTCTGGGACAGAGGATATATATTTAACAGCAGCAAACCCACTGATCAGCCATACTTAACATCATATTGAGCAGAACACAACCTGTAGATCTTCAATATTAACCCTAATATCAGTTCACAGATAACGTGGTAACGTTAGTTGCAGTGGCCAGGTGCATTTCTATCCAACAAGCTATTAAACAAGCTAGGTAACGTTACATAATATTACACTAAACATAGCAAACCTTTATGTCATGACTAATTTATTAATTACTCAGCATCATTTCTATTTGAGAAAAGAAAACCTTCATCCGATGTTTAATGTGAATAAAATAGCTTTGAACCGCCTATTTACTACATTCCACAACCAGCGTTACTGTAGCGAATCCTACTACCAGTGTGTTGTTCTCTCGTCCACGCTCTCGCTGGACGGGTAAGGCAGGCTTTGGACCAAACCACTGTGAGGCACGGGAGGGGGGACTCAAAATGTTTCTAAACTTAAAAAGCATAATTTGGGGTTTGTATCGTTTAATACTTATGGACATATAAATATATTTAAGTATATATGATTATGTTATTTACAATACACAGCATTGTTTTTAAGGATATTTTTAGGGGGGGACAACCCTTAGATGGGGGGGGTCCTGACCCCCCCGACCCCCCTGGGATTTCCGCCCTTGGCCCATTTCCTGTTCTGTAAAGTAACCATCCTCACCTGTATTCAATGATTTCAGAACTGATTTTCACAACGACCCAAAAAGTCCAAAAGGTGTGGCATATTTCCTCTCTGAACCAAGGTTCCCTTCCATTCCAATGCATACATTCCAGACAACTACGACTCCTTTGCCGGACAAGGTTGCAGAGCTCCCAGGCCATTGTTTTCAACTTGTTTTTAACTTGTGTGTTGCTATTCCATGCAGTATCAGTTCTATATCGTGATGCTTTGCCCATTGGGGCTTCGCTCCTATTGGTTTACCCCTCTCATGGCCATCTGCCCCATGGCTATAAAAGAGGTAGTCATAGTCTGTTTTGTCTCCCTTCTTTCTTCACGAAAACGTTTTTAGTATGCAATCAGTCATTTCTACAAAGCCAAGGATGGCTTCACCTACTTCAGCCGCTGTAGCAGCTACTTCTAGCACGGCACCTCGGCCGCCGACCTCACTATTGGCCTGCCGATGTAGCGAGCTGGACACACTATGCTGTGCGTGTCTGGGACAGCTGCATGCTCGCAACGGTGCCATCGAGGAGCCTATATGCACTGCCTGCGCCGTCCTCCTTTTGCAGGTGAGGATGGAAAGGCTGGCGTACTTTGCAGAGGAGGTCCCCCTCACCGACGTCCTCTTTCTCCTCTCTGAGGAGGACTCCTTTCCCGGAGTTGGGGTCAGGAACTGTTCTCCCCCGCTGAGTGGGTGCGGAGTCCTCTTTGGAGGAGGAGGTTGCGCCCCCCAAGGACAGGTGTGTCGAAGGTGAAGGTATCAGGTGGGCTGTGCTCGGCTACGCCACCTTCTGGAGCCTCTGCCTCCTTGGTTACGGTGTGTCAAAGAGGCCGTTTTGCATGCTCACGACGAAATTTTTGCCACAGTATCGACCTAAAGGTTGCCTACTTGCACTCTCGGCTTCCACTCTCTCGGCTGTTGTACGCGTTTCCCCCTCTACAGTGCATCTTCATCCCGACATTGTGGCCGTGGTCTGGAGACGCTTCGGGAAGGTACAGGTGGATCTGTCTCGCCATCAACGGCGATGGTAGCAGGGCTGTGTTGCTCCCTAACCCGTCCTTTCTGCCCAAGGTGATCAAGGCCTCTTTTCGTTCCATGAAGATGGTGTTGTGGGCATTTTCTCCTCCTCCCCATGCGGGTATGAGGGAGGAGAGGTTGCATCATTTGTGTCCGGTGCGCGCTTTGGCACAGTATGTGCAGTGCATGGCCGCGGTGTAGACCGCGCCCCAGCTCTTTGTGTGTCACGGAGGCCCCAAGGCAGGCCAGCCGTTGTCGAAACAGCGTCTGTCTGACTGGTTGTGTGAGGCGATTAATCTGGCCTACAAGTCACGTGGCACTCCTACACCTAGGAGTGCCACGCGTGGAGTGGCGGCCTCGGCCGCTGTTTAGGGGCGTGGGGGTAGAGGACATTTGTGTTGCCACGTCTTGGGGCATGCCGTCGCCTTTTGTCCGGTTTTACTTGTGTGACATGGCTGTGGGCAAGTTGGCTTACTCTGTGCTCAGTGTGGCTGAATCTGGGGTGTGCGTTGGGTCCGTTGAGCTACTGGGGCAGTGCATTTGACATGGGTCCGTCCGTTGCTCTGGTGTGCCTGTGCGATTTTATGTATGACGCTTGCATTGTATGTGCTTGAGCGTCTACTTGTGCGCCGAGTCCGGGTCTCGGCGTGTTTTCTGGGCTGGCCTCGGATGCTCCGATTCAATCAAGGCTGATTGAGGAGGTACCAGTTGGGTTGGTGCCGTGATTACATTCGTTTGGGGCTGTTGTCAGTGCGCAAACGTATGTGCTTGGTGTGAGTATGATGGAAGCGGTTAGGTGTCGTAGTCGCTTCACGCCCGAGCCGTCCTGTTGGCTCTTATCTCGTTAGTGAGGTAGGTGACCGGCTGGGAGTACATCTTGGGCTCGCTCGCTTTGCCCTAAACCAAAAGGAGTGAAGCCCCTATGGGCAAAGGTTCACGATATAGAACGATGGTTACTTTTGTAATTCCAGTTCAATGAGTGGAGCGTTGCCCATAGGGTTCATACCCTGAACGGTCACTGACTGCTTTTCTTGTGAAGAAAGGTATGTCGGGAGACAGAACAGAGTATGACGACCTATTTTATAGCCATGGGGCAGATGGCCATGAGAGGCGTGATTTGCATATTTAAATTTTCAGTGCCTGCCTATTGGCAGAGGGGTAAACCAATAGGAGCGAAGCCCCTATGGGCGACGCTCCACTCATAGAACTGGAGATACGAAAGTAACCATCGAAACATCGAAGTAGATCAACCAATGAATATGCTGATGTTTAGATTTCAGCTATATGTTTAGGGCCCTGTTTCCCAATCCTGGTTCTCAGGACCTAAAGGGGTGCATATTTTAGTTTTTGCCCTAGCACTCACACACCTGTTTCAGATGTTGCCCTACCACTAACACACTTGATTGACATAATCAACCTATCATCAAGTCTTTAATTTGAATCAGGTGCGTGGGTGCTAGGGTAAAAACAAAAACGTGCACCCCTTTGGATCACGAGGACCAGGATTGGAAAACACTGGTTTAGGGGATAGGAACAAGCACACATTGACAGCACAATATATTTGACCGAAGTACAATATCACCATTGATTGCTGATTGTATCCATAAGAAATGTCTGGCCAGTTATGAATGTCAGTTTTTTTTGCAGTTTTGTAGAGTATATTTAAGTGTAAAAATCTTATTATTATTGATGAGTAAAGTTATATACAATGAGACAAATGTCCAACACTTTAACCCTTTGACTCATATGATCACCCCAGTGTGATTAGAACATATTGTTAGTCAGACGATGCTTGTCAGGTGACGCTTTTACTGGTCAGACAACGCTTTTATTTACTCACATTTAGCTCAGTGTTCATAACACTGTTCATATTTACTCATAGTAATTGTTTGAAGATCTACACTATGAAATTGACTAGGTAGAAAGTGTTCAAAACAGGACAAAAAAGGGTTACTTACGTATCAACACACAGCCAACACCAGCAGTCGTATTTTGAGAAATTAAACATAATACATCTAACACAAAAATTATATTAGCAATGAAAACAACTTAACCATAACCTGGGAGAGCTGACAAACGGTAAAAAAAAAGAAAAAAGAAATGTCAAATAAGTTATGTTAACAGAAGGTAGCTAACGTCAGTGGGCACTTATCAACCAAAGATAAAGGTGATAAGATGAGTAACTCTGTGACCGGATGGTCATTTCCTTTTGCTCACATTCCAGACAGATTTGTGAATTTATGGTCAGATAAACCTGGATATTACTTACGGCTCTCAGAATCCAGTGCAATGTAAATAAACATAGCTATGCATATAGACAGTAATTAGCTAAAAATGCTCAATGAAATCTTCAAAAGCTTCACTCAACATAATCTTCACTGATCATATTTGTCCATCACTAAATATGTAAGGATCGGAAATTCATAATTTGTCAATCTTTTGAGAGCATCTGAATAATAACGTAAATAAATTATTAACACACAATATATTGTCTGATAGTTATGTTTTATTGATACAACAAGTGAAGCATGGCAGGACCTATTGAATCGCAATCTACAGGAAAAGGACAGCATTTTAAAGGTTGGTCAATAATGACTAAGTATATTTTTTAACAGTATTACTGCCAGTAGTAGTTTGCTAATAAATCAAAATCAGAAATTAAATACAAACCTAGTAAACAGCATGGTGTTTTTGGGCAGCTGTGGATGAAATGTATTGTGATGTCTTAATCAAATTCTGAGTACTGAAATCATGTGCAAAAAAACTCACGGGGGGGGGGGGGGGGGGTGTTAAGTGATATTTGAAACTTATGCGTGAAAAGGTTAAAACATCTTGTATCTGATTATTTTGCCAACCCATTTCCACTTTGTTCAATCCCATATGTACGAATAATATATGGGAATATATTTTGCTAAAATTGAAATATATTTATAAAATACATAAGTAAATACAATTCATTTAAATATATTTAGTAAATATATTATATATTATAATATTTGCGTATGGTATTGATGATAGCTACTGGGACATCATTGCTAGTATAAGATTCTTCACCCGGTCAGTTAAAGTGAAATAATTATCTGGAAAGCAGAAGATGGGTGCTGGCAAACACATACTGTATTTAGAATGGTTATTAACTTTGTAGATAATGATCAGATCATTTGCTTTTGAGTTACTACTTGTAACGCAGAACACATCATCGCATTTATCTTTTTAGCTCAATGGACAAACTCATTTTCAACTAGCTAGCTGTATTTTGTTTGTCTTCTGTTTGTCTTGTAGGAACTATACACCAATCAGCCATAACATTATGACCACTGAAAGTGAAGTGAATACCACTGATAATCTCATTATCATGGCACCTGTCAATGGGTGGGATATATTATGCAGCAGGTGAACATTCTGATGTGTTAGAAGCAGGAAAAATGGGCAAGCATAAGGATCTGAACAACATTGACAAGGGCAAAATTGTGATGGCTAGACAATTGGATCAGAGCATCTTGAAAACTGCAGCCCTTGTGGTGTGTTCCTGGTTTGCAGTGGTCGGTACCTATCAAAAGCGGTCCAAGGAAGGAAAAGCGGTGAACCTAAGACAGGGTCATGGATGGCCAAGGCTCATTTATGCACGTGGGGAGCAAAGGCTGGCCCGTGTGGTCCGATCCAACAGACGAGCTACTGTAGCTCAAATTGCTGAACATTTTAATGCTGCTACTGATAGAAAAATGTCAGAACACACATTGCATCGCAGTTTATTGCGTATGGGGCTGTGCTGACCCCTGTCCACTCCTGAAAGCACCTACAATGGGCATGTAAGCATCAGAACTGGACCATTTAAGCAATGGAAGGTGGCCTGGTCTGATGAATCACGTTTTCTTTTACATCACATGGATGGCCGGGTGTGTGTGCGCCACTTACCTGGAGAACACATGGCACCAGGATGCACAATGGGAAGAAGGCAAGCCAGTGGAGGCAGTTTGATGGTTTGGGCAATGTTCTGCTGGGAAATCTTGGGTCCTGCCATTTATGTGGATGTTATTTTGATACGTACCACCTACCTGAGCATTGTTGTAGACCATGTGCAGCCTTTCATGGCAACGGTATTCCATGATGGCACTGGCCTCTTTCAGCAGGATAATGCACCCTGACACAAAGCAAACATTTTCAGGAATGGTTTAAGAAACACAACAACAAGTTCAAGGTGTTGATTTGGCCTCCAAATTCCCCAGATCTCAATCCAATCAAGCATCTGTGGGATGTGCTAAAAGACTTAGTCCAATCCAATTGAAGCCCCACCTCGCAGTTTACAGGACTTAAAGGATATGCTGCTAACATCTTGGTGCCAGATATCACAGCACACCTTCAGAGGTCTAGTGGAGTCCATGCCTCAACGGGTCAGGGCTGTTTTGGTGGCAAAAGGCGGACCTACACAATATTAGGCAGGTGTTTATAATGTTATGGCTGATCTTGTGTATGTACCAGAGCAAGGTAAAGCAACGCACAAATTGAACATTTTGAACAATTACGGTACACCAACATGTAACACCAACATGTAATTCAATCTTACCTTCGCCGACTGCTCCTTTGACACTGAATTAAGTCCAACAGATCACAAACCGTTTAACATATCTTGTGTACATGGGCGTTAAGAGACAATATTTCACAAGTCCCCCAGATGCCTATATTAAAGCATCAAATATAAAAGAAAATAGTAAATATAACGACAGGAAATGATTTACAACAAATGATGCACAACCAATTATACCAATTTCTACAAAAAATAAAACATTACAAGAAATTCAACAATATGAAACATTTAGATGAATGTGTTCTATGTCTCTATTTGCTTTGAACAGGAAAACTGGGATTGTTGAAAATAATATATATAAAAATAATATATTAGAACAATAATATATTGTATTCATCCCTGGGGGAAAAATCCTTCCAGTGAGCAAAATAATTAGAAAGACGTTTTGCGCTAGTAAGATAGTGTCTATGTATATAGGACTACCATGCTTCTGTCTGTGGCCATGCCAAGACATGTCCATTTACACAACCCACATTCAGACCTGCTATGCTAACTCGATATGGAGATTTGGGGCCACAGAGATATCCTTGTGCTGGTTGGAATTACTACCGGTAATGATGGAAGCAAGCAGAACTGACCAGGGAGAGATCCTCCGCCTCTCCATCCTTTTCTTCCAGGCCACTGTGGTTCTAATTACTGTGAATTTTGTGGCTGCTGTTTCGGGTAAGTGAGAAAGCACTGTTTCTGGTAAGTGAGAGATCAGAATGAAAGTAATTAGTAACTGCTACCATGGCAGCTGGAATGTCTCTGATCTTCCAGGCTTGTGGTCTCACTCCGATATGTCTGATTCTTAGGTCACACCAACAGATCAATAGTGATTAATTTACAGTAACACCTGAGAGTAAAGCTGAAAAGTCAAAAGCGTTTCGTGGTTAATAACCAGACTAAGACCGCCATCTAGCGCAGAAAGTATAACATAACATCAAACAGCTACGCTGAATTCCGCATTTTTGTGACTCACACCAAAGATTTTTGTAAATAAACCAAGATAGTAGCCTGGGGAAGCAGGTTGGCAGAACCAAGCACGAGTTAGCGAGATCCCGACATACACATGAACCGGACCGAGGATGGCCCCTGTGTTCATCAATGACACAGAACTGCCTCGCAAACGTAATTGTAATAATAATAATATTTTACAAACAAAAACGTTACCAATACAGTATACTACATCAAAACACTGCATATGGCCAGTCATAGGCTACCTTTGACTGTATTCATCACACTTCCAGGCCTTGCATGCTTTCTGGCTATTATAAAATGTTTTTAACTTTTGAGTCGATTACTATTAATTGTATTATTATTTTTTTTTTTGATAAGTTAAAATGAACATAGCCCAGGCAAAAATCTGGTTGTTAGGTCAGGACCTGTCACCACTAAAATGTAGGCACATCCAAAAAGTTGCATTCATCAGTAAAGGGGTAGACCAGGCCAAAGTACAAACAAATTAAATCCACAGGCAGGAAGCCTTTGCATTCTTTTCATAAATAAGCCGTGCTCGGATACAACAAAATGTCCACTTACATTGCCCTAAGCTAGAGGCGCGTCTGCGTAGTCATATATGGTAAATTCCCTCTTCCTACTTGCTTACAAACGTACCATGAGTGTTTGCCAGCGCAGTATAACATTTGTTCTTTGTGTGCCTTGATGAGAAATCGATCAGTTGAAGTTCAAAGGAGTAGTCTAAGATTATTTATATGGATTCAGAAAGTAACTGTACTAAAAGAACCACCGTCTCGTTTGGGAATGCTTTTATGTCAGCGGGAATGTTTTCCGCTGGAGTACTAGGCAACTTTATCGCTTTGGTTCTTTTGGAGATGCGGCGCCGGCGACAAAGTCCATCATTGTTCCAAGTGTTGGTAACGGCGTTGGTGACTACGGATCTAGTGGGTACCTTCTCCGTCAGTCCTTTGGTACTAACCTCTTATACACAAAACAAGGCACTGGTCGCTATGAGGGAAAACAACGCAGTATGCGCCTACTTCGGTTTCAGTATGACTTTTTTAAGTCTCGCAACTTTAGCCATTGTGTGCGCAATGGCTTTGGAGCGCTACCTCTCCTTTGGACACCCATACTTTCACGAGCAGCACTTGAGAAAGCGTTGCGGATACATCACCATTGCAATCATCTACCTGCTCTGCCTCTTCTTCTGCCTAGGACCTTTCATGGGTTTTGGTGAATACATACAATATTGCCCGGGGACCTGGTGTTTCTTTGACATTAACCCAAAAATCACCAAAAACAAAGTATACGTCTATATCTACGCGTCGTTGGCTCTTATGATGATTTTGACCACGGTGATATGTAATTTATGTGTTGTCTATCATTTGATTCTGATGTATCGGAGACGTAAAGTACACCGTGTGGGAGCTACGCGAAGGATACGATTTTATCAACGGTCCCTCTCCATGGCGGAAGAAGTTGAGCATCTTCTGTTACTGATATTCATAACGGGGGCTTTCGTCACATGTTCGTTTCCTTTAGTGGTAAGGCCATTCATTCCGATACTGGTAATCTAAATGTTTTGGTTTGGGGCGCTAATCACGTGCTCTTCCGCTAAATAGATACAGTGGGGCAAAAAGTATTTAGTCAGCCACCAATTGTGCAAGTTCTCCCACTTAAAAAGATGAGAGGCCTGTAATTTCATCATAGGTACTTCAACTTCAACTATGAGAGTAAAAATGAGATTTTCTTTCTCCAGAAATTTTTCATGAATTTATTGGTAAATTATGGTGGAAAATAAGTATTTGGTCAATAACAAAAGTTAATCTCAGTACTTTGTTATATACCCTTTGTTGGCAATGACAGAGGTCAAACGTTTTCTGTAAGTCTTCACAAGGTTTTCACACACTGTTGCTGGTATTTTGGCCCATTCCTCCATGCAGATCTCCCCTAGAGCAGTGCTGTTTTGGGGCTGTTGCTGGGCAACACAGACTTTCAACTCCCTCCAAAGATTTTCTATGTGGTTCAGATCTGGTGACTGGCTAGGCCACTCCAGGACCTTGAAATGCTTCTTACGAAGCCACTCCTTCGTTGCCTGGGCGGTGTGTTTGGGATCATTGTCATGCTGAAAGACCCAGTCACGTTTCATCTTCAATGCCCTTGCTGATGGAAGGAAGTTTTCACTCATAATCTCACGATACATGGCCCCATTCATTCTTTCCTTTACACGGATCAGTTGTCCTGGTCCCTATGCAGAAAAACAGCCCCAAAGCATGATGTTTCCACCCCCATGCTTCACAGTAGGTATGGGGTTCTTTGGATGCAACTCAGCATTATTTCTCCTCCAAACACGACAAGTTGAGTTTTTACCAAAAAGTTCTATTTTGGTTTCATCTGACCATATGACATTATCCCAATCCTCTTCTGGACCATCCAAATGCTCTCTAGCAAACCTCAGACGGGCCTCAGACGGGCCTGGACATGTACTGGCTTAAGCAGGGGGACACGTCTGGCACTGCAGGATTTGAGTCCCTGGCGGCGTAGTGTGTTACGGATGGTAGCCTTTGTTACTTTGGTCCCAGCCAAACTTTGGTCTGCAGGTCATTCACAAGGTCCCCCCCGTGTGGTTCTGGGATTTCTGCTCACTGTTCTTGTGATCCTTTTGACCCCACGGGGTGAGATCTTGCGTGGAGTCCCGGATCGAGGGAGATTATCAGTGGTCTTGTATGTCTTCCATTTTCTTATAATTGCTCCCACTGTTGATTTCTTCACACCAAGCTGCTTACCTATTGCAGATTCAGTCTTCCCAGCCTGGTGCAGGTCTACAATTTTGTTTCTGGTGTCCTTTGACAGCTCTTTGGTCTTGGCCATAGTGGAGTTTGGAGTGTGACTGTTTGAGGTTGTGGACAGGTGTCTTTTATACTGATAACAAGTTCAAACAGGTGCCATTAATAAAGGTTATGAGTGGAGGACAGATGAGCCTCTTAAAGAAGTTACAGGTCTGTGAGAGCCAGAAATCCTGCTTGTTTGTAGGTGACCAAATACTTATTTTACCGAGGAATTTTTCAATGAATTCATAAAAAATCCTACAATGTGATTTTCTCTATTTCTTTTTCTCATTTTGTCTCTCATAGTTGAAGTGTACCTATGATGAAATTTACAGGCCTCTCTCATCTTTTTAAGTGGGAGAACTTGCACAATTGGTGGCTGACTAAATACTTATTTGCCGCACTGTATTGACTACAGTACCGTTCAGAAGTTTGTCGTCAATGAAAACATACAACCCCGTACTGATGTGAAAATCATTTATTTCTATATTTAATTGAAAATAGTACAGAGTGCGAATTATGCAACAATAAAGTCAGACCAACACACAGACTACAACTGCAGACCATAATTTCTGCTCAAACACATCCCCACACAATACCAGGACTACTGTTTCACCATGCCAAAGAGGTAGGCAGATGTGTTACTTACATACAGCATCTAAGCCTGTGCCTGACTAACATTAATGGCATAGACCACCCAATAATCTAAATCAGCTGTTTCCTTAGACTACACTATGTAAAAAAAAAAAATGTTCCTTCCGTAATTGCTTATGCCTTAAAAGTATAGAAAATTGCCATTATTCCCCAGAAACTCAGGACAATGAGAAAACAGGCAAATTTGTGTCTTTTCGTTCACATAGAAAAAAAAAAACATGAATCCAAATCCAAATGAACTATACTAAAGTAATACAAAAATGTCTACAAGATTTAGAAGATTTAGAAGTGAGTAGTTTTTCGAGATATACGATTATATAGTCAATCACCTTCACGAATCAGCCCCCAAATTTAGTCTCCCATCATGTTCTCGTTATGATGTCCTTGGTTGCAGCATTCAAAGTCCAGTACATCTTGGAAGTGCTTGCCTTGCTCCTCCGAGTACGTTCTTTTGTTACATTTATCAAGATGAGCATCCAGGATATGGACTTTGAGGGACATCTTACAGTCCATTGTGCCGTAGTTCTTCACCAGAGTCTCAACCAGCTCCACATAGTTTTCAGCCTTGTGATTGCACAGGAAGCTCCGGACCACTGCAACAAACCTGTTCCAAACTGCTTTGTCCTTGTGAACTTCTTCGGGAATTCATTGCACTCCAGGATTTTCATCTGTGGTCCGACAAAGACACCAGCTTTGACCTTTGCCTCAGACAGCTTAGGGAAGAAGTCTTGAAGTTACTTAAAGGCTGCTGACAAATTGTTTCATAAGGCCCAATTTGATGTACAGTGGTGTCAGCACCTTCCGGGGTCCACCAGTGGGTCCCACTTGACATTGTTCCTCCCCACAGAGAACTCAGCCCGCTGTGGCCAGTCCCATCTCTGGTAGTGCACCTTGGTGTCCCTGCTGTACCAAATGCAAAGCTAGCGGGAAAACTACCATTCTGAAGTCTCCAATGACCTCTCAGCCATATGTATCCACTTAGGCAGCTGGAACCAAATTGAACTGCTGGGCTTAAGGCCCCTGTACTACTGTTTAGATTACTGGAAGTTCTAGAAAGTTCTAGAAGTTACTCCAAGTTTACTCACTGAATCTATCTAAAATGTTCTGGAAAACGGGTACATTTCAAAATATCACTGCCCTGGTCACAAAAGCAATATTTGTGGGGAATAATAGCCATTTTCTATGCATTTGAGGCATGAGCAATTAGGAAATAACACCTGCTACCCAGGAACAAAAAAATAAAGAAAGAATGTGTTACATGGTGTTATTAGACAATTTTCAAGGTAAGAAAACTGCTGACAAAATGGTAGATTTTTGGGTGGTCTATGCCTTTAAGTAGTAGCTAGGCTAATGTTTCAGTCTTCAAAGTAGCCTAATGCAAAAGATTCTATCAAATCAGCCTTACCTTAAAAAATTACCACAGAGGTTTGGGTTGACTCTCCTGGGTTGAAATGCCATGCTATAGGCACACAGCGAGTCAGAAAATATGCAAATGAGGAGAAATCTCTGACAGATTTAACAGAAGTAATGTCAGTTTTTGCCGACCATAAACAATGGCAATACTAATTTCCTTGCAGTTTACTTTTAAATGTGCTAGCTTAACTTAGGGACTCCCTTGAAGGAGAGAGAGCATCACAACACTTCTTACACAACACAAAAGGTGTCCCGGCAAACTTTTGGCGGGAATTTACAGTACGTCACTCATGCATCTTTTGTGTGTCATTAATTCACCCCCCCCAGCCCAAGTCCTAATTAGAGGGATCAAACATTGTCTGGACAGCAGCATTTGTTGCTCCAGAACCTGTATACAGTTGATATAAAAAGTCTACACACCCCTGTTAAAATGCCAGGTTTTTGTGATGTAAAAGAATGAGACAAAGATAAATCATGTCACAACTTTTTCCACTTTAAATTTTACCTATAATGTGACAACCTTTCCAGTCTTTTGTTGCCGATGTCCCAGCTTTTTTGAAATGTGGGCATATATTTTTCAAGTAACGATAACATTTCTCTGTTTCAACATTTGATATGTTGTCTTTGCAATATTTTCTCTTGAATATAGGGTTTAAATGATTTGCACATCATTTGGTTCTATTCTTCATTACATTTTACACAGCATTGCAACTTTCTTGAAAACAGGGTTGTACATGAAATTAGTTTGTATAGGAAATATAGCAAAATAAATAGGAAATATAGTTGACATAGTTAGAAATAAGGATTTTTAACTGAAATAAATGTTGTCTTTCAAACTTCACTTTCATCAAATAATCCTCTATTTGCTGCAATTGCAGTCTTGCAGACCTTTGTCATTCTAGTTGTCAATTTGGTGAGGTTATCTGAAGAGATTCCACCCCATGGGTCATCGTTTTCCTATTCTCTGAGGAAATTGGCTCCCATCAATCGCAGGTGTGTAACGGTACACTTATCCGTACCGTACCGTTCGGTACAGGATGTTCGGTATGTGTTGTGATCCGAATGAATATGGTCTAGTTTTTACCACACATGTTACTTTTAAAATACAAGTTTTGTGCCCTATAAACAAGTTGTGTAAGCTGATGAGGCCCTCTAAGAGATGTTCAGCAACACAAACAGATCAGTGCCAGTGAAATGTCAATTTACTTTCCAGACTATTCTGTTCCAGCAATCCTGTACCATCCAATTGCCTTCTGCTTTCCTCCTTGGTTTATTTTGTGCACACGCATTTCAACTGGATGATATATACAGTTCTGGAAAAAAAAAAAAAAACTGAAATCAGCATCTCTACATGTATGGTAGCCATTCAATTCCAGTGTCTGTTAAATTCCAACACAGGCACAGCTCATTTTACTTAATGAGGTACTGATTAGGTGGTTACCTGAACCAAATCTAATTTAACGAGGAAAAGTATAAAAACCACTGCTGTGGTCATGACTATCCTCTTGCAATAGGACCAGCTGGATGGCAAAAACAGTCAAAGGTAATTAGAATAAAAAATAACTACAGAATTGTGGACAACAAAGCTACAGACTGGCAGAGGGCGAAAACGTCCACTGACCGAGATGACCGTCAACTCTTTTGAATGTCACTCAACAACCATAGGATGACATCAAGTGACCTACAAAAAGAATGGCAAACAGCAGCCGGGGTGAAGTACATGGCGAGGACGGTTCGAAACAGGCTCCTAGGGGCAGGGCTGAAGTCATGCAAAGCTAGAAAAAAGCCCTTCATCAATGAGAAGCAAAGAAGAGCCAGGCTGAAGTTTGCAAAAGACCATAAGGATTGGACCGTAGAGGAATGGAGTAAGGTCATCTTCTCTGACGAGTCAAATTTTCAGCTTTGCCCAACACCTAGTCGTCTAATGGTTAGACGGAGATCTGGAGAGGCCAACAAGCCAGAGTGCCTCACACCCACTGTGAAATTTGGTGGAGGATTAGTGATGATCTGAGGATGCTTCAGCAAGGCTGGAATCGGCCAGATTTGTCTTTGTGAAGGACGCATGAATGTAGCCAAGTACAAGGTTATCCTGGAAGAACACCTACTTCCTTCTACTCTGAAAATGTTTCCCAACTCTGATTTTTTTTTTTTCCAGCAGGACAATGCTCCATGCTGCACAGCCAGGTCAATTAAGGTGTGGATGGAGGACCACCAGATCAAGACCCTGCCAGCCCAATCTCCAGACCTGAACCCCATTGAAAACCTTTGGTCAAGAGGAAGATGGATGGTCAGAAGCCATCAAACAAAGTCGAGCTACTTACATTTTTGTGCCAGGAGTGGCATAAAGTCACCCAACTGCAATGAGACAGACTGGTGGAGAGCAAGGCGCATGAAAGCTGTGATTAAAAATCTGGGTTATTCCACCAAATATACATTTTTTTAAAATGAATATTCATTTGTTTTATTTTCCATTATTTGAGGTCTGAAAAAATAAATTTTTTCTTTTGGTTATTTTGACCAATTGTTGTTTTCTACAAATAAATACTCTAAATGACAAACATTTGGGGGGGGATTAGGGAGTAATGTTGTCAGTAGTTTATAGAATAAAACAAAACAAAAATGTTTTACTTAAACACATACCTATTAATAGTAAAACCAGAGAAACTGATAATTTTACAGTGGTCTCATAATTTTTTCCAGAGCGGAATAACATACGTGTAGGAGTGAAGTTCGCTTACTGTAAGAAACTATAATGGCAGCTAGAGAACAAGATGACAAACTGCCAATTCCTCCCTTGTCTACAACAGCACACACTATGAAAACTGCAAAGAAGCGAAAGTAGACTAGCTCTCTATAGCTAACAACCAGGAACCCTAAGCTAACATTATCAACGCTAAGAATAATGTCTAACTCTTGAGTTAGCGCTTTTTTTTAGAACAGGTAAATACATTTTTTTATATTATTATTCAGAACTTCATTCTCAATCGGGCATTTTTGTGGAACGGCTTTCTGACCGGTGAATAATTGTAAAATGCTGAAACTGTTTTTTTTTTACTGAACAGATCCTACCTAGTGCAGCTTTAACTACAATGGTAATGGGCAAAGTTTATAACGTCGTAATAAATTAAAAGAAATGTTATGTTTGGCATGTCTTTTTTCACTGTACCGAAATCGAACCGAAGCGTAACTTTTGCGTACCGTTAAACACCAATCAAGCGCCGTGGGATTGCAAAATGGCATGGTTTTGCAAAATGGAGTGATAACCTTCTTCCTCAAGATCCCTTGTACCCGTACAAATCTCATACTTCATCAATGCCAAAGCAACCCCAGACCGTCACATTGCCTCCGCTTGACAGAATTCATCAAGCACTTCTCCAGCATCTTTTCATTTGGTCTGTCCCTCACAAATGTTCTTCTTTGTGATTTGAAACACCTCAAACCTAGATTTGTCGGACCATCACCCTTTTTTCCAATCTTCCTTTTTCCAGTGTGTGTTCTTTTGCCAATTTTAATCTTTTCTTTTTATTGGTCAGTCTCAGATATGGCTTTTTCATTGTATTCCTATGTAGATATTCCATAAAAAATCTGCAATTCCAGCCAGTTTAGTTATTCACAATGTTTGCAATGTCCTCTATATTTCTGATCAATTTAATGTTTTTTTTTATGAAAAAAAAATGCTTTTCTTTAGAAAACAAGGACATTTCTAAGTGACCCCAAACTTTTGAACGGTGGTGTATGCACATGAAAAGCCATAAATGGAGCAAGGCCTTGACAAATGGGTAGTATTTGCTGACTGAATTTTACCAGAGCCTATAGCGTGTGCTGACCCCTGTTATAACGTAGTTCTACTTAGGCTACTTGATAACGGAATATGGTTTTATTGATATTTCAAAGTCTGAAAATAATGTTTGTGATGCTTTTTTTGTGATCCTTTTTCCTTTGTGCTCCCCTAGGTTGTTGTGTTTTCAAGACCCTATTTCAACTTGATTGAAAGTGAATCCCATGATCTCCTAGCTCTCCGCTTGCTGTCTTTCAACTCCATTATCGACCCATGGGTCTTTATAATCCTTAGCCCCTCAGTGCTGCGCTTCCTCTGGAAGAAGCTGGCGCTGTGTAAGGCCAAGGGACCACGAGAACCCCCCCAATTCCGCAAGGAAAACGCTGTCCCTGTTGGATCAAAACTCCCTTCATCTAGCCCAGTCATGGAGATCCAGAACAACGAATTTCAGTAAATGGACTAGACATACGTGACCAGTGAGCGAATGACCCTCTCTTGACGAATGTAGGTCATCTAACCCTCAGTAATCCAGGAGGACACAGGATGGGATTTCTCAGACTAGTCATCCAATTTCTGGTGAACATGGGCCTCAGTGAATGCCCAGTGCACCATTTTTGTCCCATGGGCCAGAGGACGTTCACAGGCAATTGGAATAGATTTTGACGGACAACTGAATTGAGGGGGGCAGTTGGCTGCAGAGCTGATATTTTATAACCTCAAAATAGTAAGTGAAATAAGACTTAACATTTTGAGAAGTCATTGTTTGAGTATTTATTTAATTGCTTCAGTATGAGAGCTTTATTATCAACACTGAAGGACTGAAATTCTAATTTGAGGAAACTTCTGGATAAAGGGGTCCAGTATTCACAGCATGTGTAAAGGTCAATGGATATGATCTAATCTTAGGTTAAATTGTGATTTGAGAACCAAATATAATATTTATGTATGGTTTTAAATGAATACATCGTATGAAGCTACATTATGAAATATGATAATGTCATGCTCCATTACCCTTTACAGTTGCCATGAGAGACTTATTTTTTTTTAACTGACATTAACATTTAGCAACATTTGGCCATATTATCTCCATTCTCCCCCAAATAAGTATCTTCTAAATGTATGTGTCTAGGCGCATGTACTTGGTTTGAGACAGCTCATAATCAAAATCATGACAAATAGGTATTTGTGGTGGACACCCACCTGTTCTCAACAATGAAAGGTTGGAATGAGACACATGGTTGAATTTCTTAGTTTTTTTGTAAGCGTAACCGGCCAAGAAGAGCAAATGTCTCTTACTGAGGGAGTAAGTCACTGACTGACAGACTGACTGATTGCCCCTTGTTAAATAGCGTAGTGGTTAGAGAAGCAGACTTGTGAACTATAGGTCCCGAGTTTGTATCTCCTCGCAGGCGAAGCAAAGTACTTATTATGAATTATTCTGTATAGATGAAAACTTTGCTGGCTAAAACCGTTAGTATATACATTATAGTAAGCCTGAAATAAAACAGTTTACTGTTATATTGCGACTGTTTCTGGTAGATTTTTGAAGTACGCCTCCGTGCATGCATTTCGGGTCAGGATAGACAAACACATTTGCTGGCTTAATATACAGTAGTTATGTTATGGTAAGCCTTAACTGAAACTTTATACCGTTATATTGCGACTGTTTCTGGCATGGAAAACTAGGCTTGCCTGGTTTCTTGTTTCTACATTCAAATGAACCCCAGGCAACCAGACAGATATTTGGGAATGGCGAGTATGGAGTACAATTACAGTGCGTTTGGAAAATATTTACACCCCTTCAAAAACAGGTTTGTAGATGTTTTTCCAATTAATTAAAATCAAAACGATTACAGGCTTGAATCTTTTTGGATATGATGCTACAAGTGTGGCACACCTGTATTTGGGGAGTTACTCCAATTCTTCTCTGCATGTTCTCTCTAGCTCTGTCACTTTGGATGAGGAACATAACTGCACTGCCATTTTCAGGTCATGCTTCAATGTAGGCACTTGGGCTTCACTGTAGTGCTTGACTTGGGCTATAACAGTCCTAAAAGTTCTAAATTTAGGCAAACAGCATTCCGGTTCCTTTTTTAGGCAAGCCTTATTAAACAACATTTTTAATGAACACAGTTTAATGTGTGATTTTTTTGTTCCTGGACGTATTTTATCCCAAGCCAAGCGCTGACTGTAGGTGTGTAATTCGCCAGACGATGAGCGCTGTCTCCATAAGTAAATGCTTGGCATTGGTTTAATCAGTCCAGAGAATCTTGTTCCTGAGAGCCCTTTAGGTTTCCTGAGAGCCCTTTAGGTTTCCTGAGAGCCCTTTAGGTTTCCTGAGAGCCCTTGAGGTTTCCTTTGGAAAACCCTAAGACAGCGGTCATGTCTTTTACTAAGGAGTGGCATGAAGGCCTGATTGGTGGAGTGCCACAGAGATGGTTGTCCTTTTGGATAGTGGTCCTATTTCCACACACGACTTCTGGAGCTCTGTCTGAGTGGCCATCGGGACTGTGTTCACCTTCCTGACCAAATGGAAACCAGATTCACCTAAACTCAATTTTGAGTGTCATAGCAAAGGGTCTGAATACTTATGTAAATGTGATGTATATATGTTTGTTTGCAAAAAGATCCTAATCAATTTTAGAAATGTTAGAAAAGGGCTATAACATAAAATGTGGAAAAAGTGAAGGAATCTGAATACCTTTCGAATGCAATGTATGTAGCTTCATTAAATGTTTAAATTAATAATGTATTGAGATTGAAATATTGTGAACTGTTACTTGCTGGAGGAGAGAGTGACAATAAGGCACTGAACTGTTTCTATATTTCTCCACGTATTTCCTGATACAGTGTTTTATTTCTTAAAAGGTGTGGTTATCTGTCCATTATTTTATTTATAATAGTTATTAGTGTTTGTCCGTCATTAAGTGTAAAAGCAGTAAGCATTCTGTGGCTTACATTGTTTTATTAAAGCAAAGAGTTATTCCCTTGACACAGGAAGGTCTGTTTCCCAGATACATCATAATGTGTCTGTGTAGTGCACATGTTAACCAGGGCTATGTTGTAAGGGGTTATTAACAAGGAGGTATGCATGCTCTAAAAAAATTGCATTACAAATGACCTAATTTCCAGAGGATGCATAAAGCCCCAAGTAGATTATTCCTTTTAAACCATGGCTGTAATTGAATGTGTTCCCACTATAACATTAAATAACGACTGAATAATTCATTAATTTGCCAGTAAAAATGTGACAACATCCACTGAAGTATCTGCACAGTTTACTAGCCATCTACAGTTGCCATGATTACCAAACAAACAGACTTGTTAATTTAATTAACTAAACCATCATTCCAGCATAATTCTCTAAAACATCTAATTCAACAATCTACACAATTTTCTTTGTGACGTTTGCATCCAAAAGCAGATGAAAGAAATGTACTTCATGGCATTGAACTGTAAGATATACAGTGGGGAGAACAACTCTCCCAAAACTGCTTTTCTATTTTTTTGGTGCTGCATTCCCGTCATATACGGTATGTCCCGAATCCTTGGCACACTTCATTCACAATGGGTTTTTTGTACTTTGACTCCACGAATGGTATGAATCCCGAATGAGAACATGTTGGTTAAATTGTTTGACTATTGCACCGAGATGACATTTTGGCACATATTTGCCAGGTCAGGAGGTGATACAGTTGTTTGTTTTACAGTTTTTGTAAAAGTGGCCATCACTATGTGGGGACCGGAGACAGGTTTTTGTCCTGTTACTGGCTAAAGGTCATGAAGCATTTAATACCAACACAGTGCCAGTAGAAATAAATGATGACTTAATACTGTCGACCCAGCACCATGTTTTAGGTAATGGGTTGTTTTCTGCATATAGTTTATCTTTTCAACACCAAGAAAAGATACCAAGCACCAACACACACTGCTGTGTGTGGCCAAAAGCTCTATTTTCTTTATTTTAAAGAAACTAGAAACAACTAAAGTTAAGCATTTTGTGTTTAGAAAACAGCATTGGCAGTTGGATTGGAACTTCAAATCTATATCCTCTTTGGTGTAGAGGTTTGTAAAATATATTTTAGCTCAATCTTATTTGGTGTAGTTTGACATATTTTGGCTCGGTTTTCTTTAGTGGGTATGGGAGTGTAGTTTTGCATTTTTGTACTTGTGTGTTGTGTGGTTTGTATGGTCTGGGATGTCTAGTGATTTTTGACATGATAGTCTAACCAGTTGAAACATCTTTCATTTCCATGTTTCAGACTAGTAATGAAATCATAAAGACATTCAGGCCTGTTTTGCCTGTGTGTGAATGTATGTGTCTTCTAACCTCCAATTTGCTGTACTGTTTAAGCCTCTTGGTTTAGAATGGTGGTAACGACAGCACTGTGTTGAAAAACCCACTGGTTAAACAGAGCAGCAAGTCCCCTGGGTATATCAAGTCCACTTCAGAAGTAATAACATACAACGACAATGACACTTAGCATCCCTGAGACTGAATAGGGCTTGTACTAGGCCGACAAGAAAACATCCCTGGGTGTTTTGTGCTGACATAAACAAAGCATACAGATGTGAGACTGACCTTGTTGACTGAGAGTATGGTTTACTCAAGTGTACACAATTTCCTGGGAAAAGCTGTGATAAAATGTAATTCTCTAAATAAATTCCTTGGGATAACTGCCAAACCGAACTCCTTGGTTGTTATTCAAGTTTTACTTTGGCTTGCTGTCTTTCAGTGGAGATGTATTCCAAACTTTTAGCTTCCCTTTATAACACGCTAAAAACATGCTGGGTTCAGAATATGGCATTATCATCTACAAGTTCTGTTCTGAGCCATACATTATAACGACTTATTTCACTAATTCAACTAACTTAATGTCTAGAATATTTTCAATTTAAATTATATGGCTCTGTTAGTGTTGTGGAGAACCATGCCATCCCATCAACATGCCAGTTAGCTTCTGGACTCTCCTCACCAGTCAACTCACCACACTTGACCACCCCCACCTTTTGATTAAAGCACGTCAGCCTCTTCCTGCGCAACCAGCCCTGGTACACCACATGCCCTGACGGTTCAAACAGCCACCCAGAGCCTGGCCCACACAGGGCAGTGGTTCTACTCTCATCCATCTGTCTCTTTCTGATGAATAGGTTTACATCTCTTGTAATTCTGGGGGTGTCTGTTCCCAAGGACCATGCTTTCTCAACTGCTTTACAACTGCAGTTAATGCCACTCCTAAAAATTCTTTCTCACCTGGTAATTCAACTTCCATGGCTGTGGTTTCACTCCCACTCTGTGTCTTACATGGAATCTTGTTTGGTCTTGTGAATGGATCAGATTACTTAAAAAGAATGGTTTGTGTTAGGGCAACAGCATTATAGCTGTCACTCGCATTAGACCATCCGGAACAAAACAAGCTGTGGACCCTTATTTACACACTGTTTCAGTGTAAGAGTACTGACATTAGGACTCTATGGTGAACTGCTACTGGAATGCTTAAAGAATGCAGGGTGTGGGATTTAACCTAAAAATTTCAAATAAGCTTTATGTGTGAATATTTTTACCGTATTTTATTTAAGAATATTTTTTACAAGTGTTTTTTCATTAATTTCAGCTTGCTCTGACCTCGCATTTAGTATTCAGATCGAAGTGGTTTACAATTATCTATTCATGACAACCAGAGCTACTGTATTTAGATCCCAAAATGAGTTGTCGTATACAGTTGTGTTTCTCACTTTCATTGAATTCATGTCAATAAGAAATAATACCAGCTTACTGCTTCTTCCCTAATAAATAAATCTTGCATCATTTGGAGCTGTACTTTGCATCACCGTTCTGTTGTAGGAGCAAATTTGCTCCAACCAAGCTGTCCACAGGATATGACATTGCGTTGCAAAATGGAGTGATAGCCTTCCTTCTTCAAGATCTCTTACACTGTACAGATCTCCCACTTTGTCACTACCAAAGCACCCCCAGACCATCACATTGCCTCCACCATGGTCAAGCACCCCTCCAGTATCTTTCATTTGGACTGCCTCTTATGTTCTTCTTGGTGATCCGAACACCTCAAACTCATCCAACACTTTTTTCCAAACTTCCTCTAGCCTTCATTTCTCAGAACAACAATAGACTGTTGAGTTTAAGAAGAAAGTTATTTGATTCTGGCCATTTTGATCCTGATATCAAACCCACAACTGCTGATGCTCCAGATACTCAACTAGTCTAAAGAAGGCCAGTTTTATTGCTTCTGTAATCAGCACAACCGTTTTAGCTGCGCTAACATAATTGCAAAAGGGTTTTCTAATGATCAATTTCCCTTAAAAAATTATAAACTTAGCAAACACAACATGCTATTAGAACACAGGAGTGATGGTTGCTTATAATGTACTTCTGTACGCCTATGTAGATATTCCATAAAAACTCTGCCGTTTCCTGCTACAATAGTCATTTACAAAATTGACAATGTTTACACTGTATTTCTGGTCAGTTAGATGTTAATGGGAATTTATTTTGCTGTTCTTACAAAAACAAGGACATTTCTAGTGTATTTGAATACTTTTTCTCTAGAGACTTTTTTTGTAGAAGACCCAGCCCTTGACCCTTAAAGATCTGCTTTGTTTTACAAATGTCTCTACAACTAAGCTTCTGTTGATCATGTGTAGTTGGTAATGGTGGTTCTCTACAGATCCAGAAAAACTGAGCAGCTCAAACACAAAAAGGCTCTCCTTGGGAATGTTAGGGTTAAGTTGCCATGTGTTAATCAAGCGCCATCTCCCCAAAGGCGACCTTCCCATGTGAATGTTTTTTTTATTGTTTCCAAGTTCAGAAATTTAGCAGCATGCTATAAACCAAACAGATGAAGAGAATTAGCAACACATGTTCAATTTGCAGTTGAAGAGAAAACTTTGGTGTTGCTTCTCTGTCTGACCACTCTGTCTGAAGACAAAACAAAAAGTTGCTTCTCTGTCTGACCACATTAAAATTTCTCTGGCTTGCTGCCAGAGGGGTCATTCTTTACAGTTGGAGACAAGATGACTATGGGCTAGGGGAGACTGGGGATTAATGGAACACTTTCAGACTTATTTTTAGTCATATTAATATGATGTTATGCAGATAACATGCATGACTTAGCCTCCACTACAGACCGTATCCATGTTTCGAGGACATGCCTGTAGTTTGCAATTCAACTGTGTGTGTCAGAAATGAAATGCTACACTTAACTTTGTACGATCGAGGGATTAAAAGAAACAGGCTAAGGGGCTAAATGTAACATTGTCTTCAACTAAGAAAAAAAAAAGGTAATTACTGGAATCCATTATTAATTATTACATTTTTTAAATGTTCTCTATTAGGGATGTCATATTCACCAGAGGCCAAGTAAATATGTTTATTAGGTGTTATTTTGATATGTTGTGACAGGCTTTACAGCTACATTATACCGGATGACTAAGTCTAGTATTGTGAGAAAATTCAACCATGTTCATTGTAATGAGATTAAAGGAGATCTACTCACTGATAGAAACAATAATTGTTCGCTGATGTATGATAGTGATTGTATTTACATTTTTGTTTCTCTCCAAAGTGTGCTTATGGTCTTGCAGCAACTCTCAGCATGCCCCTGGAGAGTCAAAGTCATTCTGCATCTTATCACACTGCTAGGTCACTGCTAGGCGAATCAATTTCTTATACTATATTTATTTCCTTTTTGAAAACAACAAAAATGACTATTGCACTCAATGGCGTGGCGTGGCGTGGTGATGCCGGCCGCCCTCACCCCCCCAAGACGAAGAATTGAGATGTGGTATATACACATGTGAAGCGGATCCTGGTGAAGAATACCCTCACAACCAACGTCTGACTAAGATAGCCACATAGAACAACAGAACACAAAACAAAAATGCAGACACATAATAACCGTAGAGGCCAAGCACATGCCCCCCGTCCACCGCGGGCCTTGGTGCAGCCTCACCCCCTGCACCACTGATAGTCACGCCAGTGATTTCACTTTTACTAAATGAGCTCTCTGCCTTGCCTGCCTCACAAAGACATGTTAACCACAGAATGTGGACTCCTGGCTGCAATGACTTATACTGTGATGCAGCGAATTTAACCATGTGCCATTTGGAAATGTTGTATTTAAAAAATCTCAGTTATTACCCTGTGTTACATTAACCCCTGTGTCACATTAATCCCTGTGTTACATAACCCCTGGTCTACCCACCATTAAATACTGTCATCTATGCATGTCTGGGGTTTATTAGACAATGGCATTCCCATGAATTGCTGCAAGCTATTTCTTTCATTGAAACAGTCCCTGCAGGACACGCTTTTAAAGCTAATGCAACCTGACAACACAGAGGATGTTTGTGCAATGAGTGGGGAAATAACATTGCACTTTGCCAAAACCACAGGATCTCATCCCTGTGAAATGTTTGTCAGTAGGCCTATACTACAAACATGTTTCCAATAAAGTGTGGGATGCTGTGTTAAATGCAAATAAAAACAGAATGCAATGATGTGCAAATCATTCATCCCTGTATTTAATTGAAAATAGTACAAAACAACATATCAAATGTTGAAACTGAGAAAGTTAGAAAGAAAATACATGCCCATTTTGAATTTAATGCCAGCTACACATTACAAAAAGGTTCAAAGTAAAAAAAAAAGACAGGGGCATGTTAACCACTGTGTTGCATCATCTCTTCTTTAAACAATACTCTGAAAGCATTTTGGAACTGAGGAGACCACTTTCTGTAGTTTTGAAAGTGAAATGTACTCCAATTCTTGCTTGATATAGGATTTCAGCTGCTCAACAGCATGGGTTGTCCTTTGTCGTATTTTTCGTTTCAAAATGCACCAAATGTTTTCAATGGGTGACAGGTCTGGACTGCAGGCAGGCCAGGACTCTTTTACTACATAGCCATGCTGTTGAAATATGCATAGAATGTGGTTTGGTATTGTCTTGCTCAAATAAGCAAGGTCTTCCCTAAAAAATATGTAATCTGGATGGCAGCATATGCTGCTCCAAAACCTGTATTGTTCAGAATTAATGATGCCAGCAAAGATATGATGAAGTCTCCCATGCCATGTGCATTAATGCACCCCCATACCATCACGGATGCTGTCTTTTGAACTGTGGGCTGAAAAGAAGCCAGATGGTCCCTCTCCTTTTGAGTCCAGAGGATGTGGCATCCATGATTCCAAAAAATAAATTACAATTTGGATTTGTCAGATCACAGGACAGTTTTGCATTTCACCTCAGTCCATTTTAAATGAGCTTGGGCCTAGAGAAGGCGGCGGTGGTTCTGGATCATATGGTTTCTTCTTTGCATGGTAAAGTTTTAACTTGCATTTGTGGATGCTGTGATATATTGTGTTCACAGGCAATGGTTTTCAGAATTGTTCCTGAGCCCATGCAATGATTTCCACTACAGAATCATAGTGGGCATATATTTTCCAAGAAACACATTTTTTTCTCCGTTTTAACATTTGATGACGACTTTGAACTATTTTCTATTGAATATAGGGTTTCAATGATTTGCACATCATTGCATTGTTTTTAGTTACATTTTACACAGCGTTCCACATTTTTTGGAATGGGGTTGTACACATTAGATTACAATATCTAATCTACTTCATATTAATTTTGTTAGAAAGCCTATGTCATATTATTAAATGTGAAATCATACATCACTGAATAGTTTTTCTCATGTGACTTGTCTCAAGGGCAAATAAACTCCCAATGCGTCACAGTTAAGATTTACAGATTTGTCTCATCTTTGTCTCAAGAGTTTAAACCTTTTTTTCCAACTTAGGTCTCAGCCTCTAGCTGCCGTTGTTTTTTTTTGTTCTAGCACAAAAATAGCCCTCATGTGCACAGTACTCTTTTGTCCACTTAAATACTACAACAAATTATTTAATACATGTGTATGTCCACTTAAATACTACCCCATATTATTAAATACATGTGTATGTCCACTTAAATACTACATCACATTATTTAATACATGTGTATGAACCTATGGATTTAGATTACAATGGCAATACTGACTGTAAGGGGCACATTTTAGATCATAAAAGTCAAAATGTTGTTTACAAAGATCAACAAACTATTTTGCATATTTTTGATCGGTTATGGTCTATATATTTGTTGATAGTGTTTAATGCCAGATCATTTTAGGAAGGACTTTTATTGGGATTATACATTGGGATTATACAATGTTCTATGGTACTGACGACACATTGTGAAAACTGTTTAATGATTTGATGTGTTTACTGTTATGTGGGATGGAGTACGTCACTGCTTGTCTCATGGTTAATAACTCTGTTGCCGGTTTGGGATTATTTCCAGGCAGAATCCTAGATCCAATGATTCATGTACGGTATTGTTTAACCTACCAAGCATGTAGACAACTGCATTCGACCTGGTGCTCAGATGACAATGCCAAAGGCTAAAATTCACAGGCCTCATCTGCTCACAATCTGGAGACAAGGGTAGCAAACACTCACAATGCCCAATGTAAACAATTGTAGACAACAGCATGCAGTACACAATCTGCAAATATCTAGGGATCCCAGTGAAGAGGATCCTGTATTTATGTATCTAGGGGGCCCAGCATGTAGGGTCCTGTCAGTATTTATCTAGGGATCCCAGCATGCAGGGTCCTGTCAGTATTTATCTAGGGAGCCCAGCATGCAGGATCCTGTCAGTATTTATCTAGGGGGCCCAGCATGCAGGGCCCAGTCAGTATTTATCTAGGTGGCCCAGCATGCAGGGTCCTGTCAGCATTTATCTAGGGGGCCCAGCATGCAGGGTCCTGTCTTTATTTATCTAGTGGGCACAGCATGCAGGGTCCTGTCTTTATTTATCTAGTGGGCCTAGTATGTGGTCAGCACCTGCCCCTAGCTACCAACAACAGGTTAAAGGGAAAGAATATGGTGGTGCCCATTCTGCTATTTGCTGTGCAGACAGCCAGGTCCTCTTGTGGAGCAGCTAGCAGCACGGTATGTTGAGAGAGAGAGAGAGAGAGATGTGTATGTGTATATATGTATATATGTATGTTTGTGTATATGTATGTATATGTATATATATATATATATATATATATAATTATTATTTTTCTCCCTACTGACACTAACACAACCACACCCACATACCCCCCCCCCAACACACACACAAAAAAAAGTATTCTAAAAAGGCTATAACTTACCGTCTGATCTCAACTCAGTTGAATTGTTTACCTGTCATTGTACATAGATCTAATATAATCATCTGTAATTATAGTAAATGAATGAAATTAAATCCCTCTTGATTAGCTCATGGAATATTCAAGGTTTGTACTCTTCCATCTTTGGAGCAAAGAGTAGAAACCCAGAGTTTCTCTCATGCATAGATGGTCATGACATTGTCATACTGTTAGAAACATGGTGTTGGCAGGACACAGACACTCACTGTCCCCCAGGTTACGCAGAAATCCTACTGCCATCCCTCAAGCAGAAAATTACCAAACGTGGCAGAGACTCAGGTGGGGTTATTGTACGGTACAAAAAGGAGTTATCAAACCAATTAAAACAAATCAAAAAAGCACAAACACACACCTGGCTCAAATTAAACAAAATCACCATCAAATGTGACAGCGATTTATATATATGCGCAGCCTACACCCCTCCTCAAGAGTCACCATATTTTAATGAAAACTTTTTTGACAATCTCCAAGTAGAGATCAACCACTACCAGGCCCAGGGTAGTATCTTGCTGATCGGAGACTTGAATGCCAGAACAGGATGTGAGCCTGATATAGTTGAGGCTACTAGTAACAGTCACATCTTCAGACAGCCTTCACTGTACCTCACCCACATGATTCCCCAGAGAAACAACCCTGACCGTATAGTAAACAAAACGGGCATCTCTGTCGCTCCTTAGGCCTGTACATGCTCAATGGTAGGACCAGAGGGGACTCTTTAGGGAGGTTCACGTACTGTTCAACCCTTGGGACAAGTGTAGTCGACTACGCTATCACTGACATGGACTCCTCCTCCATCAGCTCATTCACTGTCAGACCACAGACACCACTCACAGACCACTGTCAGATAAATGTCTATCTGAAAACATTTGGACAACCAACAAAAAAAGAATCCGAGGCCTGCAAGATGTTCAAACTACAAACTTCATACAGATGGGCTCCTGACAGTGACAACACCTTTAAAAATATCATCACTTCTCCTGAAATTACCAACATAATTAATGATTTCCTCTCAGCCAAATTTCAAACAAATCAATCTGGAATAAATGAGGCTGTAAAACAAATTCTTAGCATTTTTCACACAGCTGCAAATAAAGCAGGTCTTACTAAAAATAGTTCTAAGATAAAACAAAAGCCCAATAAGGAAGAGTAGTTTGATGAAGACTGTAAAAATCTCAGGAAGAAATTAAGAAATCTGTCTAATCAAATACACCATCAACCTCAAAACACAGACCTGCATCAAAATTATGCAGAGACCCTGAGAGAATACAAACGCACCCTAGAGCAAAAAAAAGGAAAACATTACAATCAAAAACTACAAGAAATTGAAGACTCCATTGACCAAAATCAATTCTGGAAAAGATGGAACAACTTAAGCAAAAACAAAAATAAACTTTAGGAATTCAAAATGGTTATGTTTGGAAATACCACTTAACAGTCTAACCTCTAACCAGAAACAAATACAAGATAAATTAGGAATACTACAGCTATCAAGAACAATCAGGACCCACTTGATTACCAAATTACAATAAAAGAATTAGAAGACAGCATTAAAAAACTAAAACCAGGGATGTCATGCGGTCCTGACAGTATCAGGACAGAGATGCTTAATAACAGCACTCCTGAGCTGCAGCAGGTCCTGCTTAAGTTGTTCAACCTGGTCCTTACAGCCAGCTGCTTCCCTGAGATCTGGAGCCGGGGGCTTATTTCTCCAATACATAAGAGTGGAGACAAATCATACCCTAATAACTACAGAGGCATCTGTGTGAGCAGTAACATGGGGAAGGTTTTCTGCAGCATCATCAATGCCCGAATGCTGGCCTTCCTTACAGAACCCTAGTAGATCAACACATATACCAAAACAAACAAAAAATGATTTTTACATGCTTCATTGATTTTAAGAAAGCTTTTGATTCAATCTGGCAAGAGGGGTTATACTATAAAATTCTCCAAAGTGGTATAGGGGGTAAAGTTTACGACGTAATCAAATCAATCTATGTCAAAAATAAGTGCTTATCTCCAACGCTCTTTAATATCTACATTAATGAGCTAGCGATATTGTTGGAACAATCTGCAGCCCCTGGCCTCACCCTAAACAACAAAGAAGTTAAATTCCTGCTCTATGCAGATGATCTAGTGTTGCTGTCACCCACAGAGCAGGGTCTACAGCAACATCTGGATCTGCTGGAGCAATACTGTCAGAACTGGGCCCTGACAGTAAACTTTAAAAAATCTAAAATAATGATCTCAAGAAAGCAGACATATTTTTACTCTAGGAAACACCACACTGGACCACACCCTATCCTACGATTACCTGGGGGTCAAAATCAGTGCCTCTGGAAGATTTGGTCTGGCAGTGAATGCGCTAAAGGAGAAGGCCTGTAGAGCCTTTTTTGCAATTAGAAGAAAATTTCACAAAATAGACATACCAATTACAAATATTTTATAGCATAATCGCACCAATAGCGCTATATGGAAGTGAAGTGTGGGGTCCACTCAGTCAGCATGACTACACTAGATGGGACAAGCATCCAATAGAGGTCCTACATGCTGAATTCTGCAGAACTATTTTGAATATACAAAGAAGAACACCCACCAATGCATGCAGGGCAGAATTAGGCCGCTATCCTTTAATAATAAACATTAAAAAAAGAACACTAAAATTTTGGATACATCTTAAATCAAGTCCCCAAGACACACTGCAATTTGAAGCACTGCAAACCCAAGAACTGAACCCCAAAAAGAGTCCTTTCAGTCAGCTGGTCATGAGACTTACTAACCAACTAACACCTAACATCGTTCCATCTCAGATCAGCACTGCTTCACAATCACAAATCAGAGTGAACCAAATTGTTTAACAAACCAAAAAGGCCTATCTGGAACATTGGAACAATCACAAAACACACAAAACAGCTGCTATCGGGCCCTAAACAGAGACTATGAATTGGCTGAATATCTTTTTACTGTCAAAGATATAAAGCAGAGACAGATCCTGACCAAGTACAGGCTCAGCGACCACAGCCTAGCCATTGAAAAAGGTAGGCACAAAAAAACCTGGTTACCAAAAGAATCCAGAACATGTGGTCACTGTACGACAGGTGAGGTAGAGAGAGAGATGCACTTTCTACTACACTGCCAACACGACACAAAAACCAGACAGCATTTCTTTAATACATTTGAAACACTAGTGCCATCATTCACCATGCTGTCCAATGAGGAAAAGATGCAGGTGCTCTTGGGGGAGGGACACACAGCCCCCCTAGCTGGTCGCTTCCTCAGAGAGTGCCACAAAATAAGGGATAACCTGTGACCTGCTGTGAACTGTTAAATTGTATTCATTATTTATGTATTCTCACTTCATTGTTACTGTTCACCTCAACGTTTTAGCTGTTGCTAGGTCTTTCGGATGATGACGGGCATCTCTGCTCTTAGTGTTTATATGACTGTTATTTGTTTATTTGTACCTATTGTTCACTCTGAGCATTTTGTTATTGCTGAATATTTCTGACAATGCTGGTTATTGTTGTTCTTGATGTGACCTTTAATGGGGCTGCTACCGTGTAGACTCCTTCGTACTGTACTTTGGCAATATGGTTGTAATAACTGTCATGCTAATAAAGTTGAATTTAATTTAATTGAATTGAGAGAGAGAGAGAGAGAGAGGGGGGGGGGTATGGAGAGCTTGCGTAACAATAACCCTAGGAGTGTGAGTGCCTGTTACCTCTGGATGAAGGACCAAGACCAAGACCAAGGAGAACGAAGTAAGGACGGTTAACTGGTTGACGGACTCCCCTTTATGTTCCTCCATACTGTGTATACCCGACTCTAATAAATACCCCACCTGCATTCTAACCGTGCTTTCTGTGTTGTTGTTGATCTTGGTGATATGAATACCACCAAGATCCCTGAGTCCACTACACTTTGTATATCATATATTCTACTGACATTACGCTGCTAGCTACAAGAGGCTGCTATAGTAGGGGTCTGTGAACATGTGTGACAACAGGGTGAAGCAGCTGGGGCAAGCAGAAGACGTTAGGTTACATTGTATTGGGTATTTAAATCATGTATTGTATGGGTTGGAGTTTCTTATTTTGTTTTGTTTGTTGCAGATAGGGGCCTATGTCACTGTTTTACTGTACTTTTGGGGTAAGTCGACGAAAAGGAGTGAACAGGGTCAAGCTGAGAAAGCATTTTTATAGTATTTGTACTTTATCTTGTTGTGTAGACTGCAATAAAAAATTTTTTTATAAAAGACATATTGGTCTGTGCCTCTATAAATGAGGAAGAACTTGAGTACATTTTCTATGTTACACTAGCATGCAGCGTCTGATCTAGGGGCCTGTCACGTCCTGGCTGTGCCCCTAGCCATCTCTGCGCTGGGCTCGGGGCATAGCCAGGACAGGACAGGAGGTGGCTCATCTAGCCACCTCCAATCCTTTTGGTCTCCCCAATTGGAGGCAGGTGTTGGTCATTGCCTCCAATTGGGGACCCTATTTAAGCCCTTTGATTTTGCCATGCTGGCGTGGTTCATTTTGGTTTTGACTGTTTTCAGTTAAGCACATGTCACTGGTTGCGGCGTTTTGTTTTGTTGGAGTTTTGTTTCATTATACATGGATTATCCCTGTGATCTTGACTCTGCGCCTGTGTCCTTCCACACGTGACAGGGCCCAAGCGCATGCAAACTGCCTACACTCACAGAGCTTTCACTGGAGTAGATTTTCCATTACATTTACATACCACAGAATAGTAAAATTTTCGGGCATTCAAACATCATTAAAGCCATCAATTGAACCATCGTTAAAACAAAGTTGGCCAAAGTCTTTGGGCACTGTTAAGGAACACTCACCTCAGCCATTTCCTGTTCACTTGACTACTGCCGGTCAGATAGTAACTGTACTGGATCAGAGGGTGCTATGTTTATATATTTTTTATTTTTTTGAGTTGACACACTCTCCATATTAATTTCTGTCATTTTTTGCAATATTTTCATTTCCATCAGGAATAAGTGGAAGACACATAGAGACACCTAGAGGTTGGCCCACATGGAGCCGTGAGTATTACCACTGGACCATGGCTCTGGACAGGATGTTTCTACCCACAGGATAACAGACTGATGAGCACCGGGCTAAACTGAGCTTAAACTCACACACCGACTCACCCAAACAAACGGACATTCATACTAACACACCGTAAATATTTATGTATATACAATTACTGCTTATACTATCTTGCTCCTATTTTTGTTGTATTTCACTATAACTATTTGATTATTTTTTCGAGCGGTGGTAAGTTCCTGCGACTAGTGAATGAATGGCTTCTGTGATTACGTCTGGATTAGAACTTCTACTGAAATGACTCTTATACAGAGTATGAGACATCCTGCTCATCCCCCTATAAATATTCTGATACCCCTTTAAAAGCCTACTGTCATTTACGTGTAGTAAATAAAATGTTTTGGAAATCCAGCTGTGTCATGTCTTCGAGGTTACATTTTATTCTGTTCCCAGACTAGTGGGTGACCGGGGTGAGATAGTGCGTAATAAAAAGCCAAGCCTATGCGGTCTTGCGTAAGGGCGAGTCCTTCCAGTACTACTAATTTATATGTTTAAAAAGAATGAATCCAACAGGTGGCATTCCTGGTGCTTCAAAGAAGATGCGATGGACCATAATCACAGTGAAAAAAAGACCGAAAGCTTAGACCATTTTTTTTTTCTTTCACAACACTTCCTTGTGTTTCCCGGCCCAAGTGGTTATGGGGGGGGTTTGTCTTAAAGCTTTTGTTTCTCCCGTAGGAAATATTATTTGCCTACATTGCCAAGAAAACTAAACTAAACTGAAAATGAGCCTGCTCCCCCAGCTCTTCTCCCTTCTCTACAAGTTTATACTACAAAAAAGGAGCTTGCTCATATGATCCCGTGGGAATTATTATAGACTACAAAAGACCTGTGACTAATCAGTGGGAATGTAACCCATGACAAACATAACCAGACTCATTTTCAGTCAGAAGGTCTAGTACGATTTTTAGGCCTCAAAATACTGCAAAATAGATAGAAGGGATACAGCTCATGTCAAACTGGTGTTTTCATGTCAAAATGGAACTACTCTTGGTTGAGTTTGAAGCATGTCTAGCTACAGTGCCCTCCAGTATTATTGCCACATTTGGCAAACATGTTTATCCTCTTGAGCTCTTGAAATCAAAACCTGACTGCCTCTGCCAGAAGGCTTAAACTAGGCCATGGTTGGATCTTCCAGCAGGACAAGGACCCAAAGCACACCTCAAAATAATTATAAAAATGTTTCACTGACCACAGAATCAAGGTTTTGCATTGGCCATCCAAGTCCCCAGACCTACACTCCATAGAAAACCTGTGAGATGAGCTGAACAGGAAACTACAGGCCTATTAAGATGCTTAGCTAGGATTTTCAGCTTGGCATATCCATTTATTGAAGACGGATGGAGAATAATCAGAAAATGGGAGAAAGGAGTCTGTACACACGAGCAAGTGATGTGAGATATACAGGCCTAGATGTACTCTACACAATATACAAAACAAAGGATGTGGAAGAGAATGAATGGAATTACATAGAAAACAAGTATTGGGCTTGTTTTCAAAATGAGCGTTGTCATATGCAGTGCAATCCACAGGGGTGGGTGCTTTTTGGCATGCATGTATTGTATGTAAACTGGAAGAACGATTACTACTCCATTAGTATAGGCATTTAGCTTGTCTACCTACAAACAGGTGCGATTCATTATGTTTTCACCTGACTGTGATTAGTTTACTAGATTTCCCTAACGTTAGCTAAAACATTTCAATAACGTTTACTACCTGCACGCAATGTAAACCAAATAAACGCACCCTGTTCAGCAGCACCAGCACTCCTCTTCCCTGCTTCCGATATCCTACGTTGAAATAGGAGAACTGAATAACCCACATTTCTGTATATTTCCCCTATCTTGAAATAACAGAAATGTGCTGAACTGGTTCTCTGTCACCTGCAGCCCTGTTGGCATTCTCGTGCTCTCTCTCTCCCTCTCTTTCTTTACTCTGAACGCACCAGAGTGAACATGAAATAAATACTATCAGTAAACAAGTGGTGTTTCATGACATCATGACAAGGCTGCCCACAAATCTGATAAATGTCACTGCTCCCCTTCCTCTTGCTCATTTATAACACTCACTTTGACACACTAATAATGGTATTTGTCATAATCAAATACAGCTATACAATCAATGAGAACGACTACTGTCTGCATAAATGACACATGAAGCGCAACATAAATGATTGACACTAATCAGACTTGACGTGGGCTTTCTGACATACAGTGGGGAGAACAAGTATTTGATACACTGCCGATTTTGCAGGTTTTCCCTCTTACAAAGCATGTAGAAGTCTAATTTTTATCATAGTTACTCTTCAACTGTGAGTGACGGAATTTAAAACAAAACTCCAGAAAATCACATTGTATGATTTTTAAGGAATTAATTTGCATTTTATTCCATGACATAAGTACTTGATACATCCGAAAAGCAGAACTTAATATGGGATAACCATTGAAGGAATCGCACACAGATCGAGGAACGCGTCGATTGCTTGCAATTTGTTGTGACACAACACTAAAATATGTATTTTTGCGCATCGGATAGCATAACTCATCGGAACTGGGCTTTCATTATCTTTGATTCTAACAATTGTCCCCAGTCATTTTTATACCAGTGTGATGTCTGGGTAAATACTGGCTCCATGCGGTAGAGTTAAGAAATTGCTTGAGACCGAGGAACAAAACATATCCTCTGACGTGATTCGGTTCCCATAATTCATAGAGACGACAACATGGCTGACACCAGAGAAAAGGGTCTTCAAGATTACAGAAAACGATTACTTGAACATAAAGAGATTGACGGTCGTTTAAAAGAGTGTGAGTACAATATTACATTGTCTTTGTCAATATTTCGTAATAGTGATCATGAAAGGGGTTCTCAAACTACAATGAACAACATAATCCCCTTGGAAAGCGGTTGTGGCTAACTCGCTTTGTCATGCAGTACTCTCGGCCATAGAAATGAATGGTCTTTTTACAAACAGCTAACGACATGATACTGCAAAAAAAAACAGCTAGCTACCAAAACGTACGGAGGTTGAACTGGTATTGGCATTACAGACATTGCAAAACCATGTTAGTTATTTTCTAAGACTGAACAGACAACGATTCGTAAAGTTGCTAGCTAGAGCTTCGGTTGCGAATTATTAATTGTATACAGTACTACCTTAGAAATCGTGTGTTTACTGTACTTTTCGCGCAACGTCGTTACAGAAACTATTTTTCTTTCATAGAAGGCATGTTTATAATTTCTAATGACTATTTGCCAGCCGATGTGCAGTTAATCTATACCTTGTTAAAATATATTTTTTTCACAAGGTAGTCCCACTCCATGACTTAAAGTAAATCAGTTTCCTTCCCCGACCATGCCTCGGTGGCAGAACTAAGCTCGTTCCATAGTAATTTTGAGTGGGACTACCTGGGGAAAACAGATTTTAACAAGACGTGATAGCGAAACATACATTCAATGCAATGTCTGGTAAGTGGAGTCCATAGAGTTTAATACACATGCATATGGTGAAGAGAAACCTTTTGGCTGAGCCTCAGCTACCTTTGAGTATGTTTCTACTCCAACTCCACCTGTGTCATGATGTTCAACTAAAGATGTCAACAACTGCATGAATAAACATTGGTGAGGAGACAATATATTAGTTGCGACCAAAGCTAGCTAAAATGGCAAAGACCTGTTAGTCAACCGAACACTGTACCCACACTACTAGCTAGAGTTTCTAGGTAGTTAGATGGATACAATATGACTTCATGGCATTGTCTTGTCCTACTTGCAGTGCGGGAACAGCTCAAGGAACAGACAAAACAATATGAAAAATCTGAAAATGATCTGAAGGCCTTACAAAGTGTTGGTCAGGTAAGATAAGCTACACAGTTGCATAACATTTCTCGATGGGCATATTGTTAGTGTAATGAACATACATTATTTTAACAGCATCTTTTCTTTTTTTTAGATCGTCGGTGAAGTGCTCAAACAGCTGACAGAGGAGAAATGTATGTTACAACAATTGTTATCGGCCTCCTATGATAATTTATTCAATGTTTAAATGTCTTCATGAAGAATGTAACAGCACTTTAATGAAACAAAAAAATAATAATTGAGATGTAAGTCATTAGAGGAACTGGAGGGATCAGAGGACAATGGGGCCAAACCAGTATAGATGACCTCTGCAGCAGTTCTAGTAAATAATTCCTGAGAATCCTTGGTCCTCCCTATGAGCCTCATCAATGCACATACCTGCCCTGTCGCTGCCAGCTGTTACCCGACATTAACCTTCTGGGCGTGTGGCTGGAATTCAAATGAAAACATTTAGCTGTCTGCAATTCGCTTATGTTAGCTAGCTAGCCAAAGAAGCAGGTGACTTAACAGCGTTGGTCAGTGAGCAATATTGTCACGCTCTTTCTTGACCTTTCTCCACAGTCATCGTGAAGGCAACCAATGGACCTCGCTACGTTGTCGGCTGTCGCAGACAAGTGAGTCTGGATCCGCCTCGCTGCCCCTGTGTCGTTAGGGTTTTGTCCATTCCTCTGGGCGTCTGTATCATGTTGTTTTGTTATTGGACTCATTCTGTTTGTCTTTTTACCCAGCTGGACAAATCACAGCTCAAACCAGGCACCAGGGTGGCCCTGGACATGACCACCCTGACCATTATGAGGTAAAGAGTATACACACACAGCTGTTGGGTAACTGTCACCTCCGTCCCACAGCCAGAACATACTAAATGTTGCTCCTGATGTCCAGTGACCCATGCGCTCTCGCCCAACCTGCAGGTATCTGCCTAGAGAGGTAGACCCTCTGGTTTACAACATGTCTCATGAAGACCCCGGTAGCATCTCCTATTCTGAGATCGGGGGCTTGGCCGAGCAGATCCGTGAGCTGAGAGAGGTACTTGCTGAATGGGTTTTTATGGAGACTGGTGTTCTGTGTGCAGGCATGCAAACTCCTCACTTGTCAGCAATATATATATTTTTTTAATCTGTTATCAGATTGATCAAGCACTGGGTTTTCAGTAGCGTATTCGGTTATGCAGTAATGAGAAGTTGAATCCAATAGATTGTAATGCGTAGGGGAGACTTTCAGTAGTACACATGCAGAACATGGAAAATGGGCTCAGCTTTCCTGGGGGTTGGGATGAACAGGATGCTGATGGCGACAGGTTGGAATAACACTTGGTGTAGTTGGTGGTAAAATGTCAGCATGACACGGCACAAAGTAGTCTGTTCAGTGTTTTTATCAGTTTACATCGCTGTATATGACACACCCTATGTTCCTTTTCAGGTGATTGAGCTTCCTCTGACCAACCCTGAGCTCTTCCTGAGGGTGGGAATAATCCCTCCAAAAGGCTGTCTGCTCTACGGACCTCCAGGTGAGGCCCTAGCCCCATTTCACACTAGCGTCAGACTGAATCGATACCTTTACCTTGATTTCTGATGTCATGGTTTTCTTAACCTCGATCTCAAAAACACATTGGCAAAGACCTGAGGGCCCTACGCTGGACTGCACCGTGCATACTGAGAAGAAAGTGGAGGGATCCGTGGCCTGAGAAATGTTGTCACCAAGGTCCTAGCGGTTTATTGTTGGACTTCCTCTAATCACTGTTTTTCATTAGGCACTGGAAAAACCCTTCTGGCCAGAGCTGTGGCCAGTCAGATGGACTGTAACTTCCTCAAGGTGAGTTGCAGGCTACACGTTTTCCTGCACCTGCCTTTCAGACTCTGCGGTTCTTCGAACAACATGGCTGACGCTTGGTATGTCCTCGTTGTGTTCACGCCCTCTGGGCTGCAAGGTGGTGTCCAGTTCTATTGTAGACAAGTACATTGGAGAGAGCGCCAGGCTCATCAGGGAGATGTTCAACTACGCCCGGGACCACCAGCCCTGCATCATCTTCATGGACGAGATCGACGCCATCGGTGATTATTAGCTATAGCCTGCTCCCGGATCCTGTTGTGCTGGGTCCTTAGTGACCTGCTGTGGTTGGTCAACCAGATGAGTTGGCTTTACAGCAAACACACACCTGGTTCCAGGCTAAGCATCCAGAACCCAGATGCCATATTTAATGGGATATTTGAATACGTTTATGAATATTTATTTTCTTCCACAAGGTGGCCGAAGATTCTCAGAGGGCACGTCTGCGGACAGGGAGATCCAGAGGACACTGATGGAGGTAAAATGGGCAGCAGTAACTCTTACAGGTTATGTAGCAATGCCGTTTAGCATGCGTGGCTTTCTTTGAGATTAAATCTATATGTGGAAATGCTCAGGTCTGTGGCTCTATAGATCTGTTATGCATAGTTTGCAGCCAGCTTGACAGGCTTTTCGATAAGCAACCTTCTCACTGAGTGGGTTTGTCCTGATCTTTGTGGTGGGTGCACCTGTGTTCACCCAGCTGCTGAACCAAATGGACGGCTTTGACACCCTGCACAGAGTCAAGATGATCATGGCCACTAACCGGCCTGACACCCTGGACCCTGCGCTGCTGCGCCCCGGCAGGCTGGACCGCAAGATCCGTATGTTCTCCATCTTACCCGCCACCATTACCCTGTCTTTATACTTAGTCTTGTTCTATCAGTAGAACCATTCAGGAACCTATCTGCTTTGGGACTTACCTCAAGGGCCTTATGTTTCTCCATCATAACCACATAGTAAAACAATATAGTGTCTGCGGTTTGAAAAGATGACTGACACGTGGTTGTTTTAACAGATGTTGAGCTGCCCAATGAACAGGCCCGCTTGGATATCCTAAAGATCCACTCCGGCCCCATCACCAAACATGGAGAGATAGGTGTGTGTCTGATATCAGTCACTATGGAGAGGCTGTGGTCTTGATTTAGGCACAGCTGGAAGAAATTTGGGTGTAATCAGGTTTTAGACTTCTGCTGCATGTGACAGGTGTTGCCGCTTTGTGTTTTTAGATTACGAGGCGATCGTGAAACTTTCAGACGGCTTCAACGGTGCAGATTTGAGAAATGTGTGCACGGAAGCAGGTAACTTCCCATATAGGCAGCTTTCCAGGAAACAATTAAAGCCTCCTTCTGGACTAAAAATAATAGGATGTCTGGTTTAAGCCTAGTTAAGTAAAACCTATTGGTTTAAACCAGCCAGTTTTTTATCTTGTATGTTATTCTGCCTTCCAGGAATGTTTGCAATCCGTACCGATCACGAGTATGTCACTCAGGAAGATTTCATGAAGGCCGTTCGGAAGGTGGCCGATTCGAAGAAACTTGAATCCAAGCTGGACTACAAGCCTATATAAATGCCTATATCTGTATTTCTATATGTGAAAGTGGAGAGTAGGTGAGAAAGCAAGAGAGATGTGGGTTTTCCTCTTGCAACGTTCTATTAAATGACATTAAGAGACCATCGCTGGGGGTTAAAAAAAAAGTTGTTTTCCATTTCTTTTTTGCTACGTTTTTGTATAATGCAGTTTGTTGGGAAAAGCAGATCTGGGATGTGTTATTAGAGTACCATTTATATACAGACTCAGTGTGACCTCAAAACAGTTACGGATGCTGGAAATACATACATCAATACAGTATGTTCATGTGCCCATTCCGTAGTGTGAAGTGATGACCACGGCCCAGTATTTTACGATTATATAACATTTAAAGACAAATCCTCCTACCATCGGAGCACCTGTATCTGTAAAAGCATAAAAATAATATGCCACATTAAAAACAGTGATATATCACACTAGTACAAATTGCTCTTGTTGCTGCTTTTGAAAACTGATGCCAAGTTGACACAGGCTGAAAAGGAATAAAACACCAAGTATGGAATTTTGGACTGTTTGTTTATAGCCCATAGCCACGGTATAGTGGCCAGATACACCACAAAACCTCACGGTGCCTTTCAGCTATTATGAACTGGTTACCAACCCAATTAGTACAGTTAACATTTATTTTCTAATACCTGTGGTATACGGTCAGAGAACTCGAGGCTTTCAGATGATCAGCATTCTGGGTTTAACACAACCCAGTTTATAATGACAAACATTTTAACATTTCCATATCCTACATTACTTACAAACAGCTTCAAGGAGTAGTTTCCACTTCAAACTCAACTTAAAATGTGGCTCATGTGCTAACATACCTGGAAAACAGTTGAACCTTCTCCAATAAAACATTTCATGATAAACACCTTTGATTCCCCTGAAATGGTCCAGTCGTTTCTGGTGGAGCAGCATTCTTCGTGATGTGGACTGTCTGGGCACCCTTCCAGTCGCTACTTCACACAGCTACCCCGATGAGTAACATTACGTTCATTTTATAAATAATAACAGCCGGGGCCAGCTAGGTGACACTTCATTCATCCTCTGCGTCATCGCAGTCCTCTGTAGGGAGCTGCCGGGACAGGGTAAAGGACTCCAATACGAAAGCCCTGCAGATGGGGCAGTGCTGGAAGCGGTCCACACAGCCGTCGCACACGCACGCGTGCCGACAGGGTAGGAGGACTCTGTTCACAGGCGCGTTCTGACACACCACACAGTCTTGGCCTTTTCCCTCCTCCGACCACGCTTCATCTTGCGTTCCTGGAATGTCCTCCTCTTTCTCCTTTCCCATTCCCCTTTCCTGTGGTTCTGCTGGTACCTCGTTGCTCGGGGTGAAGTCAGTCGCCCCCGACAACCCCCTGCTCTCAGCTGACATGAAGAGTGGCTGGAGGAGGAAGCGTTTGTAGGTATGGCAACAGCTAGCATTAGACTTAACAGCTGACATTTACAACGACATAACCGTTTAGGAGGCAATATATTCTAAGTAGTATATGGAACAACCAAAGATAGGAGAAAACCTAATTGCAGGCTCCCGTAATCTCACTCAGCACTTACCCACATCCTTAATCATTAGACTTCTGTTTGCATAGGATGAATGAATGAATAAACAATGCAGTTAAAATAGTCCTACCTTTAGCTCATACATGTTTCCTTGGGCAGTGAGGAGATACTGAAACAGAATCCGTGCCGACAGGCTGTATTTGTCATCTGGAACGTGAAGCACGGTGACACTGGCCATCTGAGACAAACCACACAGAATAATGACTGCCCGCTGTAGCCACCACATTAGTACACTTTATATCAGATGTGCCCAAATTTGTCCTGGACCTAAAAACACTTCCAGAGGGAATTAGGAGTTGAGGATGTTCTAAAACTAGGCTTAAGCTGTGTAAATTAAACAGACCCCATGTGACAATGTTCCAAGAACTACCATGACATTCATACTCACAATATTGTATGTGTCCCTAGCTTCAGGTTCAGACAGTGTCAGTAAAGCCACTAGGGGGTAACGTTCCCGTGGCAACAGGCCGAAATCAGCAATCCCCAGATCAGGTGCAATCTTAGTATGATACTCCTCTCTGTCATCTGCACCAGTACTAAGGCTTTGGTTAAGGGATAAAATGTATGCATGATGAAAATACACTCAACTGAAAGACATACAAACTGAAAGCCCAGCAGCGATCCTCCAGTTTAGTGTTTCAACATTAAACCTAACTTTACTTACACAAAGGTTTGGGGTCACTCAGAAATGTCCTTGTTTTTGAAAAGAAAAGCAATTTTTTTTGTCCATTAGAATAACATCAAACTGATCAGAAATAGAGTGTAGACAATGTTAATGTTGCTGATAATGTCTATTGTAGCTGGAAATGGCAGATTTTTATGGAATATCTACATAGGTGGACAGAGGCCCATTATCAGCAACCATCAGTCCTATGTTCCAAAACTCAAGTCTCAACATCAACAGTGAAGCGGCGACTCTGGGACGCTGGCCTTCTAGGCAGGGTTGCAAAGAAGAGGCCATATCTCAGACTCCGCCAAAAAAATAAAAATTAAGATAGGCAAAAAAACACAGAATACTGGTCTGAGATTGGAAAAATGTGTTATGGACAGATGAATCTAGGTTTGAGGTGTTCGGCTCACAAGGAAGAACATTTGTGTGATGCAGACCAAATGAAACGATGCTGGAGGAGTGTTTGACACCATCTGGTGGAGCATGGTTGATTTTTAAAGGGGTATGTTTTTCAAATGGTTATTTGAGAAACAATTAAAATAACTTGAAATAAATGTCCTTGAAAAACTTAAATGGATTCCTGCAGTTTCAATGTGAAGGATCCCCCAAGAACCTTTCCTTTTTAAATAGCACATGAATAAGGAATAAAATGAACAATAAAATTGATAAGCACAAGACAACTTAAAAAAGACAATTTAGAAAGCCAGGATACAAAGAAGTATGTTTTTTTTTTTATATTACATGGTCTCGGCATCCCTCAGAGTTTCAGGCAGGCTGTTCCAAAAAAACGGACCATAGGGTCAGAAAGAGTCTCACTAAAGGTTTTATGTCTAACCTTTGACATGGATAAGAAACCAGGACCAACCTAATATTATGACAATGAAATATTATGAGGTCATACATTACTGAAAAATGTATGCATTACTGTTCAATATATAAAAAGGATAGACAAAAGAAAAAAATTATCAATTCAAGGACCTAAATATAACAATACTTGTACTTATAGGCTTACAAACCAAACAACAAATCCTGATTAAACAATTATCAGATTAGAGCCTGTAAAAAGGATACTGGAAAGTTTGACAGTGGTGGTACTGGAAGTGAAGAGCTTCCTGGAATAGCTGTGGCGTGCTGAGCTTACTGGGGCTGTGTTGATGGGTCTGTAGCGCCCCCTGAAGGGCATGGACACCACATCCCCAGTAACAGCTGAGCACACAAGGCTCTAGGCAACATGGATGCAGGGATATACCCTCTGGAAGGAAGAAAACAAATAATCAGTTTTATTGAAACTGGAAGACGTTTTATCTTTTATTTTGAACAGACTTCACTGTTGGCAGGAGCGAGGTTACTAAAAAAATGCACTCACTTTCACAAAGTAGCAAAATATTTTTTGTCCCAGGTGAAACCTGTGCTTGAAAATGTAATCCTCTCCTTTAACAATGACAATATGATTCAGAGGAAGTCGGATGGCGGTTGAGGAAATGTACATGGATATAGTATGGATATAGTACTACAGTTTATTTCTCTGGTTACAAAGCAAAAAAATAAAATGTACTGTTTAGGTGACTGACCTGTGTTATGGTCTGACATATGGCCTCCACGTATTAGTTTTTTCGGGAGAACAACAACAAGGCACCAGCCTTATATCAGGAAGGTTCTGATCTGTACTAGTGAGACTGCTTTGTTTTCTCAGTAGTAATGAATAGGAATGTAATGATGTAATAATCTGTAGAATGATTAGACACCATTGATATACTTGTCTGTGACTGGTTATTATATGTCTGTATTTTTGTATGCATGATGATGCAGACCAATAGGACTCTAGCATAATAAGCCATGTGCTTTGGCCTTTTCACTCAGTTATCTGGGCTTTAATTGATTCAATTTGGTAATGTGCAACTTAAAAGGGGCAAGGTTCTCTTTTTTCTGGGACAAAGAAAATAAATTATTTAATCTAGCATTACAACATTTCTCCTTGAACAACTTATTGGAATTCCTCCAGAATGTCAACATGAAGGATTGCTTCAAAATAATAACAAATACACCTTCAACACAGTCACTGAGCTCTCTTCCTCAAGCTGTGGTAGCCAAGATTATAGGGAACGGCCTTCGCAGCATTTTTATCCATTAACCTAAGCTTTACCCAATATTAACTGCTTATTAAACATAACCACCAGCTTAATGTGTATCCCTCATTTAATCAAATGTTTAAGTTTTTGGAAAGGAGTTTTACATTTGTGTATCATTCATGGGGGCACACCTAATACATTGTAAAACCCATTGGCCTATCACCTGATACCCACAAGAAAACAACCTGTTGGGGAATGATCACAGTTTTACTGGGAGCTTCAGGGTGTGAGATTTCAGCTTTTCTTTTCACAAGATGTTCTTCTGTGTTGGAATAGCCTTCCGGACTTATGTCAGGCGAGTTGCAGAACAACTGTTCTTGAATACAGTCTCACCTTTCACAGATGCCGCCCCTGAAGACCCAATTTCTAGGGCAAAGGGATTGGTCACCTGAACCATCCTCTTCTCTGGGACAGGCAAAACTGATTCGGACTCATCAGAGCTGCGGAGAATCACCGGGACGTCAAAACCAAACCTATGGGGGATGAGGTGGAACATAGGAGAACCTTTTAATGTAGGCTATTACCCTCTGTTGTGTATACAAAAAAATAAATACTTAAATAAAACGTTATATAAAGCTCCCCATAGCTTAATATTGCAGGGAAATATTTCTTTCCAGCCTTGTTATAGACATGTTATAATACAAGGAGCAGAAAACTGTGCAGAAAGTAATTTTAACAGTTAATACAACATGATGTATTTATTCTGAGCCTATGGTACTTTGTTCAGTTTTCCGCGTGTCATGTTTATCTAACTACATTGTTTTCTTTCTGTGTCAAACATCATGTCGCAGCTTTGGTTGTCACGTGAGTTGTCAACGCCACAATCCCCTGTCAAATGATCCATCCGTCTTTTGTCATCTTTATTACAACAAAACCGTAAGAGAGATTGGCTTTAACTGATTCGAATGTAAACACGACTACACTGCTTATGCCCAGATTATGGCGAACAACTGATTTATATACCGTTCATTCAATAATATAACCATGTTTTGTCATTTGAGGAACCTACCAGCCGAGGACCATTGCGGCGGTAATAACGAAACATAACGATATGACACTTATATAAAATAAAGGAGAATATTCATATAACATAACTAGAAAGACGGCAGCCATTTTTACTTTTGGTTAAAGATAAATAATCCGATTCATCATCAAATCCGTTGCAAAAACAACATTTGTATCCTCCATTACAGGCACTTCCGTCTGTGAGCTACGGTGGCTGACAAGCCCGTGCACCATTCTAACCACATTGTAATTTATTCGCGCATTTGGGAGGAGCACGTAACCTAACAGTGTAATTTTTTATTTTTTTGTTTCAAATAGACTGGCGAATATAATAGGTAAAAGGTAGACTATTGACAGGGACAACATTTTTCTCGACATTAATAATTTCAAGAAGTCTCAATTTCGGTAGTTTTTTTCTGACAGTGTGGATGAACCGGCGTAGCTGGTGGCATTTGCGGTAAACAATAAGGTTTGGAAACCGTTTATCATGGACCTGTGACAGTAAATAATAGATTTGATTTAAACAAGAGCACAGTAACAAATAAGGTTGGATCGTGAGCTATTGGCCTATCGAGTTTTAGGCAATAAGAGTTAGGCTATAATTGTATTTGTAGTCATGAGCAGTTTTAAGGACATTAAATCGTCCCGTCAGCCGAGCTCGGATAATAATTCCGTGAGCAGCAATGACTGGGATATGGCCAATGATGTGTTTGTGTCCTGTTATGAAGAACCGATGGGGGAGACTATACACCGGGAGATGGACTCGGTCCAGTCCGGCTTGGAGCATCTTCCTCCGCTGCTGCTAGGCGATCACCGATTATCCCAGGACGGCATGATATTGGGCCTTGTGGAAGAAGCATACTCTGGCTATCACTCTCTACCCGACTCGGGGACCGGCTATTTGGACATCACAAACGACCTGAACTATACTGAAAGTGATGGGAATGTGTCTACAAAGAAGCGGAATCGCTCGAACAGTTCCAGGCACCGCGGAGAGGTGGTCACAGAGCTGGGACCCGAGGAAGTGCGTTGGTTTTACAAGGAGGACAAAAAAACCTGGAAGCCATTTGTTGGACATGACTCTTTAAAAATTGAAGTAATTTATCGCAAATTATGTAAACTAAATCCCTGCAAGGTCAAAAGCCGAAGTCCCACCATCGAACCAGCGCAAGGCAGTGGGTCAGCCACGGTGGCGGATCCCCTCCCTGAGGACGCAGCTGAGAGGACAGCTATTCAAGCGGAGCTGACCGCAGTGCACTCGGAGGGTGGAGGGAAAAGAGGATCGGAGACCGATGAAATCGACATGGATTCCACAAGTGTCAACGTTGAGGCTGTTTGTGTCAGAGGGGGTCTCTATGAAGTGGACGTTAAAGAGAAAGAATGTTACCCAGTCTACTGGAACCGTGAGTTGCCTAATTTTATTAATAATAAAGTATTCTCTCTCACACTTGATTTCATCAGTGACACCCATTATCCTATCGAACAGTCCAAAATATGTCAGCATAAAGCCAAGATAGCCAACTTCTGACAATTATAGAATTGGACCAATGTACTTTAGCGTCGGCTGACATGACCATACATTCCAACCCCTCCGTCTACAGAGCAGGACCGTATCCCTGTGATGAGGGGCCAGTGGTTCATTGACGGCACGTGGCTCCCCCTGGAAGAGGACGAGAGTGACGAAATCGAGCTGGAGCACCTGGCTCGTTTCCGTGGCCACCAGATGAGGGAGACCTATGAGATGGCTACTGAAATGGTGACCACCACAGTGGACAGCAAGGATGGTAAAGTGGATGCACTCAATATTAATGCACTCCCCATTTCAGCACCATTAAAGTAAATAGCCTCGCACTAGCCTTTATCCGGTGAGATCCATAACGGCTGATACGAGCCTGTGAGTTATCCTGATTCCTGTGTCCCGTCACAGGGCCTTATCTTCTAAACCCTAGAAGAAAGGAAACATGGCTAGAGCACCAGAGGTTGCTTCACGGAATCGCTCAATAGGTCACATGTTGACCTTTCCTAGTGCTTTCATGGACCTGGTATCACACTACGTGCAGCGCTGGCAGCTGTTGAGCTCTAAAGCAAGTGATGAAAATACTGAGTGTAGGCTTTCTTTCTTCCGCGTCGGACCGTGACATTTAGGGCAGGGTCACAAAGAAAGCTGGTCAGGTGACGTTGTGGAAGCCGAACTCAGCAAAGCTAGAGGTGCATTCACAAGGTCACCTGCCAGTTAGAGCCATCTGCTGTCAAACTATTTTGGAAGGAAAACATGTTTGTCACACACATTGTGGAAAAATGGCCGTCACACAACGGTATCATAGTCATAGTAGGGAGAATTTCTTTTAAAGATTTTTACACCAAAAGCAAAAACAATCGGATTTCATCTACTTCATATCATTATTTTTCCATTAAGTGCCTACTGAACGCTGATTGAGTGCATGCAAGTGGTGAACTGTATGCAAGTGGGATTTTTCCGTGACTCACTAGAGACTTGAATCACATTAACAGATTTAAGTTAATAGGTCTATGTTAATTAAAGATCCTCTTGATTCATTTCTTTCCCAGCAATTCACAGTCTGAAGCTAAGCCGAAGCCATGTGGACTGGCACAGTGTGGACGAGGTCTATCTCTACAGTGACGCCACCACCTCCAAGATCGCACGCACGGTCACCCAGAGACTGGGCTTTTCCAAAGGTCTGTGTCATTGCAAGCCTTGTCATAGAATATATATATATATATTAAAAAATAAAATAACCAAAATAACCAAAGCTGAAACATGTTTCTGTAAAGTGTAAGAGGGTCCAATGACATCAAATAAAAGTCGGTATAATTCCCCTCCGTCGTGCTCAGCTGGTAGCAGTGGGACACGTCTCCATCGGGGCTATGTGGAAGAGGCGGCACCTGAAGATACACCACCTGAAACAACCCACATCGTCTTTGTGGTGCACGGGATTGGCCAGAAGATGGATCAGGGCCGAATCATCAGGAACACAAGCATGTGAGATAACAAGCTCAAGGACCTCTGTTATGTAATTGTCTTAAACCCCTGTCGGACCCTTTCATAGTGGTGTTCATAACACAGTATTACTGGAGGAAAAGGGAGCAGTAATTAACACTTTATTTGAATGCATTCTTATTGTGTTTATTACACCTTATGTAGGAGATGTTCATAGAAACTATGACTAAACTGTCATGTACATGCATCAGTGTCTGTGACATTACTGTCCTATAGGATGAGGGATGCTGCTAGGAAAATGGAGGAGAAGCATTTCTCTGATCGTTCCACAGAGCACGTGGAGTTCCTTCCCGTGGAATGGAGGTCTAAACTGTGCCTGGATGGAGGTATGTATAAGCACATTAGACCACAGCCACACTGACCTATTAAATGGAGATAAAGCTGTGTCCATAGCCACATAGGTGGTGAGAATTTGCAAGTTGTGTGAATACCAACTGGATGAATGAATGTGCTTTGAACTAAATAAGAAGCGCTGACTGGCTAATGGCTAAAAGTTCATGAACCATAGAAGAAAAGTACATATTTCAGGTTGTTAAACATATTGTACTGTAAAGTAAACAAAATATATGAATACAGAAAAAAGTATGATGAATTTTATAGCTGAATATTGTGTAATTTAGGTTATTTTTGGTTCCCCCTTGAGTCCAAATGCACCATAAACATGTTGCCAATAAACCAGATGGGAGCATTGATTGCAGGGTGCTGAGATTTAAGTTTTAGCTCTTGGACATTTTCAGACAATGGAGATATGCTGTGTTTGTCATTGCATTCCTGTCTTTTCAATCTAACTGTTTTCTTACTTTAATGACACAAACTTCAAAACTAAGGGTTACATAAAACAGAGTAACAGCATGTGTGTGTACAGAAAGAGAATTTAGCTCCAAGTCCCACTGTTTTATGTAATGGCGGGACTGAAATAACTTTGTAGGTGACTTGGGGATGTGTGCGTTTGTGTGTGTGTGTGTGTGTGTGTGTTTGTGTGTGCATTTGATGATTGCAGACACGGTGGACTCTATCACTCCAGACAAAGTTAGAGGGCTTAGGGACATGCTCAACAGCAGTGCCATGGATATCATGTACTACACCAGCCCTCTGTACAGAGATGAGGTGAGAGGATCCTTCTGTGTCTTCTCTTTTTCTCTGACTCCCCCCACAAATATTTATAGAGGTAAATTAATGACACCATCCATTTATTAATATTCAAAATAGATTTCCATTAATATAAGAATGTCGGGATATTAAAAATAACATTTTAGTATTAACAGAGCAAAGATTCCGATGAAAACAACAAGAACACAACTTAACTCAGCACAACTTAAGCACACACAAATGTTAAATGGCTTATTTTCATTGACAAAATGCATTTTAATTCAAAATTTGATTCCAACATTACAAAGTTTATTCTGCACATTGACACTTAAGAATACAAATAGAACCTGGTTCTGCACATTAGTATATTAACTTTGGTTTTATGCAGGCCTGCAATCTGAATGCCACTTATGGTCAACCTTCAAGGCTTCTGAATATCACCCTGTAACCCTACCCCTGATAGCCGCGGCCGTTCAGGCGTGATGTTTGGTGCTGATATTTCACTACCTTATCAGCAAAGGCCGGCTAACTGTGACGGTCAAATAAGCGTCCCACTCCCAAAACCAGCTCCTCAGACTTCCCACAACTACAATATCTATATCGTAGGCCACTGATATGAAACCAAGTTCCACAGTTAAAATAATGCAGTCTGCAGTGTACCCTTGTACTTGGATTGTTTATAGTCAGTAACTGTGACCTCGCCTTAACAGCTAAAGAGAACCATTGCCAATAGCAGCATTCTGACTCATAAAATGGGACCCAGGTTGGTCAGCACAGTCCAGAGCAGTGAGATTCCAGTGAGATTCCCCTGCAGCTGGAGGCCGGTGAATCAGAGGGTGCCAGTGATTCAGGTTTCATATCAGTCCCCCTGTATGTACATAAACCTGACTGACCCGTTACTTAGCACGCCGACCCGGTACCGTTACTCCGTAAATAGTCAAGTGATTGTTATTTCAATATATGTGTATTTATTCCTTTTTACTTCACTGTGCGTTTTTCGCAAAGGGCCCTCAAGTCAGTTAACAAAGCATTTTACAAATATCATGGGATTTTATCAATTGACATTCAGGAACCCAAACACACCTGTTCCTTTAGAACCCACACACACACACACACTCAAACTCGAGTGAAACCATTAGTTCCATTTGGAGGCTGTTACACCGATCCACCATGCTTTGTTCTGTGTCTGTAGATCACGAAGGGCTTGACTCAAGAGCTGAATCGTCTCTACACCCTCTTCTGCAAGAGGAACCCTGAGTTTGAGGAGAGCGGCAAGGTCTCCATTGTGTCCCACTCCCTGGGCTGCGTCATCACCTTCGACATCATGACGGGCTGGGACCCGGTACGCTTCCACCACAGAGAACCCGATGCAGAAGAACTTCACGAGTGCTGGTTGAGCTACCAGGAGCGGCAGCTACAAGAGGAGCTGAGACTCACACGGCTCAGGTAGGTAGACGGACAAGTCACCAAACGTTCACCAAAATGTTCACCAAATGTTCATTAGTCACCAGAAGACAAAAAAATTGGAATCAAACTGGGAAGGATTACTTGAACTTGTCCATTACGTTTTTAATTTCTGTATGTTTATCTTTTGCTACTGTGTTCCGAATGAAAAGATCCCACTGTTATTTGTCCCCTGTGTTGTATGTTAATGTTCTTTTAATCTATAGCTGTATGATGACATTGGTGTCTCAACCGGCTTATAGGTTACGGGATTTGGAAAGTCAGTTTGCCGCTATGCAATCCCCATCATCTGAATGCTTTTCTTCTGCCTTGAAATTTAAGGTGATGTTGACATATTCCATTTCTTCTAATTATTGTAACAGACACTGGATATTGAACCAGGGATTTACTAGAACCTTGGTTTCCCTCTGATATCTATATACTGTATATATAAACCAAATTATATTTTGTATTTTTTATAATTGTAATGTATTCCCCCCCCTATGTGTTTAATCCGTTCTAGGTGGAGAACTTCTTCTGCATGGGTTCTCCCCTGGCTGTGTTCTTGGCATTGCGAGGGATCCGGCCAGGGAACAATGTGACCCAGGATCACATCCTGCCCAAATCCATCTGCCAACGTCTCTTCAACATATTTCATCCCACCGACCCAGTGGTGAGATGACCAGCCAAACCCAAACAGTCAGTCTTTGTTGGGGTTAGGGTCGGGCGGGGCCTAAGGCTGGAGTTAGGCCTTTGGCAAGGATGGACACTTGTTCTGTTGTTTCTGTTTTCCAAACGGTTAGCTAGCTAGTGTCCATTTTGGTTCTAGGTTCGAGGTGAGATGTTTTGATGGACGTGCTTAACAAGGCTTTTGTTTGCTGCGTTCTCAGGCATACCGATTGGAGCCTCTGATCTTAAAAAACTACAGTAACATTTCACCTGTCCAAATACACTGGTGAGTAGAGGATTGATCATGTTTAAATAGATCACCATCAGTACAGCAAAAACACTGGTGAGTACCAGATTTGGTGTGTAATTTTGCCTAGAAAAGACCACTGTCAATACACTGTATACAAACACACACACAGATTTAGAGCAGCATAGAATCAGCGGCAGAACTGGAGCAGTTTTGGATGAATCAGGAACATGTAGAAATGTCTGTGAATGACGTGTAGATATTGTGACCGGGATCTCCAGGTATAACACAAGTAGTCCGACTCCATATGACCAGATCCGTCCCACGCTTCTCAACCCGGCACTGAAGGAGAGTGCTTCTGTCTCAGACACAGAGAGCCTCCCCAGCCCCTGTACCTCCCCCCCCCAGACCCGAAGACACTACGGAGAGTCCATCACTAACCTGGGTAAAGCCAGCATCATGGGTAAGAGGGAGGAAAGAGAGACTTTCTTGAATTATATTCTTCATTTTTATCCACTCCCTTTTAGACTTCTGTTTTTGTATTATCCTTTCACTTTAGACTTTTCAGATTTTATTATGGCATAGTAGAGAGTGGCCTGTTGGACATGAAATATATTTCATCCTGTTGAATTAGCTCATTTAAGCTCGCTGAAACAGAAGTAGCTCGCAAAGCTGATGTAGCGGCAAGCCAAGCACAAACTCACCGCCCAGCTTCAACAAATCAATGCAGGGCAATTAAGTCCTGCCACAGGGATTGACACGCTAGAACCTTGGAAAAAAATGGTGTTGATTGTGTTGTGTACAGGATAAGTGCTGCGCTGCGACAATCTGTCCTCAAGTCCTGCTCTGTTCCCCGTCTCGGGCAGGCGCCGCAAGTCTTGGAAAAGGCATTGGCGGGATCTTCTTCTCCCGCTTCTCTCGCTCCAGTGGTCAGGTGGGCAGTGTGGAGGAGGAGCCTTCTGACTCTGAGGGCGGAGCCTTGGAGGTGGATAATGCCATGTCGGGGGAGGAGGCTGTTTCTGCTGAGTTAGAGGAGAAGTTACCAGTAGTCCAAGAGACGAGGGAGATCGAGCCCTCCATGTCTAGATCCACGTCGGCTGTCCTGGACAACGCCACATGTATGTATGCCTGTCCTCCATCCGTGGGACCTAAGCAGTTACCATAGGGCTTATAGGCACTTTAGCCCATAATAATATATAATAATAAAAACAGTTCGGTATTAAGAACCGTGTTCGACCCATATTGTTATCAGAAACAGGGGGAAACTTCATAATGCACTAATCCTTTTTTACTGAGGTTTCCCTGTTGCGTTTTCTAACAGCCTTCTCGTGTTGTTGTCCAAGTGCGTGTTTTAATTGTATAACCCTTATGTGGCCTCTTAATGGCGCAGCGTTAAAGCTATCACCTGGCAGTTAGCTGCATCGTTGTGAGACCAGGGTTCCAATCCTGCTTGCGGATTGGCCTAGAGGTCCGGCAGGGTACAGGGGTACAATTGCTGCAAAGCCGAAAGATATCACGACATTCAACTGTTTTCTTTTTGTGTTACAGTGGAGTTGGAGAGGCGTATTGACTTCGAGCTGCGGGAGGGTATGGTGGAGAGCCGCTATTGGTCGGCGGTGACCTCGCACACAGCTTATTGGTGTTCACATGACGTGGCGCTGTTTCTTCTCACTTTCATGTACAGACGAGAGTGTCCCACTCAGCAGTCTGAGGATAACCCTGAGTTATCGTAGCCCACAGCCAACACAAACACACATCGAATTAATTAATGTATAGGGAAATCAAAATGTATTCTCCTTTAAAATCCTATTTTTACTAATCCTGCCCTCACAGTAACACTAACCTTAACCTCAATTACCTTAACCCTAAACCTAATCATTAACCCTTAACATCAGTTTTACCATGAAACTATCACTTAGGCCAAAAAATATGGAGACAGGGAAAATGTACCTGGTTTACCGCAGTTTGGGAACATTTGTATGATGAAACCTGCTCACACAGACACACACGTGATCTAGAGTGAGGAGACATAGCTGTGATTCAGTGACCACATTATAGCCTGTGGTCTGCCTATGGTCAGTCTTTGGTCAGCCTGTGGTCATCTTGTCAGAGACCCTTCCCTTTACCCTATGATCCTAATGTTGACTGTTCCTCTAATGGTCACAATGCTGACAATTCATCCACCCTGTGGGTTAAATGAAGACTGTATTCCCTCCTAAGCACCTACCAACCTGATAAAAGACTGTTTCCTGTGATCTTCAGTGACGACTGGTTCTCTGGGCAAATCTTTAGGTGTCCATCCTCTTGGAATCTACAGCAACACAGCCTCGACTTGATCTGTCACTCCTGAAAATGTAGCCATGGCTAAAGCCTAAACTCAACTCTAAGCATCAACCCTCATTCAGATGCTTTGCTTGTAGAGTTACATTAAAATCCATCCCTTTACGGTCGGAATACCTACAGAGAAGATGCTACAACCGCCATTGTTTTGTTTGTTTGTGTTTGACCAGGCTAGGGTTAAAGCCCTAATATGGGTGAAACTGGACTGGAGCATACAGTAGACCAAATAGGATGCAGCCCTAAAGACTAAAGTATAATTCACAGTCCACAGACAGAGACGTGTTTGTCCGGTATCCCCTTTTTAACATTGCTACGCTGCTCTGAGATCACGTCAGCAAAGGATGCACGGGCTCTGCTGTGAGGGGTTGCCAGATTGCTATATGTTCCCGTGTTTACACAGACTGATTAATCGCAAGGTTTCCATGAAGGATGACGGAATTATATAAATGTTGAATGCACAATTTAAGAGATGTTGCCAAATGCCGTTTTTGTTGATCTCTGCTAACTTAGTGGCGGGTGCTGTTTTTTGTGTGAAACATCCATCGGGAGAACACACATCTTGGTTCCTCTGTAAACGGTCTCGATCGAATAGAGCACTGCTAGATCCATTTGTACTAATAACACAGACATGTCGCACATATTCAGGAACGTGATATTTTTCGGCACTTTCTAGTCAGGCAACTGACAAAGACAGAAACATATCAGTAAAAGAAGAAACGTGCATGAAGTACCCATGCAAAATGTTTAATGCATATCCGCCTAACGAAACAGTTTCAATGGCGAGGCCTGGAGAATACGCTGTACTTATTTTTCTAACACCTTATTTCAATCAATAACGATCCGGGTCAAAAGGAAAACAAAGCATGATATTCAGGATGTCTAGACAGGGAGGAATATGCTTTCAGTAATAATGTATTGCTATTAATCCGGAGTTGCGGCATGCAGACTCATTGGAAGCCATAGGAGGGTTTCTTTGTGATTGTTTATTAAAATAAATATAACACTATTACCATCATAACTCAAATCAGATCTCTCTGCAATAGGATGTCTTTGGTTTTTGTGTCAACATGAACTTTTTTTTTACCCAGTACGTGTTGTCAGAGAATTACTTTTGGTGTTTTTGTGAATATTTGATATTTAAGTTCTCAACGTGTTTCAGTGTCATCCGGAGTCATAGAAATGTCATCCCCTAATGTATGGTGGTGTGTAACTTGGCCAATGCAGTACTGCTCAGCTTGTTTCAGTTTGGCTCAGTAGTTTAATATGGGTATTGAGTGGCCTGTTACCCTTGTTTACATGTCATTGTTACACACAAACCTAACACGCTGACAACCTCCTCCGCTTCTCATGATACAACTTACCTATTGATGTGCCATGAGGTGTTCCACTGATATATGTGTATATGCTTAATTTTGCATAGAGTTATGATTCCAGGCAAAATTAAATACTGAACGCAAAGGAAATTGAATTGTGGTTAATTGTGTTGTGGTTAGTCCGCACTTCAGCTGTATTACCCTTTACTAGCACTAGAGGACTCCCTTTCTGTCATGTCTCCACCTAGCCCGTTCTACTGTCATGCTCGTTGTGTTGTCTTTTCGAAGTAATGACGTGGTGCTTATAAACCTTGGTAAACGATTTGTTTTACATTAAAATAGATATCGACAGCTGTCTGACTGTGGTATCCTCATTCAACTTTACCTTTGAGAAGAAAGAATAGGGAACTTTAAAAAGTAGTTTAATGACAAAATGCGTTTTTACAGTAGTTAATTGAAATAGTTGTAGGTTTTGCATAAAATGCATGGTTAAAGCATTTGCAACCCGCAATAAATAATGTCAGTTCTAGTAAATTAGGATGACTGTTTTGTATTGTAACCGATATTGTATTATTACCAATCTGTTGTAATGAAATTCTAACTCCGTTGTCAATTTTCCCACGTGACGTCCTAACTAAGGTCAAATAGAACGGTCTCCCAGACAGATTTGCCTTCTCCGTAAGGCACGCCGTTGTGGTGTGCCAACACTTTAAAAAGGCGTAACTGGGAATAGTTTGGTGAGAATTACTGCGTCTCAGAGGTGTGAAGAGTAAAGCAACGAAAAAGGTATCGTAAACTATTATTTCTGATCTCTTGAGGAATGTTCTTAATGCCACGGGAAATTTCAACTGAAATAATTAAGCAACTTTCTTTTTAGGAGGTCAAGAACTCTTACAGACGTATCATTCAGCACTTTACTCATACATTACCCTTTAAAGCTCATTGCTTTTCTTATGATATAATGCATAATATGACGCTTGCTGTCTACATTTGATTCTCTGTTCAAAGATCACCAACTACCTTGCACTCAGTTGCGCTATGAATATCCAGTCCGCAATCAATAGGGAGGTGTTTGTCCCCCGGGATGAGAGGATGCTTGTGGCGGTGGAGGTGAAGAGGAGGAAGAGGAAAAGGGTCCCCTTTTTGCCCACTGGAGGCAAGGGAGACTATGTGACATACATCTGTTTGTCAGGTAACGCCTGTGTTTTAGAAGCTTTTTAATACATCGTTACTACCTCTTTCGATCTACTTCTGTCAATGCATTTAATAGTTTTCGCAGGTGTCTAGGAAATCGAAAGCAGGGTGTGCCTGACGGTATTAGTGGTGATCTAGGTTGCTTTATGAAATTCAAATTAAAGTTTTGAGTTGGATCCCAGTTGGAGAGGCTCGTTGTGAATATGGGTCCATGTATCTTTAACTACCAGGTAAATACGTATGTGTGACACTTTGACGTCGCTGTCCTTTTACCACTCTGTAGTCCTGGTACATACAACTCTCTTATTCCGTAGGCTATAGAAAGCATGAATTGTTTAACCATAAGAGTGGCATTGTCTGACTGGGAAGATTCCGAGGTATTCATCTTGTTGAAATGAGGACATTGTGCTGATGGCTATCTAGGATCTCTGAGTCTGACACTATGAGAGGACATGGATCCTAAAGCTGAACCGGAAGGATAATTCCCATATTTAGTGGTGTTCAGTGTCACCCGTCTCCCTAGTCACTATTGTTACTGCGATGAAGTCACCCGGAGCCCCGGCTCCTCACTGGCCCGACCCAAACCACTGATGGATGGGTGCCCTCACATGGCACTGCCAGTCTCCAGTCATTATAAACCTTCATATCGCGTGAACACTGGAACAATAGGAATCTGAAGTCTATATGTTGATCTTTGATTGCGTCTGGGCACCAGTGGCTTCTGCGTCATGGTCATTAATTCACAGTTAAAGACATGTTCAGTAACGCAAAGTAAATCTTTTATTGTCTTTTAAAATCCTGCCTTGAATTGTGGCCTCAGTTGGTTCAGCTGTCTAAGCTGCTGCCTCTGGCAGAATTAATATCTTTTAGAAAAGTCTTTATTCCAGTAGTGGGTACATTAACATGGTCGTCCGTTGGGGATTTATATAACGTGTGCTTGCTTACCATTTCAGTGGTAACATACTCATGATCCCTCCCACATATCCGCAGTGACCAATAAAAGGCCAGCTCAGCTTCTCATCACCAAGATCAAACGATTTGGAGGCTCCACCCCCTTCACCAGGAGGTCACAGTGGACAGTGGAGCAGCTCCGCCAGGTCAACGGCATAAACCCCAACAAGGTGACCTTGCCACCAGCATATAGGCCAACATATTGGACACATGAATCCCAAAAGCCATTAATTGACTAAAATGGCATGAGTCTGAATCCCCACAGGACCTTGGAGCAAAACTTGGAAATGCGGTTCTCTGCCTTATTACAACATCATTCATTACTTTTTTTAGATCCACTTCAAATGTGGCTTACGCCAACTCAAATATGTAAATATCTATTGGACAGGGGGACTTTTATAAATAACTTTTTGTAGAGTGAATTGATGCAAATGTCACCTTGTGACATTTACACAGCTATCATAAAGCTGAACAGGCATAAGCCTAAACGGAACATCCACTTATTTGAAGTGTATCGAATTAATCCCTATGGAAGAAGTTAATGGTGTATTAACGCAAATAACCTCTTTTCAAGAGCTTCCGCTAGGTGTTGTGGGGATTATGACACGTCAGCTAAAAGGTCCTTACTTTGTGTTCTTTGTTGTTCATTGTGTAAAATCCCTGAAGTCAGGAATGTGATTTTATTAGACCATCAAATAAGTGCTGCTATTGGACTATAGTTGTTCCCCTAACAGTAACTTTCACTTCATCCCCTGTGACTCAGGACTGCCCAGAGTTTGACCTGGTATTCGATAACGCTTTGGACCAATGGGTGGCCAGCTCTGCGCCAGAGAAGTGTATCTTCATCCAGATCATGTACCATGCCTGTCAGACATACTGGGACGGCAAAGAGGGGGTCCATGGTGGCTTGGGTAGGCCTGCTGGGGACCAGCAGAAGGGCGAGATGGTTCCCGAGGGCCAGGGTAGTCCAGGGAGCCCGACAGGAAGGCCAGGCCTCCAGGCAAGAAGGAAGAGCATCGTGGGTCCCAAGCCCCCCAAGCCCCGCAAGCCTGAGTTTGTCAACTGTCACTCCAAACTCACAGGAGGTAAGGGGTGCTGAAGGACAAGCACAGAGTCTATTGTCAACAGTCGGTCCCAATTCCGACTGTCCCAAACCTCTCCCCTTCCACGGTCTCAAATCAAAGTGCTACGGGAATGAATTTGCATTACCAGTAAGTTTGCATTCTGAAACCACTGAATCAGCATTAGCAGTGGCATGACCTCTCATGTTGCAGGGACTTTCTAATTGCCTTCTTGATCATGGTAATGTTTTTTTAAAGGTTTCCTATGTTTGTCTTATCGGCTTGCACTGTGTCATTCTGACAGATGCCAGCAATGTTAATCTGATCCTTAACCGCTGCAAAGTATTTTTCAACCGCATGAAGAAGGCAATGGTTTTAAAGCGAAGCCGCCCTCAAACTGTAGGTAAGTATCTAAATAATAGCCCAGATTTACTGTAATAATACTCAGCTGTTTAGTAGCAACAGTGTCTTTGCAGAGATGACAAAGGCATGTGGGGAAATGTACCTTAGTTGACCGACGGCTATATGGGTTGTATTCCCATGAAGTCCTAACCCTCTTTTAGGCAATGGCTGGTTTGATCTATTGTCCTCAGTGACACCTCTCCAATACAGCAGAGAATGGCTCTTCTATGAGGGTTACGCCTAGATGAGTGGTGACTTTGTGTCCAAACCTCCGGCTAAAAAACAAAGGCAGGCCTTGAGAACGCGGGGCAGGGTGACTGAGAAGGAACGCGGCTCCCCATTGAGCTCTCAGAGAGGGAGGGGTGGTTGTCATGTGTGGCACTGGGAGAGGTGCCAGGCTGTAGCTGGTCGTAGAGACAGAGCAACTGCTAATATAGTGTCCTAAGCTGAACAATTCAGGTCTGGGTATGATCAGTTTAGACCTTTTAGACCACAATGAATGATATTATATGGATTAGATCAGTTGTCCTACTCTGATGCTATGTGGATACATCCCAGATCTGTGAAAACGTTTACTGTTCTCTTATCTTTAAGTTAACACCAGCTAATATGGCTACTTGGCTTTTTTGATTAAGGTTCCTGATGTAATAAAATTAGGAACAGGCTGGGTTTAAGCACTTTGTGGGATTCATAAAATAGATTACTACAGTAATGCCTAATAATTTTTTTTTATTGTTTGTTATCAAGGAAGAGGATTTCTTTGCAGTGTTTGAGACCACATTTAGCACAAGCTCTGTAATAATGATGGCTTTCGGGTAGAATTAAATGTATAGGATTCTACAAGTCAATGATTTGACTGTTTTACTTGTTTTATCTGTGCATTTAATCATATCAAATTGGTGAAATTTAGGTGGATCACCTGAGCCCTGAGTACACCATCTCTAATGTACTTGTCTCTGCCCATGTGCGTTTATAGCAGGTCCCAGTGGGCAGCGCCCCTATGGGGGCAGCATGGGTAGTGTAGTCCAGAAGGCCAGCCAGGCCCTGCATGAGCGCGGGGAGAGACTGGGCCGAGCCGAGGAGAAGACTGTAGACCTGATGCACAAAGCCCAACAATTTGCGGACACTGCTCACAAGGTGAGGCATTACACTTTTGAATGAAAATTATATTTATGCCCTTGTTAACAGTAAGGGACAGCATGTTAAATTGTGGTTAGGTCAGTAAACTAAATGTTGCTAGACTGAAAGCCCAGAAAGATTCCTTTAGACTGTTACAATTGTCTCTCTCTCACACACACACACTCCACTTTCTTCTGTGTTGTTTGTATTTGGAAATGAGGCTTAAATATAACACATTATCTTATTTAGATCATCCCCAAGTAATTAAGAAGTTTGATATTCATGAAATTGGTTTAGGTTTGCATTCTCCTACACAGTACCAGACAAATACTTGGAAAGACCTACTCAGTCAATATTATTTCTTTATTTTACTGTTTTCCACATTGTAGAATAATAGTGAATAAATCAAAACTATGAAATAACACATGTAGTAACCAAAACATTGTTAAACAAATCCATACATTTATATTGTAGATTGTTCTAAGTAGCCTCCTTTTGCCTTGATGGAAGCTTTGCGTTCTCTTCTTTGTCAAATAGGTCTTACACATCCTGGAGGTGTGTTTTGGGTCGTTGTACTTTTGAAAAACAAATAATAGTCCCTGTAAGCGCAAACCAGATGGGATGGCGTGTCACTGCATAATAATTTGGTAGCTATGCTGGTTGAGTGTGCCTTGAATTCTAAATAAATCACATACATTGTCACCAGCAAAGTACCCCCACACCATCACACCTCCTCCTCCAAGCTTGATGATGGGAACCACACACGCGGAGATTGTCATCTCACTGTGGTTGAACACCCATCGGCATCTCACTGTGGTTGAACAAAAAAATCTTAGATTTTGACTAATCAGACCAATGGATAGATTTTCACCGGTCTAATATCCGTATCTCATGTTTCTTGTCCCATGCAAGTCTTTTTGTCTTATTGGTATCCTTCAGTAGTTGTTTCTTTGCAGCAATTCGACCATAAAGGTCTGATTCATGCAGTCTCACTGAACAGTTGATGTTGAGTTGTGTCTGTTACTTGAACTCTATGAAGGATTTATTTGGGCTGTAATCTGATGTGCAGATAATTGCTGATTTCTGAGGCTGGTAACTCGACTTTAAATTATTGTCTGCAGAAGAAGTAACTCTGGCTCTTCATTTTCTATGGTGGTCCTCATAAGAGCCAGTTTCATCAAAAAGCTTGATTGTTTTTGTGAGTTCTAAATATCGTCTGGATTGACTGACAGTCATGTCCTTAATTAATAATGTACTGTCATTTCTCATTGCTTATATGTGCTGTTCTTGCCATAATATGGATTACTACAGTACAGATATAATAATGGTCTTCTGTATACCAAACCTTTCATGTCACAACACAACCTATAGGCTCAAACGCATTAAGGAAGGAAAGAAAAGAAATTCCACAAATTAATTTTCAGCAAGGTAAGCCTGTTAATTGAAATGCATTCCAGGTGACTACGTCTTGAAACTAGTTGAGAGAATGCACAGTGTGTGTAACGCTGTCATCAAGACAAAGGGGGACTACTTTGAATAATCAACATGATTGCTACATGATTCCATGTGTGTTATTTAATAGTTTTAATGTCTTCACTTATTCTACAATGTGCAAAATATCCTTGAGTGAGTTGGTGTGTCCAACATTTTGACTGGTACTCTATATCAGGCCCTAAAATGTCCCCCTTACATATAAAATCCAAAATAAATACGTATTTAATGGGAAATTAGCTGGATTGTGAAAATGATTAATTTCTTTCTTCTCTAGCTGGCTCTGAAGTATTCCCACTAAAAGCTTCTGGTTCTGGAGTCCTTGGTGCTAATTCACCTGAGTCTGTATAATAACGTGTACTAATGTTGTACTGAGGCATATTTTAAAGCCAGCTGACTGCAGTTCCTCTATGAAGAATACAATGTTCTGAGAGGAAGACTGGGTTGTTATACATGCCCTTTGGATGTTGACTGGATGAATAACTGTGTCACCTGTGTCAAAAGTCTATGGACATGTTTACAGGAAGGCCGTGGGGTGGATAGCCCAGTTGAGAACCTGGAAAACAGAAGAACCTTTGACTAGCTATTGAACTGGATGGCAACGTTGTTTCAATGTCACTGCTTGAAAGGACTTGTTGCCGTGCTTCAGTAGCCTCTGCTCTGAAAGTTTTAGGGATTTTGTTTATTGACCTATTTGGTTTACGTGAGGCAGTAGATATTTAAATATTGGCATATTCATTCTTATGGTTACACCTGATAAGTGAAGTTGAATACGTGATTCATTTCTTTCCATGACTCTTCAGAGTTCACATGTCCTCTCTGTAATGGAAGTATTTTTCTATGGCAGTCTTCTTTCATAAATGATTGACCATTTTATGATGCTGAATGGGCACATAAAGAGCAGGCTGTGAATACTGGCACAGAAAATAAAATTTGGATTGCCACTTGAGGATATGGGAGAATGCATTTTACCCATTTCAAAACGTATTTATATATTTACAAATGACACTAATTGCATTTGAATGTTTTTAAATAGATACGTATAGTTCTTTCCGGTTATTGCCTCTAGGTTTTGTCAGAGCAGGTGCAGGGGTGTGTAAGGGACTGGATGTCTTGGCTCTTTCTAGAGAGGAGGATATTGCATGGTTTCTTTCACTAATTTGCTTTCAGTGTTTGTCAATGTTGACTTTCAGTACCCTTTCTCCGCTTGTTTCAGAACCATCGATTGCTCACTAATCTTTGTTCCAAATTCCAGTTGCTTGTATTCCTATTCGGGTCTTGTCTTTGTGAAATTGTGTTTGATTAATTGATCCGCTTAATTGTCATTGTCTTGTTGCATTTCTGGTCAGTTTCTTGTCTCTTGTACCAATGTGCTTTTTTGCATGTATTCATGTCTCTTATGATTGGTTAAACTTTGAAGTGTTGAGTTTAGCGGATATGTCCTTGTGACTGGATGTTTGATGGTTAACCTATTCGCCCAACTAGCTCTCTGTGGAAGTAAATCACCCTAGGAACCAGGTTTATGTGGTAATGAAGCCTTTTTTAAGCGTTGAGACTCTAAGGCTGTTTGATTGGTTAGTGATGAGGGCAGGTTAGGATGATGGACTAGTTGTACTGTTTGCAAGATTGGTCGAAATGGGCTTCATGCCTAATGATAATGTGTTTTATTGTATACCATAAAGACAGAGCTAATGTATGATGTGCTTTAGCAGTTAGGAAAGTTGGCCTCTTAATGCTCAACCTCACAGAATGAGGTTAGCCTTACCTGTCTTTGCTGAATGAGGCTTGCTACATGAATGCTGTGGTGATCTCATATTCTGTTCTGTTGAATCTAATTTATTTGTACATGTACAGTCCAAGAAGGAGGACATTACCTTTATAGATGTTAACCTTGTACTGACAGGTTTTACTAAAATTTCTACTTTTATAACATAGGCTTTGAACTCTTTAGTATGAAATGAAATGTTAACATTGTGCACTGTCTTTAATGAGAAGAGCATGACCTCTTTTTCACCCAATAAATGAAATGGGACCCATCTGGTGTTCTGTGTTTTTATTGTATTAGTGTCTAATGACTTATTGGATAGATGACTGTAGTTACAGTTTGCTGACACAAGAGGGTGCCTGAAACTGCTGCCATTTGTTAATATAACCTTTAATGTATTCTGCACTGTTAATACAACACATTTGAATGGTCTAACAGATACTGTTCTCGAACTCTGTTTCTAAATATTTTAGGTATTGCAATAATCTAGAGATTGTTCAGATCCTGTGGAGAAAATTGTATTAATGAGATTGTCTATGCATGTGCTATTAATATGTAGACATCAACTAAATAAGCTTTTGGGTCACATGCCGGCATAGGACAAAACACAGATGTTATTAATGATTCATGAATTGGTTTAGTATCATCATTATTCCATTTGGCTAATGATTATTTTTATAGTAATGGTCACACAAAGAAATGTAAGTGTGTCATATAGTCGAAAGATTTATTCCCTGATGCTGAAAGTAAATGTATCTGCAAGTTGTACTGATTGTGACCATCTACCTTGACTTGGCATCCATCTTCTGTTGTACTTGTCTTCCCCGCTGGATGCAAACATGGGACTAACCCTCAATTTAAGTGTAGCTTATCTCTGACTCGGAGCGCTGTGTCATCTTAACTCTGACTCAGAGCGCTGTGTCATCTTAACTCTGACTCAGAGCGCTGTGTCATCTTAACTCTGACTCAGAGCGCTGTGTCATCTTAACTCTGACTCAGAGCACTGTGTCATCTTAACTCTGACTCAGAGCGCTGTGTCATCTTAACTCTGACTCAGAGCGCTGTGTCATCTTAACTCTGACTCAGAGCACTGTGTCAACATGGTGGCCAGGTCATGGACGCATGGGTTGTATTCATTTCAGTACATTGTCGTAAAATGTGATTTTTTTTTTTGGGTACATTTTGAATGAGCTGAGGTAGTCCCTCCCTGTTTCAGTCTGTGTTCTTTTTGATTATGACCAGGGAGAGGGTTTAACCTTTGATTATATCTTTGTCAGGATGTCTGCTAGAGCATTTATTGTTGTTTGTTGTTAGTCCACAGAACTACTTGTCGGTCTCTGTTGCACCACACGGGGGCGCTGTCGTGCTACACTGATGGTGTAGGCAATGTGCCTGCACATCAGTGCCCTCGGTCAATCTTTGGGGTCCAAGCATCATTTCCAATTATGGTATACTGCACAGATAAAAGTTTCTAGTAAAAATACGCAATTTCTGTGTCACGAAATCCAATGATTCAATGGTCTGGTTTTGTCGTTTGCGACATCAGAAAAAGGTCCATAAAAATATTGCGCAAAGAGAATAAAACATTGAAATTCTGTATATGGGGGAGCCCACGGGAGGTCCAGGGAAACGTTCTAGTGGCTGTTGTCGTCAGGGGACGGATTATGGACAGACGCTGGGTCAAACACGAAGGAAGCAAAGTGGGACAGATGCGTGTATGTGTTTATCTTTCTATGTCAGACGTTCTTTAACCTGTCTTCGCTGCACAATACCCCCTGTCCAAGAACGGGATTACCCACTCATTTTGTTCCACACACTGATACACTGTTATATATGAGGTCTTGAGCATGTGTTCGACTTGTTTTATACGTGGGTTCGATTCCTGGGAGCACCCACATGTGAAACGTGTGCTCTGTAATTTGCTCAGATTGTCTGCTGAATGGACACTATAATCAAGTTGTTCTTTATGTAAACCGGCTTAACACGGACATGGTTGCTTTGACCCAGGTGGTATTTTAATGACATGGAGGGGGTTTGTCTGATAGGGATTAGAAGGTTGTTGATAAGTCTTAAAGAGATTACCCCTTAAGAAGAAAAAAACATACAGGTGAATTATATTTTCTGTAAGAAGATACGTCAGATGTATTGTTTGTCAAAAATGTAAATACATTTAAATATGTACAGAAGATAATTTTTGCTAAATGTTCAAATGCATCCTAAAGTGTCTTTGGCTACTAAAGCTTTACCTTATCTGGCAAATAATAGGATTTGAGGGAACAGGGTTTGATTGATTGCAACTTAGTCCCTATTGTTGCTACAAATCAAATTAGTGTTAATTTGTCACGTGTAGAACATGAAGCTGATTTAAATAGTTCAGTGAAAGGCTAGCAGGCAAGCTTTTCAGTGCTGTGATGCAGAGTCAAATAAAATGAATACACTTAACAATATATCTTATATGCAAGGTTGGTATCATTAATAATTAATGGTAGAAGTTGTCTAATCAGTGTTAAAGTAGATTTACTAAGTAATAGCGGTGTTTGGGTGTTCTCTGTTAAGACAAGGTCTGTCCCCAAATCATTTAGAAATAAATGTTTTAAATTTCTGTTACACACTAATTTCAATAAATAAATAAAAAGCCAACTACTAACATCAGATCCAGCCCTAAAAAGAACAGCATAATGCCTTGACAGGTTAGGTTCCTGAGGGTTCGGCCTTGAATGTATCCATATAAAGATATAACTGTCAACATTACGCTGTGGCAATCATGTCGACCACACCATGAGATGATGGGACGTCTCAGAACACCATCACAGAGGAAACTTAAGGAGTCATTAAGGTTTATGTGACTGGACCGCCACTATTAATGGCTGTAAGAGGTGGTGTACGGTAGTAGCGGATGGATGGATGTGTGTGGGTGGTGTTTTCCACCTCTCCGGCAGCCCTGACTGCTACAGACCTCTCATAGTGTGGCCATATGGCTTCTCTATTCCCCTCCCTCGCTCCCCCCCAGTCAGGCAGCCTCACCTCTGCTCACCTTCAGTGTCCTACCCCCGCCCTCCCGCTGAGCCCCGCCCTCCCGCTGAACCTTGGCAGCCTGTACCCCAAGAGAGGTCACTGTCTTGGGTAATGCATCTGTCCTCTCGTTACAGACCCTGTCCTCTCCTTGTATACTGTACCTTAACCTGTTCTTACATACAGTGCATTAGAACAGAATAAGGTATTCACTCCTTATATACCTTTCCTTCATTTTATACCTTAACCTGTTCTTACATACCTTATTCTATTCTAATGTACTGTATTCACTCCTTATATACCTTTCATTCATTTTATACCTTATTCTGTTCTTACATACCTTATTCTGTTCTAATGTACTGTATTCACTCCTTATATACCTTTCATTCATTTTATACCTTATTCTGTTCTTGCATACCTTATTCTGTTCTAATGTACTGTATTCACTCCTTATATACCTGTCCTTCATTTTATACCTTCTCCTGTTCTTATATAACTTATTCTTTCCTTATTCTCTTACTGTACTGTACCTTATCTTGTGTAGCTTGATTTCAGCGTATACATAAACCAAAGCAAACAATCTGAACCCAGTATGAATGGCAACGTTAAAATAAAGAAATACATGTTGGTTATGTTTCTACAGTCTTGTTTGACCTATTCAGATGGCAATGGGTCACAAATGTTGCTGCAATGTTGCGGCTTCCATGATTGTATCGTTTAGTCATGATTGTTTTTTTTTTTTTTATGAAAGGTTTGAGAGTGAAGTGGGAATAGTCCATTTCTGCTCCACATGCGTTATTTGTTTCTTTCACCGAATCTTTTATGCAAAATTATACCTATCTTTTCAATCTTTCTCTCTCTATTCTGTTGATCCAAATAGTACCTGAGGCAGTCTGTCTCCTCTATAGGTAAAATCATCCCAGCCTTTGTCTGTTTGGTCCAGGTGTTGGGGACCAGGACAGTTCAGGTGAATATTAAGTGGTAAGCTGCTTTAAAGAGAACATCCTTAATCTACCAGCCCATGATCTGTGAAGCATGTAGAGTGTTTTGTGAGGATGTTTGCATGTGTGCATGTGTACGTAATAATGCGCACGCGTGTGTGTGTTCATAAACATCACTGGGCTTGTGCGTGAATATACTGCATCTGTGTGTGAAGGTGTGAATGAATCTGTCTGCGTGCATGCGTGTGCATGCGTGTGTGTGTGTGTGTGTGTGTGTGTGTGTGTGTGTGTGTATATATCTGAGGGCCATGGGCAGGATACAGGACAGGAATTAAGGAATTGACTGGTGAGACAAGGCCACACAATCACGAGGTCCCCCACTGGGCTTTTAGTCAGGAATGTCACTCATTTTGAAAGGGACAAAACATTCAACATGTTTGTATTGACAGGTGTCGACAGTTTTCCTGATGAACTGATAGCATGTTATGTTGTGTTATACTTCTCTATTCTCGGACGTGTGGACACACCCACTCTACAGTCAGACCATCTGCACCATAGCAAAGCCACACTGTTATATCCAATAACTGGATTGTGTAGGTTTTTATGATGCGGGGTTTTACTGCATGTCACTGATTAAAGTGGAGTGTGTGCTGCTAGCTGGCTGTATTGGCCCATTCATTATCGTAGCAGGCTAGAACCAGCAGCTGATGGATGGTATGGTATTCAGCCGTGGCATTTGGCCAGATTGGTTCCTATGGGAATGGTAACACCTCTATCCCCAAGACACCTCAGGCTGCAGGATTTCCTCATGGCTATAACCCAACAGGCCTTCTGGTCTCATTGGGATGAGGAGTAGATGTAAAATATGGACTGCTCTGGTTAAAGAACAAACATACTTGTTTTTTTTTTAGAGTAGATTAAATGGAAGTGACCAGAAAAAAGAAAAAAAAAAACTGTCTTGAGGCGGAGGAGGGTTTTATGTTTCCACGACATGGAGAGGGACAGGAGGTTAGGCTGAGGAAAGGGGTAAATATACAAAGAGAACAGGTGGCAATACAGATAGCTTCGAAAGGACCGGCGTCAATGCTAACCACACACTCACTGATATGCAGCGTGTTGCGTATCACACCCTGAAATCACAAATGACAAAAAATACTGCCAGATCCCAAAAGCTAGCTAACACACTTACGAGCAAAATGTCTGACAGGGGACTTTTTCGAACCATATTGGACCCTGAGGACTACCATAGTGGGTCTCTGAAGAGCTGGGGGTCCCTGGGGGTCCATGAGGACTGTTGTGTCCCAATCGCAGTACCGCCCTGCTACCCCCCACCCTCGCCCCCACTCTGACTGACCCACCTGGACAACATCCGCTGTGTGGGTTTAAAACTGTAATCTGATTGGCTGATTCATGATTAATCCACATATTGGACGGTACTATGTGTACTTCTCACATGCCAATTCATTATTTTTTTTCTGTTTCATACACGCACATAACCCAATTAAACATACAATACAGTACTGCCTTTGACATTCTCTGTCTTTGTGTCTCTCTCAGGTCCATCAATCTTTCCTGTTGGATGAGTTGTTGGTTATGTTAATAATTCCTTGGTTATATGCCCTGTGATTGGAAGACTAAAAGTCAATGAGGAGTTTACTGGGTGTAAATGTGGGTGGAGACATAGTTTCTCCGAGGTGACATACCTCTGTCAGGCCCCACCGCCCAGAGAATACAGGGGCTAATAATAACCAACCATGAACTCAACCACAGCTGACCTTTCTGATCAGGACTTTGTCCTTACATGTCCTCCAGTATATAGCTGTGCGTGTGTCCCACTCTGGTTTTACTTTGCTATGTGAGGACCAGAAGATAATAAATCCCTACAATTTGGTCAGCACTTGGAAAAAGGCTGTTTCCGTCTTAGGAATTAGGTTCAGGGTAAAACCTACAATTGGGTTCAGTTTTAGATATTAGATGGGGTTCGGGTACGGTGACATTTACACATAAAGTTTTGGTTTCTGAGATTAAGGTTGAGGGGATAAGGAAAGTAGTAAATATTTTTTTCCTGCCCCTACAAAGACAGAACAACAATGCTGTGTGTGTGTGTGTGTGTGTGTGTGTGTGTGTGTGTGTGTGTGTGTGTGTGTGTGTGTGTGTGTGTGTGTGTGTTTGTCTGAGAGCTACTTTGTCATTTATCGTATGTATGTCTAACTGGGAGCCTACCTTATGGGATCGTTCTTCAGCCATTAGTTTATGTGCTTGGTATATACACTATCGATTTATTGAGCAGTTACGTGGTGTTGTGCTTCCTCTTCTTGGTCTATTTATACCTGTTATAATCCACTGGTCACACTCTAAATCTAAATCTCGTGCCATGTTATCTGCTACAGAGCCTACAGCAGACAACCACCACACTCTTTGGTCTGGCTTTCTGCCAGGAGACCAAGAGCATGTCCCACACTCCCCTATTCCCTGTGTAGCATACTGCTTTAGAAGTACTGCACCAAGTAGGGCTCTTCAAGTCTGCTAGTCGAAGCCAGTTCCACTATGTTTTTCACTGCTACGTAGTGGGTGTAGTGAATGCTCAGGTATTACAGAGGAAGAACCTGGTCATGGATTGGTGAGACCCACAGGGAATGGGATGACATGGGACTCAAATGATTATGCTAACTGAGCTCCTGTCACATGACTGTTTAGAATCATTATCAATGAGGATGCATCCCTGAAGGTTATGACAACGAGTAGGAGTAGTCACATCTTAATGAGGTCAGTGTAGTGTAGGAGTAGTCACATCGAAATGACATCACTGTAGTGTAGGATTAGTCACATCTTTGTCATTTGAGACTCCAGTCTGTAGGGGAATTCCACTTATGTAATGTTTTCGGCAGTACTAATGCATGCTGGGACGGCAAATCTGAGGTTGTGGTCAGAACACAGTCTAGCTGCATCACAGTGCTGAGGCATCCCCCATAGTCCGGGTTTGAGCCTCGGCTGCGCCTCTTTCCGATGTGTGATTGGGAGTCCCGTGGGGCGGTGCGTATTTGGCCAACAATGCCCGGGGGAGAGTGATGCATCGTTGGCAGCAGTTTTCTGAATCATCACTCTCTAGCAACTTGCTCAAGTCGGTATTTCGCCTCCAATCTAACTGGGGTGGTTAGTCACTGAGTGTGACCTCAAACGCACTGATCCGACTGATTTCCACTTTCTGCTAGAATATGGTTCCACAAAATAAAAATAAAAAACATCTGTACAACATGCTCTGCTGTAGCCTGATACACTCCAGCAACCACTGTGTGGTCAGCCTAGTAAAGCCTGACTGGATTTGGCTCTGTAGTGTGAAACAGCATAGGTGGAGTAAGCGGAAGAATGTCTGACCCTCTGTAGAGCTACAGAGACGACTTGACTAATTCTCCCCAATTGCTCTCACTTCTTCTCTTCCACGCCGACGGGTACAGGAGTAGTCACATCTCAATAAATTGACTGAGTTTACAGACAGGTGGACAGCCCTGAATCGTGCTGCTCTGCTGAATGACCTCTGACAGCTGTTTACTACTGTATGTGAATTGTTAGAAGCCTCAGTAGCTCCAATTCATTTCTTATCTCACCCTTATTTTTTCTTAGCTCATGTGTTCATTATTGTAGGAGTCACTTTAAGCCCAGTCCAGAACTAAAGTGTCTTATCTTCATAACCTGCATCCGGACTGAGGAAGTAACAGCAGAGAGATGGGGTGTCAGCTTACTGCGTGGTCCCGTAGCTGACGGGGACATTGCCTGTGCATCTGACGCACCACCGGTCTGCCCTCAGAGGTGTTACCTCTGGAGCGGTCAGTGCAGGCCCTCAGAGGTGTTGCCTCTTGAGCGGTGAGTGCAGGCCCTCAGAGGTGTTGCCTCCGGAGCGGTCAGTGCAGGCCCTCAGAGGTGTTACCTCCGGAGCGGTCAGTGCAGGCCCTCAGAGGTGTTACCTTCGGAAGGGTCAGTGCAGGCCCTCAGAGGTGTTGCCTCCGGAGCGGTCAGTGCAGGCCCTCAGAGGTGTTACCTCCGGAGCGGTCAGTGCAGGCCCTCAGAGGTGTTACCTTCGGAAGGGTCAGTGCAGGCCCTCAGAGGTGTTACCTCCGGAGCGGTCAGTGCAGGCCCTCAGAGGTGTTACCTTCGGAAGGGTCAGTGCAGGCCCTCAGAGGTGTTACCTCCGGAGCGGTCAAGGGTATTGTTCTGTAGGTGAAGGGTTGACACGGGAAGTGACCCGACAAGAGACGGTACAGGGGGGGTCCACGTGGTCCGGGGGAACCAGAACTTAGGATCCAGCGGGGGGGGGGACGTTTGGTGCATGTGGGATGGGTGGTTATTTGGACTAAATGCATCTTGATGAGCACACTGGCTCTGACGTCCTCTGCTTTATTTCTGTCCACATTCAGGTGCAGTATGAAGTGGGATCCTGTCCTTTCGTTCACAGCGTCACAGCCTCGATTCGGCTGAGGCGCCGTAGTTTCCTAAAATAGCACTGTCACACGTGGAGATGCTGAGAGAATATGAGAATATGAGAGTCTCTCTCTCTCTCTCTCTCTCTCTCTCTTGCTCTCTCACACACTCACACACTTCAAGCAGAGAACAGTAAAGCGAGCCGTGCTTCTTTGTGTGTTGTCGAGGCAGCTCAGCGTCCAGGGCTCTGTGGGGAAATAACACAGAGACAAACCCAAAACGGAACAACTACCCACGTCAGCAGGTTTATCTGACGATCTTGAGGAGAGACACTTCGCACATTCCCCAGAAACTCTCAAACCCTGTTGTTGCAAGAGAGGGTGAATGTCATGGAAAGGTTGAAGGGGAAGATGGGAAGAGAGAGATAAGAAAATGGAGAGAGGGTAACTGGTACGAGCTCAATGTGGTTTATAATCTCTCTCCACTCTCTCCCAGAGGTAACGGTGGTAACTGGGGACAGGCTGAGTTGTAACCTCAGTTCACGCTGTCCTCACAACAGCATAGTTCCTGCCACAACCGCTGGCCTACTTCACCTGCTAAACAATGAGGAAGCAGCTGTAAATAATCCTCTAATCTGCACATGCTCCACAGCCCAGGAAGGATTAAAGGGGCAGCTGGAATAATGCACTCTGCTTTGAATAACCCCAACCCCGAATACACCTAATGGTCTCGCACCAGAAAGAAAGCGGAACGTCAGGACAAAACTGTAACTGCCTCTAATTGGATAGATGCGTTCTTCCATTTCTTCGATTCCTTGTCCTGACTTATTTCTGTCGCTGTTTACAGCCACGTGTTGTGGAAATAGTGGCGGGCGACGAATGTGGCAAACGGGACGACACCTCTGAGAAGCGTGTGGCCGTGCCAACCTGTGTGTGTGTGTGTGTGTGTGTGTGTTTGTGCGCACGCATCTGTACGTATGTCGGGCGAACGCTTGTGTTTTCCTCCCCACTTGACTTGGTCCCTCACTGGCTCATTAGAGTGGCTCGTTGAAACGCCTTCACTGACTGGCCTGTCTGCATGGTTCAGAGTCAGGGACTCCATTCATTTCCTTTAGGGCGGCTGGACTTTCCCAGGCATGCCCTTCTCCGCTTGACTCCAACAACCACCCTCTATCTCTGAACAGTGAGGGAAGGGGAGACGAGAGGAAGAATTCATAAAAAGCATTACTGTCTGGTGCAATGTTAGCAACATCTGTGTTTGCTGAGTGTAGTTCCTGACACAGCATTGTGATGTTCAGGATTCCTGAACGGTATACCACGAAACAGGATCAAAGAGTTAGCCTGCTAACAGGCCTAAATATTCAGGCAAACTTGGTATTCTTCAGAAGGAAGCAAAAGCTTGAAATGAGAACGTTCAAATTCACTACAATGGTGGAAAATAGAACATTCTGTTTAAGTTTCACTTAGGTATTTCTGGCTCTTTTGTCGGAGTCACCAGGCCAAGTCGTAGATTGGGCTTTGTGGAATACTCTGCTGGCTTCATAACAGCGGACTCCTATGGTGATCCCTGACAGAGGACCCCCATAAACACATCACCAGGCAAATGCCAACTCAAGGTCCTCCAAACCCCTCCCTATTGGGGGCCATCAAGCAGGGATGTCCAGTCGGCCATCCCTCAGAGGGGGGGGGGGGGGTTGGGTCTCTGGACTGGCCGTGCCCTGCCTCCGCCCGGACTCATCCACCATGATGGATCGCCGGCTGGCCGGGTATTAATCCTCCCCTCCCTCCATCCGCCGGCTTATCCAGTGCCTCTCCTCCTCCCCCTCCTCTTCCTCTGACAGGCTGACCCCCCCCCCCCCCCCCACGGATCCCCCCTCCGCGGACCGGGGTGATTTCATCGGCCGCCTCCTCCTCCTGCAGGGGCATCGTCAACGGGTTGATATATGGAGGTGGATGAGCCGGTGCGGCGCGGCCCGGCCGCCTGTTTGTCACCAGCAGCAGGCTGTCAGAGGGGGGGGGGATCTCAGCGCCGGCGTTGAGACGTGGTTCGCAGGAGTATGTATAAATATGGACAATACGGATCCTTCGTGTCTGCATTGCTTCGGTATGCTTTGTTGGGGTTGTTTGCATTGCGGCGCTGACGCCGTGACATTGATGTGCCGTAATGATTTGTCAGGCCCGTACCCTGCCGTGCCCAGGGTTGTTAAGGCGGGTTTTCCTCCCTGACACTTCATTGCTTGTGATGTGTGAGAACAGGGAATTTCGTGGGTTTCAGTCTTTCATCTGTAAACACTTTCGTCGCCGTGCAGCGTCAAACAAATCGAGACAGGTCGCTTGACAGGAATTACAGCACGTCAATATATTCAGACCTTGCCCGCTGTTGGGCTTGCTATTATGTTATTGATTGCACATTCTCATTAGGACTTGATACGGAGGGGCCCCTTGGAAATCACTGTAAATCCTACCCAAATTGTCCCCTGGGGCAATACACCGGAGTCTGGACAGGACGTCACCCCTTCTAGCCAAGCATCTCCTAGCCAGATTTAAGTCTGCCTAGAAACCAGAGGAATGTGCCTCAGAAAACAAATCCCCACTCAAACCAGTCTCTGATCACTGGAATTAATCAAATGGAATAAAAAATTTTCCACATAAGAGGACTGAGGCAGTCTCCCAATGTTCCTTCAGGCGAAGGAGCCAATCATAGAAATTGTTCATTGTTTCGAGGGCAATACGATACGGTACAATTCGCTCGGTGCAATGAAGATGCTTCGCCCATTTTGGAGCTTCTCCGAGGTTTTATTGAGGTTCTGAGGAATAGCAGGAACAAATTACTCCAGGGGAGCCTGTTACCGACCAGGCTTATCTTCACACACACATTGACTTGATTTCCCCATTAACGCCTCCGAGAAAATACGCTGGGCTGCAATCCGAAATATAATATAACAGTCAAGGTTCAGTATGGTGCCTTTGATAGCTCTATCGCACGCAGTGTCTCCGTCTGTCAGACACACGTAAGCGCGCGCACACGCACAAACAGGGCTTAGAGAGGTTGCTGGAGCTGCGGAGTGGCTGCCTGCTGACAGCTGAGTGATAGAACGCACAGTTGACATCCGGAGTGTTCTGCAACCTGCATGCGCTCTTCGCTGGGTCAAGGGAAACGTCTCTCTTTATTGTCACTGCCTATAAGCCTCAGTGTGCTGAGAGCTGTTGTCACAGCCGCCTAACCTCAGTCGTTCGCAGACTTTGATTGTAGCCCAGATTGACACATCCCACACGTGTCTATTGTGTGTGTGTGTGTGTGAACAACAGTACCTGAGAAGTTTGTTAGTGGTGATGCGGTGATCATTAATCCACTTACCCAATAGGGATTTAGGCTATCTGAGTCTCTCCTTGGCTTCAGACCCTGTCACATGGGTCACCTGCTGTTAGGGGTGTGCTTGTAAAAGAGAGAGCGAGAGTTAGTAACGTGTCCGTGTTGTCTGTTTCTATGTGTGTGTGTGTGTGTGTGTGTGTGTGTGTGTGTGTGTGAATGAAACATGAGGAAGCAGGGCCCAGTGAGTGTCCTTTTTCTGGTCAGGTCGTCTGGTGAGGAAAAAGCCCTGGTTTTATCAAGCCTGACACACATTGAAAGTGAACCCTCACATCACGCTAAATATACATAGGCCACTTCCGTCAGGCACGCTTCGATGTCAACTCACCCTCTACAGAATCTCTGAGCAAAATGGGAGGAAGATCTGGGCTCTGATGTACCTAAAGGCACTGTGTGTGGGATGGGACGGGTAGCTCGGATTTACTGGTTTACCTACTCGGAATCGCCCATATTCTGTCTACGTTTGGAATTGTTCACTGCTTCGAATGAAATAGATTGAAAAAAGAAAATGACCATGTGATTGGCCTCTTGGTACCACCTCCGGAGGGGGTTCTCTGATCCCAGATCATAGAAAGCGGTGTGAAATCACAATGATGAATTTATCCAGACAGTGGTAGCGGGATATTGGTCTGGATCTCCCGTTAATCAGCACACACTACAGGGGGAATTGGAATGGTAAACAAATGTCATTCGGTACATTATTCTGGTGCTGGCGGGGGATTATGGGTAGGGAACCAGGGTTAGCTCGGGGACAGATGTGGACAGATGATATGAGTGGGAGGAGGGTACAGGAAGGGGCATGTGGGCATTCCGTACCAGGTCCGATCCCTCTTACCCAAACCATCGGAGAGATTAAATGACCAGCGTTTGTTTATCAAGGCTGAGCATGATGACGGCTAGGACATTTTACTGACCAAGTGAAGACCAAACCCGCAGAATAATCTCAGCTGTACCATTTCTGTTTGAAAAATGTATCCCCGCTTGCCGAAGTTTGGTGACAATGGTTGGATACATTGTATGGAGGCAATCGTCCAATGGAACCTCTGTTTCAGTGAAAGAGTTATAGAGGGTATAAATGTGTCTCCAGAGCCAATGTGCCAATTTAGTTCTGTTGGCTGACAATGTCACCTTCTGGATGATGCAGCAGATATGCAGGATCACTGTGAAAATCATCTCCATGACAGATAGAGGCTTCATTAGCAACTCTTCTCCTGCTAGAAACACACCTGTTTGCTTTCTCACCTGTGGTGGCAACGTTCAGAACTTACCAACACCTGCTGAAACAGTTTTAAAATGCTATACTTTCTCTGAAGGGCTACTGAATTTGTGCAAGAAACATTGGTCAGTCCATTTTTTTGGTTCTGTTATCTCAGCATGTGGTCTTTCATGAAGAGCTCTGATGAAAAGATCTAATAAAGAACTTCAGTTTCAAGTTAGGCTCCATAAGGATCCTCTGGTATATCCTCTGGTATATCCTATGGTACAGTGGGGAGAACAAGTATTTGATACACTGCCGATTTTCCTAATTACAAAGCATGTAGAACTCTGTCATTTTTTATCATAGGTACACTTCAACTGTGAGAGACGTAATCTAAAACAAAAATCCAGAAAATCACATTGTATGATTTTTCAATAATTAATTTTCATTTTATTGCATGACATAAGTATTTGATCACCTACCAACCAGTAAGAATTCCAGCTCTCACAGATTTCTTTAAGAAGTCCTCCTATTCTCCACTCATTACCTGTATTAACTGCACTAGTTTGAACTTGTTACCTGTATAAAAGACACCTGTCCACACACTCAATCAAACAGACTCCAACCTCTCCACAATGGCCAAGACCAGAGAGCTGTGTAAGGATATCAGGGATACAATTGTAGACCTGCACAAGGCTGGGATGAGCTATAGGACAATAGGCAAGCAGCTTGGTGAGAAGGCAACAACTGTTGGCGCAATTAGAAAATGGGAGAAGTTCCAGATGACGTTCAATCTCCCTCGATCTGGCGCTCCATTCAAGATTTCACCTCGTGGGGCATCAATGACCATGAGGAAGGTGAGGGATCAGCCCAGAACTACACGACAGGACCTGGTCAATGACCTGAAGAGAGCTGGGACCACAGTCTCAAAGAAAACCATTAGTAACACACTACGCCGTCATGGATTAAAATTCTGCAGTGAACGCAAGGTCCCCCTGCTCAAGCCAGCGCATGTCCAGGCCCGTCTGAAGTTTGTCAATAACCATCTGGATGATCCAGAGGAGGAATGGGAGAAGGTAATGTGGTCTGATGAGACAAAAATAGTGCTTTTTGGTCTAAACTCCACTCGCCATGTTTGGAGGAAGAAGAAGGATGAGTACAACCCCAAGATCACCATCCCAACCGTGAAGCATGGAGGTGGAAACATCATTCTTTGGGGATGCTTTTCTGCAAAGGGGACAGGACGTCTGCACTGTATTGAGGGGAGAATGGATGGGGCCAACAACCTCCTTCCCTCAGTAAGAGCATTGAAGATGGTTCGTGGCTGGGTCTTCCAGCATGACAATGACCCGAAACACACAGCCAGGGCAACTACGGAGTGGCTCCGTAAGAAGCATCTCAAGGTATTGGAGTGGCCTAGCCAGTCTCCAGACCTGAACCCAATAGAACATCTTTGGAGGGAGCTGAAAGTCCGTATTGCCCAGTGATAGCCCCGAAACCTGAAGGATCTGGAGAAGGCCTGTATGAAGGAGTGGGCCAAAATTCCTGCTGCAGTGTGTGCCAACCTGGTTAAGAACTACAGGAAACATATGATCTCTGTAATTGCAAACAAAGGTTTCTGTACCAAATATTATGTTCTGCATTTCTGATGTATCAAATACTTATGTCATGCAATAAAATGAAAATTAATTACTTAAAAATACACACACACTGCTTTTGACCGTGAGGCTCTGGACAAGATGGATGTATCCTATAGGGACAGGATGAATGTATCATATAGGGACAGGATGAATGTATCATATAGGGACAGGATGAATGTATCATATAGGGACAGTATGAATGTACCATGTAGGGACAGGATGAATGTATCATAGGGACAGGATGAATGTATCATAGGGACAGGATGAATGTATCATATAGGGACAGGATGAATGTATCATATAGGGACAGTATGAATGTATCATATAGGGACAGGATGAATGTATCATATAGGGACAGGATGAATGTACCATATAGGGACAGGATGAATGTATCATAGGGACTGGATGAATGTATCATATAGGGACAGTATGAATGTATCATATAGGGACAGGATGAATGTATCATAGGGACAGGATGAATGTATCATATAGGGACAGGATGAATGTATCATGTAGGCACAGGGTGAATGTATCATATAGGGACAGGATGAATGTATCATATAGGGACAGGGTGAATGTATCATATAGGGACAGGATGAATGTATCATATAGGGACAGGATGAATGTATCATATAGGGACAGGAAGGCGTTTGGGTTGCAGAATAGGTTAGTACTTTCAAAATGATTAGGAAATCCAGAAGGACCATAACACACCTCCTCAGATCCAGTACAGAACCAGTACACACCCATTACAGACCCATTACAGGACCAATATGGACCCAGTACATAACCAGTACAAACCCAGAACACACCCATTACAGATCCATTACGGACCCAGTACAGACCCGCCCAGAGAAGCAGGTAGCCAGATCAAATGCCCGAGCTGGGATTGTGAGAATCTGTCATTCTGTCTTATTTGCTTCAGTAAGTCATTGTCTAATTCACTACAACGAACAGCAGATTTGTGATGGCATTTCATCTCCACCACAAAGCACACTCTTCGGGACTATATTTAGAAAGCATCTAAGAGTCAGAGTACTGATCGAAGATCTGTTTCAGCTCCTAGATCAAAATCAAGATGGGGGGGGCTGATTCTAGATCAGTACAAACCCTGAGACCATTTATAAATATGGGCCCTGAGGACACTTTCCTCTGATATGTTGTGTTATAAATAGATGGTCTGATTTAATGAGACAGTCGGAGACCAGGAGAGAAAACGATGACTGAACAACAACAATCGGTGTCACCGCCTCGCAATGCAGCCGCGTCATTTCGACTGGAAGTCCCAATACCCGACAATGGCTGGGCCTGTGAAAATTATTTCAACACAGTCTGGGGTGGTGGGGTGGGTCGGTCAGTCTCACATTGATTTGCTTTGCCTCTTCAGAGTCTAGTGACACCTTGTGGTTGGTCTGGCTCCTGCAAGCTCAATCTGGGTGATGGCGAGTACTCCCTGGTTGAGCAGAGTGTGTGTTAAGAAGCAGTATGGCTAGGCGAGATATGCTTCAGAGGACACGTCTTTCCCAAGCCAGCCGGGAGTTACTGTGACAAGTCAAGGTCATAAGTGCAAATCAGGCTTTAAGTAATTGGGGTGGGTACAGAGGTTAATTACAAAAGTAAATTGAAAAAAGCATTACAAACGTAAAACAAGATTACAGAGAAAGAGGTCCTGTGCTCAGAGGATAGTACTATCAGACCTCCCATCGGCAGCCAGAGGGTGAAGTGAGGAGATCGGGGCTAACCCAGTCCTCTCGGCCTAGCTGGGCAGTCTGTTAGGGCCAGGGGAACTCAAGTTAAGCTCACATGGACTTACTTAGAGGATTGTATTTAGGTGTTACCGGGCAGATCTGCCTGGCTTTGAAATCTCTCCATAGCTCAAACAAATTTAATCAGATGACATTCATATTGATTCTACTGATATCCACTCACAGTGATAGCAATTGCTTTAATCCTTTAGGGAAAACTAACATTGATTGTTCTCTTTGACAATGGTCGGCATGAATAGTCGTAAACAACCTGACAGAAGGAGCTTGGGTAATTCCTTAATGACTTTATTGCCGTCACAGCATTTCAGTCAAAACGACTGTACTGTTCAAAAGCACTGAGTTGGCCACCATGTCTTTATGTGATGTCTGCTGTTTGAATATGTCTCGCTGAAACAAAATAGTTGACACAGAAACAGCCGTCTTTGCTTTGACAGCACTTCCTGCGGACATAAAGGAAGTTCATCCCCGATTCAGATGAGCTGGCTGCTTATTCGAAACAACTGAGCCCTGCTGAAATTACACACATGTACGCGCACCCACTCACACGCATCTAACGTGTCTTTGAAGTGGTCCTTCTACCTGGCAGCAGGCTGAGGTTGGGGCGTGTTGAGTGACGGTGCGGCAGTGTTTGATTCCACTTGCGTTGCATTATCCTTCTCGTCTCAGCTACTAGAATGGGCTGTCGGGACGTTAGCCCTTACGACCTCGTGCTGCCTGGACTTCATGGGCCCTCGTGTCCAAGGCTATGGTAATGACTCCAGCATGCAGCCTGCCCATGAAGGGAGCTCCAGGTACCTGAACAAATCTAGGTATTTTTACTCTTCAAATTCTGTAAGGCCCATGGTCTCCCCCTGGAAGATAGCCTTTCATGAACACTTGTGTTACTCCTTATGAGGTCACTCTATTGCAGTACTCGCCGTATGCCCTTATAATGATGTCCCTCTATTACAGTTCTCAACACACCTTTGTAATGATGTCCCTCTATTACAGTTCTCAACACACCTTTGTAATGAGATCCCTCTGTTACAATTCTCACCACACCTTTGTAATAATGTTCCTCTATTACAATACTCACCATACCTTTGTAATGATATTCCTCTATTAAAATACTCACCACACCTTTATAATGATATTCCTCTATTAAAATACTCACCACACATTTGTAATGATGTTCCTCTATTACAATACTCACCACACCTTTGTAATGATATTCCTCTATTAAAATACTCACCACACCTTTATAATGATGTCCCTCTAATACAATATTCACCACACCTTTGTAATGACATTCCTCTATTACAATTCTCACCACACCTTTATAATGATGTCCCTCTATTACAATTCTCACCACACCTTTGTAATAATGTTCCTCTATTACAATACTCACCACACCTTTGTAATAATGTCCCTCTATTACAATACTCACCACACCTTTGTAATTATGTTCCTCTATTACAATACTCACCACACCTTTGTAATGATGTCCCTCTATTACAATACTCACCACACCTTTGTAATGATGTTCACTATTACAATACTCACCACACCTTTGTAATGATGTCCCTCTATTACAATACTCACCACACCTTTGTAATGATGTCCCTCTATTACAATACTCACCACACCTTTGTAATGATGTCCCACTATTACAATAATCACCACACCTTTATAATGATGTCCCTCTATTTAAAAACAACAACATATTATACAACCTAATGAATGAGTTAATCTGTTACCATATTTAAGAATTTAAAAGAAGGCTGTTGTTCTGTTTTAGTGTTTATTCTACTATTTATGCAATAGACCCTAATAGACAGTGAGTTGGAGGGCAGGAGTGAATCGAGCACACACAGACAAACACACACACACACACACACAGTCTTTATGGTTGAGAACAGGCCTTGTGCACTTCAACATCAGACAACCGGCCTAGTGGCCTGTGTCTGTAATCTCTTCCCATGGCAGCCACCTGTCTGTGTGCTTTGATGTCTTGTTCATCTGCTCCAAACGGAGGAAGACACTGTCTGTGTTGGACAGAGCAGGTACAATAAAGACACACAGGTCCCTCTGTGTGAGGAGGCTTCATGAACTATCTTTGATGTTCTTTCATTGGTTTGTCTAAGGAAAAGGCAAATTTGTTTAGCATCTAATCTTGGAAGTGCTCAAGATGAGTGACGATTGTGTAGGATCATTATATGCTTGGAAACATATTCTTAACATCATTATAAAAATCTGGAATATGCTTCAGATTTCTTTTTTAAACATTGTCATGACAAAAACTTGGGATATTTTCAGAAAAGTGGTTTGTGCCAGATGAATATATTTAGGAAGAATCTGACTGTGAAGGCCTCTCTGAAAGGGCCCATATATCTGTAGTGTGTGCTGTAACTAAGTTAAGGATTAGTATTGATGGTGAGTAACTACGTATCTGAAGGAGCTAGTGGTTCCAGCTGTGTTGCGTACTTTGTGAAGGGAGCAGGAGTGTTCTGTTTACGTGGAAACAAACAGTGCCCATTACAATCACAGTAGATCTAAATGCTTTATTTTGATAGCATTGGAAGATGAAAGACATACAGATGATGGTGACTTCATGAAATATTCATGAGCCGCATCGACATTGACTTGAATATTAACATACTTCATTACTACAGCTGTAGATGAACAGTTCATTGTGGAAATCAGAACACGACAGAGGAAAGAAACCCTCATTAACAGGAATCTGCTGTACAAGCTTTATAAATGGAGTGTCTTTAGAAGTTTTTGTGCATATCTGAATGAAAAACACAGTAGTCTAAAACAGTCCATGTCTTTGTAGATATGTGTGAAGAATAGTACAAAGCACTATAACAGCTATGGATTAGAGAATCATTTTTGCAAGTCTTCACTAGACAAACAAAAAAACACAAGGACAATATGCAGCCAGTGTGTAATCAGACTGCAACTATATTTAGCTGTACCTAAGTACTTCCTGTTAACTGTCTGACCCTTTCCCGTGTTATCAGATAGCCTTTCATGAAGGTCACAAAAGGAAATATTAGAAACCACTAATCCAATCCACCGAGAACTAAGCTGCATCTGTCTGGATCTAGCGAGATGCAGAATGTCTCATTGCTTATATTTGTCTGTATTGTAGGCCTATTGAAATCTTCCTTGGACCTTATTATAGAGTAAGAATTTATCGTGAAGTTGAACTTTAACACACAGAATGACACCGGCGAGAATAGGCAGGAGCAGAGTGTGTTCCTTGTTTAGTGTTCGAGGAGTTTCTGATTGATCGTTAAGGGCAGTGGCTATTCGATTTCTTTGCCCGTCATAGTTGCAGAGTCATCTTGGCAAGCCTACCTGTCCAGCCGGCCCAGCACCACCACTCCCCACGTCTGTGTCCTGACCATTCAGCTGTGCAGAACCCGGACCCTCTGGGCCAAAGGATTTTCACATTCAGCACTTTTCTCTGTGACCTTGAGGGAGCGCCGGATTCCGCCTCTCAGCTTTCCGACAGGGCTGGACCATCCTCTCTCTATGGCCCCAAGCAGCCAGGGAGGAAGAGGTGGAATGCAGCGGATGCAAATGCATCTGCTGGTGTCTGCAAGGGGTGGGGGTGGGGGTGGGGGTGGGTCGGCGTGGTGAGCGGACAACACAGTCAATCACGTGGTGATGGATTGGACACAGGATGATAGGTGCCTGTCAGGTGAATGTCTTTGCTGCTAAGTTGTTCTGAAGGTGTGACTCGACCTACGTGGGATTCCTTCCAGAAGGTGTAACACAACCTACATGGTTTTGTTTCCATCTACTGCATTAAATATGTAACGTTTTTGCCGGGTTGATACGTGCATTATCAGACAACTTATTTGTTACTTGATGAGACACTGGGCCCCAAAGGAGTGCAAGGTCCTAAGGGCAAACCACTGAGAAGATACGATTTACTGTGCTTTGTATTGGATCTATTGTATAGTTGGAAAAGCATCACTCGTAACACATATTTTGTATACATGATTTCCATATTTATTTTTGGATAAAATCACCTTTCAGTTTGTCTTCAGTTGATGTGTTGAACCACTGTTTTGGAATATGGTAGCACCAGAGGCAATTACATATTGCTTATTATCTAACTGATTCCAAATCAGATTTGTGCTCTAGCTGACTAGTTGCTCATCAATCTGTTTTTGAATGTGCCAAGGTTGTTTGTTTTTTATCTTCCAAAATGAAAGATGACAGCATTTAATCCAAAAGAATAATTTAAAGAAATCAGCTTTCATGATGACTGGTATACTTGATTGATATATAATGTTTATATGTATGTACATATATGGCACTTGATGACATAAAATCATGACAATTCGGTTTCCCCAAAAATAAATGCAATGGGCGCTTGGGTGTAGATAAAAAAAGAACAAAAAAGTCACAGAATAAATCATTTGCAGCACATCTCCCAATGGCGTGATCACATAGGTTAAGGTCAGTGGTGCAAGCTCAGGCAACCAAAACAATAACAGAGATGATATATGTTAATATATCTGATTAAGATGTAATATGAATGATAAAGCCTACAGGAATAATGAAGAGACCTTTCGATGATTTTGGGAATATTTACCCTAAAACTGCCAAATAGTGTATCGTTGTTTTCTTGTTTTATTTTAAATGGGGTGTTTAAAACCGTTGGAATGTCTTAAAAACACCTTCACAGCACAACTCGGATATATTTTGGCTCATTATGCATATTTAGGGTAAGTATTTACTCCTTTTTAAACCACTGAAGTAAACAACAGAGTAAATCTGTGAAAACGAATAATGTGCTTTTGCGAAGAACATTGCACGTTACAAAATATAGGCTAAACCATATACTGAGAAGTGCCTTCTTATAAATCCTACATGACAAACGTTTGGTCTGTTTGTTTTTTAAATGTCCAAGACAGACAAAATCGATCTACCCCACCTAGCTTACTTTACAAACGTTGTTGGTGAGATAAAATGTCCACTATATTTCTATTATTTGTACAGTTGTTCCATTCCGTGGTGCTGCAATGGACAGCATCCTCACGGCCTTATCAGGGGGTTAAACATAGGCAGAGTCACTCGACTGAGTGCGGCCGAAATTGGGCATGCTCATTCTAGGCAAGTCTTTGTTACGGATCTCGTAGATTGACTTCCTCCTCGCTTGCACGCCTTTGACAGCGATTTTGATCTTCTTCCATCCAAGATGGTTGAGTTCAGCCAAGTTCAGCAGTACACAGACGCCACTGACTGCAAACATGAAGACCAGAAACACAGTTTTCTCAGTGGGCCTTGAAACGTAGCATTCTACATCTTTGATGCAGGGGTATCGATCACACTCATATACCGCGGGGACATTGAATCCGTACAGGAAATATTGACCCACCAGGAACCCTATTTCTAGCGCATTTCGGAAAACCACTTGAATAATGTAAAATCTTGAGATGCCCTCCTGCCTCCTCATTTTAGACTTTCCACTAGTTCTCATGGTGGAGTTTGGGATGTCCTTCACCTCCAAGCAGTCGGGCTCGGCTTCTTTCGTCGAGTTTTCCGTGTTTTGAAGTACTCCATTTACAATAGTGTTTTTGATCTTTTTACTGTCGTCTCTTTTTATGGAATCCTGGCGTTTGTCCAAGGAGAGGAACACAGTGGAGTACCCCCGCTCCATACGCTCCTTCTGTTTGGCAGACTGGTGCACGGAGTAGGTGATGAAACAGAGGCTAGGGGTGCATACAAGAATAATTTGAAACACCCAGTATCTGATGTGGGAAATAGGGAACGCCTTGTCGTAGCAAGCTTGGTTACAGCCGGGCTGCAGGGTGTTGCACACAAACATCGTCTGCTCGTCATCATAGACGGTTTCTCCAACTATAGCAACAATTAGAATCCGGAAGATCACCACCACTGTTAGGAGGATCCTACAAGACAAACAAGCAAAGGAACAACATTTCGCTGTTTAGATGTATCCTATAAAGATGAAATGCTTAATCGTTAAACAAACAGATAAATGCACAAGTATTGCGAAATAAAGCTGGCTGTAGGCTTTAGGCTTCAAAGCGTCCGCTTGGGTGCTGTCCAGTGCTGAAAGCCACCAGTCAGTTCTGAAAGGAAAGCGCCAACAGCCTTGTAGAGTTGTCTTAATTATTCTCTGGGAATTGTTTGTTTAGCTTATGCAGTGACTACATAATGGTTCACATTTTTCGAGAAGTATCATCTTAGTTTTTTGCGTTTTCATTAGTTCTTCATGCCAGGTTAGCGCTTGATCATCAAACACACACTAACACTTACAAACATATCCACACTATTCCTCTTACCTTCCGATCATAGTAGAGTGCTGTTGGACAGCCGCCTCCAAGAGACGCTCTAATATTGTCCACTCCCCCATGGTCATTCATTCGGAGACGATAGCACACCGTGCACTGTTCAAAATTCCTGTGGAATATATAGCTTTCCGTATTTCAATCTTCGGACCGTACTATATCTGGAGAATGCATTGGTAACGCGCCGCTCTTGCGTGCGCTCCTTCCTTCTGCCTTCTGCGCCTCTGCTAAAAGCTCACTCGACAACCCAAGCACTTTTGCTCGTGCGAGTCTGAAGTACTGATTAGTCGAAAGCCCTCCTATTTTCGATCACGCGCCGAGCAGCAGGTCGCGCGGTGGTTGAATGGAGGGCAGTTGAGTGTAATAATGTTGGTAGAGCGCTAATCCTGCTTTAAGTAGCCTAGGCCTAGACTTTCCCCTTGCGTCACAAGCAGACAGGTTGGCGTAGAGAGGCCAGAGACACCTGTTTTTTTGTTTCATTATTCTCACAGTATATGGCGGGTTGTAACAAATTAACCTGGAATAGTAATAGTAGTAGCTTAAATCACATTGAATGTCATTCCCCTGTACTCTAAGCACATTACAGCTACAAAACGAATAGTGGCCAGCAATCAGAATGTCAAATAAGTGTCCAGTGTTTTCAGTGTTCTATGACATATTACCATCCATGATTACAATAGAAGTGAACATGTTTCCTTACAACACATTTTTATTAGGCCTAAGTAAGCATTTGTTAAAATCTTTTCTGTGTTGGAATAGTTTGGGCATACATTTACCCAACAGAATTGTGTGGACGTGAGTAAGTCATAAAACACATGAACGTCTGTAGCATATTTGGAAATCATCTTAAATGAGAAAATAGCCTTTTTTAAGATACCTCCCCACACTTGAGGAACATATGACATAGCGTTGGTTTTGTGATTGTTATATCAGCAACCTCTGTAAAATCTGAAACATTGGGCTATCCATTCATCTCACCCTCATTGGTCCCCTACACAAGAATGAAGTGGAAAGCACCATTCTGGTGTGTTGCAATAATGAAAAAATTAGTCAGAAAAGATGAGACATTGAGACAAACTGCGACATTGGGGCACAGTAATATAGCCTATTGATAGACAATTTATAGAGAATGTTTTCCTTATGAATTCTGCATAAATCGACAACCAAATACAGAATAACGTTGACAACTTGTTGGACTGCAACTAGTCTATATATACAATTCTGACCCCTTCAAAACATCTTTGCTATAAATCTAAACACAATACCCCATAATGACATAGCAAAAAACATGGTTTAAGAAATGTGTGCCAATTTATTGAACATTAAAAACGGAAATATCTTATGTACATAAGTATTCCGACCCTTTGCCATGTCACTCAAAATTTAGCTCAGGTGCATCCTCTGTCCTATGATCCTCTTCGAGATGTCTCTCAGGGAGGTGACCAGAAGAGCCTCAACATTTCTCTGCCAAGATGGGAGAAGGTGCTAGAAGGACATTCATCTCTGCAGCACTCAAGCAGTTTGTTGTTTCGGGTAGAGGGTCTAGACAGAAGCCACTGCTAAGTAAAAGACATATGACATGCCGCCTGAAGGACTCTAAGAGCATGAAGAAGAAAAAGTATCTGTTCTGATTAGACCGATATGGAAGAATTAGGCCTGAGTGCCAAGTGTTAGGTCTAGCCAAAACAAGATATCACTCATCACCTGGCTAATACCATCCCTACAATGAAGCACGGTAGTGACAGCATCATGCTAAGGGGATGCTTCTCAGTGGTAAGGACTGGGGGACTGGTCAGGATTGAAGGAAGGAAGAAGGGTTTTATTTATTTTTAACTAGATTTTTATTTTCAATACATTTCTCAAAATCTGTTGCTTTGCTTTGTCTTTAAGGGCTTTTGTGTGTAGATTTATGGCTAAACATGTAGTCAATATGAATAAAATCTGTAACATAAAAAATGTTTGAGAAAGTGAAGGGGTCTTGTGTGTATGTTCTTTTTTAAGGACCTACAGGTCATTGTGACTAGACTTAACATTTATGGGATTAACATTATTACCAGGAAGTTAATACATGTATATTGTGAATGTACACTCACCTAAAGGATTATTAGGAACACCTGTTCAATTTCTCATTAATGCAATTATCTAATCAACCAATCACATGGCAGTTGCTTCAATGCATTTAGGGGTGTGGTCCTGGTCAAGACAATCTCCTGAACTCCAAACTGAATGTCAGAATGGGAAAGAAAGGTGATTTAAGCAATTTTGAGCGTGACATGGTTGATGGTGCCAGACGGGCCAGTCTGAGTATTTCACAATCTGCTCAGTTACTGGGTTTTTCACGCACAACCATTTCTAGGGTTTACAAAGAATGGTGTGAAAAGGGAAAAACATCCAGTATGCGGCAGTCCTGTGGGCGAAAATGCATTGTTGATGCTAGAGGTCAGAGGAGAATGGGCCCACTGATTCAAGCTGATAGAAGAGCAACTTTGACTGAAATAACCACTTGTTACAACCGAGGTATGCAGCAAAGCATTTGTGTAGCCACAACACGCACAACCTTGAGGTGGATGGGCTACAACAGCAGAAGACCCCACCGGGTACCACTCATCTCCACTACAAATAGGAAAAAGAGGCTACAATTTGCATGAGCTCACCAAAATTGGACAGTTGAAGACTGGAAGAATGTTACCTGGTCTGATGAGTCCCGATTTCTGTTGAGACATTCAGATGGTAGAGCCAGAATTTGGCGTAAACAGAATGAGAACATGGATCCATCATGCCTTGTTACCACTGTAGGCTGCAGGCTGGTGGTGGTGGTGTAATGGTGTGGGGGATGTTTTCTTGGCACACTTTAGGCCCCTTAGTGCCAATTGGGCATTGTTTAAATGCCACGGCCTACCTGAGCATTGTTTCTGACCATGTCCATCCCTTTATGACCACCATGTACCCATCCTCTGATGGCTACTTCCAGCAGGATAATGCACCATGTCACAAAGCTCGAATCATTTCAAATTGGTTTCTTGAACAATGAGTTCACTGTACTGAAATGACCCCCCCAGTCACCAGATCTTAACCCAATAGAGCATCTTTGGGATGTGGTGGAACGGGAGCTTCGTGCCCTGGATGTGCATCCAACAAATCTCCATCAACTGCAAGATGCTATCCTATCAATATGGGCCAACATTTCTAAAGAATGCTTTCAGCACCTTGTTGAATCAATGCCACGTAGAATTAAGGCAGTTCTGAAGGCGAAAGGGGGTCAAACACAGTATTAGTATGGTGTTCCTAATAATCCTTTAGGTGAGTGTATAGCCTGTAAATAAACAAGTAGGCTATTCTCCTAAATGATATATGGTCCCTAAGGTGATAAGTGGAGATGATGTGCATAATGAAGACGTGAAATACACACACGATTCCAGGTCTTGTTTATTTATAAACAAATAAATATCTAAATAATGTACATTCATTCATTCATGAGCCAGTAAAATAACCACACATAAATTGCACTTGGGTGTAAACAAACTGTACATAGCTGACAAATAAATCTGAGGGTGTTCTGGATTCATACCTTCCATACTATATCCGTACTATATCTGGAGAATGCATTGGTAACGCGCCATTCTTGAGCCGTTCCTCCTTCATCATGAGTGGTGATGATGTGCATAATGAAGACGTGAAATACACACACGATTCCAGGTCTTGTTTATTTATAAACAAATAAATATCTAAATAATGTACATTAATTCATTCATGAGCCAGTAAAATAACCACACATAAATTGCACTTGGGTGTAAACAAACTGTACATAGCTGACAAATAAATCTGAGGGCGTTCTGGATTCATACCTTCCATATCGATTTTGAAGCAACACATCCATAGATGCAGGGAATGGAAAGAGTTTTTGCATCCGTGGGGGTCTGTCTGACTGTCGTAAGGGGCACAGTTATCCAGTGAGGAACTTAAAAACATTTCCTGTGGACAATAGAGGGACCTGCCTCGTCATACTCCTGCTTGCTAATCCACATCTGTTGAAAGGTAGACAGGGAGGCCAAGATGGATCCTCCAATCCAGACAGAGTACTTGCGCTCGGGAGGGGCAATGATCTAGAGGAGAGAGAAGACGAAAGCCAACAATATGTCAGTATGTCATCCTCTACATCATTCATTACACAGTTCATGACTTGCATTATGGTGATTGGTCATCAGTAAGTTAATACTGCGGGATCTTGGTTGGTGTTCGACATTCCGTGTGTGGTCTTTACTGAGCGGGAGGTGAGGAAACCATTCACCTTGATCTTCATGGTGCTGGGGGCCAGGGCGGTGATCTCCTTCTGCATCCGGTCGGCGATGCCGGGGTACATGGTGGTGCCGCCGGACAGGACGTTGTTGGCGTACAGGTCCTTACGGATGTCGATGTCGCACTTCATGATGCTGTTGTAGGTGGTCTCGTGGATGCCTGCCGACTCCATGCCTGAAGAAACAGTGAGAAAGACAATGCCCTGGATGGGAAGTCCCTTGTGTATTCATACAACCCGGTTTTAAAGGCTCTATTTGATCACGTAGGAAACCTAGATGGTCGCTGAGTTCCACAATACTGCCGCGATACCTACCGATGAAGGAAGGCTGGAAGAGGGTCTCGGGGCAGCGGAAACGTTCGTTACCGATGGTGATGACCTGACCGTCGGGCAGCTCGTAGCTCTTCTCCAGAGAGGAAGAGGAGGCGGCGGTGGCCATCTCGTTCTCAAAGTCCAGGGCCACGTAACAAAGCTTCTCCTTGATGTCGCGCACAATCTCACGCTCAGCTGTAACAGTAGCAGATTTGGAGTTTAGCAATTTGGTTTCCTGTTCAATATCAAACCAACTGTACGCTCGGGCAAATATCGCACATGCTCAGGAATTGCTCAGGAATTGCAGGGTGACCTGTGGTAACAAAAGAGTAGCCCCGCTCAGTCAGGATCTTCATGAGGTAGTCGGTGAGGTCGCGACCGGCCAGATCCAGGCGCATGATGGCGTGTGGAAGGGCATAGCCCTCATATATGGGGACATTGTGGGTCACACCATCACCAGAGTCCAGCACAATACCTAGAAGATGAGGTTGAATAATACGTCACGCGCAGACAGAACAGACCAGCAGCATGTGTATATTAACAGCGGACTCTATGTTGTATCTATTGCGATGTTGCCCGGGACACAATAGGCTTAATGTACTTTTTCAATGAAACTCTACATGGCGTGTTATGGTACAGAGTGTTTATTCTGTTCTCACCCGTTGTACGACCAGAGGCGTAGAGGGACAACACAGCCTGGATGGCCACATACATGGCGGGGACGTTGAAAGTCTCGAACATGATCTGGGTCATCTTCTCCCTGTTGGCCTTGGGGTTGAGGGGTGCCTCGGTCAACAGCGTGGGGTGCTCCTCGGGGGCCACACGCAGCTCATTGTAGAAGGTGTGGTGCCAGATCTTCTCCATGTCATCCCAGTTGGTGATGATACCGTGCTCGATGGGGTACTTGAGGGTCAGGATACCCCTCTTGCTCTGGGCCTCATCTCCCACATAGGAGTCCTTCTGGCCCATTCCCACCATCACACCCTGTAGAAGAAATAAACTTAGTCAAGTAAACTCCTTCAAGTCAAACTGAGTCAAACATAATTGTATGCTTAAATAGCGAATATGGTTTCATTATTCATTTAACCAGGATTTATATTCAATGGTTTGGTAGTAAGGTAGAACGCAATTATGAGCAGATTATGGGTTTATTTATGTGCAGATTAAGGGTAAAGCATTATGCATTGATAATTAAGTCTGGTAAACGCCCAGTTTGAAGAATGTATGCTCATAAATGTTTCATTACTTTCACGCCGTGTAACTTACTTGATGACGGGGGCGACCAACAATTGAGGGGAACACAGCGCGAGGTGCGTCATCTCCAGCAAAGCCAGCCTTCACCAGACCGGAGCCGTTGTCGCACACAAGGGCAGTAGTCTCCTCGTCGTCACACATTATGTCAGCTGGGTTTCTGTTCTGATAAAACGCACGGTAGGCTAAGTAAAGGCTACAGGTCAATAACCTATACAGTACAGTGTAACGTGGGCAAACACGACCACCACAACTGTTTTAACTTCAATAAATGCCTTTAAACTTCAATAAATATCGCTGTGAGCACCAAAATGTAATTTAAGTTATGAACAATAATAATAAGAATGATCATATAAGAAGAATGGTCATATGCATAATATACATAATGTGCAAAGCATTATCAAATATAATTAATTCTACATTTTGTTTTAGGTCAGACATGATAGTTTATCTTAAAAAGATTTTTAAAATCCAAAGCAATCAAAGTTAATTAAATTATATTTAAGGTTCCAGGTGTCTGTTTGCAATCGAGAGAAATCTAATAAACATCTGTAAAATGGTTTGAATCTAGTTTCAAACCCAGTTTAGTTACAAGATTAGTAAACTGTTACTTATATTAATCTTGGTGGTAATACAACGAGTAGGCCCACTCACCAGATCAGCACCGAGCACCCTGTGTTCCTTTGACTGAGCAGCGGTATTATTGTGCGGACATACCCAAATTTATACTCCACAAGTGCCACAACGTCTGACAACTCCTTTATCCTTATTTGGTAACCCAAGCGCCATTGCGCCATTGTGCGGAGTGGCCATGAATGGAAGGGCGTGGAGTACAGAACTGAGGCTCGCGCGCTCAATACAGAAGCTCCATGTAAGGAAAGCAACCTGCACGGACAACTGCGAATGACGATGTCTGGAGGTATTCCCTCTATTTTCAACACCTCTAAGTGACTAGTCATACAATAATGTCGTTTGATGGTGTTATGTTTCAGCATCATACGTAATTCCCACTTATAAAAGCATACCATGGGTTTAGGCCTTTGTCGTCATACGTGAAGGTTAAAAACATGATAATATGTTAATAAACCAACACACCTCTTAGCAATTCCTTCTATTAACAGTGATAACTTTTATGTTCAGTACTGTAAGAATCCATCTCATTGACCTTAATATATTTCCTCCTAACGTCCCTTATTGTGCCTGTTGTGCACGCGCGCACGCGAACATCTGTGACTGGGAAAAGAAAAGAGCACGGTTGAGAGCTCGTGTCATCCATCCAGTTTACTGGTTGTGGTAATTCCTCTCAGTGTAAGACAAGTTCAACCATTTAATTAAAATGAACTTAAATTTCTATCATTTAAATTATTTAGACCTATATGGCCTATACCTTCATGTGCTGAGTTCAATAGCCCACGCTTTTTTCTTGCAGTAAGCCTTTTGGAGGAGAAATTCAGAGATTAAACTAATTGGCTTTTATCTATGCATGCAGCCACATTTAACGGAATACTTAATTAGTAATACCTCAAAATTCACTATTTATAATGTGCTTATGACATTCCACTGAAATAGATAGGAACTTATGAATCAGATACATTTCTCATGTTTTTACACAGTCTATTTCTCCAACAGTTTTGGCACATGATTTGACTTTCTGTGATTAATAATTCATAGTCCTTCATTGAACTTATGGGTACTTAAGCATTGGGTTGGTGTTGGGTTAGTGTTGGAGTATTTTAGCACTGGTTTGGTGTTAGGTATTGTTGGATTTGTTGTGCATTGGGTTGGTGTTGGGTTCGTGATGGGGTAATTTTACATTGTGTTGGTGTTGGGTTAGTGTTGGGGTACCTTTGCATTCGGTCAGTGTCGGGTGATTAAATGGGCAGTATAGATTCAAATCCGCTTCCTATTCTACATGACCACTCCAAATATAAAAGGTTTTCTTTATTTAACCTTTATTCATACTGAGAATGTCTATTTTACTGAGAAGACCTGTCAGTTTAAGCTGCCCCTTGCCGAATTCCAACATTCATCATTTAGTAGAGAAATGCCAAACTCCCACTGTGCAAAAAACAATACAGTCACATCCACACACCAGGCCTGCAAATTACGCTGACCGAGAGGCTTTTAACATTCAAATGATCAGAGCTATGACTTCCTATTGTGAAAGCATCTGTTCAATGCCCAGATATGTGGAGCCAGTTCGTTGTCCAGAGGGATTATAGTCCGTCATGGGACTCTGTCCCTCATACGAGAAATCATCTTAAAGTGTAATTTCACTAAGTATCTCACTGCAACACCCATCTCTACACGATGCCCTGAATGTGTTGAGTCCCTGGGTGATATGTTTCCTTCTGTAGGTGTAAAGGGTTTTTTGGCATCGTGGGCATCGCAGCGAGATTGACCACTTCCTATCCTCTGACCCAGGGGAGAGTCATGTGACTAGATTATGTAACCTGTGTTTAACCCATAATCCCTCCCACATTCTCCGTCTGAGCATCTGTCAGTTGGCTCGGGTATGGCCAGGGACAAATGGTTGGGGGCTGGGAGATGGGGGTTCGTGTTCAGAAATAACCGGAACAGATTTTGCCGTGCTTAAAAAGTCTGATGTCTCATGTTTGGCTTGTTTTACTTTATTTTGGTTGCACATCAACTAGCCTGTTCTGTGTCAGTTTCCAAAATAGATTCAGACAAAAGGTCTGAAGCACAAGATGAAAATAACAAAAAATTACATGAGGCTACATTAAAAACTCACTTTAGTGATGAAAATATAGTATATATATATATATATATATATATATATATATATATATATATATATATATATATATATACATGTATATACACCATTATATCTCGGTTCTAGCAAGCTTTCTCTAACATTAACTGCATCATCATTTCTTTTAAAGAAGATGTGTGTTAGCCTTTGGTATCCATTTGTACATATCCATATTTATAAAGTGTTGATTATGCGCACATGTAGGTGCTCTGCTGCCTAAAAGCCCAGAAACGAGCCAAGTCTATATCTGAACATCGGGTTAATGTATTCTAACCTCAGCTCCCACTTCCTATAGCCTCCAGTATACACAGAAAAAGGACAATGTATGTGCAGTTGCACTCTCAGGTGGTAACGAAAGGTGTTTAGTGTTGGAATGGTCTGCTGACCAACCCTGCATATGTGGTGTGTTAAGTCTCGACACAGCTACAGCTGGATTCAATTTGTGTCGATACATCTTTACCGACTGCGCAGTCGGAATTGAAAGGTATGCTCCAATTGAGCCAACGTACTTGGTTTATCACAAATGCAGCCGTCCCTAAGGCGGGACCATCGCATTTATATTTCAACCAAACTGCAATGCTGCACTTGAAGCCAGCCCTGATTGAATCCAGACCTTAATCCCAATACTAAACAGACATGACCTACAGTGGTGCAGAATGAATATTCTCTACTACTGGCTGCTTTTTATAATTCCTTCCTGTCTCAGGGCTGGCCATTCTCCCTCTTCTTTATTAGAACCACCCCCGCCTCCATGCACCTTTCAGCATCTAACATTTATTTAGACTCACCAACCACAGGAATTTAAGTTACGGTATTTCATAATTACGGCATAGAGATACAAGGTCTCAGGAAATGTAAGCTGTTTTGGGATTTGGTTAGGGTTAGGGATGAAGAGAAAACATTGATCTCAACCTTTCTCTGTGCATATTAAAGAGCCGGGACTGATCTGCTGAAGTTGTTAAGGATTTTGTCAATCTGGGGATGTTTCATTGAATGCCTGGGTTGTTCAGTTAACCAACGTTCTGGGGGAAAGCATCTAGTCTATGAACAGCACACACAAAGTAACCAACCGTGTTTTGCTTGTTCCAGAGTGTATGGAGGGCACTCTGTAAAGTACGTGCATTACCAAATTTGTCCTAGATTTGGACTCCAAAGTGCATGAAAACATTACGCTTTAAAGCAACTAAATGTCTCTTAAAATTGTGAATTTTTCCCCCAAAGATGTTTAAATGCCTAGATGGACAGTGATCTTCAATCGAACATGATTGCTTGGTTTCTGCTTGTAAAAATATAACATCCACGTTCTGGTTCTAACATTACCCTCTTATTTCTAAAGTATTGCTCAGTATAACATTCTCTCCAGCCTTGAGCCAGAACGTGCCAGCTTACAGGATTCTTGGTTGTGTTAAAATGAAGACACCAGTAATGAACACCTGTCTTTCTAGTGTTTTCTTCCTCCAGTATCCTGCTGCTTTCAACTTTATTTAAGCATCAACATGGGGTTGTCTGTCTCCTGCTGTCTTTCTGTGTGGCTGGTGTCTGGCTTTCTGTGTAGCTGGTGTCTGGCTTTCTGTGTGGCTGGTGACTCTCTGTCTTTCTGTGTGGGTGGTGACTCTCTGTCTGTCTTTCTGTGTGGCTGGTGACTCTCTGTCTGTCTTTCTGTCTGGCTGGTGACTCTCTGTCTGTCTTTCTGTCTGGCTGGTGACTCTCTGTCTGTCTTTCTGTCTGGCTGGTGACTCTCTGTCTGTCTTTCTGTGTGGCTGGTGACTCTCTGTCTTTCTGTGTGGCTGGTGACTCTCTGTCTTTCTGTGTGGGTGGCGACTCTCTGTCTGTCTTTCTGTCTGGCTGGTGACTCTCTGTCTGTCTTTCTGTGTGGCTGGTGACTCTCTGTCTTTCTGTGTGGGTAGTGACTCTCTGTCTTTCTGTGTGGGTGGTGACTCTCTGTCTTTCTGTGTGGGTGGTGACTCTCTGTCTGTCTTTCTGTCTGGCTGGTGACTCTCTGTCTGTCTTTCTGTGTGGCTGGTGACTCTCTGTCTTTCTGTGTGGCTGGTGACTCTCTGTCTTTCTGTGTGGGTGGTGACTCTCTGTCTGTCTTTCTGTGTGGCTGGTGACTCTCTGTCTTTCTGTGTGGCTGGTGACTCTCTGTCTTTCTGTGTGGGTGGTGACTCTGTCTTTCTGTGTGGGTAGTGACTCTCTGTCTTTCTGTGTGGGTGGTGACTCTCTGTCTTTCTGTGTGGGTGGTGACTCTCTGTCTGTCTTTCTGTGTGGGTGGTGACTCTCTGTCTTTCTGTGTGGGTAGTGACTCTCTGTCTTTCTGTCTGGCTGGTGACTCTCTGTCTTTCTGTGTGAGTGGTGACTCTGTTTTTCTGTGTGGGTAGTGACTCTGTCTTTCTGTGTGGGTGGTGACTCTCTGTCTTTCTGTGTGGGTGGTGACTCTCTGTCTTTCTGTGTGGGTAGTGACTCTGTCTTTCTGTGTGGGTGGTGACTCTCTGTCTTTCTGTCTGGCTGGTGACTCTCTGTCTGTCTTTCTGTGTGGCTGGTGACTCTCTGTCTTTCTGTGTGGCTGGTGACTCTCTGTCTTTCTGTGTGGGTGGCGACTCTCTGTCTGTCTTTCTGTGTGGGTGGTGACTCTCTGTCTGTCTTTCTGTGTGGCTGGTGACTCTCTGTATTTCTGTGTGGGTAGTGACTCTCTGTCTTTCTGTGTGGGTGGTGACTCTCTGTCTTTCTGTGTGGGTGGTGACTCTCTGTCTTTCTGTGTGGGTGGTGACTCTCTGTCTGTCTTTCTGTGTGGGTGGTGACTCTCTGTCTTTCTGTGTGGGTAGTGACTCTCTGTCTTTCTGTCTGGCTGGTGACTCTCTGTCTTTCTGTGTGTGGTGACTCTCTGTTTTTCTGTGTGGGTAGTGACTCTGTCTTTCTGTGTGGGTGGTGACTCTCTGTCTTTCTGTGTGGGTGGTGACTCTCTGTCTTTCTGTGTGGGTAGTGACTCTCTGTCTTTCTGTGTGGGTAGTGACTCTGTCTTTCTGTGTGGGTGGTGACTCTCTGTCTTTCTGTGTGGGTGGTGACTCTCTGTCTTTCTGTGTGGGTGGTGACTCTGTCTTTCTGTGTGGGTAGTGACTCTCTGTCTTTCTGTGTGGGTAGTGACTCTCTGTCGTTCTGTGTGGGTGGTGACTCTCTGTCTTTCTGTGTGGGTAGTGACTCTCTGTCTTTCTGTGTGGGTGGTGACTCTCTGTCTGTCTTTCTGTCTGTGAGCTGTCTGTCTCTTTTTCAGTATGGGTGGTCTCTGTTTGTCTTTTTGTCTGTGTGGTGTCTGTCTCTTTCTGTTTGGGTAGTATCTGTCTTTCTGTCTGGGTGGTGTCTGTGTTTCTGGCTGGGTGGTGTTTGTGTTTCTGGCTGGGTGGTGTCTGTCTTTCTGTCTAGGTGGTGTCTGTGTTTCTGACTGGATGGTGTCAGTCCTTCTGTCTGGGTGGTGTCTGTGTTTCAGGCTGGGTGGTGTTTGTGTTTCTGGCTGTGTGGTGTCTATTTTTTTGTCTGGGTGGTGTCTGTGTTTCTGTCTGGGAGGTGTCTGTCTCTTTCTGTCTGGATTGTGTCTCTGTTTCTGGCTGGGTGGTGTTTGTTTGGGTGGTGTCTGTGTTTCTGTCTGGATGGTTTTTGTGTTTCTGTCTGGGTGGTGTCTGTGTTTCTGTCTGGGTGGTGTCTGTTTCTGGCTGGGTGGTGTTTGTTTGGGTGGTGTCTGTGTTTCTGTCTGGGTGGTGTCTGTATTTCTGTCTGGGTGGTATTTGTGTGGTACGGGGGAAGTTTTGTTGGGGTTCTCCTCTTGGGGAGTTGCTGTATAATCTACCAGGCTGGAGTGACAAGGACAGAAGGACCTGATGGGTTTTGGACCCCTCTACTGGCAGTCAGCTGCTAGCCCCTGTGCATGCAAGCAGGCAGTAGGAGTGATTCACATGAGTAGGGGCTCCGACACAGGCCATGCCTTGTTTGGTAAGACATCTGCCAAAGACCACAAAGTTGAGGGCATCTCCCAACTAGGACAAGATAACCCCTACTGAAAGAGGGGGAGGGTGTTGGGAAGGCACGTATAGTATGTGGGGAAGTGAGCGCCAATTCTTTTCTTTATCATCTTTGACAATACTAAACATTTCCGGCAAGTATTGAACGTCTCTTTAAATACACACATTTGTCTCCTTTTGACAACCTCATCCCAATAGTTCAAATTTTCAACCGGATTCACACAGTATGGACACCACAAGGAAATCCTTACTTGCTGGTTACCTCACGACAACGCAACAACAGAAATGATAAAATAATCAACCCATTTAAAAGATGCGTACAGTAATAAGGACACAACTGCAAATGGTGGCGACTTCAGTATTTACACATCAGCTGGGGGTGGAGGTTGAAATTGCGCCGGAGCAGTTAACACATTCCCCCGGTTACTGTGGTTACGAAGTGTGTGTGTGGGTTAGTGCCCCTTGTGTCAGGCCAGTGTGAGTGTCGACCAGTCTAATGGCTCGCCAGTAGAATCTGTCTCTAAGCCTGTTGGTGTGGGAGCCCATGCTCTGATACAGACCCCCAGTACATCTGTAATCGGATGAACAGCGCACGGCTGGAGTGTGTGTGGTCCTAGATAATGCCGCAGGGCTTTGGTTAGATGTCCCGGATGGGTGTGAGCTTGGCCACAGTCACGTAGGGGCCCGTCTTAACAGCCCGCTGTCGTGCCTGGTTTGGTACAGCTCCCACACCAGGTCGGGACGCCGTCTGCGGTGCAATCGTACTAATCGTGGAAGACCCCGGCGGTTTGCCGACTTCTTTAGTCGCTTTACGTGTGGCGTGGCCGTCGTGCCTCTTGACGACATCGGCGCCGTTGATAGCCCATGACAAGTCCTCGGTCGATGTGGAGGGGAACTGCTGACTGTCTCCGCTGCAGCTCTGGTGATGTGTATTGGGGCCTTCCCTCCCTCGCTGCCTGAAGTCGACATTCATCTCCTTTGTCTTGCTGACGTTCAGGGAGAGGTTGTTATTTTGGCACCACAATGCCAGTTTGCATCGGCTGACAAATCATCGTTGGTCGTCCGGGCCTAAACCTGTGGTGTCATCCGCAGTCGTGGGGTGAATAGGGAGTTCAGCGCAGTGCTGAAGACAGTTTCCGGGGGGGGGGGGGGGGGGGGGTTCTAAAATTAGATTGGGACGGTTCTGTCAACGGTGTAAAATGTGTGTGATCGTCAATTCACATAGATTTCATAGCATATACCAAATACCATAATAATTGTTGGGCTTTGCTAAATGAACATAGAGTTTGCACTCCTTGGGACTTTTGGTCTTGATGTTCTACTGGGGTCACTGTAAATGTTTTTAGCTTATAAATTTGTGTCTAAGCCATTTATTAAGAACAAGGTTTTCATCTTTTATAACTACGTTAGCTAACAGTAGTAGTTCATCTATTGATCTGGTATACATAATGGTTGTGTAAAAATGTATTCACGGTTTACACTGCATGAGTGTTGCTTGGAATGTTCTTTTGACAAGTTTACAATTTAAAGTAAAAATGCATGTTTAAACACAAACTAAACCTGAAATTGACTTGAACAAAGACACATCAGTACATGAAGAAAGATGACACTATTTGCAAATATCTTGACTATGGTATTCATATTTACTCCATTGCCACTTGAAAGATAGTTTGAAGAAACAGTTATTTGTCTGTTGTAACAGTAATCTATTGTAAATATAAGCATTACATAACAGGATGTCAAGCCATTTGTTCTTTATTTCAGGAGTGGTATTGGCTTATATGTAACTGTTTTCAAGTGTATGTATATCAAACAAGAAGGAAACAGAGAGAAGGTCAACAGTGATTTAACAAACAGGCAGTCAGTTATTACACTGTCTGTCTTATACAGTCTGACAACTGTGACTAATAGGGAGGAAGTCATTTTTGTCTTTATGGCAGCGAAACTAAAAATATTCTACTCTTACACACACATGTACACAGTATGTTCATACAGATATACTTCCCTGTTTTTACTGCAACATTTTATCAAACATTTTAACTCAAATGTTTGAATCAGGTTAATTGGAAAATGCCTTTTGGCTTGAATTAAAGGCATGCCGTATTGTACACTTATGAATGAGTCATTAGCATCACTGCTCAGGCACACTGGCTTATAGGAGGTCTCCGCATACTAATGAAAACCACTGCAAGCGAGCTGGAAGCCCTCCAAACATAACCCGCTTTGGTGATGTTGGATAAGTTATGACTTGGCCATGGTCTATCACTCACAATGTGTCACTCGTACAACTCCTGTGGCCTAACATTTCCCAGCTAGGTGGCTGTAGTGGCCTTGTAACCAAAGACCATCAAGACCAAGGTCATGGCGTTTCCAGTCCTCTGAAAATACCTTGGATCGCCTTTCATTTCATCCAGGTCCTCAGGATCACATCTCTGCAGCACACACTTTGCCTGCTATAAATACCTACCACACAATTACATGGAGGCCCCATGCCGGTGCTGAGCTGCGGGGCCAATGGCAGCCGAGCAAGGGAGACGGGCCAAGCTGCAGGCCCTGATGTTAGGGATGTCTCCGTGTGAAACCTCATCCATTGTTTTGCTTAGGGTTCGGGGACTGGGCGTGGGGACGAGGTTAGTCAGGATGCCAGCCGCTGATTGGGTGATGTGGGAGAGTGATTCTTACAGGCTTCCCATGCCCGAGTGCCCACTGACACACCTAGTCTTCCCTGGAGGGTTAGATTACATAGAGGACATGAACACAGTGACTCTGACCCCTCTTTACAATGACCGACTCAAACTCCAGTTCTTAATGGTTCCTCTGTGACCACATACTCGTTCTGTACACAAACAAATGCTCAAGGACAGAGCGCAGATTTCAAAAGTTCCTTGCAGTGTCATTGCCATGGAGGCTCTTCCGTCTAGGTTCTTAAAGGGCTGAGATTACAGAGAGGGCCGTGAGCGGTGAGCTTCACAGGGCTTCTTTGCATTTTAACAAAAAAAGGGCTAAACCTTAAGATGGTTTCAGACCTGCTGAGCAACGCCTTTCCTCTGAACCCATGGCCCACAGAGTCACCCGCCAGCCTACCAATTATGCTGTCAAAGTGACGTTTTCCCATTTCCTATCCATCTGAGGTTATTGCGATCTGGTGGAGCCCTGCTGGGCTGATGGAAGTCAGGGTTTGGTTGGTATAGCTAAAAATTCTCCCAAGTCTCTATTTGTGAAATCAGATGAACTGGCAACGGCATAAACACGAATGCCTTTAAAGGCTTTGGGGGCACTGAGCGGTCAGACATACAGCCAAACGGAGGGATGCAAAGGATGGGATGTACTCTTTATGATCAATGAAACAGTAATGGACATATCTACATACATAGGTGAGTTTAAAAAAAAAAGGTGCACTCATGCCATTCACAGGCACACTTAAGAACCAGAATAACGTGACGAGATGCACAAACTCAAGTTGTCGAGTTTATATATATTAATATCCAGTTCTCACCTGTACAAGAAAAAACAGGTTTTAAATTTTAGTATATCATGTCATTTCTATTTTTATCCCACTTTCTCTCCATGCAGATTAACAATGAACCTTCTCAACTTTGAGTCTTGTTGATCTACTGCAGATGTTACATTTCTATATGTAATGAATAGTGTCATAAAGGTTAAATGACCTATCCAGTCCTGACCGTCTCTAAGAGTTGGTGGTCTAAGTCAATTATAAAGCTACCACATCCAAGACATGTCACTGATTATTACTCTGTCCTGTAATCACTACTTGACCTATAAACGTTCAGAGTACTCCGACAATATTCAGTGCAGCAAGATGCACATTATGTTCCGTTTCAGAAAAATGGCATATCCATGGTTCATCGTATAATTTCTTCTAATTTGTTTGCTTTCGTTGAATTACATCTCCATTTTTTACGTGGACAGGGAACTCTGAAAAGATCTTACCTTACCTCTAATTATTCAAATTTAAATATTATTTTTCAATGCCTCAGTAAAGACAAAATCTTTTCATTTTCAGAAGATTTTCATTTAGATTTCCGTATTGAACAAAATGTATATCTCTCCAAATCCCAATGGCATTGTCTGACTGCTTTATCTGAAACATTTTACCTGATGTGATAACTGACAGGCAGTAACTTCCAACAGAAAGGCTACTGATACACAACCACAAAATAGCACCTCATACATTTTACTGTTCTTATTCTTATTCACACACATGCATATATCATTCAATTTTAATCTAAATAAATATGCCCAAGTGGATGTGACATAAACATTTATTTATACAGTCTCCACACGTCATCAACAGTCATAAGTCAGATGCTTCATGCATTTCCACAGACCTAAAAATAAAGACATGACACCATCTAGTGTGAAGAAGTGGTACTGCAGAATGACTTTCCAAATGTTATCTGACCGCATTGGTCCCATCATCAGGAAAATCCATGTCTACCTCAGTACAGATAAGATGTACATTTTCAGCTATAATGAAATAGAAACATAATGATATGGCCAGGCAGATGTTTGTATGTGTACAATTCATGTGTGTAATATTCAATCCCCTTATCAATAGGCCGATTTTTAAAGTCAATCAAAACATCACACACTATTTATGTATGGTTCAAACTCAGTAAACACTATGACAGCTAAAAGATCCACATCAAGAAAATCTGGTAAACAAGTATCATCATGAAAATAGTGGACTTCCATATTCTATAATACTAAAAGCTTGTGTAGATGAGTAAATGAGCAGGGCAATGTACATACAGATCTGTGATTAGAGTCCCCGGACGAGTCCCAGACCATGTTCCCAAGTCTTTCACCTGTGGATCTGCAAGTGTGTCTTCAAATGGCCTGCCTGGGTGAAAGCCCTTCCACACAGGGTACACTGAAATGGCCTTTGGCCTGTGTGGATGACGTAGTGTCTTTTCAATTTGGAGGGAGCCTCAAAGCTTTTGAAACAGATAGCGCATTGGTAAGAGCTAGCCGGTCTCTCTTTCTCTGCATATCTCTGAGAACAGCGGTGTTGACTCAGTTTCCTCTCAGTGGCAAAACACTGACTACAGCCTGTGCAGACGTGGAGGTCGTTGGGAGGTTCGGACTTGTATGCCACATTGAACTCCGACCCAAGCCCGACCTCCAACCCCGCCTCCTCTTTCGCTTCATACTGCGAGGGGGCGTCAGGAGACGATAAAGGGGGGGAATATTGATTTAACTTCTGATTGACATCACTCAGGATCTCCTGCTTTTCAACCAGGTCGGAGCTGTCCTCCGTGTATGGAAAACTGGGGTTAGGAATTGCATATGCCTGTTTGTTTTTGGAGGTTTCCTGATTATATGGATACGGGCTTAACCAGTTAGGAAGCTGGGGGTGGTTTTGCTGCAGGTAATATTCATCCGAGGGAAACTTTTCCACATGTTTCTCCTCAGTAACATTCCAGTCGCTCTTTACCAGCTGAGGTGATGGTGTACATTTCTGTTCCACTAAGCAGCTAATTTCAGTCTTCATGCTTTTAATGCCCTCTGACACTACAGGGGCTGGTTCATGCTTTCCGTTGACGTCTGTTGATTCGTCTGTGCTTTCTGCTGAACAGAAGGGTGTGTAGGATTCGCCACAGTGAGCACTCTGTTTGTAATTGATGTTTTGGTCATTATTTTCAAAACTTTGGTTGTGTTCGTCTTGATAAAGACCCGCTGTAAAGACGTGCCCCGCGGAAACAGTTGCGTCCTCTGGGGGAGGTTGAGTCAAGTGGAGGTTCCTCGGATGTTCCTCTCCCTGCTGACTGGTCTTACTGTGCAGCTTCATGTGAGACTGTAGATGGCACAGCTGTCTAAAGGACCTCGTACAGATGGTACACTTGAAAGGCTTGATGCCCATGTGAACCAATAGATGTCGCGAGAGTTTAGAAGGATAGTCGAACTTCTTCAGACAGGCCATGCACTGGTATCCCCCCGATTTCCTAGGTGCAACCGAAGGCGGTGGTTGGCTGTCAGCATCGTTTGTTGGGGAGCAGCTGGACGGAGTTGGAGGGACAGCCGAGAGATCGGCGCCACTTGATGGCCCCTTTCCATTTGAACACAGGCTCCTTCTCAGTTGTGATAAAGGCTCGGCGGGCCGGCCTTCGTTAGTGGTCGACGGTTTCGCTTCTCTCCCTTGCTCATGAACAGACTGGTGCACTTTCAGGTGCGCTTTTTGTCTAAACGTTTTGGGACAAACTGGACACTCATAGGACCTTAGTCCTGTATGGATCAGGGAATGACGCTGGAGCTTGGAGGGAGCGTCGAAGAGCTTCGAACAAACCGGACAACAATAACGCCCGCTGCCGAGGATTGTGGGTCTCTTTTGTGAGACGGGACCCTTTTGCGTATCAATAGCTTTCAGTGCTTGGTGTACCGGTGTACAGTCTAACGGGCCAGCGTTACCCTTACCACCCGGGTCATGTTCTGGTCTGAGAGACAACAGCTCCGCTGCGGTCTTCCTGTCCACGGTGTCACAGTCCAATCCGGGTGGAACCTTCCCACTTAGGTTCCACGCGGGTTGTTGGGCGTCGTAGTTGTCGGGGGAATGACTGAAGGTAGGTCTGACAGGTTCAACATATGGACCCTGGAAATAACCACCTTCATTAAGGTCCGCACAGGCTTCCTGAGGCTGAGAAACATTGTCTAGGTCTTCAGTTTGATCGGTCTTCACGTTAGAAACAAGCTTCTCCTTAAACTGAATAACCCCTGGCTGGTCAGGCACATTTTGGACACTTTTTGCACCACCATTGTTATTTCGTGCGTAGTGGGCCTTCATATGAGTCTGTAGATGGCAGAGCTGTCTGAAGGACTTACTACAGACAGGGCATCCAAACGGCTTAATGTCCATGTGGACCAAAAGATGTCGGGAAAGTTTGGAGGGATAGTCAAACCTCTTCAGACAAATCATGCACTGATTATCCCTTACCTTACTTCTGTTCGTCTGACTGGTGCCATTGGACAAAAATGACTTGTTTCTATTTTCGTTAGAGAAAGGGAGCTCAGTGGGCTCCTGAGATGCACATTTTGCACCATTATGCAATTTTTCTGATAAGTTCTGTAAACCATCATTTACTTGTCTCTTACCATTAAGCTCTGTGTTGTAACTTATAGAACATTCAGAGTTCTGGAGATCTACTTGGGATGAACAGTCAGTATCAGGAGGGAAGGCCTTAGTGGTTCTATTTAACTTCCCAGGGTACACAGCAGCCTCTGAAACATGGGTTTGCTGGTGGACTATTAAATGCCTCTTCTGTTTAAATCTCCTTCCACAAACAAAACAAGGATAGTTCCTTGGCCAGGTTTTTGCTCTCTGGGGTTGGGAGAGAGATAGGAGACTATGTCGTGGTAGTGAGGGCTTTTTCGACTTGGCAGCTCCTGAGTGAATGCTGTAGTGCACTTTCAGATGTGCCAGCTGCCTAAAAGCACGCCGGCATAGGTAGCACTGAAATGGTTTCTGGCCTGTGTGAATAAGGCAGTGTCTCTTTAATTTGGACGGAGCGCTGAAGGACTTAAAGCACTCAGGGCATTTATGAGAGTTTGAGTTCTCTACTTTTTCATGCTTATCCATCATTTCGACTTTGGTGACTCCATCCTTATACAGCGTCGGTTTCTCATTTTCACTCCAGTCATCATGGCTCCTATGTGGTTCTTCTCCTGTGTGCTGCTTCTCAAATGGCTCGACGTCAGACTGGGGAGGATTGAGTTCGGCAATACAGCCACAGGAGATCTCCTCAACTCCGCTGGTACATGCAGTTGGACTGACGCCCACTTCCAATGGTTCCTCTGCGTTCACGGTCTCCAAGGTGCCCGTCTGCAAACACGCATTTAAATGAATTGCCTTCATGGGAGAATCTTTTCCAGATTCACTTGGATCCGTAGTAGACTTTACATTGGCCTTCTTCTGTTCAGCATATTTAGGATGAAGATGTGTGTTAAGATGGAATTTCAAGTGTGCTGGTTGTCGAAAAGCTTTTTCACAGAGGTGACACCCAAACGGTCTTTGTCCTGTATGTGAAAGGATGTGCCTCTGTAGTTTGGAAGGGGCCGAAAAGTTTTTAAAGCATGTGACACACTGATAATTTCTCCTTTGTGGCATTTTCTCCATAACACCAAAGGCCTCCTGTGGCCCATGACGCCTGGCCAGCATTGTGTCCACTAACAATATGGTATATTTCCACTCTTAGGATGGCATCATTCTAACTCCTCCATGGCACATCCAAGCTGTCAACATAGAAGGACATAATCTGCAATTAACAAATATTTTTGTCATTTACAATTAATTGTCATACATTACAGTGCACGACAGTTCCATTATCAAAACCGTCATATGTTTTAAATAAAACATGTTTCCTAGCCAACGAAGCTTTCTTTTTAACAGAGCTAACGACATTAGCTAGCTAAGCTAAACAACAATAGCTAATGTTGCTTAAAAAATTATTTAACCCAATTAATTATGTTCACTTCTGCCAACTCACCTTGCGGCAACTTTTACAAAATAATCAACCACGTAGCTATAACAAGCTGTTAGCTAACTAATTAAGTAACAAATACCGTTATTATTGTAAAAAAAACAAAGGATTATGAGCTAGCTAGCGTGCTAGATATCTGTGCTAACGCATCCACCCTCCTCAAAACAATCTTTCATATACCGTCCATGGTAAGTGCTCGGGCGGAAACGTTTTCGCTATTTGGTTCCTGTTTGCAATCGCAAGATGGGATCAGACATTCTTAACATCGACGTTTCTGCTATGATTGTGACAGGCGATGGTTTTGATATGGTAGGCATTTTTATATTTATCTGGCAATTGACTGATGTAACACAGGATTTGTGAATCTATTTTAAGTAAAAACAATGTATTGAAGTTCAAAACATTTTCCTTGTCTGGTCCCAAATCTGTTTGAGCTTTAATCAACTGCACTGACATTGTCAAGGAGTTGGCAAGAGGGCAGAAACAGACTTGCAACGTATAGTAATAAAACAAATCTCACAAGAACAAATTGAGCAAAATTATGTTTAGAAACCATTTACTCTACTGATGGCCATCAAAGCCATAATTTATAAATTGCAGTGGAACACTTGCAAAGAGCTGGAAGTTAATAATTATTCTACAGACAGAGAAAGTTGAGAATGTGTGAGGAGTTGAAAGCCTTTCGTATACCTCAGGGCATCAGTTCAGTAATAGAGAAATTATGTGCGTGTTTTAATATATTTTATTTGTGCCATTTTGTATTTGAAATAGCCTCAAACCAGGGGCTAATGACGACTACAATTACCTCTAATTGACATTCTGTGGAAATCGTAATGGGAATTGCCATTTAGACATCAAATCATCTTGTCTGTGTAAGAGGAATCCCGGTACAGAACAGCTTTACATTTTCTGATGCTTTTCTGCCTGATATATTGTCAGCCTTATGTATATTTAAACAGTGGATGTTTTTTAAATGAACAATATTTTTTGGGGCCAAAATAATGAACAACAATGCCCACTTCCTATATTTATACAGGATAGCCTACATAAAAACAAAAAAAAAAAAAAAAACATCTAATGGAGATTTTTGTTTACAATGGGAAAAAAAAGATATCCCTGCTCCACTCCCTGCTCCACTTCCTGCTCCACTCCCTGCTCCACTCCCTGCGTAACCTGCCCGTGGGACATGACATGCCTTGGACCCTGCGCTCTCCCCACTAAGCCCTCATCTCCGCGGAATGATGCAAATGATGACAAATTCCTTCATCCCTCATCATGCATGTGCAGCTAATCGGCGTAACACACAGGGATGGGCAGATCCTGGCACTTGGCTGAGGGGCAAGCTGCCTGATGGAATCACTCAGGAGTGGCTCCCTCGGATGTGCCCATATCATACTGCTGTCAGGCTGGTGAACCATCTCCTGGAGCAGGGCTCGATTGACTCTGATGCAAAACCCTGTGCTCCTCTGGTACAGTGTGATGAAACACGTTATTCCCATTTGTCACTGAATAAGCTATTCCATTCATATTTTATTGTTGTCAGTGACTGCCAGTCAGTGCTATGTCAAGGACTGTGCACTTGATGTTTTTATGACTTGAATGTCCACTTTGGAGTAAAGCCACTTATAACAACCACTAGGTGGTTGATTATAAATTGTAATTGACACGGTCTGCTGATGTGAGCTTACATTTTTTATATGCGTATATGTATTTGTATATATAGTGTATGTATGTGTGATTGTGTAATAGAGTGTTCTACTACCTTTAGTGTTAAATTTCAGGTTATTCTTGTGTAAAATCTTATGTGTTTGTTGCAGGTTAATTAACCCATGGATGAGGGCAAATGGACCACACTAGGTGGCAGTAGTAAGTCACAGAGCTGTAGCTGTGAAACATAAATTACCCAAGTATGGCCTCGTTCAGAATACTGGAGAGGGGTAATACATTTCTCCCTACTATTTAATCATCACGTTTTATGCTATTACTGCTAATAATTGTATAATGTAGTATCTGATCAGCGTCAAAGCCAGAGACCATTATGTAACCAAGAAGGCAATCGCAAAGGTCATGATTCAAAATGAATTGAGATTACAATTCCACCAAGACAGTAGACAGCTTCACAACTTCTGAACAACTACAGAAGCCAATGCCAGCTATAGAGACACTTGTTCTGGGCACTGCCTAGCCTTCGTGTATCAACTTGCGCTTGTCCCTCCAATTAAATCGTATCCACGACCGGTCTCATTTCTCCCGACATGGCAGCACAGGACTTGGCCCGTGATGGATGTGACATTAACGGGAAATGAAGCTGGGGAGATGCGACGCCCCAGTCCAATAGTGGCATTTGTCACCGGCTTCCTCCTTGGCCAGGCAGATTGGGCCAGCAACAGCGATTGGGGCCACTGACTAAGATTAATGACGAGGGTGGCCCCATCTTTGTTTTCTCTGTGTAGCTGCCCTGTGCCAAACACAGTCCCCAAACGTTAAGCGTCACACATTGGTTAACAACATGCACAATGTAAATATTGGACACAGCCATCACATGCCTTTCTTTTCACTGTCAAGGAATAGAAAGACAAAAGTGAGCACATATCTCCGTTATTTAATCTATAAACAATATGAATTGATTGTGCTGCTATAAGATATATATATACAGTGGGGCTATATACAATGTCCTGTATACTGCTATAAAGTCTGTCTAGATTTTGAATATGAGGTATGTAAATGAAAGAATATTTATTAGAATTTTCACACACAACTAACAGCGGAGGTTTTACCATCCTCCCCCACTCCAAGTGTCTTATTTTTCTCACAAGCCTTTATTAAACCACAGCCTCCACACCAAGGCTACAATGACTGTGATCTGTATGCCAATTCTTTCCCCTCTCCCCGTACGGCCCGGAATTTCAGGATCACCCTGTTTGTATCGGAGCGGTTTGTAATGAAGAAATGAAATAACCTTAAGCTTGATGCACTGCTGCACAGAAAATGGTTTCTCCCTGACAGATGAGGTGGTTGTGGCTGGGGCAGGCTCAGATAGATGGGGTGGGGGTGGGTGGGGGGGGGGTTCTTGGATCAGGCTGCTGGGATGCAGTGCATTCCCCTGGTCATCCATCATCCGGCTGACATATCCACTTATATCTGCACCGAACATACATACAGATCCACTGTTTGATCATGGGCTGTCCTATTGTTACACAATGCACACTCACTGGTGGAAAGAGTGGGTATGCGTGTGGGTTTTACCTTTCCCCATTCCAGCTTGTGTCTGGGTTCGTGTGCCTGTGCCTATATGCGTGTGTGTGTGTGTGTGTGTGTGTGCTGGTCTAAAAACTATTCCGTAAAATAGATTGCGAGGAAAACAATCACATTTCCAGACAACTCTCATTATCCCAAGTTACAACAACACTGACTGGTTTAGCGTCAGATCATAGAGCTCATTACCATCTATGCATATTTGTAAGTCACTCGAGCGTTGAGCCGCCACATCCCAGATGCTGTGGAGTCATCTGTCGTCCATACTCCCCACGCTGTTCCCCCCTGCAGTGAGGGGAAATCAGCCTCCACGCTGCTGTCGCCCCCCTGCCCTCTCCCCGCTCGGCAGCCCGCTTCCCCACCATGTCCAGCCTGCTCTTGACCCTCCTGGGGGGGAGGGTGGGGGCCTGGGTGTTGGTCTGGCCAGGGTCTGCTGGAGCATGACAGGGGAAGTTGCCCAGGGGATGGGGGTCTCTTTGGGGGCTCGGTAAGAATGTTTGACCCCACTGTAGTAGGTGGAGGGATCGATAACCCTAAACCCAAATCTACCCCCCCCCCCGATTTGATTCGAAGTCCCGCGCGGTAGATCCGGCTGCGGCTGGATATGTGCAGGATGACAGTCTCCAGTTTGTTTGGATGAGGGTAAACAGTGGAGCCTGCCGTAGTGGTATGGTGGCCCAGGGGAGAGGGCCTAATGTGGCCAGGGTGGCGATGCAGAGAGCTGCCTCCGGATCCCTGGGGGATATGAATGTTGATTAAACATGTGCTCAGCCTTGGATATTGAGTAATTGGACGTGGAGCAAATGTCAAGCGTTTGTTAATTTCGGCGTTATGCAGCTCCGGGTTTATGGGCTGTGATCGGGGAGGGAGTGGAGGCAGCGAGGGAGGGAGGGCTAAGTGACTGATGAGGCGCGACCCCACGGCGGGGTGTCGAGGAGGACTCGCTGTACACCGTTGCGGATACAGACACACCCCGGCTCTTAGAGCAAATGAAGGAGGTCTGGTGTGGTCGTCACAGGCTTTCGGCGTGTGCCAGTTCACGACCAGTGTGTCCACCCGGACCGGGTCGGCCGCCGTGTGAACACGTTGTCTTGAACAGCGCGGTTCTAGGAACGACTCGGCCGGGGCTCAGCTCGGTGAAAGGGCGTCGCCGTCTCGACGCCGCTGATTAGGCCCACTTCTCGTTGGGCTGCCACAGCTCGATACATCCACGCCAGCTGGAGGAGAAGCTTTACTCTCCAATCTGTACTTTAAAGTGATGGACGTGCACCGTCCTCCATCGTGTCCCCGTGGACGACGCTCTGAACGGGAACCCTAGCCCTCCTTTATTTCTCCCTAGTCCAATCTAATAAGCATCATCTTAGTCCCTGGGTGTAATGGACTGTTTTCCCCTCCCCTATATCTTCCTTTCCTCTATCTCTCTCTCTGTCTTTATCCCTCCCTCTCTGTCTGTCTTTTTTTTTTCTGTCTCTCTCTCTCTCTCCTTTGTGCAGGCTGGATAGGTGTCTAAGTGAATGATGAATGTCCCTGTTTCTCCCCATATAATTGTCTCCTGGCTGTTTGGCCCGAGCCTGGCTCGGTGTCTGCCGGGGCGGCCACCTCCATCTGTCAATCACCAACCTGCTGCAACCTGGCTGGACCTCTGATAGCAATGCTAATAACCAGGCCAACAGCGGATTGGTTGGAACCTGCGTCGGACCAAACAACCAAGCTAATCCATTACAGCTTTGACAGTAATAATCTCCCCCCAAACACGGAGTCCCGTGTGTTAAACGTTATTTGACCGTTCCTGTCACGTAGGCGCTGTCGGGTGAACTGGGCCGGATGATGGATGACCCGGGCCAGAGCCCCTCTCATTCATCACCCTATGACATTATATTTGGGGCTCGTCTTGTTTCAGTAATTTGATGTTTCGTTGTGATTTTTAGATTATGTTTAATCAAGATGTGTCCATCCGTGATCAGTTTTGCTGCGAGGTCGGCGTTAACACTGTGTGTGTTTGTGTGTGTGTGTGTGTGTGTGTGGTTGTGGGTGTGGTAGGCATGTGTGTTTATGCATGTGTAGGCCTGTGTGTTTGTACATGGTCGTGTGAGCATACGTAAGTACTTATGTATGTCAGTGCGCTTTTTGTATGTGCGCACAGTTTGCCTGCATTTTTGTCTTACCTCTACCATGTAAAACAGTATCACATAACAGCAGAACATTGGTGCAATGAGTTATCGACGGCTAGAATCGAGCGTCATCGCCGCGGTGACAAGCAGTTACAGCCGACCGGTGGACATGTATATTTTGCAGAGTAATTGCACTAGGCTCGCTGTGATAGATGTAATCACAATCAAACAGCCTCACCAGACACAGGCAAATATACAGCTCGTGAACTTTAAATTGTACCCATTAACTCCAGTGGGTAATTGTCTTTTCTCACTCAGCAGCTCTAGACTGACATTAGATCTCTGCTCCACCTACCTGTGGGATTCTTTTTCTTTTTAAGATCATAAATACTCTTTCTTGAGGTCACGCATTTAAGGAGAAGAGAAAGTGGAATCGGGATCAGAGGTTCAGGAAAGGAAATAACTTTAAATGAAAATGTATGATTTTTTAAAATTCAGCAGGTCCAAGTCTTGACGTTCAAGTTACAACAAATGTTTTTAACATCAACATTCAACATGAGCATTGAGAAATGATACTTCAACTAAACCGAATCAGAAACATGTCTTTGGAACAAATGCCTGTTTTGTTATGGGGCACGGTCGGTGAGAACGACAAAATGATCGTTCTGCATTTCTGTGTTGTCGGCTCCTGTGAAGATTTATGTGATGCGAGTGGTCTGGGCACGTTTCCTCTCTGTGATGACCCTGTCAGATCCAATCGCAGGCGGAGGGCAGAGGCATTTGTCACACGGACACGGCCATGAGAGATTCTCACCCCGGGATTTCATCTTATCCAAAAGAGGGGGAACCGTGATGGGGCTTAATGTTTTTTGAGTATGGCATTCACGCCTGACCCCTCTCACAGACACTATACTGGAACAGAGTAACCCAGAGAAGAACGAGTTGGATGCGGTGATGTAGAGATAATATTACAGCAGTACGGCCCAGCGCTACTCATCCAGGATCACCGAAACTGCAAAACCCGTGATTTAAATTTGAGCTAATAAGAATCTACGGTGTGATTCACCATGCATATACACATATTTCTGGAGTCAATGGCTCCTCAGAGTAAAATGGCGCTGGCGTCGAAGTACTCTGTGGATGAAGAGGGATAAGTTCCTGTTTATAAACACACTTTGGCACCGTCCTCTTCTGAAGCTGTGTCCTCTGTTTCAACCCCAAACGTTCCCCTGTTGAGGCCCCCACTTTACTTCTGTCTGCCCCCGCCATCCGTCATAGCCGGCCCAGACTTTGTTGTCGTAATGGAGAACCAGATGAGCTCAGTGAGGGCGCTTATACTCCAACTCACTTCTCTCACTCGTAGGCATTTGACCTGTGTATGTGTGTGGTTGAGTGTGTGTGGGGGGTTTGTGTGCATGTGTTTCATGGGGTATGGTCCTAGACTGTTAGAGTGTGCGTTCGCACTTGTGTGATGGAAGCAGACATTTTAATTATTTGCTTCCATCACATGTGCTGGGAACATTTCATTTAACGGTCACATATTTTACTAACTGATCACATGCATAACTTCAAGGAAAGTTTCGTTTTTTAGATTTTTAGAACACATTTTCCATTTGCTATAGGGTTGAAGCATCATTCATAAAGTTATTTTGGTCAAATCCATCCCTGTGGTTTATTTGGCTGCCTTGTTGCATGCATGAGCTATATACTGCAGTGTTTGGACAAACAGCAAAATGTGATCTAAACTGTCCCCACATAAAATTCTTTAAATGAAAATGTTCTTGCGGGGCCTTTCAGAAAACTATAGCTGTTTCTCTACAAACATCAATAGTTACACATTTAAACATTCAGAGACAAGGGCACAGCAAGAAGTAAACACAGTTTGAGTGATACACATTTATGATGATAATAGTTAACATTTCTAAGTGTTTTTGCATTGACATGCCTTTAAAACCTCAAACACATAAGATGGTGGTGCAGTTTTTTCTGGGGACGTTTTGAAGCATTTATTTTGGTGTGTCCGGCCACTGCAACATATGGCTCATGTACACAACTAGACAATGAAATACTTTTCTAAAATTGAACGTTGACCAAACCACTTGTCTGGATGAGACTTCAACAATAATAGTATGTGGAAAACTAGGTATAACATGCTGATAAACCGACATACCCTTTTAATTAACACTTGAGAGCCAAGGAGATGATAGCTATAGCATAGAATGTTTTTATAAATATTTTTCAACTTGGGAAAAGGTAGGTAGAACTTTATAATGGTAACGCTAATGTATGAATGCCTAAATGTGCTTTTTAAAACAACGGTCCTTCCCTATAGTCTTCATTTGTCTTTTCGTCATCGTGCCTTAGACAATATGCCTAAACAAATCTCACTTCTGAAGCTCTCTGCCTCTCAGTGATTGCCCGATGAATTGACTGCTTATGACAGTTGTAGCCAAACAGAGGGACTGGCTAATCAAAGTCATGTGTGCATTCTGAGGTCCCGTTTTCACCTCTGACCTTTAATTTCTCATTAATTTGTGCTGACATACAATATCTCATTTGTCAATGCCTTCCCTTATTCAGACTGTTCCACATGTGCAATTAATTAGGTTACATTGTTGGTTGCTTTTATAAACCTTTATTTTTTTAAACTTATTTCAGACTATTAGTATATTTTCTTTACTGTTCCATTTGGACAGTATTTAAGCGCAACTACTCACCATAAACATGAGTCCATAAAAAGCAAAGTATGCATTTTTACTTACTATAGCGGCTAAAGAACATACTAACCAGGAGTCATTTCTGACCTAAGATGTTAGTAAAGATTTACGGCTAGATATTGTAGTTTTACAGGCTAATCAGGAGCCGCTGAGTACAATAAAAAGACATAGTAAATGTGTCTGAATGAAGGAGGGCTCAGCTGGTCCAGTGTTGGTGTGAGAGACTGTCACATATACTGGACGACAGTGGAAACAAAGTTGTCAGGTGAGTAACCTGTGACGACATCTGTCACTTTGATTCTCAGCAGTCTCCCGTGTTGCTAGTTCACTGTCCAGCGTGCCTGTCCGAATTCTCCTCTCTCTCACCCTAATCCAAGTCAAAACTCTCATGTCCAGAGATTCAAGACGGAAAAGGACAGGGCTTCAGGGAGAGAATGAACAGGATGCCCATTCTCTAGAAATTCTTGAATATCATAATAAAATAGGATGGGTGTCGGAAGCCTTGGCTTGACATGCTGATCTAGAGACAAACTGTAAATGACACACAATGTCATATAAACACACAATGTCAGAGGCATTACATTGTTCTTAGGCTGCAAATCAGTGTGTACGTCTCGGGAAATATGAATATGAATAATGCAGTTTTGGTTGTGGTCTTTTTTCAAATCCAGTGGAAATGCCAACCTACCACCAAGCTGTCTTTCTTCCTGAGGTAGCATCTGACATGTGAGGCCATGATTCAATACAGAATGATGGCATGTCAAGGTTGATACCAGAGAGAATGTTTGGAAGACCTGACACATCAAACCTCACCATCCACTCTCCTAAAAGGATCCTAACCGCTCTATTCCTGCCTTCCTGGCCCCTCTCTCAACTTTAACCCTTGACCCCCGGGATGTATTGCTGTATATAAAACAGACTTAGAGGCCTATTGCTGCAAAACTGCCACATTTGATTTTCCTCATTCCAATTAAACACCAAATGTGCCCGGATAGGGAGTCAAATCGGAGGATAAACATGTATCTATTTGTAAGGAGTCAATGAAATTTGTTGGAGATTCTGAATTGGAGAGATATACATATAAAATTGTGTTTGACATAGCTGAATCAAGAGTTTGTCATGGCATGTCTGTATCTATCCATCACTCAGGTGGCCTTACTTGGGATTAAATGGTTGGTTGAGTGATCATGGGGTGCACAATATATGCTTGTTAAAAGAGGAGGCCTATTGGTTGTGGTAGCACAGTAGTCCATTAGTTGAATATTGTCACCACCGTTTCCATCAATAAGTAAATACTGTCATCTATTGCAAAATCTTGACATTAAAATTGCCCTATGTCAGGGAATATTGTGACAGTTGTAATGACAGGGTAATCTACCCAGTAAAAAAACTCAGAACTTTTTAAGTCACAAAGCATTTTTTTAAAATGTTTACAGCCACTAGCCTAGTGAACATCTTGACCCCTTTTGGATTAAACCTAGTTTCCCACCAGAGGCTTGATTCTCACAGCATCTACAGTACCAGTATAAGGCCATGAGCCTGGAATCCTTGCCAGCCTATTCTGGGTGACGTCACCCTGGACCTGGAACATGGGTCCTTGGTCTGCTGCTTTGACAGGATGAAGACATGATTGAGAAGATGAGTTGGGTGTGTACTAGGCTACGAATCTGTGACCAGAGGGTGAAATAAAACCACCCGCGACGATCCCCTCATTCCTTGATTGAGGAGACTGAGGAGAGAGAGCAAAAAAGATGGGAAGAGTGAAAGTGTGAGTGTGAGTGTGTGTGTGTGTGTGTGTGTGTCTGGGGGGGGGGGGGCTGCTGAGTGCGAGCTGCTGTGTTCGGGACTTGGGCATCCGGGGTTAGATGGAAAGAGGCAATGTATTTTTTATATTTGGTGTTATGGAATTAATGTTTTAACAAGGGAAAGTTAGAGCCTTTCCAGGAGGTACCATAGACCTTGTATGATATTTTATTTGACCATAAAGATGGTGGTGTGTAGAACATATTGCACAGGGAAGGCACCCACTCAGCATCCTTGTATGTTTTTTGCACTTACAAATTCGTTGGAGAAACGGTGCCAGCCGAGAGAAAAACATGGGTGTTCATTTTATGAGTGAATGTTTCTCTGACTTATACCATGCATCGTCTCTTTTATGTTAATTAATGTCAATTTATCTACATGGCATAAGTTAAATGAGGCCTATTCGAATGCATTCATTACTCGCTTGTAGGCGCAGGTTCCGTTTAGCAAACAGAAGTGTTGCCAGTATTTTGCGCCAGTGAATGGATGTGTTCTGAAAATAAGAGTTCTCTCACGTGATGTTGCTTTCTGTGGGAGGGATGACCCATATTTCATGTGGATAGGCGCTTGTTTCCGGCAACCTTCAAAACGCATTTATCTTAACTACAGTGAGCAAATGCAGCATGCATGTTAATATGTTCTTTGTTTTGTGTATTAAGTTGACTACATCTGGAAAATGCATGGGTTTCTACACCTATGCTGATAATTACTCACCATTTAAACCCCCTTTTTGCTTGTACGCCGAAAGTGTACATTGTTTTTTGTTTTTTTTATTCTGCTGCTGCTTTCTAATCATAATCTTCAATTTTAATGATGAATATCACTGAACGTTTTTACCGTTGAAACTTTTTTCGAAGCAAGTTTCGGAGGATCAAGGAAGCACTGATACAACTATTCTTGTAAAATGTCATATTTTCTCAGTGATATATCAAGTCAATTTACAGCTACCACTCTACGAATTAAATAACCTAACGAATAAAGGCATTTCGGTATAATGTGTGTAACCACTAGCTTTAGGCGATTGGTTTGAAATTATCGTCGTTTTATACGTCAATTAACATGGTAATTGACACGTAAATTAAAAACAAGAATATTATCCATAATGTTAGACTTAAAAGCCCATTTCACTAGAAGTTATCAAATTTGGCATTTGCCATCAACCGACCCCCCGATGCTTTACACGAATAACGATGAGATGCAAGTTATAGCATTTTACATTAATATTATTTCGAGATTTTTCCCCCTTATTTCATCATAGTAGCTAAGTCTTTGAACAAAAACAAAATAAATCTTTACACAAGCAGCATTTTAACGAAAAACGAAATGTAAAATGCTTATTTAATTATAAGATATAGATGAGAACTGTGAGAAGTCAGATTTTAAACAAGCACATATCTCTTAAATACAAGCTTAATCTCACAAAACGAATGGTATATTTTAATATATCTAAAATATTTACTGATAATGGTGTAATAAATGTAATTTTCATTTGGTAATATAAAGTGATTTGGGATTTGAAAAAATAGGCCACGTAAAATTACAGCAATGACATAGCCTGCGCATTATGATTAAGTCTATAATGAAAATAAATATTAAAATAACACAAATAATAAGTTGCCACTTAAACATCATATAATTTGCCTAATAACAACAACAACAACAACAACAATAATAACACAGTTAATATATACAAGTATAACGTAATGCTTATAAGATACAGCCTATCAATGCCAAGATTTCCAACTCAAAATGCTAAGATTAGTAAAATGAATAGCCATCTAAACCTGACGCGTATGCTATGCCTAAATAATAATTGCACATTTACCATTGGCCCATGAGTCTCTCATCTTGCGTTAATGTAATTCTTCTCATCAATACAGCACACAAGATCGTTACTGTCTGACATTGATAAATGATCTTCCAAGTAGCCCACAGCATTTTTTTCCTCTGACAAACTCACATCGCAAGACAGTCAGACAACTATACAAACTAATATATCCTTGAAAAATACGGCAGTATCAACAAGTATCATTTTAAAATCATATACGAACGAATTCATAAAGGTTTTGTTTAGGTCCATATTCAAATTCGTGTTTTCCTTTTTGCCAGGGGATTGAAATAACAACAATTAATTCGAAAATATATCTTGTCCAACCTTTTTTATTTCTTGACAGAGGCTTCCTCTGATATTTGGCCTGGGACTATTGTTCTTTTTAAATTGTCTTGATAAAAACGACCGATTGTGGCTTTGGGATGGTCTCCCTATTTCGAATAGATCATCCATCATTCCTGTCAGCCTCAATCGAATGAGAAAATGGCGACAGCAATTTCGTCCCATATCGACCAAAAAACGTAACCAATACCAATCGGACTAGTGTTGCGTTAATACAAACAAACAAAAAAACATTTTACAAAGTTAGGCATTATTTAATTTACTACATAGTAACACAGAGCTAATGTGTATATTTTGCCACAAATGCGAACGTAAATGTATCAAATTCTAAATCTTGTTCAAAGTAATTTATTAAATATATATTTAGTACAAAATATGAATTCGTGCTACCATATGCATTCTGTCATGAAAAGTGTAGGCTATTTCTTTTCCAGCAGAAAACAAAGATTGGCTGAAAAAAAGACTCCTCTAGAAGCACTGAGGTAAAGGTTTAAAATGAGTTTTTATTTTGGTTTTTAGTGCAGAACCCTTTCCCTCCTTCCTGTGTGCTATAAAACTATTTGAATATGATGTAGATGGAAGTCAGTCCAGGATCCACCCTACCAGTATAGAGCCCATGAACCCTTTCAGTACGATTCAGGAGAACACAGATCAATCAAAATCAAAACAGTAAAAAACAAATTGATTCAGTGCATGGGCAATAAAAACAACTGGGCAACATTCAGAATACAAATAAAAAGAGGGCTTTTTTTTTTTTTTTTTTGGGACCTGGATAGAGCTGCAGTTTGCAGTCACTCAAACTCAAGAGTCAATTTCTTCTTCTCTCTTTCACAGCACATGAAGGTGGGAGACAGTGATACACTCTCACTCTATAAACTAGTGACCACAAAGCGCAAACATGAACAGAACAGTCAAATGAAAAATCACAAGTCTATACACCACAACAGTTATTTAAACTCTTAGAGTCTTCATCGTCTTATTAGATATTCCACAGTGGTTGTTTTCAAATGGTATGTTCATAGGATGAAGCCTGTATGCCTGTGTGAGTGCGTCAGTGCATGTGTCTGTGTGTGCATGCACTTGTGTGCGCGTAAGTGTGTGTGTGTGTGTGTGTATACGGGCTGTGTGTATATACAATTGATTCAATATATCTTGGGCAAAGACTGAAAAGTTATGCTCCCCATGGTCCACCATTGTAGAAAAATAAATAAATAATTTAAAAAAGAAAACAAAAATGTGTCAAAATGTTGAGGTCATTTTAGCTTCCGTTGTTCATTTAGAAGTCTCTTTTCTTTTTAAGATTGTTGTCGTTCTTGTTGTTGTAGCTGTTATTTTTTACTAGCTCCTGGTCTTCCTCCAGGCATGGGGTTAGTAAAGGTCAAGGTGGGCGGGGCCTGTGCAGATGTGGGCGGTCCCAGGGTGGGTTTAGTCCTCTATTTTCCAGTGGTGGTGTGGCGGCCATGGTCAGATGATGGCTACATGCGTGACTGGAGTTACGCTCTCACTGGACCACGCGGCAAAATGGAATTTTCCCTGAGCAAACCATGGAGGCCTGAAAAAAAAGAAGCAGCCTGGGTCAGTCTCTTATACAAACATACCGTAACAAACTGCAAAATTGGACCCTAAATTGTTTAAGGTAAAGACATCGCCACACATGACCAAGTTAGTGAATTCTTAAAGTATTTACATAATTGGGACAGTTCTTGTTCAGTGGTGTAATTCTCAGGGGATTTCTAATAGATATCCTTTATGTATCTGGCTCCACCATGCATGCAGATAACCACATATTACTGCAAAACAGCACCACATAGAGACTGGGGTAAATGAGTCGCCATCACAATCAGCATACGGTCTCGCCACGGATGAAATTAGGGGAGAACAGTATCACGCCTCCTGTATTAAGCAGTAACAGTAACCAGTCAATGATCATTTAGTGAGAAATTGTTGGATGAAATAGTTTTAAAATGATATCACCAGCATTTATTCAGCTTGAGTGCATAAGATGTCTTTATGTGGGCCACATTTAAAATGTAGGCGATTGGCCATCACTGCTAAGGCCATCGCACTCTCTGGACTTCATTCTTAAAATCAGGGGAATTGTCAGGAAGGGAAAGGGGCTGCGTTGGCGGAATTGGCGCTTGGTGAAAAGTGAGGCGAACGCGAGCGGTCTCCCTATTTACATATAAAGAGCTCAATTAATCAAGGTAAGTGTCATTATAGCGGGGCTCATTGAGCAGTGGAGTGTGGGTGTTAAATAAAATCCGGTGAGCTCCAGTGCCTCCGGCAGGCGATACGTCTTGATTTGTGAACTGTCAGCAGGGCCAGAGAGCTGATAGGGCGAGAGGAGAACCCCACACTCTTAATCAGATCGAGCCCGAAGAAGGAGAGGAGGATGGAGAGTGAGGAGAAATTGAGAAAGAGAGAAATGGAGTGAGGGAGAGGGATAGAGGAGCTATTGAGGGAAGGAGGGGTGAGGAAAATGGAGATAAGAGAGGAATGGGAGAATGATGGAGGAGGGGGGCTTGTGGGTGTCAAATGTGGGAGAGAGATTGAGGCAGTGCTTACTTCACCATCTTCTTCAGGCTTGCCTCGGTTGGAAGGAGTTTACATGTAGTGCCACTGTCCATCCATGCCCATATTCATTCCCATGCCACCCATTGGTCCTGCAGAATGAGTGACACACAGAGGAACCAATTACAGGATTTAATCACAGGGCTGAATAAAAAAAATTCACAATAACACAATGTAAACCGAACTAAAGAATACTAACCAGGACTAACCAGGAAAAAAAAGAAGATTCTAGGCTACATTTGTAGAAAGAAAAAAACAACAAGGGTTCATACCGCCAGGCCGAATCCCCATGTGCTGCTGTCCGTCAAGTACAAAGCCTCCCATTGGTTGACCGTCAGGGCTATATGCTGTCCCCTGACCCACTGTGGATGTAGACATACAATACTAGATTATAATTACATTTCTATGGGTCAGTGTAGATATGTAATATTTTTATTTGTTTACATTTCTGTAGGTCAGTATAGCAATACGATACTAGATAATAATTACTTTTCCCTGATTCAGTATAAAGTCACAATATTATATTATAATTTAATTCATGTGTCAGTATACATTTATACTACTAGATTAAATTACATTTCTGTGGTTCAGTATTGAGATCGAATACAAGATCATAATATTTCTATGGGTCAATATAAAGATATAATACAATACAATTATTATATTTCTATGGGCTTGTATTCAGTACTAGATTACAATAATGTGTATGTGTCAGTATGAAGATATAATATAAGGTTATTTAAATAAAAATTAAAATAGAGATAGTATACAAGATTATAACAGTTCTATGTGTCAGTACAGAGATGTAATTTTAGATTATAATAACATGTCTATGTTCTGTATAGACATTTAACCCTAGATTATAATTACATTTCTGTGTGTCAGGATACAGATTTAATACTATTATAATTACATTTCTGTTGTCAGTATGTGCATTAGAAGAGATACATCATAAGAAAGAAGGAATAAATCATTATAATAAAAGTTCAATTGAATTATCCTTATCTACATTAGAAAATCATAAATTATGTCAAAATACATTACATGACAGAGCATCAATATCATCTAATTATCAATCAACCAATGGAAGTTGTTTACCAGCTCTATTAGATTGGTCAATCATAGGCTGTACTATTCTCCTTCTGGCATTGATGAACCTGAAGAGGAAAAGAAAATGGTGAGACATGAAGAGAACCTTAAAATCTATTTAGAACAACATGGCTGCAAAGTACACTAAGCTTCTGTTTTGCATTTATATCCCTGGTCCAGATAAAATAATCTTACACAATCAAAGCTTTCAGCATATTACAAAATATCCGGTTTTACTCCAGTTGCTCATGTCTTCTAGGATTAGACTGGTAATCATTCTTATTCTTATTGACATGATTTGGGGTATTTGGAGAAAGCTACACTGTCCATTGATGTGGGTTTAGCTCCTCTAGCCTCAGGCTGTGATAAGGGTAACAGCTTTGTCAATTCTGGGTAGAGACATACTGCTACCCAACTGAATGGACAGCTAGGTAAGCTAAGCATCTGTCTGATGTTGAATAAGTATACTGAAGTAGATCCCTGACTAAAACCCATACGCTGTTTAACTCTCAGGATTAAAGGGGCACGTCTATGTAATTATGTCTGTTGAGAACCTGATACACTTAAAGAAGTGAATCCTAGCATGGATTCTGGGACTAGAGAGGATTAATCGCGAGAAGCCAATGTCGTCTCAATTAATTCAAGCCTGACCTTGTTGTAAGCTCCAAGTAAAATGATGCTTTTCTGATGACACACCAGAACCGTATCCTGGAAAACCAAATCCAAAATCCCCCTATATATGTTCCTCTTTCCTCTGTGATCATTTGATTGGACCCCACCCCCTTCCCATAATGGGCTAAGCCATCTACAAAGGGTTCCAGGTTGCCGGGCCTTAAAGATGATTTAATCCATCATGTCATACATGTAAAATGAGTCTGGGAGTTTGTAGGTGGAGGAAGGTGTGTATGCGGAGGTGAGGGTTTGTCAGTATCTCTTAGTACACCATAGTACCTAATACCTTAGTACCTAACACCTTAGTACCTAACACCTTAGTACCTAAGACTTCCATTTAATTTTCATTTCTAATGAGCTCCTCTGAGGTGGCTGTAGGTAGGTCTGAACAGGAATGCATGCAGCCTGCCAATAATTAACAAAGAGAACATCAAGCTAAAGAAGAAAAACGACCAGAAAAGAAAGTAAGAAAAAAGGAAGGTACAATAAAAGACAGAAGGAAAGAAAAAAGCAGAAAAGACAAAGAAGAAAAAGAGATAATTCACAAAAGGACAGAAAGAAAAACAATGAGTGTAAGGAGGGACGAAAGAAAGGAAGGTTTGAAATTGAAGCACCAGGATTAGCGTTAGCGTGGGGTCTTTGGAGGTTAGTTACCAGTTATTGACTTGCAGAATGGTGAGCCCTGTGTCTTGTGCTAGCTGCTTCTTCTGTTCCTCTGAAGGATAGGGGTGCTGGGGTAGACCGATGACAGAAGAGAAAAAATACAAACGTCAAAGCTCCAGTATAAAGCACCCGGCGTTCATTCATTTAGAACAACATAAGACCCGGCTTGTTCCTTTCACACTCTAACGGCAAGTCAAACTCAGGAAATGTAATCAGGCCCTGTGACAGACTCACATCCACAGTGACCACAGGCATATATACACACAAGTCCATCTCTCCAGTTAGCATAAGCAACCCTGAACTACCAAGAGTGACCATTGATTGGCCCCTGAACACTCTGGGCTCAAAGTGCGTGGCATTGTTTGACATTATTGGACATTATTTGACATTATTTGACAAATGATCAGACGCGATACAAAGGGACACAATGGCCGTCTTTGTTGGGACCTGAATAGGAGCCGGCCCCTGTCCCGCGCCTCTCCGCTGGCGGTGTGACAGAGGGAGGGGGGCAGGCAGATGGCAGACAGAGGTGATCCATGTACAGGGTGCTGTCACGGCCGCAGCCACCTCCTGTGGTCACTGGGTGAGGGATGAGCTTCCAAGCGCTTCATGTTTAAACAGGTCTTTCAGGCACATACACGCGCACAAACACACACACACACGTAAACGCACTCAGTCCCAGCATCGGACACACATTTGCGAGCATCAGCACACACGTACACACCCACGCACGTGCGCGCAACTGCACGTACACTCACATACGCACACACGGCAAACACACATGCGCATAGAAACTGAAATGATGGGGACAAAGGCCATTGTTGCCGCTAGCGATCGTCATGGTCACCTCCCAGCTTGGTGGCTGACAGACTAGTGATGGATGGCTTATCACTCCTCCCTCCACCTTGAAGAACCCCTCTGTCTTCCAAAACCAAACCTTCTGCTAATGTCCCTGCTTAAGTCCAACTTAAGTCCAACCCACCTTCTCTCCAATTTACAACCCTCATAAGTAATGCTACTTTACTCAGGTCACAACCTGAGCTGTAGTTAAACAAGACGTATTCTTTTCTTTTTACATGCCTTATTTCAATTTCCTAGTGGAAGAAAGGGCCTACCGATGGAACAAGATGACCAACTGCATTTTAAATAGTGTAGTGAATGGTTGTTGTAACTGATGCAGCGCTTCACAGAGATCTGTCTCAATCACTACTGTAGATGGCGGTCTTCAGACAGTATGGCTTGCATGGAAACAAACAGCAACTGTATGTCCATGCTAATGGGCCAATAATGAATCCTAGAATGAATCTAAACCATCCACAGCTGCTTTCTCTAGAGCTTTGTAGAGGAGGATCTTTAGAGTTTCTTCTTAGAATTAGGGCCACAAAAGCTGGAGGCTAAGACTATCTAGAGAAGTTCCCCCCTTTTCCCTTCTCCGACCCCAGCCTCAACGGTAAAGTCGGGACAAAACATAATCCGTCTCCTTTCACAATTCACACCCTCTGCGGCCTGATGAATGCTTGATCGCCTGGGTGTTGCAATTGGACCATTCAAAGAACATTGAGGGGCCAAAGTCCCCTTCACATAGTGTTCACGAGGCACATCCTGCCACGACAAACACTTGTGCTTAACCAATTAGACTGAATAGGGACGGGGAACAGAGAGGGGATAATTCAATTAGCCCTTCTTTCCTCTCTTCTTTTTTATCTGGCGAATCTAAAGGTTGTTTTTTAGAGGAAAGGATTACTGCCTGAACAGGAGCTGTGTGGACGCTATTCACCGGCAAACAAATACGAATCTATGAAAACATCTAAGAGTGCGAAGAGGAGAGAAGTAGAAAAAGGATGGTAAGAAGGAGTAAGAAGGTGTTAGAAGCAGTAGCGGTGCGTGGACAAAAGGTGAAACCCCACATTGGGGACCGGTTGGAAGTCGTTGGAATGTGAGATAGCGTGGACTCAAAGGACTTGCATTCTGGGAAAGTAGTCCATTCGATTTCTGTAAAACGTGGTTCAGACGCTGAGTGGCATCAGTCCTAGTGTGTGACCGAGGGGCCACCGTTAGACAACGCACAATGCTGGTCTTTATAACGCCCAATGTGCCTTCACCTCAATCACGGTTTGTATGAGGAAAACATCATAGAAACAACTGTTCCGCGAAGGACCACAAAGCCACAGGCCGATGTCCTTGCGTTGACGCGCAGTATTGGATGCAAGGCGGCAGTCTCTTCCCTCTAGAGGTACTTGGCCGACTCTCAGGGGCACTTGAGGAGAGTCATAGGACGTATAAGCACGTAGGCTTCATGTAAATTGATCCTATTCAACATCGCTTGCACGCGAGGGTGTGCTGTGGCCATGGAGAGCGATCTGACCGCGTTAAAACTAGCACCACCCCAATTAGGCCGACAAGCTGAAGCCAGGACTTGGTTTAACCCGTTGTCTTACCGTAAGGTGCTGGAAGAGCCACGCACGCATGATATTGGTGGCCACTTTGGGGAAGATGCCCCTCTTCTTCTGCCTCTTCTTGTCCTGGTCGTCTTCGTCCCCTGTGCCCGGTGACGCCAGGCTGTTGTCGAGCCCGTCGCCTGCGACAGAACACAAAGTGGAGAGGTGGAGGGATACGTTAGGAGAGAGGAGGCGATAGCTCAGACACATCACCTCAGCTGGCCACAAACACGACCAAAGGGCAACAGAGGTCTAAGGGAAGGGCGACAGGATAGCACGACCATCTTGAACATTTGCACCTCCTCATCTGCACTCTCCAGTGTCTGGATAATGAAGAGCGCTTCATGTAGTGAGAGAGCTCAATAAAAAAAAACCCAAGCTATTAATTCAATCTGAGCTGCACGTTTGACATGAAGTAATGACTGCGGGAGCTGGGCTGTACGCTTGACATGAGGTAATGAACGTCAGAGTCATGACTGGACACAATGTTCAGACGGATGCATTTTTATTTTTCTCCATCGCCGTTTGATACAGACTAATTACATCCCATTTTAGGGAAAAATGTAACTAACAAAAACTAGAATTGAAACTTAATTGTTGAGGTACGGGAAGCCACTAAAAGCTGTAATAGACATTGGCCAGGGATGTGTGGGAGGTTGGGGGTGGGGGTCTGCGGTCATTTCCCCCTCAAGCCCCAGTGTGTTCAGTGACCCACCCCCAACACAGCCCTCCAGTCTGTCTGCGTTGGATTGTCTGACTCACACGGGTACACAAACAAACGCAAAAAAAACACACAGCCCCTTTTTCTCCTCCTGGCGTGATTAGCATGGCGTCCTCGTTGGATTTCAACAGGAACCCTTGCACGGATCAATTCCGGGAGGCTCCCTTTTAATCTGAGATTTCCGCGGCTTCATCCCCAGCCTCCGCTCCTCCTTGCTCCCCATCGCAGCATCCTCTGTGCACTCCCTCCCTCTGTCTCTGTCCTCTCCCTCTACGCCATTAATTGTGCATCAGCCGAGATGATTTACTTTTAACAGTGGTGGTTATTTTTCTTGCCCTCGGGGCAGAGATGCCTTGAAAGCCTGCCTGGAGGGCACGTGAATAATGCATCTGAGAGACTCCTCCCCCGAGGCGGGGCAGAAACCCTACTTTTCTTAAGATTCACCCTGGCATGTCTTTTTGTTTTTGGGGATGCATCAATCAAGGGGCTTCTATATATGCGTCCATATTCATGCATAAATATTTCAGCTAATGAATATCGACATTAAAAAGGATGAGTCGAACTGAGTGGGCTGGCGTTGGGACGTGGGTGAGGGGAGGAGGGGTGGGAGTTCTGACGGATGGTGGAGTCCGAGTACAGGACAGGGCACGCGTCTGTTGGTCAATGTCCATCGCTTACGTGATGCTTCACTTTGTTTGTCCTGTCCATCTATAGACGCTCTAAAAAGCTTTTGGTCGGAAAGGAACTGAGGAAATGTTTCAGTTGGTTGCTGGTGGAAAGTACTGTGCAGACAGTTAATATCTCCCAGGCTTAGAGGTGTGTCTTGTTTCAGAAATTCCTTGAGTGGTGAAATAATCAATAAAAACATTATCAATCAGTGGATGAACATGTGTTGCTTAAACTGCTGTGGGTGCAGTGAATGACTGGAATAAACACTGGTCACTTTAAACCCTCATGTGCCTGATCCAAATAATGGATTAAAACAGAAACAGAAAAAGGACATGAATAAAGGACAAAACAGACAGAACTCACTAGCACGCCCTAATTATATCTAAGGAGCGTCAACCCCCCCCCCCCCACACTCACTCACACACACACACACACACACATACACTGCTGTATCCCTCTTTTTTCCTCTGCTCCAGAGAGGGAAGGCCGCAGGGCAGATCTACCGCTACGCTAATCGCTTCTGACTGTTCCCTGGCAACTCAGCCAATCTAACCAGTGTGACGGTGCACTGCTCTCAAAGTCGTACCCGCGGAACGCTCCTTCCCTGGCCTATCCCCCTCGCCCGCCCGCCCGCCCGCCCGCTCCCTCCTTCCCAGCCTTGCTCCAGTGTCTACACGCGTGACACAGAGGGGGGCGGCCTGCTGCCACGGGGAGGACTGGAGTATCGCCCGGGGCGCTTTTGGGAAAACAGCACCTTAAGATATGAAGAGAGAGGCAGCCTTGGCTGACTTCCACTTCCACTCTCAACCTTCTCAGTGTCTCTCTCTTCCTCTCCGTCTCTCTCTCTTCGTCTCCCTCCCTCTCTCTCTCTCTCTCTCTCTCTCTCATCGACGACCTGTGTTCCCTACAGTTAGGTATGAACTGGGACAACTAGATGAGTCCAGAGGATCCACGTGATGACACATCCGTCCAAGACGAAGTGCAGGGTGGGCTACCGGCTAGCAGAACTGATTGCTGTATCGCGGTCTGCATCAGTGATGCCAACCCAGTGCAGCCTGCCTAATGAGCTCACCGGGACCCTGATCCATCACCGATGACACCTCTCAGCCCCTCCTGTTATTACCCATGATGCATGCTGCTAAATAGGAGCTGCTGTCTGGAAGCTTTCCAAGACACTGGGAATCCTATAGTGGGAAGATGTTGACGATTGCTGGATTTTCTTATATACTGTGAATATATTCAGGATTGTTATATATCCTATTGATTTGGACTGTTAAATGCTACGGGTGAGGTTGTGATGAACACTAGTAACTCCCATGTCTCACTCCCTTGTTTTTTGTGGGAATATTTTGTGACAGGCTCTATAGGGACATTGGCCTCCAGTGTTAGTAGAGTGTGACGTCATTGGTATGTCACCACCAGCAACACTGGATTCCAACTTCGGCGGACACACAAAAAAGACTCTGACTGCATCCTGTTTCTTCTCTCACTGCATTCCCCTCTTTCTAAACACCAGTGTACAGGAGATTCACAGCAGCTAGCTCCCCTTGGGTTCTGTTCCTTTTGTTTTGTTTTTGCCTTTGTGATGGACATTCCAAGTCCCGCCCCCTGAAAGCATTCCTAAGATAGCTCAGCCCCTTTAGCTCGGCCCCCGTGCCTCAAATGAGAGAGTCCCCCTGGGGGAGGTGGTATCAAAGAGAAGTCCCTCTGCATATATCACACAGCTTACAAGGAAACAACCAAAGACTGTAAGCCATGGGTTAGCGGTTAGCCACATGGCTAACATAGTTAGCCAAACCATAACCATACCACCAGCCAACCACGTATCAACTATCTGTGGTTGACACTACATGGCAACCACACAGAAACCCACCACAAGGCTTCCCCATTAAAGAAGTCTGTAGGTTAACCCTTTAAATACTGTTAGTATTGTCCCAGAGCACCATGACTACTGTCCAGTAGGACAATAGAGGGTCCCTCACAGAAGCAGGTGCTTTGAAGAGCACGGGTAATCTTCTAACCAGGTCTTCACTGGTAACGTAAGGTCCCCACCTTGGCCCCCGGTTCTCTTCCTATGTTAAAGGTGTTTGCTTTCCTCATCCCCTTGAATGAGAAAAGGGCATGGAAACAAGGAGAGAAAAAAAGGGCAAAGAGGCCACAGGAGGGGCAAGAGGAGCAGCAGGTAGGCACGGCAGCATCAGATCCTGCTACCAGTTGCTCGGACTCCAGGCCTCTGATCATTCCGTGCCTTTTTCTCCCCTTTGTTCCACCATACATAAAGTGTCTCTGTCCTCCCCAGCTACCCAGCAGGGGTTATTGTGCTTCCCCCCGTCCTTATGCATTCTCTAACCAGGTCAAAAGGGCAGGGAAGCATGGACCTTTTCCCCCCCTGTTGTTAAAAAAAAAGCCATCTCAGGGAACCAGGGAAAATCAAAACATTGACACCTTCCTCTCTGGGATGACATTAAAAATAATGGAAGCCTGGAAAATAAAGTTCACTTCACATGTTTTCAGGCGGTTCAGACTTGTAAAGAAGCTTTGGTAAAATCAGAGGAGGAAGGGACTTAATCTGTGTTTCTGGCTCTCCTTTCATCCTTAAATATTGCTCTTGTCTTGCAAAGCATCCTCCCTTTGTCTGGTTTAATGCCCTCGCTATTGATCCCTAATGGGCAGAGGGTGGTACGTTGCTTTAAAGTCTGTTCTATTTTTACTGTGGCCATAGGAGAGAAAAACAAAAACAAGTCATAAAACCCTTACAGCTTCCAAAGAGCAAATCACAGGCCCAATTTAGAGCAGGCACATGGACCACAACCCATGAAGCCAACTCTACAGCCATGCCAGGGGCAGTCATGGAAAACCAGTAATTGGCAATAATGGCACTAATCAGACAAGCCATCATAAAACCAAGACCGGATCAAACTACTGAACTATTTCTACAACTTGACCTGGCTAACTGATAAAACTACAAAGTCATCATCAAAACCCTGTGGAGTAGATTCAACGACAGCCAGTTATCAACTGTCCGATTGATAAGACTGAGCAACAACAACTGCTTATCATTAGAATCTCTGGAAAGGCAAAGTTTGCCCTAAAAGCCCACAAGTAAAGAAAAGATCCTTGCATTTGTATGGGGGTCTGTGCCGAGGTCAACCTTTGATATGGAGTTGAGTGTAAAGATAAGCTGTGGGTCTCTTACCGAGTTCACTGCTGTTGTCCCCACTCTGGGAGACGTGACCCCCACTGGAGGGCCCTGGGGTACCCACGGAGGGCGTGGAGTGGGCGTCATCCAGGTCTCTCCAGGATGCCGGGTTCTGGGGTCCACAGAGAGGGTCATTGGGTTATCAACATATCCCCCCATTCCGGCCACACACCAGGAGAGGAGGGAGGGGGGGGGGGGGGGGGAGAGAGAGAGAAAGATCCCATTAGAATGTGCTGGATACAGTCTGCAATTACTCAACATTAGTGTAACTCCCGGACACGCACGGACACACAGCATCGCACAGTATTGGACAATATGCCTGTGATGTCAATAAGAAAACAGAGCAAGTGCAAAGCAATAGATAAACCAATAACCCCAAAATCAAACTCACCATTATCTCTGAGATTGAGTGGTGGCAAAAAAAAAAAAAAAAACGAATGCCGAAACCCAATATTCAGCTAAACAGGCTAAATCTGATAAGGCAAAACTGAACAGCAACAGAGCTCCAAGCAACACTCCCTTCTACTCCCTTTCACGTGTCTCAACTGATTCTGAAGCCCGGATTCTGCCCGGACCCCTTTTTATTTGGGCCATATCGAGGCAGGGACTATTGCACTTTAGACGGTCGTATGCCGATAGCCGGCAGAGCAACCTCTTCAGCCTCTTCCTGCGTCAGCTGTTTGCCGGATGGCGCTCAGATGAAGGGCTCAGGCAATGACGAGAATAATCACGCAACAATGGGAGCGCTGTGTGAATGAGGACTCTCCATAGTCTGGACGAGCAGAACCCCCTTTTCCATCTTAACGCGCAGTAATTACAAAGCTGTTTGTGTGGCGGCCCCATTCAAAGTGCCATGTGTTTTCACGTTTATCAAGCTAATGAAGGGGGTTCTTTACTCACTCAAACCCCAGCTGTTAGGACTAGATGAATTACTGATATGGTGTGGTCTATCTAAGAATGTAGCACAGATATTGAGATCCCTAAAGGAAGGGAAGCCGGTTTGATGTTTAAGACATGATAACATCTAGACTGATATCAACTCTTAAACAACTAAAATCACTCTGAGCGTTATCACTCCGTAACTTTCAGATAAAAACATGGTTGGAAAGGTGCTCTATTATGGCTATGGGCTGGGATGTAGACCCACTCGAAGAGAGATATACGAGCTCGCATGTGAGAAAGGACAAAATAGTGGAAGAGCATGAAGACTTTCTTACCCTAACTCATTTTAAGATAGTGACATAATGTAGCCTTCCCTAGAGAAACAGAACATAGTTACTAACACAACTGCCCACCAGTTCAGTTTATTCTCCCTAAAGTCAGACAGCGGCTGACAGAATAACGCAAGCAGGAAAGACTGGAAATGGAGGTTAAACGTGCTTTTGTCAACACAACTAATATCATTTGCATGTTCCCCTCAAACACAAACACGTCCCAATATACAGAGAGGTGGACATTCATACTGAACTGTTCCGTGTGTGTTCTGCATTGTGCCCCAACACCCAGAGAATTACAGGCCATACATTACGTAGAGGCGGGTGGGTTCCTATTTGGGCATGACGCTTGCATGACTGACATACGTACAATGTATGCCGACATGGTCCCTTCGGAATAACATTGTCTGCCATGGCGTAATAAGACTATACCAGTATAATGTGAAGGTGCACTGGGTCCCAGTTCAACCAGCAGATCATCCTGCCCTGTCAGGGAAATTAACCTTGAATAACGGTTATGTGTGGAATTAATCAATCGATGTAATGCAACAATGCCCAAAAATGAAAATGCAATGGGAGTAAAAGGTTTCTGGTAGTTATAAGTGGCCTACTTTCAACAAACCTAGCATGCATGAATATATTGTAATAGACAAAGTTGACCGACAAAGTTCCTGCCACTGCTTCAGTCCACTGGGTTAAATGGATCACGCCATCTGAATTGACATGTTTGTGTGTGTGTGTGTGTGGGGGGGGGGGGGGGGGGGTGTATGTATTCGGAAGAGGAAGTGGAGGGTGCACCCTAGGGGCCCATGGTTTGACAAAGACCCCCCTCTTTACCGACAATAATAATCTGATTGGTTTAGCATTCAAGTGTAAAATCAGACACTAGTCATGAGTCCTCCAAAAGAAGGAGTAGGGAAGACCAAAGAGCTGAACTCTTCCACATACAGACCTTCATCACCATCATCCTCTATATTATCTCCATGCAAAAGCATGAAAAATGCTATATCGACAAGTATTGAAAAAAAATCGAAATATACATTGCAAATTCATAATAAGCATCCATTATAGTCTAAAAAATACTGGAGACAAGCAGATGCCTTTATGTAAAGCAACTTGCTGTCATACGTGTGTGTCATTTTCTTTCACCATTTTTGATTACCCTTTTTGATAGATTATTATTTTATTTTGACAGAGTAAAAGAATGAGGGGAAACTTAATTAAATGAAAATATCTCTTGCATTCCCCCTCTTTTGCGTGACAAAATAAAATGGGAGCACGCACACACACTCACACACACACACACACGCACACACACGCACGCGCGCACACACACAGAGAAATCTAAATACAATACATACGGACTGACTGTCAAATGTTTTGCACTTTTTTCCCACACACCAATGTGCTATAGATATTTTTTGTTGATATTTTATTAAAACTACATGTTTAAAATACCAAAACATTTAATTGGAACTTGTACATAAAACATGTATTTGTTTATTAATTAAACAAATTCTAAACTGCTCATGATCTTGCAATTTTTTTCTTCTAAACACTATTGACGCAATTACTTCCCTGTGTCAAAATCAGTACCAATATCCAATAATTTCGAACCCGAGACTCACGTGGTCTGCTAGATTTGTAGAGGATCCCGTCAGGTCATCAAAGTCGGATTTGCAGCCATCTCGATCGTCTATGACCAAGTCGATGGGCATTTTGCCTTTCAAACAACTGATGTACCGATGGCAGAAATTGTCACATAGCTCGTGCACCTATTTCAAGAAAATGCAAGTTAGCAGCACCCTTTGTACAGGTCATCCGAGCAGAAGCTAAGGTTATTGTATGTTATTTTTTGGTATGTTATTTTGACCAAAAATAGGCCTATAATAAAACAAACACAAACATTAAAAAACAAAAAATAAAGCAAGCATTATATAAATGATAAGGTAGGTCGAGAATCCAAAAAACATTACCTTCTCTAATTCCAAAAGGTGAAATCGTAATACTTGAATAGCTTGGATCATCTGGAAACATAAAATATAAGTCAGGCTTTAGTCATATACCGAGAAGTTTATCTCAAATGGATAGTAACTATGTCATAAATGGATGAATGCACACTGTAGGCCAATACCGTAAAATATTGATATGTTACATTACGTTATATGACTTTAAACAATGTATTTTCTTATTCGAATAAAATCATTAGCACAGAAATGGCTCCTTGACTCTTTGCTTTGGGGATGCCTAAGGCAAGGAGCTCTCCCGCTCCGCGCAGCACAGGAGCAGAATAGGACTTTGCCTACGACTCGTCGAGTTTCCTGTTGCTCCTTCAAACGAATGTACTGAATATTCTTGTTGTTTTCAAACAAAGTAAACTTAAACATTACTGTATCAAAGATTTTTTTCCTGCTGCGCTACTGGCGCATTACAAGTGGATATGTGATGTTTCACTTACCAAGTTATCCAATTCTGGATTCGACGAAAATAACGGTTTCTCTGCACGTATCTGTAAAGAAAAAATAAATTGTAAATTGTCAGCGCACAACAATCAATCAGTCCGTCAGTTAGTCCATCAATCGATCAATCACCTAATCAATCAAACAGACCACCAATCAGCTAATCAATCACTCACCCATCAATCAAACATGAAATAAATCAAGGAAAATATGTTTAACGTTTACATTCCATTATAATTCATGGCTACAGTAGTAAATCAATAATTTATCCCAATTTTGGATAAGATAAAACGGGGTTTATCATAAACCACAAGTACCTGTTTTGCAAAGACGGCAATGTCTTCGTTGAATGAGTCTGATGAGCAAACATCGCCGCCCGCTACACCAGGCTCCCTCGGCGTGCATGTTGCCAATTCACACTTCTCAAACACCAGTGCTAGCAAAGGGAATAGCGGGTGACTGCAAGATGATGGAACAAAACATCAAGCTGTGTTTTCTCTTTCAATGACCAAGGAATATTAGGTAACATTGTGAACAATTTGACTGACATGCATTTTATTCGTGTCATATATTTGTTTATTATATGCGATACTTAAAATACACAAGGGAGTGCCTCCACTCTTGATATGCTGCTCTTGAGATCTGATATGCTGCTCAAATAGCCCTAGATTTGTTGTGCCATCGACATATTCGGTTTACGCACGTAGCTTATAGTAAGTTCAAACTTCCCTGACTTAATGCTTGTAAATACTTTATCCACTTGTAACTTCACTTAACAGTCTACAGCAAGAACACAAAAAAACAGAGCAAGGCTTGGCAAAATTCTTATGCGCACCCATATATTTGATCTTTGTCTCTTTTCAGTGCGTCGTTCACGGCGCTGCCCATGCTGCTGGGCATGATGTTGTGTGGTGCGTGGGCTCCATAGTGCTGGGTTGGATGTGGAGGCGGACCGTGGTTCAGATGGTGGACTTGGGGAAGCGGCCGCGGAGCGTGAGGGTCACCATACATGGACGCTGGTAGTCCAACTCCGTCCATCCCACCACCATAGTGGGCCAGCTCATCGTACTGGATGGAGAAAGACTGCGTTAAGTGTGAGAAACTCGTGGACTCGAGTTCAAGCATACTGTTGGTATGTTTCTATCACATTCATATCGTAGGCTACAGACAAGCCCCCCAAACACAGGGAATGAGAACGTCTGTCAACATCAAATCAAATGTCTCCTGCACGCAAAATAGAACACACCTAATACTGGTTGCAGGCGAGGACCTTATACTTTCCAGTATTCCAAATAGACTTTGCGGTCAAACTCATCATGAGGCAGACGTTTAAAGTAAACTAAGAAATTACAAATTACAAGTGCTGTAAAGACATACCCTTTGCGCCATCGACATGCGCTTGTTTTGGAGATACAGAAGGGCAAGAAACTGCTACTCAATCCGCAGAGAAGGTTATGTATCAAATTGCTGCCGTTTTACATCCAATTGGGTATTGTAATCCGCAGTGGCATTAAAAAGGAAGCCCACAGCAAGGTGAAGATGCGTATTTAAAAATGATTAGTAATGCAATAGCGCAATTATGGGAAACATCACCATAACGTATAAGACGAATCAGAACAGTCGGTTAAAAGTTTTTCCAATTAGCACACTGACAACCCTTGTATCGTTCCTGCTGTCATTCATAGAGACTGGATGTCAAGATAATAGCCTATATCGTGCATATAGAGTGTTAGTTCCAGTCTATTCCTTCCAAAGTATTTTCCTTCCCTTTTTAACGAAACGGAAAAAGAAATAACGTCCCGGGATAAGCAGGCTATATCGATGCGTTTGTCCTCGTGGCCATTTCCTCCGGCTCTGAAATGTGAGGGTGTCAGCGAATGTAAGCAGGTTGGCTGTGAGCGCGCTTATAGGATTGAGTGGCTCCACTGATCAGCAAGAGAAGGTGATGACGGAACCCGGAAAGAGGGAGGGTTTAACAAGTCCCATAAAGCTAAAATAAAAGAGGTCTGGAGCGATGTCCGTGACACTCCAGTGAATGTTGTTTGCATTGGATAAGACCCAGGGTGACGCAAAATAACTGTCACGTCTTGTCACCAAAGCGGCGAGGATATCCACTGCAATTAGCCTTTGCAAGGATTTTGGTAGATGGCAATTAAATACTTCAAACATTCCCATTGAACATTACCGCAAGAATCTTTGTTTTAATGACCTAACTTTTCCAATGTCTGATCCTGAACCAGTTGCCTGGGCCTAAAGCTTTGGAATGGGAAAAGCAGTGTTGAGAAGCGTTCATTACGATGAGGGTTGTGAGGTTGGAGGATGGGTAAAAGGAACATTATTTCCCTCTTTCTATTATGATAAAGCTAAAATCATTTGCTTACATCATGTCGTGCATAACGGTCTATTGCATATAACAGCGTAGTTGAATTTCTGCGCAAATAGTTGAATTAACAGCAGCCTTGACTTGACGTGGTGCTATGTTTGATTTGGTTAATATTTAATATATTTTGGTCACATTTCATGATCTTTATGAAAGACATCGGCGTCTTGAAGTGAGCTTTTCGGTTTAGCGAGATTGAACGGATGCAGTACTAGGCATTTTACTTCTAGTTCAGGATTCTGAATCAGTCACTCGTCGTTCCCATCCCATTTCTAACCAAATCTTTTTGCCTTTTGGAACAATATGTACATCAGGAATCTATGGAATTGACAGAGAGCTACTAAAGATAGGTAGCATTAGAAGTTTTTAAGTATGTGTAAAACGTTCTGATATTGAGATTTTGAAATAAACAAATATTTCGTTACTCAGGTAGTTAATAAATAAATTCATAAATAATACATGATCCCATGTTTAGGCTTTTCTTAATACTATTTACGTCTATTTCGACGCTTATATTTACTACACTGAAGAGTGGAAAAAAAAATTCAACAGCAGGAAATCTCAGGCCTAAAGAAAATAGATTTTGAAATGGGAAAAGTGTTGACAATTATCATAAATAAATAGTGCATTTTTGTTACTAAATAATCGACGATTTGTTTTAAATAATCCAAAAATAGTATACATAGGTTGGAAAAAAACTATAAATATTCACTTCGTTAATAGATTCCATTACATAACATTCCCAAGGTTCTGTTTCAATTAAATGGCTGACATGTGTAAACAAAATCAATTTAAGTAATACAAACTTTACATATGACCTATGTTTATTAAACTCTATTGCTTATGGATGCAGTCATTCTGATGATTCGTATCTTTCAAACAACAACAGATTTGTTCACAACATGAAACGTCTGATTTTGACAAACATCACCCCTTTGGGTGAGGACAGTTCGAACACATACCGTACTAAAATGATTGGTTCAGGTTAACAATAACATTGCCTCACTTAACTGTCAAAATGATATCTGTATCTCTCTGTAGTTTCAAAATGTAAGCCTTATTGACCTTAGCTTTTCCGAAGATCTATGCTAGTCTTCTAAGTACCAACTGAAGGCCTACTAAGCAGCGGATGTCTCTCTTCTGGCTCTTGCAATTTTTTGATTAACTTAAAATAATAATAGGAGTATCATAAATCTGCCATAAATTCTTAAATTGACACCTTATGAAATCAATTGGATCTGTAATGGTTTATGAAATTACCGAATTCCATTGCCATCTAGCGGTTCTTGGAAATATCCTCCCGACGTTGGTGAAAAAATGTTTTACAATAAACAATATATATATTTATAGTTTAGCCTATAAACTCCACAATAGGCCTATAACAAAATGCTATGTGTAATAGATAATATTCATAACTTCAACTTGATAGAAAATAACAAAAGTAAAGTCTATATTTTTTTCCTTTATATATTTCCATTGACATGCAAATAAAAACAAACATTCCCTTTTAATCTTTATCATTACCAACACAAGCAGAGGAAGAAAAATAAATAGCTTTAATCATGCGGTTATTTCTCTGAGCCAGAAAAAAATAAACATATTATTATTTGTCTTTTAAGAAATGGTGTCTTTGATATTCTATGCTGGTGAATTATTAAAGGAATGTAAGAATTAGAAATACCCTAACTATACAGAAATAGGCAAAACATGCTCCATGCCTGAGGCAAAATTCTCCCATTGCACATTATTTCTGTACTAGTTTCCTCCATTTCCTCCACTCCTCATTTCTCCTCCTTTGTGTTTACCTTCCCACCTCCCCCTCGCTCCCTCCCGCCCAGCCAGTGATCTGAATGCCGGCTGATTCAGGGTGTCATGCCTGTCTTAAATGTAATAAATTACCATCTTCCCGGCGTCTGAGCATCCTTCCACCTTCCACCATGCAGAAAGCAGGACCCCGGCCCACCACCATGCCTGACCCCCTTGCCCCCCCGCCTCCGTCCCACCCCCACCCCCCACCCTCCCTCCCTCAGTCCTGGTCTGGCTGCCTCTGTCACCCGTCATCCTGTGCCCCAGTGAGAATCATTAGCGTTGTCAGGACTGGGCCGGGGAAAGGAGGCCAGCAGAGACTCGAGTGGTGTGTGTGTAGTTGTGTGTGTGTGTGTGTGTGTGTGTCTGTGCAGGGGTGTGTTTTTGCTCACATGCATGTGTGTGTTTTCGTGCACTTGCATGCGAGGCCAGGCAGTGGAATGGTAAGCAGTGGAGTGTACTAGGGAGAGATGGGGAGAGCGTGATGAATGGTAAACAGTATATACGTGGCAGGTCTCAGTGTCTTGGGGAGTGGATGGTGCATGGTTCTGTGCTGAGAAGATAGGCTGCTGTTCTGTCATTGTGGATGTGTTAATGACCTCTGTGTTGAAACACATGCTGTAGATATAAACAGGGCCGTCGCTGGCTGAAAACACTGAAAACAAATAGTAATGCATTGTATTTACCGTCTTTTTATTAACATGACTTCAGAGGTTGACGCACCACTAACTAGAGTGTAGATTTTTTTTAATGTTTAATAACGTGTGATCAAAGGCTAACAACTGCTTATAAAACATCTGAGATGATGAACGGTCAGTTTGTAGACAGCTTGGCTTCTCTTGGATATACAGTACAACTCATAAATAAGGCTCATCAATGCCACAACCTCTGATTACCAATTAGCACTCTGTGAGACTGGAAGTGCGCCGCGGTGACATGCCAGTTCCCAGTCGCAATTAGACATCCATCCAGGTCTCTGGTTTGTTTGGAATTGCCTTAAAAGTATCTGCCAGTAGGGGCAACAGTGAGCGCTCATTCCATCAAGCAGGCTTTAAGGCTGGACGGAGATGGCAGGTGGACGAGACGGCAGGTGGGTTTAAATATATGTACTCAGTTTAGCTAAGTGTAATCGTTTTACCAGACAGACTCACCACATTACATTTCAGTAGCAATCATGAGCTTCTTATAATGAACTTACCACATAAAATACTAAACAACAAAAAAGCACATGAGCCTATATGAAACCTGTGTAAATATCTAAAACACTGGCCTGTTTGTTGAGGACCAAAGGAAAAACCTTTTCAGTTATTCACAGTTCAGGTGACCCACACACAGGATAAAATCCTGCAACAGTAACTCAGAAAAGGCTGTCACCTATCTATAATGTCAGAACAGTTTACACATTGTCTTTGTGTGTCAGGTCACAGTCCAACAATCTAACTAGCTTGCAATCTAGTTAGTGTCTAAAGATCCACAGGGGCTAATATCTCACTGTTGTCACAAGCTGTAGTCAAGTCTAACAGACTAACAAAATAACAGGGTGGTTTGAAAATAAAAGAACAGATTCAAACATTTTAAAGATAACCGCTGGTGCCATCTGCTTCGCTCTTACCAGAGTATCCTTCGGCTCAACCAACAACTCCGCAGGGCATTGTTTCTCCTGCACTCCCTTAAAACAGCTTCCAGTGTTCTTAACCATTCAGACCCACAGCATAAACATGCACAGATCCCTGGACACCAGAAGGACACATAAAAAAAAAAACACTACATTTCTCAACATGCCTCTGAATACTGAGATTTGTTTTAATTTTATGCAATATAATATTACAAAATTGGCTCAACATGAAAATAAACAGGGTTTCTAAGACATGACGCCAAACAGAGTATTTAATATGACTTTGCCAAACCTAAGCCTTTAACCACTCAGAAGAAATGCCTAAACTCAGCCACCACTGGGACATTTGTCTGACAGTGTCTAGTTCAGTTTCAGTTTTACTTTTGGGCAGCTGCACGACACACAGTGCAAATAATTCACGTAGCACATGAATGGGAGACAGGTAAGTGAGTGCTGAGCTCACAGTGAAGTTAGAGCTCCCACTAATCATGAATCCAGGCCGCGCCTGCCGTAAATCTCAGACCTAATGCAAACCATACATGCCATGAATCATTCCTATAATCAATCCCATGCATGCTATTAGTCCTTAAGGCAAAGGCACGGCACTCCGTCCTCACCTCTTACTCCACCTCCACTGCTAGATAGGAGACCCCTAAGTAGTTTCTCAGTGTGTGTGTGGCATGTGTGTGCAGTGTATGCATAACAGTGTGTATGAGCCAGACAGCCAATGCGATCCAGGGGTAAACTGGATGAACGAAGGGACCTGGGGTTGTCATGCCTCCGACGTGCGTGTGTATCGAGGTCGTTGAGCGCACGGTTCACAGAGGATGATTTCTTTGTCTTAACAAGGTGGGTGGCTGATCACTGTCTGATGCCCACATCGATCTCAGAAGCCGGAGGAAAGACGCGCAATAAGAACTGGGATGTTAGCTTGTGATGACTAGCCTGTCATTGTTCTGAGTGGTGCGACAGGGTGGCGGAGTCCCCTCTGAGGAGTATGTGTGCTTATGTTACTGCTCTCACTCTCTCTCTCTTGCTCTCTCGCTATCTCACACACACACACACACACACACACACACACTCACACACACACACACGTGTGCACACACACTCACACACACGCACACACAGGAGAAGTGCCAGACTGCCAACGTGTGTGCGTTCTCCCCTCCCCAGTCTGGGTGTCAGTATTAATGAGCCCTGATTTCATTTCCGATGAGCGATTATTTGACTGTTCATTTGGCTAAGATTTATGACAGGGCCCTATATCTGTAGCCCGCAGCGCTGGTCTAGTCTTTAATAATAGGAAATGAACACATTAATCACCCTGTAGCAGTCATCCACCACAGAAAGAGCCAAGCAACGGCTCCAATCTGAAGGAGGGGTGAAAAAAAAACAGCCTTATATTCATTCTGAATCCTTCGAAAGCTTATCTACACACCCGGCCAGGAAGAATGACCTGTCTAATCAGATATGATTTCATATCGAATATTTTTTTTTTTTTACATGTGCCATCCATAAGAGTCACTCTGAGGGCCGTGCGGCGGAACACGACGATCGCAGCTACCCGGCGCGTTGATCTGCGCCTACGCCCCCGATCGCTTGTTCAGTCACTGGCACCTCATCGGCCACGGCATGACGCAGCATGTAAAGCGACGAATCCGCGAGATTGACTCAGGGAGGCAGAGTGAACGAATCCAGTCAAGGTGTAGTCCATTCAAATGACTCCCCCACCAGCTATCTGTGCACCACACCCCGCTGAGTGGCTAGCTCTGCCTTCAACAAACGGAGTGATCGGTAAAGGGACCCTTTCAAGGGCTCCACCCTTTAGTACAGACAAACCATTAGAGGGCTATCAGTAGAAAGAGGGGGCGGGGGGGGGGGGTAGCAGGTATAATGGCGCGTTCCATCGGAGAGAGATTACATTATGTGAGCACAGGTGAGTGCACCTCCAAGGCTCTGTGTGAGAAGGAAACCTCAGTCAACAGATTTCACAGATGAGGTAAACATTCAGCCGGGAACAAACATTGACAGAAGTACACGTCAAGCTGAATCATTTCTGATAAGGTGACCTGTATAGTGAAAATGGCAATGCTACTAATGCCACCACTTTAAAATGCACTGTACTCAGACTGCATGAAAGGGTTTTCTTAATACAAGTATCATAACAGCACACGCTGTTTATACAGAGTATGCCAAAGCACCGGTTAAAATCATTTATGGATTATGGATGCGTTATGGACGAGTTTGCATGGCGTAGTGCGTGATTTTGGTGTACTCCAAATAAAATGCAACAGAATAAAAGCATGCCAAATATTCCCATAATGTCCTCATCCTAATGTCCAGTTTTTCCTTAAGCCTGTTCTAGAAAGCTCAATATTTCCCAGCCATGTACATCTAGAAGGCTACAAAAAAGCACCTAAAATCCATATCTAGGATTCTTTGTGTCTGCGCTTTCTTTCTACTATCAGTGAGGATCTAGTTGGTCATTAACCATGCAAGGTGCTGGAGTGTGTTGTTTTCTCCTTCCCTGGGGAATGGTTGGCCAGAAGCCAGCCAGCTCATTAACGGTCCTTTGGAGCATTTTAATTGTTAATCCTAAACAAAGACTATTGGCCTCTGTGGCTACCTCTGGGGTGTGCCATGTCTCACACTTGGACGTCTGTATATGTTTCACTCTGCATCGCCTCGCCCCTCTTCGGTAAATCTGGTGTGGGTGTGGAGGGTTTGATAGCATCGGTCACTAGAGGTTGGTGTGGTATTTAAAAAAAAGGCATATTGTTAAAGGACTAGTGCATTGTTGACATTAGACTGTTTTCCACCCTAAAAATATGGTCTATAGACCAGAAGAACTTATATATACCATGGTTAATTTTTTTAGCACCATTACAAAAACATTTTTGCGCCATTACAAACATTAGCTAACTTTAAATCAAAAGTTATGAGATGTGAGCAAGTTTAAAAAGTACAAATTACCTAAAATCAACTCCATATATAGCTATATTTCAAAATATGTATATATATATATATATATATATATATATATATATATATATATATATATATATATATACATATTATTTATTTATATTATGAATTCTTCTTTGGTCCTTTGGCCCTTGAAAATTGGATCCTATCTGCATTAGGAACTGTGTAAAGACACTAACATGTACAACTCATAATTCCCCCCATTTCAGTGTTATTGCGACAATGCATTGGGGAGTGGATTGTCTTAAAAGAAATTTGACAATCACAATTTGACAATCCCAATTTGACTGGACGGGGCCTTTAGAGGTAAGGTGACAGCATAACACTAAAAATAATTCTCACAATTGTCACATGCCCACATTATTGTATTAGCTTGTGGAGGCTGTTTTAAGAAAACTGAACAATGGATCTCAATTTCTCCCAGTCCATAAAATACTTTCAGGGTTTTAAAATCACACAAATCAAGTAGTAAAATAGTTATGTAGTCCTCTGCAAACTGTAAGTATCTGTATTGGTTAAAGGAATAATCCACTGTTTAAATGTTTTATTTCATTTTTTGTCACTTATAATATTTCACCACTTAGTACAAAAAACAAAACAGATGATCAAAAAAAGCACAACGGATATTGACTGAATGAAACACAAAATCAAAAATCAGTGTGTCATCTAGAAAGACATTTCACTTTGAAATACATTATGTTCTTACAAAGTACATGCAAAACGTTTGATAGGATTTTCTTCTCTATTGTTATAATGACTTTTATTATAACTATGCAAATTGTTCCTAAATGATCATCACTCAACCATTTGGTGAATATACTATATATATTTTACATTGTTTTGCTTACTATGGGCGGATTGAAAAGCATAAATTCACAACCATAGGACTATAGATTTGTATATGACCACAGTGGGATTCAAACCCACATCCTTGTGGGTTGTGTGTGAGACAGAAAAGACCACATTTCCTATGTAAAACACAATACTGCCAAATACAGAAAATGATTGCCATCCATAGTTAAAACCACAACTGGTAACCATAGAACCATAAAGCATGTGAACACTGGCAATGTCTTTCAAAAGGAAGCAGGGCAGACAGCATGGCAGAGTAAATCAGATACCCATTGGACAGGGTCAAAACTACCAACTGAGCTCTTGTGAACCATCACAAGTACGTCTTTAAAACAGGCTTCTAACTGGCCAAAATGGCACAATGTGAGCTCAATATCATTGGCCAATGAACAACTATCGATGCGTCTGGACAATGTGAGGGAAACATGTCCGTGTCGTGCCATATCCAGAGATGGGGTGGTCAGACATAAGCCACTTCTTGGGTCTTACAATGCTACTGCAGCACACCTCACAGAGCCAGAGGCCAAATAATCTCCTTTTCATTATGGAGGTGGAAGGTCTATGACCGCCATCCCCATGAGCATGTCACCCTCTCATGTACAGCTCATGGATAAGCCATGTCATGACATCACTGTTGACCATTGTCAGGTTTGGATTCGCCATGTCAACAGATCAGTATATTAAAAAAACAACGTATTTACTGTGACCTGCCGGAGATATCATGGACAAATGCCAAAGACAGAATGGATGAAAATATTGCGTAGTGTGTGTTAAACATTGACATTTTGATAGTATTTGTTAAAATTGATTAAACAAAAAACCATGTGCATCAATTTCTGTTGAAGATGTCTTTATTGATCACACTTGATTACTGGATAGAAATTGTGGAAATGATTTTCTATCAGTTGTGATGTGTAGTATACAGTAAGAGTTTTGCCTAATGTGAAAACAATGAAATAAAGGCAAACAAATTCTCTTTAGCACTTTGATAACCCATGTTAAAACATTGTGTGGTTTTCAACTAATTGATTGTTACATCGACTAATGTGATAGAATATCACTATGTTTTGATGATTTAACCAATGTACTCGTTATACTATTTGAGCAAAAATATAATGTCTGAATCAATGATTTTGTGGTTAAAGACGTTACAAACCAAATGAAAGCAAAATCAATTGTTATGAATGCAAGATTTAATGGGTTACAAGGGTGATCAGTTCTGTACTAAGATTTTTGAAAAAACACAACATTGTATGTATAATAGTACCAAGGCAAATAAAAAAATGTAATGTTGTAAGTGAAATATTTTCCCCACACATTCACATGGACCGTTTGTGAAACCAGTTAATCATGTCGTAATGTATTATTCTGATAATGTCCTTTTCACAATTCCGTTTTGCATACCTTCCATTTTAATAACCGTTCAGTGTGCAGGTTACTGTAGGTACATGAGTGCGGGACAGAATACATTTGCATGTGAAAGAGAGGTTAAAACGTATAGGTAACATAGATACTTCTGGCCAACAGATGAATACATGATGTACCTGGGAAGACTGGGAAGTTAATTGGCAAGACACCACACAGATGTATTTATGAATGCCTGCATGATCGTTCAGTCCACCAGGTATCAATATTCCACTGATGTCTTTGAATGTCTTCTGAACGCTCTCCACTTTACATATCACTTTACATATTCCAAACACATTTAGGTATGTCAAGCAAAGGTGTTTGTGTTTAATGAGAAAGGAGATCTTTGTAGCAACAGCCCAAAAGGGCTTTGGATATATTCTACACGGGCAGTGGCAATGTCCTTGAACAATATGTTATAGAAGGGATTTTAAATAGAGACCTCGCCAATGCTTATTAGATGCTAGTTACCACATGGTTTGACTTAGCAACATAGCTGTATCCCTTTACTCTTTAAAACAAACAGAAGACTCCCATAATTCAAATATTTATACATAAAATATCAAGGCATTTTTTGTTTTTTACTTTCACCAATGAAAAACATAAAATGTTTTATCAGGCTTGACCGGGTGGATGAAGTCTATTAAAGAATGTTAACATTTAATCTTAGTTAACCTTGAAAAATCCTTGGTACACCGCACCCTGTAGATTCATGCTTTTTAGGACTGTAACATTATAAGGGTAATGTAAAGCAGACGTTAAAACTGTTAGCTGGTTGAGCTAAAGCCTACTCATTGTTCTTTAAACTGGATGGCTATTTATAAGTAGATGAACGATGGCTAAAGTCTAACACAGGAATCTTGGTGACCACACTGGTGTGCCAACATAAAGTATTAAGAAAAACAATGTATATTAATAGATTTTTTCTAAAATGATAGATTTATGTCATCGCCAACTGGCAGAAGTAGTCAAAATATGTTGCCAAACAAGTTTTCATGACCTTCATTGTTTCAACACTCACTTATTTAATTATTAAATAAAAATCTCCTTATTTAAAAAAAAAATACAATCTTGATAGTCAATCTACAGATGCTCTACAACCTCTACAGATCTGTAACAACTCAACTGTCTAACCCTAACCCTAACTCAAATCTGACTCTGTTGCTCAACATAAAGTTTGTTGATAGAATAACAAACTGTTGAGCGTCGACAATGAGAATGTGTTCTCACTTAACTTACCTTGTACAACAACAGAAAAAATAAAGGTAAAGAACAACAATAATGATAATAACACATAATTCCCTCAAGCAGTGTTAGATTGTATGTGGGGTGCAGGTGAACTGCAATCTTCAGGTCTCCACAAAGAAGTTCAATAGGGTTCAAGTCCGGGCTTTGACGCTGTACGCATGCCTCACATCAACATGCACAATGCCAAGTATTGGCTGGAATGGTGTAAAGCACGCCACCACTGGACTCTGGAGCAGTGGAAATGTGTTCTTCTGGAGTGTTGAATCACGCTTCACTATCTGGCACTATCTGGATGTGGCGGTTCCCAGGAAAATGCTACCTACCGGAATGGATAGTGCCTACTGTAAAGTTTGGTGGAGGAGGGATAATGGCCTGGGGCTGTGTTTCACGGTTTAGACTAGGGACAGAAGCCTTCAATTTGCAGTGGTCTCTTAATTTGAACCCTTCTGCTCCTCACTCATAACCTTCCTTTTCGACTTTTTTGGAAAGGAAAGAAAAAGGAGCAGTGGTCTCTTAATTTTTTCCAGAGCTGTATATGTGATGGTCTGGTGTCCACATACTTTTGGCCATATAGGGTTGCTCAGTACACGTCTACATTGGATGTATATATCTGAAGCATCAGGTTTTCATTTCCACTGTTCATGAGGAGAAGAAGCCCAGTGGCTGGGCAGTGGAAGCCTGTGGAGCAACATGGAACTGGGCCCAAAACCTGACCTCAAAACTATTTTCTGTTCCAAAAGGAAAATATGAACAAACTGACAACATTTTAATGTCACATTCTGCCAGGTTTTCTGCACAAATTGCAATGTTTAAATGAGCGCAGGGAAAATAGCCCTGTTTCATACATGCAGCTCATAGAGTACGTGTTTTCTAGCAGAAACATGCTAGAACATGCCAATATTGCCCACATATTGCTCACTAGCTTATAATTGGCTCTCTCCAGCTCCTTTCCTAGGATCTGTTTGCTTAGCTTCACTACCCTCCCATTTGAAATTACAGCTTTTGGGCTTTCTTGATTTAGTAATACACATCTTTGGACACAAAAATTTTACTCATCTTTAGATTCCACAGCATGTGTAACACAGCATAACCATGCAGACAGTTTATTGAAGTACTGTATATGTTCATTAGTAGCTTTAATCATTCAACGTTCATTAATCGTAAAAAAAATTGTGATTGTTTTTTTTAAATGATACAAAAGTAAATATTTTGTTGTGCTGGTATTACAAATCATGCATTCCCTAGACATAGACTATGTAACTTATTTGTAGCTCAAATGGTCCGGGAACTACAGATATGTCTGACAGTATGAATGGATTAAACTGGCAGGTTTGGAAGACCCAGGCGACACAGTAAAAAAAAGTCACAAGTACACACAGAGCTGTTCATAACAGAATGGGATGTCTTCACACTGTCTCAAAGGGTGAGATTACTGTCCTCTGGGGACAAGCAGCATCCGAAGCCAAAATAATTTACACATGGACAAAACATTTTTTGCACATCAGAGAAGGACATTAGAATTTCAAACCAGCACATTTTAGTCCACAAAAGGTGAGGACAAAGGACTGAGAAGTTATATATTTACAGTTATAAATTATTGTTTTTTCAGAAAATATAATTATTTATTTTGTTATTAACACTGTAATTCAAAAGGAATTTGCGGAATTATTTCATCAACCAAATATTTAGGGTTTAAAGTTTCCATTTTTCTTTAAGGAATGCATTGTAGCTATGAAATCCTAACCCACTAATTGTATACAGCATTAATTTAAAAATGTAAATAGATGCTTCAAGCTGGTTATCTTTATGTTATAAACCTGTCCTAACCTCAGCCGTATCTCTCAATTTTTTATTTGAAAACCTTTTCTCATAATGCTTTATTTGAAAGCACTAAACAAGGTGCATTTAAGATAAATATTTAAATAGTCATAAAGGCTTTATCCAACAATTTTTAACAAATCATAGGTGACTGATAGGTAATCCTCTTCAGTAATCTTGGCAATTTTCTCAATTCTCTATTCATGAAATAATCCCCTAAAAAAGCATTTGTGTATGTAATATTTCAAATTATTGAATTAAATTAAGTAAGCTAAAGATACACATTTAAAATAATATTATAAAAACATGTTCCTTAAAGTATAATTCATAAGATGAATAATGTAACTGTCGCCACTACAACCAACAATAATTAAATGATATCCCAGTACTCCCATTCAAATACTGTAGAATTCCATTAATTCCTATGGAGAACTGCCTATCAATGGCCTTTACATAGCATCAGCAATGTCAATCAGGGTTTATATACAGAAAATCATTGCTTTTAGACAATGAGGTGTATGGATGTTATAGGAGCATCGCCCCCTGCTGGCAATGTCGAAGCGACACCACCCTCTTTATAACAGATTGAAGGCACCACCTAATGTCAACATAACAGAACTACAAAATCAAAACTCCTTTTGTTTTACTGTAAATCACACATAGATTGATTATACAGCAAATAAGAAAAAAAAGATCTGCAAAACAACAATAACGTTTAGTATTAGCAAAAGAAAAGCATGAAAGAAAGTTTTCAAAGATGTTTCTATGTCACGGTGACCCATTTTCAGCCAATAGCCCAGTACCCATGTGTACGTTTTTTTTAATGAAACCTATGTCCAAGATGAAATTGTACTCATATTAGTCATTGGATTATTGAATACTATACATACTATTTTTTGTAGTAAGCAGCCAAAAATGTGATTCCTAATGTAATGGAACACTTTGATTGAAAGGCCAAGATGAAACTAATACAATAAATGAGTCACATATTGTTTTTCTTTGTTTCATACTAACGATATGCCCTGCAAAACAAATTTATTTCACAATGGTTTGGGAAAAAGCTGTTGAAGCCAGGTTGAAGCAAAATGAATAACAGCATTGGCCGAAGTGCATCCCGACAAGGATAGCCTGGACCATTTGAAATGGAGGGGACAATAACAACCAGCAATACCTGATCATGATAGGATAGAAAATCTAAGATGGTCAGTGTCGGTGGATAGGAGTGACAGAACTAATAAGGATTTCATCCATAATCATGTTCTGCAAGTGAAGTCTGAAATAAAATCCTTTTTAATTTGGTAAAAAAATGAAAGAATGTATTTATAGGTATTTTTATGTTTCCACAAACACCCCTGCTGTTCTCTGCAGACCCAACTGGGTCCAGAGAATCCACAATCAAAACCCTGTTTTAAGAATCCATTTATATCCCAGTGCCTACATGCTGCCATTTTCCTACTGTTTCATTACTCGTGACTAACGACCGACATTTGAACACCTTTATTCAGGTGTGGCCCTCTGAAGGTTGCTTATACCACTGAGACCCATTGAAATTGTTAAACATTGCCAGTCTCCTTGCAGGACCAAAGGGTAGAGACGCTGTTTGGCTCACTGGCCATGTCAGTGGCACATGCCCTAATTAGGTAAATGGGGACAACTGTGTCACTGTCCTAACATGTTGGGTCTGTTTGAGTGAGCATGAATATTCTACCAGATGTTAACATAGACCTACAGTTTGGAGAGTGCAGGGATATTGTGTCATAGTTTTGCGCTAATACAATATTGGAGTGATTGCTGTTTATAAGGTTGATCGCCACATTTCTGAGTGTATATTTTAACTGGGTTCTAGGTCATTACTCTGCTTTGAATGAACAATAACCATGTTTTGTATAATTAGTCGTAAAGTGAGCAAAGAACATTTAAGACAGAATAAGAAACTAATGAGTGGATAATATAATATCCCTCTGTTTCTTCCTGGATGTGATGAAGACACCACACACCGTTGATGAAATACATCCAAATTGCATCTTAATGTGTTAAATAGAACATTATTGTGCACAACAATCTTCAGGTCTCTCCAGAGATGTTTCATCGGGTACAAGTCCTGGCTCTGGCTGGCCCACTTGAGGATATTCACATATTTGTCCCGATGCAACTCCTGTGTTGTCTTGGCTGTGTTCATGGTCATTGTCATTTTGGAAGGTGAACCATCTCCCCCCCGGCCTCAGGGCCTGAACCCTCTGGTGTAGGTTTCCATCAATGATCTGTTTATACTTTGCTCTGTTCATTGATCCAGAAGTCTCACAGTCCTTGGTGCAGGAAAATATCCCCACAACATTATGCTGCCACCACCATGCTTCAACATAGGGATGGTATTGGCCAGGTGTTGGTTTCCACCAGATATGAGGATTAGCTTTCAGCCCAAAAAAGTTAAGTCCTTGTTTCATCAGACTAGAGAATCTTGTTTCCCATGGTCTCTTTTAGATGCATTTATGCCACGTTTCCACTGGTGCTTTACCCGCACCAGGGTCACACTGGTGATTTATGCTAATGTTGGCTCCAGACTTTTCTGTTTCCTCTATACATTAAGTACCAAGGACTTAAGGAGGGGCTCAGGTGGGGAGGGAGGAGTAAACTATCAACTCGATTTAGTTTTCCGGTTACGAAAAATAAAAGGCGATATTTTTCTGGTAGTAAAATAAAATAAACAATAACGCCATGCTCAGCTTATTTACAATACGGTGTTTGAACTTAAGTAATAACACTATTTTCTTCCTCTCTACTCCTGCAACCGGCTCCTTCTCCACCTACACTCGTAAATGTAAGCCATTGTATTCATTATTTGGTTTCAAAAGTATTTTGTCAAAAGTATCTACTAATAGAAGGATTTGGGAGAATTCTGAGATAATTTTATGTTGTAATAGGGTCTGCAGGCAATGTCTCCGTCTCAGCGCTCCGTTTTTCTATTGAGTCAGTGGTATCGTACCACATTTGGTCGTTCCAACTCTTTCCGTTCTGAGACTTTCCTTCCCTGTACTGTTGCTTCATTTTCTTTATTTTGTCAGGGATCTGTTTGTTAGATCGGATGAAAACCATTACGTGAATCCTAAAGACTTCGCAAATGATACACATCGCTATTCGAATAGCACAACATGGGCGTTTTCTATTGAGTCAATGGCATCGTAACACCTTCGGTCATTCCAACTCTTTCCATTGTGAGTCTTAGCTGCCCTGTACTATTGCTTTATTTTATTAGGGATCTGTTTGTTAGATCGGATGAAAACAATTACGAGAAGTCTAAAGCAAACGATACACATTGCCATTCGAATAGAAGAACATGCCGCATTTTTACACCACGTCAGGCGTCAATCCGCAAACCCCACCTTAAGTCCTAAAGTCCGGGGCTTGGCACCAAGTGAGAGCCAGGCTACTCGGCCATGGCCTGTCTCAGTGGAAGCAGAATAAAGTCTGGCACCACTGGAAACACAGCTAATTCCAAGCAGGTTGCAATGGGCCTTTTAATTGAGTATTGGCTTCCGTCTGGCCCCTGTACCAAAAAGATCTGATTGGTGGAGTGCTGCTGGGATGGATGTCCTCCTGGAAGCTTCTTCCATGTCCACACAGGAACTCTAGAGTTCTGTCAGAGTGGTTCAAAATACCCTTCCCAAAATCCTGCCTTAGAGCTCAGCTGACAATACCGTTGACATTGTGGCATGGTTTTCGCACTGACATGCACAGTCAGCTGTGGGACCTTATATAGACAAGAGTGTGCCTTTCCACATCCGGTTCAATCAATTGAATATACCACATCTGGGCTCCAGTCAATAAAATAGAGTCCATAAAATATGGAAAAAGTGAAGGGGTCTGAATACTTTCCAAATGCACCGTATGCATATGCATTCTCTTATGCATTTTCCCTCCTCATTTCTACTCTCTCCTCCATTGTTTCCTTCTTTCGAAAAATGCAAATTGTAACTGAAGAGGATTTTCGAGAGACAGCCAGGGGAACATGCGAATTGCTTTGCTTTATAATAATTTGAGGAAAGAGAATATATCAGTCTCGTTACGGACTGTGTACTTTGAAAGAATTCCAGTTAAATGCCTAATTTGGGAATACAGAGTTGTACCACCGTTCCAGCAACCAGCTGATTTCCACACATTTTTCATTATGTGATGTCATAATTTGATGTAGTAGCTATGACATGTTAATACACAATTTCCTGATTTCACAAATTAATCATTTGGAAGTTAATTTGCGGTGAAAATTTTATTTTACCCACTGACACAAGAAGGCCTAGAGAATGTAGCTCATTCGGTAAAAGCATGGTGTATGTAATGACAGATTGTAGGTTTGATTCTCATAGGGGACCAGGTTGAAAACTATGGATTAGAGCCTTTGCTAGACGATGTATCTATACAGTAAATAGAAACATAGGCTCTCACCAAACTGATAGGATATGTGTTGTGTGTTACCCATTTAAATGAGACGTTCCTCTGGATTTCTACATTTGCTCATCATCGAACAAATTTGTTTTACTAGGTGAATAACAAAATGTTGATTATTTGGACATCAAAATACAGCTCCGGAAAAAATTCAGAGACCACGGCACCTTTTTCTTTCCTTTCCAAAAAAGTTTTCAACTTTTTTGGAAAGGAAAGAAAAAGGTGCAGTGGCCTCTTAATTTTTTCAGACGATGTAAATGTAGTAAGTTGCGCAAGAAACGTTAGTGACGAAGCGGTATAGTACATGTTTTATTTTAAACATGTGCATGCTTTTCTCCTTTGACGGAAGAAAAGCTAAGACAAATGTTGCGGCAGGTTCCTTGTTAGGATACACAGTCTCCTAGATGAATGTTGGCTGTTGGGGGATGCTAATTGCCTAGCCTACAAACACTTATTCATGACCACTCCACCACTTACTGTTCTTCAGGATGCTATTCACCTAGCCTACAAACACTTATTCATGACCACTCCACCACTTACTGTTCTTCAGGATGCTATTCACCTAGCCTACAAACAATTATTCCTGACCACTCCACCACTTACTGTTCTTCAGGATGCTAATCACCTAGCCTACAAACACATATTCATGACCACTCCACCACTTACTGTTCTTCAGGATGCTAATCACCTAGCCTACAAACACATATTACTTACCACTCCGCCACTTACTGTTCTTCAGGATGCTAATCACCTAGCCTACAAACCCTTATTCCTGACCATTCCACCACTTACTGTTCTTCAGGATGCTAATCACCTAGCCTACAAACACATATTACTTACCACTCCGCCACTTACTGTTCTTCAGGATGCTAATCACCTAGCCTACAAACACTTCTTCCTGACCACTCCACCACTTACTGTTCTTCAGGATGCTAATCACCATGAAAACAAAGAGAATGAAGGAGAGAGTATTTAAGATGAACAGAATCAAAAATGCCACAATCAACATAAAATTGCATAGTCTCAAAATGAAACTTTTCCACATTTGCAGGAGTGACAGGACCACATCTAATTGTGTTAAGACATGATTGAGGAAAGGTAGGAAGGTGAGATTGAAAAACTTAACGAGCATTAACTGAGAAGATTGGTTGGATTGAGGCAGATTACATATTGACGCCATATCATTACAGCTGGCTAAAGTTCCATCAAAAAAAATGTCAGAAAGCAAAAGCCCTGTCAAACTTGGAGGGTAATAATATATGATTGTTACAAATCGGTCTTGAGAGGTCTTTAAACAAAAGGGCCAGATTGTCTCAAACGCTGTAACTGTTTCCAGGTCATTCAAGTAAAGAGCACAGAGATTTGTAGGATCCCTTAAAGGACACGTGGTGCATAGCTTAAAAAGCATGGGAGGATGATTGACAGGAATGCATTCCTATTGAGCACTAGTTAATACTCAGATCATTACACCAGACCAGAACCTTTTAAATATAAGCTTGCTAGTAGTATAGCAGTGAGTGTGTCGGAGCCAACACACCATCTAAAATGACATTCTGCTTATCCTCTGTGTTTGCCAGCATTGATGTAAGAAGAGATCAACTTAGTTCAATAATATGTTAGGTGCACATTAAAAAAGGCAAAGAAATCTAGGTTGTATGTTCAAGATGTTTTTTCTCTATTACTTTCACCCATGAAAACAAGCAATGTTTTATCAGACTGGCTTTCAGACTGGGATTCACTGACTGGGTGGATGAGGTCTATTAGGGATTATTTACATTTAATCGTAGTTAACCTCGCAAAATCATTGGTATACCACACCCTGTGATTCCAAGTTTTGTAGAGGTTAGAACAAAATGAGGAACATTTTGAATTAAGCAGAGGGGTCTCTAATAATATTAGGGGAAAATACTTGGAAAAAGTACCTGAAAAGACCACTGGCATTTGATTCAGAGTGCCATATGATGATTAGCAGTTTTACCATATTCAAAATATTATGCCCCCCTTTTCCAAGGCAGCAACACTGAAGAGGACACAAGCCAGATCCCCCTACGTGTGTATATATGTGTGTGTGTGTGTGTGTGTGTGTGTGTGTGTGTGTGTGTGTGTGCGCGTATGTTGGTGCACATCCTTCTGCTTGCGTGTGTGCCAGTTTATAAATGGGCAGAATAGAGAAACATGACAACTGACAAAGGTCAAAGTTGACGTTTCACTTGCTTAAACATGACTTGGAGGCAGAGCTGCCCTGGAGGTAGAAATGAATGTAATTGGTTGACTAAAGGGAGAGGGTGGAACTTGCATTTGAAACTGAACACTCTAAGTAGACATTTTGCCAAGGTTTGTTATTGTCCCTAACCCAAAAGCCTCACCCATGTGTCACAGTACGGTACATAAGAAGTGCCAATCAAGCCAATCCAACTTGTGGGAGGTGCTTCAGGAAGCATGGAGTGAAGATTAGATGACCTCAACAAATTGACAACTAGAACGCCAAAGGTCTGCAAGACTGTAATTTCTGCAAATGGAGGATTATTTGATGGAAGCAAAGTTTGAAGGACACAATTATTATTTCAATTAAAAATCATTATTTCTCACCCTGTCAACGACTATATTTCCTATTCATTTTGCTATATCTCCTATTCAAACTCATTTCATATATGCTTTCATGGAAAACAAGGACATTTCTACATGACCCCAATCTTTTGAATGGTAGTACATACAGTAATGCAGTAATAAAGCAACTGGTACTTTTAACAACTGGTTGATAGTTATTTTTTCTGGTTTCATGAGTATTGAGTAATGTGGTATTATAGAAAGCTGTATCTTAGCTGGGATATATTACTATATACATATATTTTCCTCTAAACACATTCAAACACTGTCAAGGATGAATGGCTAGTACGGATTTGGGCTTTACAGGCTGGTGTATAAGAAAACTTCCTGCCAGGCCGATGAGATTAACACAGGCTGGTGTATAAAAAACCTTCCTGCCAGGCCGATGAGATTAACACAAGCTGGTATATAAAGAACCTTCCTGCCAGGACGATGGGATTAACACAGGCTGGTGTATAAGAAACATTCCTGCCAGGACGATGAGATTAACACAGGCTGGTGTATAAGAAACCTTTCTGCCAGGCCGATGAGATTAACACAGGCTGGTGTATAAGAAAACTTCCTGCCAGGACGATGAGATTAACACAGGCTGGTGTATAAGAAACCTTCCTGCCAGGCCGATGAGATTAACACAGGTTGGTGTATAACTAACCTTCCTGCCAGGCCGATCAGATTAACACAGGCTGGTGTATAAAAAACCTTCCTGCCAGGCCGATGAGATTAACACAGGTTGGTGTATAACTAACCTTCCTGCCAGGCCGATCAGATTAACACAGGCTGGTGTATAACAAACATTCTTACCAGGCCGATGAGATTAACACAGGCTGGTGTATAAGAAACCTTCCTGCCAGGCCGATGAGATTAACACAGGCTGGTGTATAAAAAACCTTCCTGCCAGGCCGATGAGATTAACACAGGCTGGTGTATAACAAACATTCCTGCCAGGTCGATCAGATTAACACAGGCTGGTGTATAACAAACATTCTTGCCAGGCTGATGAGATTAACACAGGCTGGTGTATAATATATGATCCTGCCAGGCTGATAAGACTGATTTGAAACCTCACATGTTGGTCTAAAACAGTGACCTTTTAGTTAGGTTTTGGTTAATATGTTTATTACATTCAAAGATGAGCATTGGTAAGCTGTCATCTCCAAAACTACAGACACCTGACATGAACAATTTTGACAGGTTTTTTCTCTATAGAGACATCTTTTGACAGACAAAGAAAATGATGACTGAAACATAAGCCTCACCACCATTGGGTATTGTAGTTGTAGTGTCCAGAGTTGACATCCCAAAAGGCTTTTCAAAAAAGTTTCCTTCAGGCAAGTTGAATGTTTGGCCAAGTCCTCCTAACTTACCTTTAGGATGTGGACAATTCTGCCATTTTCTGCATGATGACAGTTTTTAAATAAAAACATTTAAGAACAAGATTTTAAGACACCCATATACATTGGTCAGCTTCTCATTAACAAACAAAAGTTTTTAGGTAATACTTACTGTATTAGTCCATCTGTAGTTGCTCAACCAAATATCTGTATACAACACATTTCCAATAAACACAAAATAGGATTACCTGTACAAACCCACTTTGTTTATCCTAATCTTGTCATTATGCACTAGACAAGCAGGAAATATGTTATTGTTCATTTATTGATTAACACAAACATGCAGTGAGTTAGCTTCAATTTAATAGATAAATATATACATAATCCATGATAAAGATTTAAAAATAATAATAATTAGCTCAAGGCAAGAGCAACATTTTTTGTGTTGTAAAAGGTTTTCAGGAATGTGAGACTTACTGGTGAAAGTATAACTGCAGTACACTAGGTGGTGCCAAAGGTCTGAAAGGAGAAACATGCAGGACTTAGAAAACATAAAGACAGTGGAAAAGGTCAGCCCCTGTACAGCTACTTGTTACAAATAGCTTTTCACTCATGCACCATAAGGAAACAGCTCAGGGATTATCGATTTGGTACTATATTGTTAGTCTGCTGAAAAAAAAATGAAAATGCACTCAAAAACAACAAACCAACTTATGGCTGTACCCCTTTAACTGTCTAAAATCTCTTTTCCCCTCTTGTCTTCTTGGCCTAAATTTCAATTATCTGTAAATTCCAGTGCAAAACCTCCAACATGTTGACAAGTGTGGTATTTGTGTACATAATTTGCATTGGGTCTTCCGTAGTGTCAATGTATTTTATGCTTTTAAAGTTTAATTTGTATGCCCAGAAGTATGGTTTTGAGCATTATTGTTTTTTTAAAGTGAGAGGTCTGGCTCAAAATGGTGTAAGATTTATGATGTGTGTTTATAGTTTTGAGAAGATGTAGTACACATTACAGAAATGTGTGTTAGCATTTCTGAAGAATTATAATGTATACGCTGTCTGTAGAATGACTATGAAGAATTATAATGTATACACTGTCTGTAGAATGACTGTGAAGAATTATAATGTATACACTGTCTGTAGAATGATTCTGCCTCTTTGGGGGCATCAAAATGTAGTCCCTACCGTTAAAGTTGACATGGAAACGGGAATTGTAAATCAATTGTAAATGAGTTCTGATGCCTGACTTTCCTGTGATTCACCCAACTCTGTGAGTTCTGATGCAAGACTTTCCTGTGATTCACCCAACTCTGTGAGTTCTGATGCCAGACTTTCCTGTGATTCACCCAACTCTGTGAGTTCTGATGCCAGACTTTCCTGTGATTCACCCAACTCTGTGAGTTCTGATGCTAGACTTTCCTGTGATTCGCCCAACTCTGTGAGTTCTGATGCCAGACTTTCCTGTGATTCGCCCAACTCTGTGAGTTCTGATGCCAGACTATCCTGTGATTCGCCCAACTCCGTAATGAGAATCTCCATTGTCACTGTAGTAGCTGGGACAGATGGAATGTCCTGTACTCTACACTAATGTACTCTCCTCAGCAGGATACATCCAGTGTACTGTGTTCTCCTGCACTGTGCTGTCCAAACCTCTCAAAATCAAACGTCCTTTCAAAGTGATTTAGCTTATTGGGGACATTGTTACAATTGGGAGGGTTGTCGGACAGTGAAATACATTTGGACAAAACTGAAATGTATTTATAAATTTTCAAATACATTTCGGAATTAAAGCTGAAATATATTTTGATAGCTGAAACGTATTTTGAATTAAGTTAAATGTATTTATACATTTTTAAAAACATTTCAGAGTAAAAGGTGAAATACATTTTGATACCTGAAATGTATTTTGAATAAAGATAAATGTATGTATACATTTTTAAATACATTTAAGAATAAAAGGTGAAATTCATTTTGATACCTGAAATGTATTTTGAATTAAGTTAAATGTATTCGACACATATTCATCATACATTCTACATACATTTTGCATTGCAAAAATATATTTATTTTCCATATGGGTTTGCGTGCTTGATGAGCACACACACACAACTGAGGCGCACAATTCACATTTTGGATCAAATAACAATGTTTTTATAACATTAAATAATAAACTCAAACATACAGCATGTCATAATTATTTTGCACACCTTTTTCAATTGAAGTAATCCAAAGGTAATCTAAATTTTTTTTTTAAGTAGCTGTAATCCGATTACAATATTTTGGTTGGTAACGTAACAGATTACAGTTACTCTTTTTTTTGTAATCTGTTACTCCCCAACTCTGTTCCTACTTTGCCTCATATCTCATAGGAATACGTATTTGCTAGGAAACCAAACACTCTTTAAATTGTATTATTTAGGATGGCCAGAAGATGGCATGCTCTCCTCTTCCACTGGAAGACATTGTTATGACAGGCATGTAACAGGAGATGGCGCCTGAAATCTCTGAGAGGATTCCTAAAGTGTGTCCTCAATAGCAGTTTTATTCTGATTGCTTAGGCATTATCTTTGAAACTGTAGGCTATTTTTGCAAAACTCTACACACAATCCACAAAACCTTACACCAAACCAGTAAAACAGTAAACATCCCTTACAAAAGCAAACAATCCTTGCAGAACTCTTCAAAATTTGTAAAATATTTTTGGGATCAATACAGTACACACAAACCATCATTTGAATAAGCACATGAAGCGCCAACTATGTACTGAGAGTATAAATGAAAAACACTATTTTGCTGTGTGCAGGGCATAGCAGATGGCAAAAAGATATTGTCATACATGTAGTAAACACAAATACACACAGGTATCCAAATGTGTTGAGTGTGGATGTGTATTCCAAACATAACACACTATCAATTAAAATGAAGGGAAAAGGTTATTTTGTTTTCTCAAAATGTTCTAACACTACTAAAAACAACACAAACGCAGTACAAGAAAACTAAAATATCTGTGCTAGACAAAAGGAGCAGAAAGAAATGTGTCTACATCTTGCTGGTGATCAAACACCTTCCAGCGCCATGCAGAGATTAATTCTTCAAAAGGATTCAAGAACAGAGTATGAGGGAGATGGAGTGCCATGAAAAGGGGTTGACCTGTGGACCACAGCAGCCCAGTGGAAAATAACATTGTCCCAGATGATAACATGCCTGGGCTGCTCTGGCCCCTGGTCATTAGGGATTCGTCTGTTGAGGAGGGTGTCCAAAAATTGAATAATGTGTAAACTAACATTATCCTATATGATAATGTACCTGGGCTGCTCTGGCCACTGGTCATTAAAGATTAGTCTTTTGTGGAGGGTGTCCAGAAATTGAATAATGTGTAAACTAACATTATCCCAGATGATAATGTACCTAGGCTCCTCTGGCTCCTGGTCATTAGGGATTAGTCTGTTATTGAGGGTGCCCAGACATTTTATGATGTGTAAACTAACATTATCCCAGATGATAACATACCCGGGCTGCTCTGGCCCCTGGTCATTAGAGATTAGTCTGTTGTGGAGGGTGTCCAGAAATTGAATAATGTGTAAACTAACATTATCCCAGATGATAATATACCTGGGCTCCTCTGGCCCCTGGTCATTAGGGATTAGTCTGTTGTGGAGTATTCACTGGCTGCTGTGGTCACCTCCTTTTCATGGCACTCAATCTCCCCCCATACTCTCTGTTCTTGAATCCTATTGAAGAGTTAATCTCTGCATGGCGTTGGAAGGTGTATGATTGCCAACCCCACCAACGCAAACCCCTTCTACTGGCAAAGGAGGAAGCTTGTGGAGATGTCAATCAGGGACCATACCAGGCCTGGACATGGTCCTCCAGGAGACGTTCCACGCTGATTAGCTCAAGACAACCTCACATGTGATGTGGATGAGGTCTTATAGCCAGATCCAGAAAGGCCAGATGTAGCCTAATTTCTTTCTGTTCCTTTTTCCTAGCACAAATGTTTTTGTTTTCTTGTACTGTGCTTTTGTTGTTTTGAGGAGTGTTAGAACATTTTGAGAAATGAAAATAACTTTTTTCCCATAATTTGAATTGATATACTTGGAAAACACATTCATACTTGACACATTTGGATACCAGTATGTACATGTTTACATGTATGCCACAACTGTACTGCAATCTGCTATGCCCTGAACACATAAAAAGCCAAAGCCACAAGTGTTTTTCATTTATACCCTCAGTGCCTAGTTTTGCGCTTCATGTGCATATTCTAATTATGGGTTCTGCTGTATTGACTCAAAAACACACTTTTCAAAAGAGTTTGAAGGGTTTTGCTGTACAAAACCTACATACAAAGCTGTATGTCAAATATATACGTTTGTTTATTCAAACAGACCCAATTTCAAATGCAACAAGTACTTAGTAATAGACCCCACACTCAGCCTTAACACCATAAAATGATAGAGGTAATTTTGGGAATGTAAAGTGTATGTTTTTAAATAACAATCCAAAGGTTTTCGGTCTTCTGAGTGTTTTATGGAACACTTTCTTAATGTGTTGATATTCAAATTCCCACAGAAGACTGTTATCTCAGAACATTCTCCACACTATTTGAGGACATTACTTTAAGTTGAAACATAAGGAAACCTGTGGGAAATGATGTGCTGCAGAAATTAAATAACTACAGAAAGAGGCTGTTTCTTCACATGATCTGAACTTTTTAGCATATTTGAAACCAAATGAAAGAACTTTCCCATAACATGACATTGTATTTTCATTACGGTTTTTTAGTAAATATCTAAGACACTATATTTTATGGTCAACTTCTTTAAATGTGCTGAACATTTTCCAAAGCAAAGCAGCTTCCCTACACCATTACCAGAGCTTTTAGGTATGGTTTTATGCAAAAATCCGTAGGCCAGCCACGCTCTTAGCAAGCTCTATTAGACATATGGTTCTCCGATCGTTATGTGTAAGCTGGGTGCTTCTGTGTGTGTAGTGAGAGAAAAAGAAAGAGGGAGAAGGCACATGATCTGAGAGACGGAGAGCGCCATTCCACCTCTGCGCACCATTGTCCCAATGCCTGGAGCAGCTATCCAGGGTGCTGAAAAACCTGCGTCATGTCCACTTACTGTAAATAGCCTAAGTGCCGATATTTTGTGTTCCGCTTAAGAAGTCGTGTGATTACAGTTACAGTGTTTAAGTACATTCGTAAGTCATGTCAGTATAAACACTGTTGGGTAATCAATATATAAAATGCAGCATTTACGCTATAGAACAATAATTTAGCATTTCTAGCTTGTGCTGCTTGCATTTCCACTATTTTTGTCCCACAACATCATTTTATTTTCTATCACACGCTTTACTCCCAAATTTTAATGTAACAATTGGTTCAATTTCAACAATCACTAGAGGATACTCATATTATTGGATAATTTAATGTCCAGAATCACAGACTATTATGAAGCTTTGTGGCAGGAGCCACTATTTGCATATTGCCTCCTTATAGTTTTATTCCGTAAATCCCATCCACTGACATACTTCAATTGTAAGATTTTTGCTCGGGAGGCACACACGACCAGCGGTCCTTAGCAAATGCCCTGCACATCGAAAATGCTAGCATATCAGAGATCTCGAGGTTGAACTTTGTATGGCATATGCCCCTTAGTTTTTAAGTCATAAGAATCCGCCACTTGGCGCACTAAGGAAACCGGCGCACAAGACGGAGAGACACGCCGCTCCTTTGTTGGATACGGTAGGCTAGGCCTGCAAGCACAATGGTTTTCTTTGCTGAAGTCTTCGTTTGCTGCAGCGGTTGAGACTGCATTTCTTGAACATGTAATCGTGATGTTCGTCAACGCTGTTGCAGCTCCGACTCCGTTTGTATTTTGTCGTTGTTTACAATGCAATTGGTCTGCTGTGGACTGTGGTGCAACGAGCAATAGTGGGTGTGCGCTGCGCTGATGTTTCTAGTAGTACAGGCTACTGATGAGAGAGGGTAGCTCACAATTACCTTTTAATCCGGGTGTGCACCTCGCTCTCACTGACAAGAGCAAAAGAAGACACGGATGATGTGTTTTTACTCCCTACCGTTCTCTATCCTGTCTCGGTTAAAAACAAGGGATTCCATAGTAAGAGCGTTGAAAGATTTTACATAAAAACAAGGATTTTTTTTTTTATTCCTACCGCTGTTTTCGGCAAGGTTTTTGTTAATCGTGGCAAACCGAAAATCAAGATGAAATTTCCCACGGAGAACCCAAGAAAACCAGGGAACCCCAACCCTCCGCCAGGTTTGTATTGGAACGTTTGTTGGTAATCAATGAACACAAATCGATTGAGATAAATGCTCCCAAATTTACTTAATCTATTATAATAGGTTAGTTTCTTTAATTTATCATACTTAAAGTATCCTTTATATAAATTGAACTATGGATGCAGCTTGAAATGTATTGATAAACATACCTGTTTGTTATTGATATATTAATGGCTGAGTACACCACCCACGAACATGTGTTGCATATATCCAACTATTAATGGCGCATACAACAATTGTTTGTTTGCTGACTGTTAATTCATTTGATCACGCACACATTCACTTGGTGACGTTGCTAAACCAATACAGAATTAAATGCATGATAGTAAATTGACTGAGCATTTAGCCGAGGGAAACTGCAGATAATGCCACATTGGCTGCAACCCGCCAAAGTAACGTACATCTGCAGAAAAAGTAGAATACATCGCCAGCGTTTATACTGCATAGGCTAACCTCTTATAGCCTACCTTCAAATTCATTGAAAGAGCGCACCTCTGTATTGGGGATTGGCTTTACCATCAGATTTGGTTCAGGCAAGGACACGACTTTTAGCAGATACTCTACCAGCAACTTGGTTGTAGCATTTTTCAATCCCAACATCTCAAACACGAAAGAACAATGTTTCATGTTGGTCTTGTATGTCTAACAGGCCTGCAACTAAGCACAGTTTAGTCAATAACCCAGTCTTATTTCTTCTTTCATTCGTTTTAGTGTAGGGGTAATTGACAGTGATTGACGCATATACATGTTGTAAAAGGGAATTAGGGCTATACCTCATCGGATTTTGGTAGAGCTTGAGCTCTGCATGGGTAGTTCCCGCCAATCCTGCATGTATGGCACGTCCATGCGGCTGTCCTCGTCTTGCGCACGATCACATGTTTATCCAGTCTTTTCATCCGCCAGTGCAGCGCGGTTACTTTCTTCATCCGTACGACCTTCTGGGAGAAATGTCAGCCGTGTTTTATGGTCTACATCCAGCAAAGTGTTTCACTTAAAATTATTCTCCTTTTAAGGCAGGCTGTGTTTGGCGTTGCTCATTAAAATTCATTGCACAGGCCAGACAAGTGTACTGAATGTTTTTCCTCACAGGATGGGTGAATTGTTACATAAATCACCAACACTTATTCTATTGGTTTTCACGATTATGACAATCTTTTAAGAGAGGGCATATATTAGAACCGTGACAACTCTTAAAGGGATTGTTCACCCAAATTACAAAATTACATTGTTTTCCCGAAAGAATGTAAATATCCACAACAAAATGTCAATGGGATTTGCTCCACGAATATATGTAATTGTGACAATATGATATTTTTTGTGTGTTTTTCAAATAATCTAATAATATGTGCATGCGCTGCATTTCACAATCAGTTTGAGATAGTTTCGGAGGATTAGAACATGATGAACAATGTACATATTGGTATCTTGCTCGGACATGATTTGATCTTTGTCATACATGTCCTTAGACTGCTACCAGTTTAAGGGTACCAGTGGGGTATTTAATCATTTTTGTGAACTTTCCATTTAATCATAACATTATGTAATGTAGTCTAGTGCTAAACGTTGGCATGTTAACAGTATAAAATATGAAATAGATGCATTGAAACTGAATAACATACCTGGATGCTTTTGCTTTGAATAGTGGCTGTTTATAACCACAAAAACACGCATGAAGGAAAATCAACTGCAGTTTTATCTTTCAAAGATAATTCATGGTATGGCATGAGGTTGTCATTCTTCCATCGATGAAATCTGTCATATATACTGTTTAATCGAAAATAAAAATGTAGTTTCAACCTTTGCTTGCGGCTGATGCAAGGCCAGAGTTTATGAATCCACTCACTGATGGAACATTTCATGGCACAGCTCTGCTCCTAACCATAATAGGTTTTCAGAAAGCACACAGAACACATTAGAGATTCACCCTATCTCTCTCTCTCTGCCACCCATCAAGACACTGCATTACTATTTCATTGTCATAGCCTACTCTTGGGGCTGAAATACATTATTAAGATCAAATTGCCCCAGAAATAAAGCCCAGTTTAGTGTGGTAGTCCTACCAAGAGAAGATTCTTAATCTTCTTTACGTACTGTAGCATTTGCTTTGCTTACCTGGGAATGGAGAAGTGGAAAGCATATGTAAATGGGAGCAAACGTAACAGGTGTGAAATTGCTAGTCGGTTGGCGGAGGGAGCATTTCAATCAGTTACGTCACTTTCTCTGAGACCTTGAAGCAATTGTTTCCCCTGCTCACCAAGGGCCTCGGCTTTTGTGGAGCGGCGGCCGACGACGCTACCCGGGTGACAGCCATCGTTGTGTTTAGACAGTTGCTGGTTCAAGCCTCGCGTGGGGCAGTTCCACGTCCTCCTCAGCATTAACCGTAAAACACCTTAGGATGTTCGTGGAAGGTCAGTATTGGTGTTGCAAGGCAGTGGACCATTGGCCCCCCCACGTTTGGACAGTGGAGGAAGAGCTTTCCCTGAACCGGCAGCATACTGCTACGTGTAACAGACCTTACCAATGTTGCGGCAAATTCAAATAAGGTTTAATCTGTTTCTTCCCTGCAGTGGCGGTCCACACCAACCTGTTCCCCCCAAAAAAGATCCAGCCGGGCATGATGAGCGCCAGCCTGGTGCAGGCCAGTGTGGCCACCATGCAGAACCCCATGGGCTGCACTCTCCCCCGGCTCTCTACGTCGCGACCCTCCAGCATGGTGGCCAGCATGGAGGCGGTGGGCGAGGACGGCTCGCCCCTGTTCACGGTCATGAAGTGGAAGACTGTGGTGGCAGTGTTCGTGGTGGTGGTGGCCTACCTGGTGGGCGGAGGACTGGTATTCCGGGCCCTGGAACAGCCCTTCGAGAGTAACCAGAAGGTGACCATCACGGCGGAGAAGGCGGCGTTCCTGCAGAAACACCCTTGTGTTTCACCGGCTGAGCTGGAGGCACTCATCAAGGTAGGGAAAGACAAATGCAGCCACTAAGACAGTTGACACTTGAGTCCTCCTGTCTCCTCATGATCTGTGTGGGCTCCCTAGTGGGGACTCTGGTCTACTGAAACCTGAACTCTGTATCGATCCAACCCTATCCAAGACCCACCACCAACACTATTGAGTAAACACTGCCAGACATCCTAAACAGGTTGGTGTATAAAAGTAGCTAACACTACATCTTAAGATGCCCTAATTAGTATCTAATTTTGCACAGTAACAACTGCGTTAACATGATAGTTGTAATTACATTTACTTGCTGAATTTGATTCTGCATGTCTAACAAGTAACCACTGATGTCATCATTGCACATTCTGTTCTTTCACTGTCTAACTCAGGTTTTGTAATGAAACGTTTGAAAGTGACCTGTTATAATGTTGGCAACATTTAAAAATGTAATGCTGTTTTTTGTACGTACATGGTGCCACTACTATCAAATTTGCACGTAATACCAGGGTTTATAAATTGTCCCGGACCAGGTAATAAAAAGCACTGGTAATTTTCATTCTGAAAAATAGTTTAAATTCTAACCTGCCATAAAGTCTATGTGGAATGAAGTGTAATTAAAGCACATTTTTGTCTGATCATACACGATTCCCCAAAGATTTTATCTGCTTGATTTTGTAGTGGCTATTATTACCGTTATTTTGCCAGGTATCACCTGACCTGTAAGCAGTTAGTGATAACTGTCTCAAGGAAACAAAAGGGGTTTTCATCTTTTCAATCTTTCCTATGAGTGCCCAATGCTCTTTACCGCTAGGCTAAACTTCCACCCTATGTTTATATAATGTTTTGCATGGAGATGTGATAATTTTAGTCAGATTTGTCACAAATATTTGCTGTAGGGTGAAAACCTGTATTGGCTTAATTGCATTCATTGTCTTGTAGCTCGAAACATACTATACAGACATTTTTTGTAAATATTGTAAGCCCTCTTCTTAATACAATTAATAGGTTTGGTGCAATTATTTGACAGTTTTATGCTGAAATTGTACAGTGATTTGTCATAAATGCTAGCCCTCTCATAATATGCTGGGAACATTTTTATTTTGGAAAAGATCCAACACATAACATCCAACATCTAGAATTACATTAATAAACTGGATGGTTTGAGCTCTTAAAGACGATTGGCTCAAAGCTTTGGTATGTCAGATGATATACCACGGGTATGATTATTATTCATTTTGTATTGATCCAATGTAAAGTACTTCATATATTTTTTTAACTGCAATTAGGAACTATCTGTGTTTAGGGTGGTATATGGCCAATAAAGCGTGGCCAAGGATACACACTCCTCTGTTCTTACCTGATTAGGTACAGCCTTTGAGCCAGGTCATAACAAGTAATAACCTGATTAGTTATAGACTTTGAGCCAGGTCATAACAGGAATACACCTTTAACATGTGAGTTTGTCATTCCAAAACATTAGTTACATAATGGAACAAGATCATATATAATCACTAGTTAAACACTACACATTCTTGTTCCCAGGGCCGGCTCTAGCCTTTTGAGGGGCCTAAGCAACATTTTATTTGTTGCCCCCTTCCCTAGCGGTCAGGGTCACTAAGTGACCAATTGTGTCGCTGATGCCTAGAACCGGCCCTGCCTGTTTTCATTGTGTAGCTGTTTCTGCAGCAACCGTGTCTGTGTCTGTGTGTGTGTGTGTGTGATGAGAGTGATAACTGGGGTGACTGTGTCATATGGACCATTGTGTGTGTCTGTGTAATGAGAGTGATAACTGAGGTGACTGTGTTATATGGACCTTTGTGTGTGTCTGTGTAATGAGAGTGATAACTGGGGTGACTGTGTTATATGGACCATTGTGTGTGTCTGTGTAATGAGAGTGATAACTGGGGTGTCTGTATAATGAGAGTGATAACTGGGGTGACTGTGTCATATGGACCATTGTGTGTGTCTGTGTAATGAGAGTGATAACTGGGGTGTCTGTATAATGAGAGTGATAACTGGGGTGACTGTGTCATATGGACCATTGTGTGTGTCTGTATAATGAGAGTGATAACTGGGGTGACTGTGTTATATGGACCATTGTGTGTGTCTGTGTAATGAGAGTGATAACTGAGGTGACTGTGTTATATGGACCATTGTGTGTGTCTGTGTAATGAAGGTGATAACTGGGGTGACTGTGTCATATGGACCATTGTGTGTGTCTGTGTAATGAGAGTGATAACTGAGGTGACTGTGTTATATGGACCATTGTGTGTGTCTGTGTAATGAGAGTGATAACTGAGGTGACTGTGTTATATGGACCTTTGTGTGTGTCTGTGTAATGAGAGTGATAACTGGGGTGACTGTGTTATATGGACCATTGTGTGTGTCTGTGTAATGAGAGTGATAACTGGGGTGTCTGTATAATGAGAGTGATAACTGGGGTAACTGTGTCATATGGACCATTGTGTGTGTCTGTGTAATGAGAGTGATAACTGGGGTGTCTGTATAATGAGAGTGATAACTGGGGTGACTGTGTCATATGGACCATTGTGTGTGTCTGTGTAATGAAGGTGATAACTGGGGTGACTGTGTCATATGGACCATTGTATGTGTCTGTGTAATGAGAGTGATAACTGGGGTGACTGTGTCATATGGACCATTGTGTGTGTCTGTGTAATGAGAGTGATAACTGAGGTGACTGTGTTATATGGACCATTGTGTGTGTCTGTGTAATGAGAGTGATAACTGGGGTGACTGTGTTATATGGACCATTGTGTGTGTCTGTGTAATGAGAGTGATAACTGGGGTGACTGTGTCATATGGACCATTGTGTGTGTCTGTATAATGAAGGTGATAACTGGGGTGACTGTGTCATATGGACCATTTTGTGTGTCTGTGTAATGAGAGTGATAACTGAGGTGACTGTGTTATATGGACCATTGTGTGTGTCTGTGTAATGAAGGTGATAACTGGGGTGACTGTGTCATATGGACCATTGTGTGTGTCTGTGTAATGAGAGTGATAACTGAGGTGACTGTGTTATATGGACCATTGTGTGTGTCTGTGTAATGAAGGTGATAACTGGGGTGACTGTGTTATATGGACCATTGTGTGTGTCTGTGTAATGAAGGTGATAACTGGGGTGACTGTGTCATATGGACCATTGTGTGTGTCTGTGTAATGAGAGTGATAACTGAGGTGACTGTGTTATATGGACCTTTGTGTGTGTCTGTGTAATGAGAGTGATAACTGGGGTGACTGTGTTATATGGACCATTGTGTGTGTCTGTGTAATGAGAGTGATAACTGGGGTGTCTGTATAATGAGAGTGATAACTGGGGTAACTGTGTCATATGGACCATTGTGTGTGTCTGTGTAATGAGAGTGATAACTGGGGTGTCTGTATAATGAGAGTGATAACTGGGGTGACTGTGTCATATGGACCATTGTGTGTGTCTGTGTAATGAAGGTGATAACTGGGGTGACTGTGTCATATGGACCATTGTATGTGTCTGTGTAATGAGAGTGATAACTGGGGTGACTGTGTCATATGGACCATTGTGTGTGTGTCTGTGTAATGAGAGTGATAACTGAGGTGACTGTGTTATATGGACCATTGTGTGTGTCTGTGTAATGAGAGTGATAACTGGGGTGACTGTGTTATATGGACCATTGTGTGTGTCTGTGTAATGAGAGTGATAACTGGGGTGACTGTGTCATATGGACCATTGTGTGTGTCTGTATAATGAAGGTGATAACTGGGGTGACTGTGTCATATGGACCATTTTGTGTGTCTGTGTAATGAGAGTGATAACTGAGGTGACTGTGTTATATGGACCATTGTGTGTGTCTGTGTAATGAAGGTGATAACTGGGGTGACTGTGTCATATGGACCATTGTGTGTGTCTGTGTAATGAGAGTGATAACTGAGGTGACTGTGTTATATGGACCATTGTGTGTGTCTGTGTAATGAAGGTGATAACTGGGGTGACTGTGTTATATGGACCATTGTGTGTGTCTGTGTAATGAGAGTGATAACTGGGGTGACTGTGTTATATGGACCATTGTGTGTGTCTGTGTAATGAGAGTGGTTAACAGGGTAGGTGCAGATCTATATATTTTTTTACCATTGGGGCCACAATCCTGACTGCAAGGATGCGCCATCCTACAGGTCTTGTCCGCCACCACCAGATGCTCCTCATCATTATGCCTAATGACACTTATAACCGTGGGTGGCATGACAATGGCCCAGAGACGCGACTGACAAGTGGTGGAGAATATAAATCAGACTGATGAAATGCTCATTCCTACCTATTGAGTGGTTGTGTCAGGTGGTTTAGTGAACCGCACCTGATTGATATTCTGAATACTAAAGATTTGCATGGCGTTAGTATAGCATACCGACACATAGTGTTAAGCTAATTGGCATGGCGTTAGCTTAGCATACCGACACAGTATTGTGGTGCTATGCTATGTTTAGCATTGGATAGCTATAACAGATGCCCCAGTGAATGAGAAATAAATGGATCTAACTGTAAGCACAATTTTAGAATTTCTATCAGTTGTATAGCTTCTAATCAAGTTGACTGAGACTTGTGATACTGCAGTTGTATATTACTTACAGTACATAAATAATTCCATAGACTGCATTATTGAGATCCACCTTGATTCATTTGACTTTCAACAGTATGCCTGCCTGCCAAAAGGGGAGTCCTGCACCCCTTTTAGTCAATATTTAGACAAAGCTCTTTGACCTAGCCCAAGACATTTCCTCAAAATAATAGATGCTCCTATCTAAGATAAACCTAGAAGAAGTCAATCATGCATAAGAAGCCTAGTAAACAGGACATTATTTGACTTGTACTGCAGACCTTTCAGTTCTGCAAGAGCGCAGGGTTTTCATTGCCAGCTACTTCCAGCTCCACATAAAACAGCCAGAGTGACACCCAAGTGTTTAGATCAGCCAGGTATTGACTCCTCTACCATGAAACCATGGATGATTATGGACAGGATAATGCAGGCAGACGCAAGCCACAGTCCCATCAGTGTTCGGAAACAAACTGCAGGGTTTGTAACTGAGCCAAGCTCCATCCTGGCCGGGCTCCCAACAATACACGCTGAAACACATGATTACCCGTGTGAACTTTAATCACAAATTAATTGGAAAACTTCTCTTCCAAGAACTTTAGGATCTTGTGTTCCTGCAATGAGCGAACGTGAGCTGGTTTGTAATTGTTTTGTTTTAACTGTGACACAAGTGGTGGTCATTTATCTTTATTACAGTTGACCTCAGAAGCCATAGGGAATTTGGCAATAGCATAGGGCTATTAGGGTTAGGATCAATACCTCTCTAGAGATGGCAAAGTACATTATTTTGTAATCAACAGCTAACATGAGATTGTCACCAAGCCAAACTCAGGTTGCTTTCCTGTAAAACACAGAATAGTCTATGGAAGGTGCCTGATGACTCTTCTGCTGTATCATACTCAGGGATCAGCTCTCTAACCAATCAGAGTATTACAGCTAATAACGCATTTTTTAAATGTTGCATTACCCTCATACCCTGGCTCTGACCAACCAATTGGTTTCCCTTAAGCTCTGGCACAACCAATCAGCTTCTGTGACCCGGAAGAATGGTAAAAATGTGTTTGCACTATCCAGGGATTGGATCCAGAATGCAGTTGACCCCTGAGTCACCCTGGAGGCCGTGCTACTCTAGAACTGTGTGATGTGTTTAACATTTTAGAAGTTAGAAGCGTCAGTACGAGTACTAGGGCTATTCAGAAGTGCTAATGTGGAGCCTTTCACATTTGATAGGGTGTCCTGCGTTGGTTAAAGCAACAGTATGCCACCCTGATGCAATGATAATTGCCCACATTTGCGGTGCAGGAAGGCTAGGCTATATCGAGCAGTGAGCCTTAAAAGCATCTGCTGGGAAATCAATTATTCATTAAGGTCTACATTCCTGAAAGACCAAGGGTAGATGGAGGTGTGGCCGGGGGAATGTCGACCGCACCTCCAACTCTGGCGTAATTTCAGCTTTTTGGAATTAAGCTGATTACTCACTGCGGTATCTTGTCAATTGGTTGGCTTAAGTGCAGTAATAGGGCGCATCATGTTAGAACCGGAACATGATATATTGCAGTGCCCGTAATGGTTTGGTGATGAGATCTTTCCATCACACTGAATCTTTAAAAAAAAATCAATCATTCCAAAGCCATTTGGTTCATTTGGTGTTGTTTTTTTTCTGACATTGTTTGGGTACTGCAGATTGCCGGCTTGCTTTGTGCTCCGCAATCGCGTCAGTATTGTCTGGCATATGTTACAGCCTTTGGTGTAGATACCATAGCCGGCTGGGGGGCTGTTGGAGGGGTCAGTGGTGTTTTTTTTTGGTGTTTTATGGCGTGTCAATCCTACCCACCAAGGTGCTTTTAGTAATTACCCAACACCAGGGCCATGATTCAGAGGTGTGGAGCGTGTCTGCGAGTGATTCATTCAGCCTCCCCCTCCTTCTCCAGGCTCTCTCGCTTGAGGAGAAATCGCTTGGGTTTTCATGCGACTGCTGACACAGTTATGGGAGTTACAGAAGCCTTTCACTGGAGGATGGGAAACCCAGGCAGCAATATGTAATTTAATCTGTCCCATACAGTGGATATAAAAAGTCTACACACCCCTGTTAAAATGCCAGGTTCTTGTGATGTAAAAGAATGAGACAAAGATAAATGTCAGAACTTTTCCCACCTTTAATGTGACCTATAACGTGAACAATTCATTTGAAAAACAAACAGAAATCTTTAAAGGGATAAAAATAAATAATCTCACAATAACCTGGTTGCATAAGTGTGCACACCCTCTAACTGGGTACGTGGATGTGTTCAGAATGAACCTATTCAGGTAACTTCCACAAGGCAGGAACAAGATGCATTGATCACGTAAACATTCATATGTACACTTTAAAATAATGTCGTATATCCACAAATTATACCACAAGTCTTCGTACCCTATATCCTCACAGCTCTTTCTTCATACATGCAGCATTGTAAACTCCCCAGATGTACCTTGAAAAGTGATTTCTCAGTGGCAGAGACATGGGCAGATAACCGGCAGTTCCAGACATGGATACAACACATTGGACAGCCAGGTAATGGCAGGGCAGGGTCAGACCACTGGGGTTAGATATATATATATATATATATATACTGTCTTCAGCACTTTGTCAGTTCTGAAGACAGTGACAGCATCCTCCTGTGAAATCTCTTGAGTCAGGTTTTTTTTTCCTCTCAGCTGTTTAGGGGAATAGGGAGTGACATTGATCCTCCAACAAGTACCAATATAGTCCCCCTGTGCCAAGTAATGTTTTAAACGTGTCTTTTGCTGCCTTGCAAAAGTGACAGTGAGAAAATGCAACAGTGTCACAGCATGCCAAGTTTGCTTGGCAAGATAAGCTACATTACTGCATGTGGTGTCAATACGCCCTAAATATAAGAAACATACATGTGACATTGGTCTAAAGAGAATGCCTCCACAAATAGCCATGTTTTAGCCCATTAATATGTGCATAAAAGAAAAAGAAAGAATGACAGAATTCATGATATGAATAGAAAGCCACACAAAAGCAATATGGTTAAACAGAGTGTCAGTTATCATAGGGCAATGTTTTTTCAACTCTGGTTCTGTAATTCTGAAACAATTCCATTTATCATCCACTCTTAATTCAATAGAGATTCAGATCTGAGATGTAAGCAAGGGGTAGAAACATAAACCAGAAGAGTTTAAGCTCTCCAGGACCAGAAATTAACAGCCTTATCATTAGTCCTTAACAACCCACAGTGACCTGACATCTTTAAATATCCTATGTCTTTAAAATTAACCTTTCTAATACAAATTCAATTATGTTTGGTGTACTGCAGGGCAGCTAGATTTGGCTATTATTATTTTGAGTGTTGACCTTCCAATGACCTTGAATAAAGCCAGTGTGGCTGCAGTATGCTGACCGCAGCCACAAAGATTAATAAATAGCTGACACTCTTTACAAAGCGCTCCAGTCAATTCCAGAATGGGTAACTAGCAATAAGCTGGTCGATACCATGCATGTCACTTTCTCCCAGCTCAAGGTGGTGAAGAGATTTACTGCACCACTGTTGGTCTTTGTGTGAGGGATTGATGTGCAGAAGGTGCCAATGCGTCTATGGTCAAATGGCGCATCGTTCAGACACACACCAACACCACATAAGACATGCCCTCAGAGGTCTCTTCACAGTTCCCGAATGTCTGGAACAGTACTGAATGGAACCATGACTGAATGAAACACTACACCCGAGTAACTCAAGTTAGCAATAAAACCAGCAAACAAACAGATAAAATAATAAAACTAACTCCTTTGCTTCCATGCCGGGAATGTGAAAAGATGCCGACATGTATTTTCTTTATATTTCGCTCTGTGTTATTTTGTGTAATGCGTGTTATAAAGTACCCAGTGTCTCAGTAGCAGCTAATGGGGGTCCTAATAAAATATGAAATAGTAAATACAGTTTGTGTAAAACATGCCTTGATCCTTGTGATCTTACCTTCATACTTGGTTATAAATGCATATTTCAGTGCAGATCCCTGATGGTGCTGGGTGCTTCAGAGAAGATTAAGTTTATCTTTTGCGTGGTGTCCCAAAGTAAAACCCATTCAGAAAGAAATGCTGAATTGCCTTTCTTTATCTTGGCTTGCTCCTGTGGTTACCCAGTGCCAACTTTTCACCAGTCCTCTGATCCATGCAGTGTCCTTTAGATGTAATTAATGAACTGGGGAATAGAATGGGACTCTGGGATATGAACGCCAGTGGGTATGAGTAGGGGAGCGAACTAAGGTGAAGAGGAAATTCCGCATCTCTCTGAGGACAGTGAACGTTAATAAAATGCTTATAAAAATTAGCATAGGCCGACACGCATTCGTTTTAATAATGTGTTTATTTATCCATGTCCATCGTCCTCCAAGAGTTCAACTTCACTTTAGATAGGATGGGGACTGTTTAAAGTGTTGTTAAATGAAATTTTGCGGAATAGGCCTTGAGAAATGTCATTCTCAATTTCATGAACAGAACTAAGGACACATAGACTGACCAATCCGTGACATCAAAATAACACTGAATTATGTTTTGAGGGTAGAGTGTGTTTGTTTACATTTGCACTCCATATATTCACTGTAAAACAAGCTTTTTTTTGACTGATCCAAAACTTGATTTAAGCTCAAATGCTTTTTTTATTCATCAATAGTCAATGGATATATACTGTATCATAATTTATATTTATATTAGTTAATTGAGGACATATTCCTTATTTACTTCAAGAACACTTTATAGGGGAAAAGGATTGAAAGAGGACCAGACGCTAGATTTCATACTTCAAAGTTTAGCATTTCCAAAGATCTCAGAGTCATGTTATGCTGATCAGGCCTATTTGAACTATTCAACGGGACAGCCCTGATAGAAACAAAGCCTGGGGCAGATGAAAGTGCATCAGTGGTGTTTCTACAGTTCAAACTTAAGCTTTGATAAGACTGTCAGTTTGGAAAATGGAGCAGATAGCATATGTAATCAAACCGAGTTCAATCCCTTGTCTCCTGTGAATCACAATGTGTTCTCCCACTGAGCAAAGACGATAGAAAAGAGCTGATAAAAAAAAGCTGAGGTCTCAGGGTAGATCAGCAGATTGCCAGACATCAACTACTGTATCGCCACAGTGTACGATGACCGTGTATAACCGCTAGGCTCTTTGACTCTGCTCTCTAAGTCTGGACGTTCATCCCTTCTTCATCTTTGCCCTCATTCACTTGCCCTTCAACTGCCTACACACACCTATCACACCACCCTTCACACCCTGAGACGCATCCTGTTGCTCGCCATGCCGGAGCTCCATCTGGCCTGCTGGCTTCCTGCCGGGTCAGACGGGCAAACCGGCAGCGAGCGCGAAGGCTGCTCAGGGCATTGTGGGCATCGTCTGCCTCAGCCGCTTCGCCGTACTCTCTCTCAGTGTGGCGCAGTCACAGTGATTCACCGAGCAGAGGCGACATCAGCGGGATGGGATGCCGCAGCCATATGTTATGCAACTGGCTCCTTAAACAAATCACAATGGGATAGTTAGACAGATCTTTACGCGGACGTTCCCTCGCAACGTGTAGCCATTCGCAATTCAAATGATAGGGCGTTTTTGCGTTCAACAGAAACGCAGAATGGTGGATTCCCCGGGGGTGTACGCCACCGAGCAATGCTGCAGTTTTGAATGTAATCTCTCATGTGTACCCATCTGTGGTCTAATTCATATGATCCAGTCAGTGTTATGTTGGTGTTTCTCCCGCAGCACTCTGTAGACGCCGTGAACGCCGGGGTCAGCCCGATAGGAGACACGTCGTACAACTCCAGTCACTGGGACTTGGGCAGTGCCTTTTTCTTCGCTGGGACCGTCATCACAACCATAGGTAATGGTTTTAATATCGGATTAGTGTTAGTAGTCTGGTAAACACACCTGCTCCTAAATTGGTCACTGTTATCGTAAACCCATCTATCACTGCTAGAGTTACATTAACTATCAACAGCTATTTCTTTACTGTTCTCTTAATCCTTTATTTCAAATAGTATTTTCAGGAATAGGCAAAGGTGGCAGTTTGACTTTATATTGCGGTCATTGATGACCAACGTTCATCCTTTTACCTTGAGGTGTTTTTACCGGGTCGAAGTCGAATGCTCTAACCAATTCAAGAACTTTGCTTAAGTGTGACCTGCAGATTAAAACTGCTGCACACCCTAAGCATTAAAACAATATAAAAATATGTCTGCGTATTGTCATCTGAAAATACTGTTTATTACCTGTGTTAGCTTGTAGGCCGTTGTAGCTGTTAATTAGGTCTATATACCAAGCGGCAAACTGCCTCTCGGGGGTTTTCCTATTTGAGATGGATGTGGGATTGGTGTGTGACTATGAGTCATCTGTCAGATAAAATGAAATGAGCTGCTCCACTCCTGGAAATAATGTTTCTGTCAGATTGAGGTATGGTCTACATTATTTTCTTGATGACGGTCAAAAGTCAACACAGCTCAACTGATGTTTCAACCTTCACATCTTGCTACCGGCTGGTTTGTGTTGATATTTGAAAAGGAGCATTAATTCAGTACGAATGGAGTTTGAAGTGATTGAAGCCATGTGGACTGGCTGATGAAATGATCTGACATTTCTACTGCAGTAGTGCTGTTGACAGACCAGTGGTTTTCAACCTGTCGTTTTGGATACTGTATATCAATAAATACTATAGCATTACTTCCGACTGTCTGTATATTTGGAATAATGTTTCTTCCAAAAATAACTTTTGGGAGTCTAAATGGTATTATAAAAAGCGATTGGGCATATATTTTGACAATGCAGTTTGTAGTAATTACAGGCTGGTATTAGTTATTTTCACTGACAAAAAAATCTTCTAAACTCAAACTGCAAGATATCTTATGTCAAATTATTCCATGAATGGTGGTCCTCGAAAGCTTTTTACTGTGATTTGGTGGTTGTCTAAAGCTTGTGGTTCCTGAAGCAGAGAAGGTTGGGAACCACTCAATATGACCCAGTTTCCCGGACCTAGACTAAAAATCATGACAAAAGCACGTCCAGGAATTACTTTTTTTATCTGTGCTGGAAACTGAACTCATAGGGTCTGTTTTGCTCTTCGTGTTATCTCTGTGGAAACAATAGCAGCAGTCATATCATTGTTTTCAACAGAACCCTTTAAATCCTTACTCTTAACTACTGGACAGCTTCAGATTAACTGAAGATGGAAAGGGGCCTTTCACTTCCAGTTCACTGGCATGTCTGTTGTTAAATCAGAAAGGTTAATCTATCCCCACACTGACACCAAATGGAAAGGGACATTGCAAACACAACAAAGCAACAAAGGGACAGCTTAAATATGTCGTTCTCCAAACAGAAGTGTTAGCCATGCTAGCATTTTATAGACTCCACGGTGTGTGAATCTGTATGGAGAGGGGACTGAAATGCTTTTGGACAAGTCCACTGTGGTCAGCCATTTCTACTATTGGATAGATGTGTAGGTCTCATCACATCCAGAAAACATGTCTTTGTTTTTGTCTGTCCGTTCTACAGGGTATGGGAACATTGCTCCCAGCACAGAGGGTGGGAAGATTTTCTGTATCCTATATGCAATATTTGGCATCCCTCTGTTTGGATTCCTGCTAGCAGGTGTGGGGGACCAGCTGGGGACCATATTTGTGAAAAGCATTGCAAAGGTGGAGAAAATGTTCAGGGTAAGTTCACACCATACAAAGACGCACAACGACACAAACGTTACAGTTTCTATATATTACGCTGTACTGAAAAACATAATACATGTTTCTATCATCAAACATTTATTAACTCTTGATTGACTGATTTGGACTAACTAGGCACCACAGCATACCAAGTGAGCTAATTGATCAATACAGCGATTCACTTTTTTGAACATACCAGAGGGCTACACTGTAGAGACAGAGAAGTGAACTTCATAACTTGAGTTTCAAACACAGTTACATGTTAAATCCAGTTAATTCCATGGCCGCTTATCCGATATTGCTAACATGCTCTAGGGAGGGGTAAATCATTGCATACACCTCTTACCCCAAATTAAATGACTGAAACATGAGTTGTGGGCTAACATTAATGATAAGTAATGAAGGAATCACAGCATTATATATTTTCTACCACAGCCTGCTAAATCGGGTGATGCTTTTTTCACAAATAAAAACGTGGGTCTGACTCTGCCATGGATTGATGGTTCAACAGTGAATCGTTGAACAGTTCGACTAGCCACGCACGGCATGCCCACACATTTATCAGCACGCTAGAGTTAGCGACAGACAGACAAGCATTATCCACCCTCGTAGTATGGTTGAAGCACAAGCTGTTAAGCACAGTCTGGTCTTTTAGGCTGGTTCAATAGGAAACAAAGTACAGTAAGGTCTGGAAACATTTGGACACTCAAACAATTTTCAGAATTTTGTCTCTGTACGCCACCACAATGGATTTGAAATGAAACAACTGAGATGCAATTGAAGTGCAGACTTTCAACTTTAATTCAAGGAGTTGAAAAGAAAATATCAAATTAAAGGTTTAGGAATTGCAACTATTTTCATACACAGTCCCCTTAATTCACGGGCTCAAATGTAATTAGACAAATTAACACAATCATAAATAAAATGTTAATTTTTAATACTTTGTCAAGAATCCTTTGCAGGCAAAGACTGCTTGAAGTCCGGAACGCATGGACATCACCAAACGTTGTGTTTCCTCCATTGTGATGCTTTGCCAGACCTTTACAGTAGATATCTTCCGTTGTTGTTTGTTCGTGGGTATTTCTGCAAGTGAAATGCATGCTCGATCGGGTTGAGATCAGGTGATTGACTCGGCCATTGCAGAATATTCCACTTCTTTGCCTAAAAAACTCCTGGGTTGCTTTCCCAGTAAGTTTTAGGTCATTGTCAATCTGTAAAGTGAAGAGCTGTCCAATTAACTTTGCTGAATTTGGCTGAATCTGAGCAGACAATGTATCCCTATACACTTCAGAATTAATCCGGCTGCTTCTGTCTTCTGTCACATCATCAATAAATACTAGTGACCCAGTGCCATTGGAAGCCATGCATGCCCATGCCATCACACTGCCTCCACTGTGTTTTACATATGATAGGGTATGCTTCAGATCATGAGCCGTTCCAAGCCTTCTCTATACCTTTTTCTTCCCATCATTCTGGTACAGGTTGATCTTTGTTTCATCTGTCCGAAGAATGCTGTTCCAGAACTGGGCTGGCTTTTCTATTCCTTTCTATTCAGTCTAATCTGGCCTTTCTTTTCTATTCTTGAGGCTTATGAATGGTTTGCACCTTGTGGTGAACCCTCTTTATTTGTTCTCGTGAAATATTCTCTTCATGGTAGACTTGGATAATGATATGCTTACCTCCTGGAGAGTGTTCTTCACTTGGCTGGATGTTGTGAAGGGGTTTTTCTTTACCATGGAAAGGATCCTACAATCATCCACCACTGTTGTCTTTTTGTGTTGCAGAGCTCACCAGTGCATTCTTTTTTTTCTAAAAATGTACCAAACTGTTGATTTGGCCACTCCTAATGTACCTCTCTGATGGGTTTTGTTTTGCAGCCTAAGGATGGTCTGTTTCACTTACATTGAGAGCTCCTTTGACCACATGTTATGAGTTCACAGTAACAGCTTCCAAATGCAAATGGAATCTACTCCAGACCTTTTACCTGCTTAATTGAAGAAATAACAAAGGAATAGCCCAGACCTGTCCATGAAACAGCTTTTAAATCATATGTAATATTTACTTTGGGTCCTTTGAAAAATAGGTGGCTACATATTAAAGAGCTGTAATACCTAAACCTTTCCTCCAATTTGGATGTGAATACCCTCGATTTAAAGCTGAGAGACTGCACTTTAAGCCCATTATTGAACTGTAACTTGAGTATATTTTGGTAAACAGCCAAAATAACAAAACATGGGTCAGTGTCTAATTATTTCCGGAACTATACGTAGCTCAGCTCTCCAAGGTGGCTGACCCCGGGATATAGTTTAGAAACACTGGTGTTTCTCAGTTGAAAAACATCTGCTGATGATCTCCGGGGTCTCGATTGTGAGTGGTTAATGACCAGGGGGCGATTGTTGTGCTTTACTCTGATTGGCTCACCAGTGACCCTCTGTTAAATATTTCATCGTGTGGTATTATAGTGAAGCAGCCAGCCAGGAAACCCTGAATGGACTGAGCGTAGCCTCTGCGACAGCCTCCAAGACACAACGGGCTTAACGCCTCATTTGAGCATCATCATGCGTCTTACGCACCTTTAGATTCCACCTTCACCGTCATAAATCCCATTACTGGAATGACGTGGGGACGCCACGCTGTTAAAGTGACCTTCGCGTCATGGCCAGCGGTCGCAATGAGTGTAAGTCTGTGCACGCGCGTGTCCATTACCCTGTGGGTGTATTTCCGTGTGTGTTGTCCTTGTTCCCCCAGCGCAAACACAACCAAATCAGCCAGACCAAGATACGGGTGGCCTCCACGTTGCTCTTCATCCTGGCTGGTTGCATCCTCTTCGTCACCATCCCAGCAGTCATCTTCAAACACATAGAAGGCTGGACGGGACTGGAGGCCATCTACTTTGTCGTCATCACTCTGACAACTATCGGAATAGGAGATTACGTAGCAGGTGATAGCTTAATATGTGTAAATAACTCTATGAAATGATAACGATCCTCACTAAATAACCCTCAGTCAACCACACCGAACATGTCATAATGTGAATGCTAGGCCTATATAACAACTTCTAAATCATTTTTTAAGTGTCAGCTAAATAACACCCAGTCAAGAGGATGTACTTTTGAAATGTAATTTTCTTTTTTCTACCACAACATTGCACCTAGTTCTGTGCCATTATTACTGGTATAGATTGAACATTAATAGCGGTGGGTTTGGGGATGCAGTGATGTGAAATGCAGTGTTTACTGCTTTGGTGAAATGAAGTCCATTAAGCGTCTCTCATAGCTTGATCTCGCTGACAAAGCGGCTGCCACACTGCACTGGTTATTTATTTCCCAATCAATCTTTTGACACAAGAGCAGTTTGATCGTTTGTGTTCTCTGGATTGTAGCCCATCTGCTTAAAGGAATATTTCACCCACTTCCAAAATGTCCTAACACAGTGACATCTATGGATGAAGTACAATAGCAATCAGTGCTTTGGTTTACTTCCCTGACATCGTTGCTACATTTTCATGTTTTAGCATCCATAGCACAAATGTTATTTGAGAAATAGGACTGGTTTTTGCAAATATAGTTAGCATGTAACAGTGTCAGGGAAGCTAAAACAAAAATGTATTTCCATTACAAGGTTTCCATATACAGGACTCCTTCCTGGGTAAGTAAACTATGGTTATTTTGTGATGATGTGATTTGGGAGATATATCCATGAAATTATTCAGGTAGAAAAAAATGCCAGTACAATCACTTAATATTTGGCACATGTTTAATAGACACCAAACAAAAGGATGAAAATTGACTGAACCAGGCAAGGGTCCATGTACTTATCCAATCAGGTAATTGTTTTGCTATGATTAGCCCTACTAAATAGGTCTCATGTATCTGATGCTGGATGTTTTGTTGTTTCTTTACATCCTATAGGAGGGAACCGGAGGGTTGAGTATCGTAATTGGTATAGACCACTAGTGTGGTTCTGGATCCTTGTGGGATTGGCCTATTTTGCTGCTGTACTGAGTATGATCGGTGACTGGCTTAGGGTCCTGTCCAAGAAGACAAAAGAGGAGGTACGATTCTTATTTGAGGGTGGCGTTATCAGTTGAAAACTTTACTGGCAAAATATTTTCTTAAACGTTCCTTTGGAAGATCATTCATGAACTAAAGAAATCATTCAAACAGTTCAACCATGTAAACAAGCAAAACGCTTACCTTCCCGTGTTCCCCAGGTCGGAGAGATCAAGGCCCACGCGGCTGAGTGGAAGGCCAACGTGCGGGCCGAGTTCCGGGAGACGCGCCGGCGCCTGAGTGTGGAGGTCAGCGACAAGCTCCAGCGGGCCGCCACCATCCGCAGTATGGAGCGCCGTCAGCTGGGCCTGGACCAGCGGGCCGTCTCCATGGACATGCTCTCCCCGGAACGCCGCGCTGCCTTCAACAGCCTGGACACCAACCCTTACAAAACCTCCTCCCAGGAGAGCATTGATACCAAACTCAACAACCTGCGCCTGAGAGGGGCTGAGTGTGATCCCTGCCGCTCAGACAGTGTGGTCTCCTCAGAGGACAACATCTTCAACCGCCTGAGCTCTGTCACCAAGCTGGCCAAGAGGAACAAGAACCGGGAGCTGAAGAAGAATATCCCAGATGAGCTACGGTGCAGGCCCTACAGCACTCCACCAATGGAGATGGAGAAGAGGAAGGAGGACGAGGAGGAGGAAGAGGGGTTAGATAAAGAGTTCAACACCAGCCTGTCTGATCTGCCGCTTTTCGTCGAAGTGAGCAAGCCCGAGAACGGTTTTATTGTGCCATTTATACCGCTACAGACCAAAGAAAAAGAGACTGAGAAAGAGACACCTGAGCTTGAAGAAAAATCCTTCCGGATGGTTCCTTAGGACTGTTGGCTTTTCCCTCTGAGGTAGAGGAGGTTTTAAACGTCACCACCGTATGTGCCTTACATCTCACTCACTACTTCATATGCTTGATATTTAGAGGGCTGTTGTGATCCCTATATAATGTTGTTCAATATTCACTGTGCCCAAATAACCTAAAGGAAAGACATTGGCATCATCGGTTTCTACAACCACGTGGTGAATTAATGACTAAAATCATACAGAGAAGCTAACTGCTAATCAGAAGAGTCAAAGATAACCCAGTCAATAAGCAGTAGCAGACTGCTATGATGTCTCCGGGACGTCTGTGACTATTGCAGGCAATGGACTTTGACTTGAGTTGGTGCTGGTCAGAAATACGGTACAAATCTTAGGACATTTTCGGACAAAAGAAGTAAGCTGCTGAGAAATTTTAAAAAAAATAACTGGAGAGTCTCACTGGTTTGTTCAATGTGAAGTGTACGACTCAATATAGTTGTTCTCATTTCATCACAACACATGAGCTTTCAAAATTAATGAAAAAAAAAACAAACAAAATAAAACAGCCAAAATGTTGTCTGTGCATGGTCCTAGAGCTAAACGGTGTAATGTCTAAGTGTATGACTACGCAATCAAGTTCATAAACTTTCTTTAACACTTGAATCTCAGGGCTTGTGGTCCTAATGTTGTTGATGAAATGTGTCTAAAATATGCTGCATTCACACTTTGAAACATTGGGTGACCTTTGATTGCACTTAGAAATTGCTTTCTGAAGATGACAGCTTAAGACAATGGGACGGAAGATAAGCCATAATACAAGGAAGAAATAATATCCCCAATTGTTTGGACAGAATACTATAAAGGTTTAGAATTGTTGGAAAACAGAGGTGTATTTTGGCAGGAACTTGTATACAATGAATTGACCGACTAGAGGGTGTTTCTGTAAGCTGACATCTTTGTTCTACTTGACTTAAGTGTTCCACTTAACTTACAGTACCATGTAACGTCTGTGATGTACATTAAAATGTTCTATGAAGTACATTTCTATGTTCATGTGACAAAGGATGGACAATATTATTGAGAATGTGCACGAGTCAAACAAGCACTTTGCATCTCCGATGTGGGTGAGGAATTGTATTACAATAATGTTATTTCAAACCCTTTACAGATGCATGGGTTAAATAACATTACTTTGTGCATCTTTCCCTCTTCCATTCTCTCGCACTCTCTCAAATACACACACACACACGCTCAAGACATTCAGATCACACGCATATCCACACCAAAAATGTTATGTAAAGTCTTTCCATTTTGTTTGCATTGGTATGGGTGCAGAGATAGGCTAGTGTGAATGCAGCTAAAGACTCTCAATGTTTGTTAAAAAAAAAGTAAAGTAAAATTAAGTTCAAAGCAAAAAATGAAACAAAACTAAAAAGCATGCTATTTTGCCAGTATACAGTATTATCATGCTTTACGGTATTGATTGTATACCACTACATGCATAAGAAGACAGTGCTTAGCATAGTGTTTTCTAAATGCCCATGCTAAGGTAGCATGGGCAGCATCTGCTCAGTAGTTGGACATTGTTCACAGTATTAATTGTGCTATCATTACAGTAAATGTAGTGAGTGCCTTTTGGTAATAAATATCACTGCTATTGGGAGTTTCTTTTTTATTCCTTTCAGTGAAGAGTGACTGTGTTGCCAACATCTCCACTTTCCGGTCCCTACATTAAGAGGGTTTCATTAAGCCAGAGAAAGGATGTCTTCATCTGTGTATAGCTTTTACTCTTATTGGCAATGTCCTTTCTGACACAGAAACCATCTCCTCCTGCAGCAATCTTGATCTGTTTGCCTTCAACGACACCCTCTGTCTCACCTTCATGGCTGTAAAACCTACACTGCATTATACCGATCAACACCTTCCACCCGAGGAAGAAGGTGGGAGGGTTCCTCTAATTGAAGTGTTGTCAAATAGCATCCCTAAAGGAAATATAAGAGCCTGCGAATACAATACCTAAAATAATGTTATTAATGCAGAGGAAAACGTAATTATTTAGCGACTACAAAAGATGTATGTTTTCTCTTACATGAAAGCAGTAAAGCAGCTGCAGGGAAACATATGGAGGTTAAAGAAGGAAATTTACAGCTGAGATTTTCATTTAGCACTATGAACATGGGCCAAATGCCCAGTGAGACAACTTCAGAGTCCATGCAGATCAATAGCAGGTTAACTAATGTGGCTTAGCGCATTAGCGTCATATGATTTATTGCGCTGCGCGGTGGTCTTCCTCTACTGGGTCTACAGGGACATCACCATAATAAACAGAGATCGAAGCGTAAGTGTGCAAGTGTGGGCAGCTCTGTGTGATAATGAGCCATTTGAATTTCACAGAAACTGGAACCTGTTAGGGTAACTGTCACCTATGACCTCCGCTGTTGGAGTTTTAAATAAACTTCATGATAGATCACGTGTTCTGTAGATCACAGCTCGAAGTCGCGAAAACACAGCTTGACGGATCAAACAAAGGCGATTTCTTTTAATCTTTAAAAAAAATTACAATTATCTACGGATTAACAGAATATTGATGTGACTGTCCAAAAAGGGCTTTAACTTTCTTAGTCATGTTGGAATTAGCGTATAGTTCTGTTCACATTTTACACTTACAGCATGACAGCCTCACATCCTCCTATGTCTAGCCCAATCAACAGCTACAGAGCTGTGAAAACACTGTCGGTCTTGGATCTACGGTACAGAATGTTTTTGCCAAAGTAAACTTTTCCTAGAAATAGGTGTACAGATTATACTCGGGGGAGATATTCAGTTCTCAGTAACCGCACCTGTGAATTTAGACATAAACCTGGCTGGGCTGCAATCAAGGGAATGAAGAAAGGTAAAACTGTAAAAATAGCGTGGTGATATATTTTACCAGCTTATCTAACTTTTAAGCGGTTAAATATGCATACTTTGTATAACAAAACACAAAAGCTATCTTATTTTCTATTAAAATAAAGATCCCAAAGATTGCAAATCCCAGAAATGAAAAATTACACAGCTAGCTGTACCATTTACGACCGTGTTTCATTAGTGACCTGTCACTGCCTTGTATGCAGACACACTGAGGAAATATCAGGTTATAGGATGAGCAAGGTCACATCAACCATTCAGTTTCAGCCCAACCGGGAAAAGTGTGGTGCCAGTAAACCACAGCATCCCCAGGCAGCTAAGGACAAATCCGTCCTGGCAAAAACAATGACTATAATATCCGTCCTCAGTAGGATGATTGAAAGCGCTGCCAAACTCCCCCATTCCCACTACCGAAAGTGGTTGTCCTGTAGGCTCACTGGCCACATTGTCAGTAAGTAACTATTACACAGGTCCGCGCTTCACTGATGGGTTTCTCTGGGTACCACACTGAGGCGTTACCATGGCAGTTTGTGGCTGACTTCCAACGATGCCTGTCAGTGGAAGGAAGACAAGCCAAGTTGCATTAGGACAGCGGGAATGTATGATAACGCACATAGAAGCAGTGGGGCGTGTACTTATCAACATGTATTACACGGTAATGCTTTGAAAATGAAGGCAAGTCAGAAAAAATCCACGCAAAATAATTAGACAAATGAAAGAACATTAAACCAGCAAGACGGGGGAGTGTTTGCATGCACACGGACACAAGCAGATGCGTTTAGAAATGATAAACTTGGCCTTTTTAATAATTTTTGTGAAAGACTTTCAGGCCAGGTTTCCAAATATAACCTCAACTTCCACTCAAAGTACATCCAGTCCATCATGACGCGGGTGATCCTACCCTTCACATAATCTCCCTCAGTCTGTCTGGCCGCGCCCGTCAGCCAGCCGCCATAGCAGCTGTGTACATGTTGCGATGCCAAATGGTCACCTCAGGACTCCGCGTCCACCAATGCCCCTCAGTCTCGAAATGATGAGTTAATTATGATCTTTACCAGTTTGGACTGGGGTGCTTTTCCTTAACCAATCCCAAGGATATCTGTCACTAGGGGGACAGCGATAGAAATCATAAGTGTAGCCTGCGTTGACAGCTTTATGATAGCCCTGCAGCAATTCCATATTGGTCATGAGAGTCACTGGACTTGGGGAAAATGTTCGAAGAGCCCTCACATTGACTTTTGCCACTTTACCCACAAACTTAAACCATTTTAATCATGAGTGGTGTGTGTTTTCCACTGTTCCCCTTTACAGGGACTGAAATCCTGCATGATATAGTAGAGGATATGCAGTCCGAACATCAACAAGGCCACATACTGTAGGCACGTGTCATACATGTTTAATACTAATAGTCAAGCAAAACCCAGATGCCCCTCACACACAGTCACCAAGTCACAGTGGTAAAGAGTCCTTGAGGAGATTTGCCAAACAAAGCAAACAGTGAGTGATGCAGCAGAGGTTGCCATGGAAACCGTCGGCTGGGTGAATTCCAGAGACTTGAGTTTACTGAGTTTCTGCCTGTCAACTACAGGCCGAACACATTCACCATCCACCCACGCGAACACTCTCTACACCACTTTAGAAATAGCTGACACATAACACAAACGCACCATAATAGTAAGTCAACACACCGTGCGTGCATATAGCTGCACTGAGGCTACACCTCGTCAAACGTGACTCTAAAAGATGAGGCTCTCAGTAACCAGTGCTGTGAAATGTCAATCTGCATGTCAATCTGTCAAAGTCGGAAGTCTTATTTCAAGTACACTACAGACCGACAATTCAGCAACATGACATTTTATTCCAATCTATTGATATACTCACATGGAAATACCAAACAATAAACAATAATCCACACCGTGGGGTGGACAAACTCAACTTAACTAGAATGCCCAATTAGAGGCAACGCATGGGCAGCTGCCTCTAATTAGGGAAAACCAAAAGTAAAGCACAGAGATGCCTAGAGGCACCTCTGCTGTGGGGCCCCCGACTATCACCCCCAGGCACAGAGATGCCGACAGGCACCCCCCGAGTCACGACCTGACAGTTGATTTTGCATGAGAGCAAGTATGACAAATAAACATGTTCAAGTTCTTTCAAATGAAGGAAAGTAGAGCAGCAGTCAAATGTCCCTTAAGTCAGACATTAAGTCAATGGAAAGGGTTAATGGTGTAATGGTTCATGATGGGCATACAGTACATAGCTATTTAATGATAATGCTTACAATAACTGCATATACATATTTACTTGAGTGTGTGGTTAAACATGCAATGAAAATTACACTGGTTCATATATATATTGATACTAAATACCATACTAAATAGTGGACACGAAGCGACTAGGCTGGTTATGCAGGCATACATTGCTACAGCTTAAAATGGCTTTTGCAACTTTAAAATATATAGTCAAGAGATAAGGCAACGACATGCCTTCAAGGACTATGGATTTAAATCAAACCAAGCACAAAATCATCCCTTGTGAATTGCTGTACAATGATTTTACCCAATTCGTAAAACTGTAGCTAACTAGCTACAATCCAACAAGATAGTGTGACAACACTCTTGTGAATTTTGTGTCCAGACGCATTTCCACCACACCCCGAACGGTAAAGCGATAATATCGATAATATCTTCCGATCTGGCTGCAAAGTTGGAAATATGGTAATTCTTCGCCCCCGCCCGCCGCTTCGCTGTACGCTGCATCATTGCAAGACTAGTGGAAGGCCGTGTAATTAACCTGAACCAACTGGGATTTGGGGCTTGTTCATTTCATATGGTTTCCTTGCCTTGTGCTTCAGAAACTCCTTGTGAGCTCAACCAAGGTAGAAGTCCAAAGACTGTATTCCGTCCAGTGTGAGGAGTCCATTGTTGACTTCTTGGTTGGGCAGCAACATTTTAGAACCCGAATGGCATTAAATGTGCCTGGGAAGACGTATATTCACACTGACTAACCCAAGTCCAGTGAAAGACGCTGGGATGAAGCAGAGCCTTATTAATCACAAAATGGATACATTAAATCTAAAAACAAAAAAAGCAAAAAAGCCTATACTGTAAAAGAAAAGAAAAAACAAACATTCTGATTGTTCTGTCTTTTGTATATCTGGAAAGTAGTTAAGATGTTAGTCCACCTTAATGCAACATGTAATCGTCTTCCTCCCGCACACTGGCCCTCAGTAAGTGAGAAAGTGAGTGTGAATATGAGGTGACGAGGTCTTTCTCTCTGTACAGCAAATCAATAAAAACTGTAAGAGGCTCATCCGCATCTGAAGTCAAACAAAAGGATTGGTCCTCTGCAGTGAAGCTGTTTAGCCAGAAGACGAAAACAATAGAACAATTATGGGAAAGACATTCCAGGGGGAAAAAAAAAATCTTCATAGGCGAAGACCTGCATTCAGTGGGATGAAAGTGTGAAGGAAAGAAGTTTAGAAAAAGGAACAGTAACCCTAAGAATGATAGAGAGGGTGGGTGGCAAAAACATTAAGAAACCTAGAAGGACATACTCCTGAGAATGTACAAAGTGCCTATCTGTTTCACTTGGGGGGATACTGCTGTGCTTTGACCAAAATATCTTGGTGAAAATGTTAAATGAAATTCATTTCATGCATTGTTATCCTTGCCTGGTAAAAAAAATCTAAATCCAATTCCCTTACCCTAGGATCCTTTAACAAGTGTTTGCCTAGTACATCAAGAAAATAACATGCCTTCTCATTGTAACCTCAAACCCACCACTGGAGTGGATTAATTCCATTTGCAAAATATTTAGTCAAACATAAAGAAACTGGTAAAGACTACTGGAATTTAGTGTGTACTCTGTATGGCACAATGAATACAACCATGGTGTGTGTGTGTTGAAATAGCTGCATTTTTCTGTCACCTGACCAAAGAACCGGTTCCAATACAAATGAAAATGCTGTTTAGCAATCATAGTGGTGAGTTAATTAAGAATGCATTAGCAGAAAATATCCCCTTACTTACTGTAAGGTTTGGATGTCTTGATGTTATGGGGCTCTGCTCTGGATGCTCTTGTTAAGGTCAATGGCATCATAATCTTCACCCAGTATATTTTACCCAGACGATGAGTTTCCTCTCCCAGGAGGTTGAAATAAATTATTCCTCCAGCAGGATAGAAACCACAAACAAACATCAAAATCCACAAATTGTTGATTGGCCACAATCAATATTTTGCAGTGACCATATCAGGCTCTGTATTTGAAACCAGTTAAGATCACTGGTTCCATTATGCAGTCCTCTTTTACAAGAAGTATTTTGGATCCATGCAGATCAGCCTATAACATTTTGAATAAGAGTCTAAGCTACATGGTTAAGATTTGGAAAAAGACAGATGTGTATTTCAGGCTGTTTTGATTTCATGGTATCAAAGCATTGGGTTCAACCAGGCCTTCCTATCTAGCAGTTTCTTTTGTACAGTACAATCAAGTCCTTCATTCATTCACCAAGCCCCAGATTAGAAAATTTTTCTGTCAGGATTCAGATTTTAAAATGATTGGATAGTATTAAAAGCATTGAACTACAATGAATAGCACAGAGGAATCATACACTAGAATGTGGTCCAGCATTCTATTCTTTTCTGATTCAGTGTAGATTCAATTAGGCTTGGTGTTCTATCAAAAACTTTTGATGTGCTTGACTGAGCTCGCCTACTACAATGGAAGCCAAATGCAATTGCACCCATTGCAAACCCAAAATCCTGCCTGTCTGGCACTCCAAGCAGGCTCAACTAATTCAAATCATATTGTATGTGACATGCTTTGTTGACATCAAGTATACACTAACAGTTATATGTTTACTTAAAGTACTTTTCCAAAAAAAAATTTTGAAAGAAAAAAAACTGGAAAAATCACATACTAACAATAATAACAAGGATTGAACCAAACTCTAAAAAGTGAAGAAAATACTGGTTAAAACGGGGGTCTGAACCTCTGTGCAATCAGAGGCAAAAATCTGATAAAGTTTGGAGGGGACAATTACATAAAATTCTCAAGAGCAATCTTTGAGGGGGACACCGAAAGTAGTACTGTAATACTGTTTTTGCTTGCACCATCGGTTTGCTTGCTACTGTAGCTCGGCAAATTCGGCAATTGTGTGTGAACCCTACCAACATAAAACAAACTTACTGGATTAACCTCACGTTAGTTATGTGCACTGAGTGTCTTTCAGAAGGTAGAAACGAACACTGTCACCTTGCCAGCTAAGGAACCATACACTGCACTGCAAGCTTCTCTCATTCAAACAGATTCAAATCTGATTGGTGTTACTGTAGCTTGCTTGCAGACACTAGCTAATCGCTAGCTAACATAACGAGTGACCTGTCATTCAATGCAGACAAGAATAAGGCTGGTGACGGTAAGAAATGTTTTTATTGTATTGAGTGGTAGAAGTAAAGAAATGTCTGATATATTTGTTTGAACTACTTACTGAATGCCAACCACCAACGACAGACTAGATTCCCACACATTCACCGGACCTGCAAGATGCGCCACTGCTGAGGGCAGTGGATCAAACCACTGTGATGAAAAAAGGGGGGGGGGGGGGGGTCACAATGTAAACCTGCTATTACTGCTTTCAATGCGTCCAGGGTAGGTTACTTTTAAATGTAATCAGTTACAGTTACCTGTCCATATTTGTAATCAGTAAAGCACCTTTCTCGATTACTCAAACTCAGTAACGTAATCTGATTACTTTGAATTACTTTTAGATTACTTTCATATTAAGAGGCATTGGAAAAGAAATAGGAATAGCCTATTACAAACTGAACACCTTGTGTGGGATCAATCAATGTTGGAGTTTACAAGCTGGCCAAAAACGGAATTCCCATTTTACCTCATGGGTTGTGTAGGCTACAGTGCCTTTGGAAATGGGTTTCTAAACATTTGCTTTTTACTTCATTATGATTGGGCTACATCTCTACATTACATTCTAAAGGTCGCTCAGATATTCAGTCATTCAAATTAATCCAATAAATCCCGGTCTTCCAGAATCTGACTTTTTATCTGAACATAAGCCAAAATCTAATAATGCATAAGCCTGTTCTGTTATTCATGAAAAATAAATGGCAATTACTTGAAAAGGGTATTGCCATTGTTGAATATATAAAAAAAAAAGATATCCATAGCTTTTTGTGCATAAACTAAATCTGCTCCACAAATAATATTGTCAAAATGTTGCAGTAACCCCCGGCACGCCAATCCACTATTGCAATAGTGAACACCCACATAGAAATAAGATTTACCTGCGCCTGCGATTATTAAGGCAACCAGTGATGAATTTTCAAAACACAAATGAAAGAAATAAACTGTGATTATAAACCTGCACTCTTAGCTTAATGTAAATGACATCATCAGCCAATGATAACCGATGAACACAATTTTCAGAGATGCAAAGCAAGCAGAATCACATGGCCTACCTGTATGGACAGAGTTGATGTGGCTGAGTCAAATGTGAATAATCTTTCTTTGGCAGAGTTTTTCCCAACACACCCTTTCTCCTCAAATGTTGTGGTAAATTCCATATAATGATTTATCTTTACATGGCAGCGCCATGTTACAGCTATCTAACAAATAGTTGTCTAATCTGTTAAACAATGAATGTAAAGGTTATTCGTGCAACTCGTCCTGGCTGTGTTGTTCGGTGCATTTGACAAATAAACCTTGAAACTTGAAAAAGATAACACCAAGGATGGCCTATTGCCTATCACTGTTCTGAGAATTATGCGACGAGTAGATAACTAAAATTTTATATGACGAAGATATACTCTGTTTTTACCAGCCATCCAACCAACCAAAACCGGAGAAATTTTAACTAGTGCTCAGTCACTAAACTGGTTATAAGTGTACATCTTTTAACGCATGATGATCACACACACAACTGAGGCCACAATTCATATTTTGGTACAAAATAACAATGTTTTCATAACATTAAATAATAAACATTTCACGCACCTGTTCTTTTTTAATTGAAGAAATCCAAAAGTACTTATACATTTTTTCAAAAGTATCTGTAATCAGATAACAATATTTTTGTTGGTAACATGCAACAGATTCCTTGTAACCCGTTACTCCCCAACTCTGATTGCGTCTTATTACTATTACTGAAAATCATAGTTTTCCCCAGGATGGGGGGGTCATGTTTCTCCTGTCCCCTCCCCCCGTGTACAGTCCATCCACAGGCCTCTCTTACTTCTGTTTGTTGCCAGCTGAGGCTCTGCCTGGGGTTAGGCTGGATGCAGTACCCATCATGACTCACTCCCATGGTTGTTGACAAAAACAGACTAGAAACAGATCAGGCCACTGCAGAAGATTTTTCCATATTAATAACCGTATCCAATCCAAACAGACTTTTCGGGAGACTCTTTAGGGCAATGAGGGAGTGGAATCAGAAGCCCATAGCAAGCCGGTCTAGAATAGCAGAGGAGGGGAATTATAAAGGCCTTTGTAGTATGAGTCAGGATTCCTCTTCAGATCTACAATGCTGTGAAAGGGTATTTGTCCCCTTTCTGATGTTTTCTATTTTTGGCCCTTGTCACTGAATGTTTTCAGATATTCAACCAAAATGTAATTATAAATAAAGGGGAACCTTAGTAAACAAATAACACAATTACATTTGTGTTACATTTTACATCGCGTTGTATACAAATTACATTTAATTAATTAAAAATAATGCGGCCCCCAATGCCCTCATAAAATATGATAGCCTCTCAATGTCTACAAGACAAGTCAATCTGCAGTCCAGCAGCCGTCATTTATTATCAGCGAAGCAGTGCGCAAAGGCATATTTGCGTTGCGGCTGGGGTTTAGTGCGCGTGGTGTACTGCATTCAGTATTAACTTCTGCAGAACCTAAAGCAAACATTGTTTTCCATGATGCAATCCTTTTTGCATCCACAAAGCACACGTACAGAAAAATATAAAACAAGATGACCAGATATCAAGATAAATACATTGGCATTCGGTGGACACTGGGCATAGGCGTGCATACAGGTTGCGTCCAACACATATGCGTTCTTTTGGAAGTCCTTCCTTTCTATGAATAGCGTTTTAATTACATTGTTTTGTATAGCAATACAATGATGCAAGCGGTGTCCAGGCCGTTTCATATTCAATACTTGCTTGAGTGTAACGACTGCATAAAAAGTGATTATTTAATCGCAGGTTTTGGATGCATGAAATGACAAAAATATCCAAAAAACAATGCACATGTCAACAATGAGACTCGTGTCCCTGGTTGATAGTCAAAAAAAGAAAGTAAGAGAGCGACCAAGGGATATAACTACCCTGCATTTCCACAACAAGAACTGATGTGCATAAAACAAGCCTAACTGAAAAGGAGTCATCTGTATATTATCTACGCACGGTGTGCGTGGAAGACAGAGACAGTGCATTTCCCAACCAGCAGCGACAACTTTCGCAGCTCTAAAATCGGTTCATGTGCCAGACGTCTGTGTATGTTACCAAGGCAACTGGAGCCTGGTTGTCTGGCAGTCATGGTGTTTTTGTGGTGATGTCTGTGCCCAACAGCTGAATGCCTCCAGAGAATGTTGCTCCACAGCAATCCTCTCGAAGTCAAGCGTGAAGTCTAAGGCGGAAATACTTTGCATTGGAAATACTTACAAAAATGGATTGACGACGTATGAGGATACCTACAGTCGGTTTTTTTGCCGTACGTGTATGTAAATATTTTTTACATACACATATATTGTTTTTAAATATATGTAGATTTCCTGGTTTAGCCAATGCACTAGGGGGCAGCAGATGCTGTCTAAATACTTCGACGGCCACCTGTTACTGAGTGCCTTCTAATCACCAACACCAGATGAGCTAATGCTTGATTGGCTGAACTAGGCTGAGGTGGTGTGTAATATCTGTGCATAGAATGCAAGGGAGTACAACGAGCCTTGGTGGACGTCTATTTGCTGTAATTATTTATAGTCTTCATCAAACAAATGTTCCCACAACAATGTATTTATCAATATGGTGCCTTTGGCAAACAGCAAATTCATTTAAACATGTCTAAGAAGTTATGATGTTTTGATGAATCATCTTTTAACAGTGAATGTCAAAAGTATTTGGACAATTATACATTGTTATTGGGCTCCGTATTCAAACACCTTGGACATTTTGAAATTATATTATGCGGTTTAAGTGCACAGTCGGTTTTAATTTTTGGGTGTATTTCATCCGTTCCAGATTCAACAGTTAAACATTTTAGGGTACTAAAAGTCGAACAGATTAACATTATGTTTAATAAAGCAGTCATGTTTAGTACTTGGTTGCATACACTACCATTCGAAAGTTTGGGGTCAGTTAGAAATGTCCTAGATTTCAAAAGATAAGCACATTGCTTGTCCATTAAAATACTTTGACAAAAGAAAGGAATGTTCAAAGGACAAAATTATTATATCAATTAAAAATCATTTTTTCTAACTTTGTCATTGACTATATTTCCTATTCATTTTGTTATATTTAATTTTCAAACTCATTTAATGTATGTTTTCATGGAAAACAAGGACATTTCTAAGTGACTCCAAACTTTTAAACACTAGTGTCCATTATTCTTTGCATGCAATTATTGGCTGAAGTTTGCTAACCATAGATACTTTATCTCTAGATGGTGAGTATCTCCAATTATTATGGCCTGTACTGTTCAGTTCCTGCTGGTTTAAGGGCCTTACATATTTGCCTTCATATTCTTGTGAAAAACCTTGGGTTCAGATCGGTTGAATGACTTTGACAGTCAGTCCGGCACAGAGCCATAATTTTCTTTTTCACCTTCTTACAGAACTATGCAGGGATTTTCGTATACTATTTAGGGCATCCTGTTTTTGAAGACCACTACTTTTTTGCACCTTGCAGTCCAGGTTCTGTAGTTATGCTGGTGCAGTCTTCTGCCAATGATAGTGAATGACTCACCCATGCCTACCTCCTGGAGAGTGTTGCTAAACTGTGAGCCCATTGTTTTGGTCCTCCACGCTAGCAGTCTAGTTTGTTCTACAGGTTGATTGCCATTGCAGACCCCAAACAGTCATTTCTGTATTTTTGTCAAAGTACCAAGTATCTTGGTACGCAGAATATGCATATTCATGGGGATGACTATACATACAAACATACTGGAATTTGTGTTTGATGTAATCTGATATTGATGAACAAGTGCTGGACATTTGTCCGGGTCCAAATCATTTTGAAGGTCACTGCCTATAGATTGGGTCCCTACGTGTGTCTTCATTTTAAATGTGCACATGGAATAAAAATATATTTTATCAGGATACTTTTATGAGTGCTTTCAATCAGGTGCCATCTGTGGTTACACACTGACCTCTGGCGACTGCCTTCTGAACTGCTCTGAGATCTGATCTACTCATTAATGTCCTCAAGGTTCCCATCAAAGTCATGCTCATTTGGGGCACATTTTTGGAATGAAAGTCAGGTATAATTACTGGACCCATTCATGTAGTACTGCCCCGTGTCAATGTTCCGAAAAGGACACAGCCCAATTTATAATCCAAAGCAACCTAGAAGCACCCTCGGGAAAAAAAAGGAAAACGTCTCAAAAAAACATTTAAATGGTTGTTCCAATTGCACTGACGCACATACATTCACAATAAATTGTTTTGTTTATTATTACCAGATACAAATTTTCTCTAATGGCTGGATCATGGCAGATTATTCAAACATCATTATCTGTCTTATAATGCGATTATGGCCATTGCCCCCCCCCCCCCCCCCCCCCCCCCCCCAGAGGGGCTGGAAGGAGGTACTTCAAGTCTACAGATGGTTAGCATGTGAATATCATGAACACCTAATCATACGCAGATTGATGGACATCTCCTCATCAATACTATATGATTGAGGACGTTTATCTGGTAGCTCATGCTTTAACTTCAAAGATCAATGATTGTAGGAACACTTGATGCCATGCTATGTATATGGCCTGGTGGGTGTTTCATTCATATTCATGGTAATACATTTGTCTGAGTAAGCCAGTATTCAGGCTGAATTAGAGGTGGCTTGAGTGACTTGAAAATGATATGGAGCAGGCCCATGCGCGTATCATAATGTGTCATTCACTATTAAACCCCTGTAAGTTAGGTCTTTGGATGGTTGCCATTGGCAGCACCAGTGTGCCCATTTGAAAGTGCCTTCCTGTGCCTGAGCAGAATATCCATCTTGTTTGAAGAGCTTATGGTAGCAAAACAGCTTGCTGGACAACAAGGGAGAAATATCTTCCTGGTATTTACTCAGTGATCTTCGAATGGCTTCTGGTCCTCTTTTAGTATAATGACTTGTTTCTAAAAGTGTACCAGAAGCCACATTTTCTTGCCTTTAGAACGTGCACACCCTAAATGGACGCAACATCTGAGTCGTACTCCCACCGGCCTCAAACTCTAGTTGCTGGTGCAACACGTGAGAGAAAAAAAGTGTTTTTTGCTAGATTAATGTATTATTTTGGATGGAGATGTGTGCACATTAAACTGAATGAGCCCAGTTTTAGTAATAAGCCAGGAGTATTGCAAAGACAGTGTGGTAGGAGACAAGCCAACTGCTGTTATGAGCAAAGTGCTAATTAAATAGAAAATTTGTGGTGGGTACTGCTATTGATCATCCAAAACAAAATGATGACAGAGGCTTGTCTTGATGTTATTTAATACTAATTATTTAGGTTTTCTAGACTGTTTTTTAAGGAGCCATTTGTAGGGTTTCCACAAAGCTAAAAATGCTCATTATATTATAATAGGTACTGGGGAAAGATGGTACAACCCCAATTCCAAGGATGAAAAAACAAAATGCAATGATGTGCAAATAATTTAAACCCTATATTCAATATGAAGCAGTACAAAGACAACATAAAACATGTTGTAGCCGAGAAATGTTCTTGTTTCTCGAAAAAGATTTGCCCACTTTGAATTTGATGCCAACAACACGTTTCAAAAAAGCTGGGACAGGGGTAACAAAAGACTGCAAATGTTGTGTAATGCAAAATAACGAACAGTTTTTTAGGTTAATTGGCAACAGGTCAATAACATGCTTTGGTATAAAAAGACCATCCCAGAGAGGATGAGTCTTTCAGAAGAAAGAAAACTTAAGAATAACGTTTCTCAATGTAAAATTGCAAATAGTTTGGGGATCTCATCATTTATGGTACATAATATCATTAAAAGATTTAGAGAATCCGGAGAAATCTCTGTACACAAGAAACAAGGCCAAAAACTAATATTGGATGGTCGTGATCTCTGGGCCCTCAGGTGGCACTGCATTAAAAACAGACAATTCTTTAATGGACATCATTGCACAGGTTCAGGAACACTTCCGAAAACCATTTTCTGTTAACACAGTGCGTCACTGCATCCAAAAATGCAAAGCTCTACCATCCAAAGAACAAATCAGATATAAACAAGATCCAGAAACGCTGTTGCCTTCTCTGGGCCCAAGCTCATTTCAGATGGACTGAGGCGAAGTTCAAAACTGTTCTGTGATCCAGTGACGTGCAGTGAGGTCTCAGTCAGGGTAGGTAACGAGAAATACATTAGAATCTGAATCTACATGTGTCACTAGGTTGGAAGTATACATGTTTTAAAGGAAACTGTGCCGCTGTTGTCCCATACACATATCTATTGAGACTGAAAATAGTTAAAAAACGATTTGTAAAATTTCTTTATTTGACAATGAAATCCATTTACATTTACATACTTCTGAATTCATTTGGATCACTGTTGGTAGATAATTCAAGACAGCGTAGACAGCCCTTGACCACACGGTGTCAGCAGTTGAGAACAGCAGGTAGGGAAAGCAGAACAACCAGCTAGCTTCAGTGCAACTACACATCCACTCGGTTCTTATATACTACACATTTTGAAAACTTCTGGTAATCTTCTGCCCCTTATACTTTTGTGTAACCTTTGACAGAATGTTTTTTTCTTCTTCAAAAGATAAAGTGGAAAATAGTTCCAGGTGCGACAATGAATTTGGCACTTCCATAACTCGCTGGGTCAGTTAGCTTTGTTTGATTCACTCGCGGGTTTGGAGAGCCAGTGGGTAAAATATTTTTTTGGAAGCAACAGCACAGAGTCTTTTTGCTTTTCCGTACCCATTTGTAAGAATATGTAAGTGTACTATGCATGTGCCTACCATCAAATTTGTTTGCATTCACTTGAAATAGGGGGAAAAGCAGTGCTTTCACCCCCAACATTTTGAAGACCAATGCCTGTGAATGTTAGGTGGAGTGGGAGTGGTGGAGAGCAGTTTATCCAATTCACTACCTCCGCACTTATTTCTTGTTTCTGTTGAGAAATCATTAATCAAAACAGATTTGAAAAATTTGGAACAAAATATCATACATTTCTAAATTTCTTGCCTACCCAGACCGCAGGTCACTGCTGTAATCTAACTAATCAAAATTATTATTATTAAAATATTTGTGTGAATATCGGACGCCACTTCATCCAGGCTGAAGAGGAGAGGGTTCAGCATACATGATGGTAAGCCAGCATACATGATGGTATGGGGGTCCATTACTGCACATGGTATGGTTGACTTTCACATTTGTGAAAGCAACATTAATGCTGAACAATATATACAGGTTTTTGAACAATATGCTGCCATCCAGACGATACATTTTTCAGGGAAGGCATTGCTCATTTCAGACAATGCCAAACCACGTACTGCATGTATTCCAACAGCATGGCTCCATAGTAAAAGAGTCTAAATGCTAAACTGTAACCCATTGAAAACAGTTGGCACATTATGAAACGAAAGATATTACAAAGGAGACCCTGAAACTCTTGAGCAGCTGAAATCCTATATCAAGCAAGAATGGGAAAACATTGCACTTTCAAAAGTACAGCAATTGGTCGCCTCAGTTCCCAAATGCTTACAGGGTATTGTTAAAAGAAGAGGTGATGCAACACAATGGTAAACATGCATCAAATTCAAAATGGACATGTACAATTCAATTTCTCAGTTTCGACATTTCATTTGTTGCCTTTGTACTATTTTCAATGAAATATAGGGATGAATGATTTGCACATCATTGCATTCTGTTTTTATTTGCATTTTGTGGAGCGTCTCAACTTTTGGGGAAATGTTGAATTTGAAATGCAGAACTTCCCAAATAGTTTGTAATTTTCACTTGGAAAAAAATATTTTAGACACATTTGTAATAATCTGTAGTGTACTTTGGATTAAGGATGACACCAGATGCTCTGTCCAGCAAAATATGTAATTTTAACTTTAAAATGCATTAATTTGTTCTTTCACAGAAAGTTAATAGATGCCTCTCAATACGTTTTCTGGCTTTATTTCCTCAGCTCCTCTGTTTCGGCCATCGCCATAATGACATCCTTGATGACATCCTCAGTTGTCACTGTGTGTGGGCCTGATGTAGCCTATGTTAGATTACTGTACCTAGGATGTGCATGGCTTTGTGAGTGGTTCATGACCGCAGGTGAACTCAAACATTGTGAATTAAATTTTAATGGCCCTATTAAATCACTGTTCAAATCAATAGCTCAATTTTGAGCATACAGAAACCATTTTCTTTACTAGAATTGGGACTCAAAGCTGTAAGCTGTAGCTTTGAAATGAGCATGGCACCCTTTACAGCAAATCACCTGATGAATTTCTGTATCATATTACCTGCTTGTACAAACGTGTGTATCCACTTTATGCACTATGAAAAAATAAAGTTCTGTTTATTTAACAATCAATCACAGCATGGGTCTACTTAAATCATCAAGTGCAGTTTAAAACATTTTAAATCCTGCAATAAATATTTTAAGCAATAATTAGAAATAATAACTTTTCAACCTGTACATCTTTTGGTTTAGTCCACAACAAGAACAAGTAATATAAGCTCTTGAAGGTCAACATAACCTTTTACATTTACATTTATCCCCAGTGCATTAAGTCCCATTCATAGTCCTGCTATAGGAGAATCATTTTATAATGGCACACTCTGTCAAAGTTAAAAGGTACTCAATGACAATACACGACTTCATGGATCACATTTAGATTAATCTTCTACACCAGACAGTTGTTATTTTGCCCTTACATTACAACATAAATCTTCAGGATTGTGCACCCAAATGGCATCTTTAGCTATTCTTAATCTTTCATCATCAATCAACAAAGTAATTACAAGAGGAAATAGATAGAGCTAACGAGGTAGATATTGTATTTTGTAGACAGAAAAAAATAAAATTCACAGTAATGAACCTCTTCATTACGCGGAGCAGACTTCCGCCATAAAGGAGAAATTTAACAAATACAGAAATAATATGTAAGATGCTGATAATTAAGTTATCTCATTAGGTTTTACACAAACAAGTGACAAAGATCAATCCGAGTACATGACCGATTTACATGAAATAAAATCATTTATGGATTAAATGTTTCAGTCTGGTTCAGTTCGGATGTTATGACAGACATTGAGACAGACGGGAACTGGTCACGTCATAGTTTGTTTCACAATCTGTTCACATTGTGTCATTACAGTTTGTCTCACCCGCTATTTAAACAATATTTTTTGATTGTTCAGCCTTCCACTAGAAGTTAAATTGACCATCAGGAAAGATTTATCAGTAAATCTTCGGTTTAGCATTGTCCCAAAAACCTCTTTGGCTCTTTTCCTGAAGTGTCTCCCAACAATGACATACAAAAAAGGGTTTATGGTGCTGTTAGCGTAGGCCAGGTAAGTGGACAGCTGTATGCAAATGTCCAGAATGTGACCCCAGAGGCACCCTGTAGTGACCTGGAAGTAATCCAATGTATCTAGGAATCTCACAACTTGGAAGGGTGTCCAGCAGATGAGGAAGGTTGCCAGGACGATAAAGACCAGTTTTGTGGCCTTCCTCTCCGACCTCCCCAGAGGACTTTTCCTGAGCTGACCTTCTTTCAGGGCCATCACAATGTGGTGGCTGCAGTACGCCACCACCGTCACAGGAAGCAGGAACCCAACCACGTTATTGGTGATGTTACGCTGGATTTGCCAGTCCGGGTCGGGGAAGGCCAGGTAGCAGGCTGTCACAGAGGCCTTGGCCACATAATTCACCTGGCGGAACACCAGGATGGGCAGGCTCAGCAGGAACCCCAACACCCAAATACCCAGGCAGATGCCCTTAGCCCAGGCGGCCCTTCGCAACCGGCTTTGACACATAGGTCGGACCAGCGCCAGATAGCGGTCGATGCTAATCTGCACCAGGAAGAAGACGCTACAATAGTAGTTCATGGAGATGGCCACGTTGACCAGCTTGCACATGAGCTGGCCGAACACCCAGTGGTAGTTGTTAGCTATGGTAGAGGCCCAGAAGGGCAGGCAGGACACTAGGACCAGGTCAGCTGCAGCCAGGTTGCCCAGGTAGACATCAGCCACGGTGCATGGCTTCCTCTGAAGACAGAAGACACACAGGACCAGGCTGTTGGCAACCACGCCAACCACACTGATCAGGATGAGATAGGCTGGCTGGTAGGTCGAGAGCCATTTCCAGGCTAAGGTGTAGTTGTGGAGTGCTGTACAGTTGTTCGGGTCCATTTGCATCCAATCCAGCTCTGAAGCCTCAGTGGGGAGGGACCCCTCAGTTGTATTCAGGAACATTGTGAAAACTGAACAATAGAACCATTCAGCAATGAGTTTCATTATTTTCAAACTCTTACATCCCTAAGAAACAACAGACGGAAAAGATGAATCCACCTAAGGTGATATGCACAGATTATTGGGGTTTCCATTCACGAGTTTAGTAGTGGAAAATGTGAAATGACTACATGACTAAGGAGAATCAGATTCCTGGAAAATGTTTCACTGACTGGAATAGACACATTTTCAGGAATCCCTCATGTCTGCTAACATTACTGGATCTTGATTCATTCTTATAAGAAAACATATTTGTGAAATGACTTATGTCAGTACCTTGCAACAGCACATTCTAATAATAATAATATAAGCTCTGATAGTCCTCTGTTTAACGTCTGTGTGCCCCCTTTCCTCAGTTTTTACACAGTACAATTTTGAGGTTTGGGGACAAACCTATTCTTATAAGGAGAAAGGTTTGGGGACAAACCTTTTCTTATAAGAAGAAAGGTTTGGGGACAAAACTTTCTTCTTATTTTAATAATACTTAATACTACAAACCATTACCAAAAAGGTTGAGACACTGCGTAACATGTAAATGAAAGTAGAATGCAGTGATGTGCAAATCATTTGAATCCTATATTCAATATAAAATAGTAAAAAGACAACATTTTAAATGTTAAAACTGAGATATTTTATTGTTTCTTGAAAAATCTACTGAAAAATCTATTGCCCATTTTGAATTGGATGCCAGCCAGCAACACATTTCAAAAAAAGTTGGGACATGGGCATGTGCCCCCAGTTAAATATAGGGATAAATGATTTGCACATCCTTGCATTCTGTTTTTATTAGCATTTTACGCCGCGGGGTTGTACAACACTAAGCGTCAATAACTGTCCACTGTCTGTCTTTAAATTTGATGCTGTCAAAACTGTTCGTGAACGTCATCTTATAAACCTAGAAATCATAAAATGTTACTTATATTAAAAATGTCATTCTGTTCTCCTTCTCTTTCCATGCAGATCCCTGTTGGCCTTGAGGCTAACTCACCTTATTGCCAGAGCTCTGTCTTAGTCCAGAAGTACTCCTTCCTCAGCGTTCATGTGTTATCATCACGATCATCTCATCTCCACTGAAGAGCGCTCTAGGAGCACGGCCCCACTTATATACGAGCCAAACACAGACCATCACAATGTCGTCACTAGGCCTTCAACATGGATATCTTTCTTCCTTTCTAGACCTAGTTCTTTCTGGCTTGCCGGTTTACTGAAACCACAACCCACTGTTATTTTTCCTTGGAGATAACAAGGTCTGCATTGATGGTTGGGATGATTTCTAAGTAAACTGAGTTGTGCCACACCCACGCAAGTGCAGCGAGGGCAGTGGAGATGATGAATGTTTTGAATGCATACGTTCTATTTAGTTTAAACCTTCTCTAATATGTCTCATTCAATTTCATAGTTAACTTAGGGTGAACCTATCGGGACACTGTTTTATGTTTATTGTAAATTGGGTGGAATATTTGGATTATCTTTTCAGCATGGGTAATAAATGTTTGAACAGAAAGCAACTATGGTTAAGCTAGACTAATACTTTGTTGCACTACAAACAGCCTCTTAAATTCAGTATTTCTGGAACGGTGGGAGCACTGGCCGTTGAATCCACTGGGCTAGTTCAGCCCAATTTTGTCAATACTGCCTGGAAATCTGTGATATCATTGGTTTATCATGTTCATACAAAAAACACATTGCGTTGATTAATACATGTCATAAAGAGGTATATAAAGATATATGTTTATGATCTTGGCTTTTATTTATACTGAGAATCTTGGAGGAGATATAAAATAGGGTGGTAAAAAAACAGAATTATAGTGTGATAATTACCCTCTTTTCCAGCAACCATTTTCAATATCTCCCATCCTCATTTACTAAATTCTTCCAAAACAGAGATGTCTATATTTCACAACAATAGGCTTCTCCCCATGTTGCTTATCTACACTTCATTTTTGTATGTCTGGGCTATTGATTGGCAACAGAGTAGCTAAATCAATAAGCCAAGAGAGCTACTGGTGTTGGCGAATGTGCCCTATTCACATAATACTGTGCTATCATCCTGTGCAGAGGATGTAGATGACAGCAGCAGGCCACAGCTGGTTCCCCAGGGGGATTTATGCCAAAGACAAAGCATGTAGGGAAGATTGTCCGTTTCCCTGGAAACAAGAACGCACTCAGACCAGGTTAGTCTTTGTCAACCATAATGTCGATCAATGTGTTTTCAGCATAGGGAGATCAGTGTGGTGTATATTCATTTTGGCCCAGCAATCTCTCTCAGCACTTCTTCTCTGTTTCCTTCTTTCCTTTCTCTCTCACCCAATTTGGGTCAGACAGGGAGGCAAGCTACACCTCAATCTGCAGATAAGCCTGTAAACAAAAAATGTATGACTTAACTAACTAACTAAAATCTCCAACAGGGGTACATCTGTATCACTAAGGGTTATACAGTTATTTCAAAACTTTGCCAGGCAACAAATGGTACGGTCATCTCTGGAATTACATTTAGCTGGTTACACAACAGTTATTGTGAAATAACTAACAATCTTAGATGTCTCTAGCTACCTATCATGCTTGTCTTCTTTAATGGCAGTCTTTGACTAATTGTACACAACTGCACTGCAGCTACGACTCTTCGTCACCCTCAGAAACTGGCAATTACTTGTGCATGAACAAAGGAACGATTTTATGAAACAAAGATCACTTCTGGCTTCCCTTCACAACAAACAGTCATCACCTTGGCAATCTAGAGGAAATTATGGAAGCAGGTGGTGAATTCTACAAAATCTTTGCTTATGAATTATAATTTTTAAGCTCACCACTTTTGTTCTGCGTGTTAAAAACATATATAATTAGGGAAAACTACATAATAATAATTCACTGGTAGTAACAGGACTGTGTATGGGTTAAGAGTTATCCATCTTGGTCTCCAATCATACTGTATAATTTAAAATGACATCATAATATTCATAAAAGCTCACATATGATATTGAAAATGTGAGGCTTCTTCCACCTTTGAGAAATATTTCAAAGTTTAAAATCCCTCCAGATAGCAACTACAAAGCCATGGATGGGTTAATTATGGCTAGCCATCTGAACTTGACTGGGATAGCAGGTATCCATTAGACTGTGATCACAAAGCTAAAACAAAATGTGTTAACAGTGCCCGGAATTACTTCTGTTATGAAACATTTGGTTGAAAAATGTTTACACTGGGATATTTATACAAATAGTTTTCATTTGAAAGATTTGTCTGCTTAAACTCTTGAGAAACTAAGTGCGGAGGCCACATTCTTTTTGGCAGAACTGATGTCTGAGGTCTCTATAGTAACATGGACTGTGTAGCTGCTTTTCAAAGCGGTTGATGGATACAAGGGGCATTCTGTATAATGTAGCTCCGACATCCTATGATTGCCTCATTTACATCTCTCTGTTCCCTTGAATCTCTAACTGTTCCAAGTCGAAATGAGGCAGAAAGTAAAAGTGTTTGTTGGTGTTCTTTCGCTAAATGGTAGAACATTTAAGAGGTGATCAACATGATTAGTTCATGTTCTTTTCAAATGAATGTGTGGTAATGGTCTAGTTACACTCTACCTCCATAGTAATTTCCTGCCTTGACAGTGGTGTGTACCATGTCCCAGAGGATCCATAATGTAGTTTGCCCCCCCCCCCGATATGCAGAGCAGTCTTCATGGTTGGCTTTCCATTCCTTTGCAGCTCAAAGGTACAAAATCTCACACAAAGAAAGGCTGAAATGGCTAGCCTGCACTTTCCTTTTTGGGCCTAAGCAATTGGTCACATCAGAAGCTGAGAAATGAATGAAAGTTGTTGGTGCATGTTGGGTACGGCACATTCATATTATAATCGGATATCAACCATTAGAGACAGCCGAGAGTAATGGTCGAGTTAAACTCAAACTCCATAGTCATTTCCTGCGATGACTACGGTGTGATACATTCTCTACTTGTCCCAGAGGATCTATAATTTACCTTTTCCGCCCTGATGAGCAAAGTATTTCTCAAGTCATTCCTCTCTTAAACCTTCACTCCCCAGCTCAAAGGAAAAATTGTTGGCATTCATAAAACATGTTTCAGGAGCTACTTAACGCAGTGAAAGGAGCCTCTTCCGCCAGGCAGGCAAGCTGTGTCCATATGGCGCCCCTCGGATGATGCCCGGAGACAGAATGAGAGAGGAGGAGGGGCGCTGCCACTGGACTCTGCTGAGGCTTCATTTTCAGATCCAATTAAAAACAAAAACAAATTAACCAAACCAAGGTTCTGTACGAGGATGGGATTATAGACCAAAAAGTAGCACAGTTTGTGTAAATCTGGGACACTCAAATTAATATGATTTCATCTACCCTTGAGTCCATTAATCCTTCTCTTTCAGGTGAACAGGACCTAGCTTTTTCCTATCAAAACTTGATTGATAGAATTTGGCCAGCTGCTTTCAAATGGAAAGATAAGTTGTGCTTAACTCCCTGTTTCTAAGTGTGAAGGGTAGTGGGAGTAGCGGAGGCTCACCAGACATCCAGTGGCGTGTTTCTGCAATGACTCAAGGGAAGAATGTTTCTCTGAATCCCCCACAGTCAGTAACTAACTGGGGCTCAATTGCCACCAATTCCTCTTCCAGAAGGAGGTTTGACAGACTGTAGAGGAGTATCAAACAGATGACACAATCAGAAATGCACAGTAGAAGGCTATATATTCCTTCTGATGCTGTTGTGGATCATAAATCTCATAGTTTTTTTTTTATAGTGCAGTCAATAAAATAGTGTTCTCCCAACAGGCCCAGTTACTCAGGAAAGCTTAACGTGTGTTCTGCCTTCTTTCACATCTGAGTGGTCATTCTTCAACAGAGAACAGGTGTGGACAAACTGTCAATCTGGCCAGTGGCAGGTTGGTATAAAAAGTGGTAAAAAAACAGTTTAAATAAACATTCCAGGAAATATCAAACTGTCTCTTAGATATTAACAGGAATTACTATTCATTGTTATCTTCTGTTGAATACTGTTACTAACACTTTGATTGACAGTTTGAGGAGCAACTGCTTGCCCCCAAAAAGTGCCACACACATCATCAGTGCCAACATAACTTCTTTTAACATCTCCATTCTGACTTTCACTGTAATGATTTTCTTGGGACTGGTACAGTCCTATGAAAAAGAACAGTAAGTATGACAACCTATTTTGTTTTGTACCTATTTTTTACCTATTTGGACATGTTAGATGTTTGAGCTTAATTCCAACAACATACAAAAATTCTGCAATTCAAATAATCAGAAATGCAATTTCCTTAAGCAGAAACTATTGGTACACCCGTATCTGTGTTGTCAAGTAAAATGGATAAAATTTGAATCAGGTGCACCCAAACAGGAGCAAATGATCATTAGAGAGTAACTTGGGAGGGTCCAGCCTTCCATAAAGATGCCATGGTAACATCAAGGGATCTACAGGCCTCTCAAATGCATGAGTCAACTGTCAGAAACAGGCTGCACAAATGTGGCCTACCTGGGAAGTCAGGAAGAAAAACGCATCGGTTCTCAAAAAGTTATATCAAGACATGACTGATGTTTGCAAGACAACACCTAGGTAAAGCAAAAGTGCTGGAACAATGTACTTGGGACAGATGAGTCAGGTGGAGTTGTTGCAATCCTAGATACCATATTTGGCAAAAACACTAACAGGCAGTGGGATTATGGTTTGGGGCTTCTTCTCTGCTACAGGGCCTGGCCAACCTTGCTATCACAGAGTCAACCATGAATTCCATATTGAACCAATGATTTTTTAGGAGATTGTGAGGCCATCTGTCAAAAAGCTGGTGCTGATCCGAACATGAAATTGAAAAAAGACAATGATCCAAAACACACACGCAGAGCTACAAAGTAATATCTAAGAAAGGAGAAATTGAGAGTTATTGAATGGGCAAGTCAAAGCCAAGATATTAATCCTATCAACATCCTGTAGGAGGATTTGAATAAGTCTGTTGAAATAGGTTATTTTATTTGTCAATAATGTTCACTTCGAAATTGAAGATTACATGTCCAAACTTGTAAAACAAGAAATACAAATTTCAAAGCGGTGTGCTTACTTCTTCACATGACAGTGCTATGGCAGACAGTTTTGTTGATTTTCTGTATTATAAACTCTGGGAAAACAGTTAAAGTGGAAGCAGAGAATATGGCAGCAGAGTCATTAGCAAGTTTTGGGCTTTAGTTCATACCTCCACCTCTTCCTGCATTTTGTGCCATTTTGTCCCAGCCCTCAGGCGGTTGTTTACACAGACACATTCTCCCAGACCATATTAGTCTTTCCGCTTGTCAGGGCCAAGGCTGGGATGTCTCAAAGAAGATGTTACACCTCCTCTTCTTCCTTGTTCTAGTTTTACTCTGGCCCATGATGAACTCCAAAAAAAGCATAAAAAAATCTAAAGCCAATTTATGCACCCTAACAAAACACTTCATCTTACTAGTAACCAAAGCATTTGTACAACTGTTATCGCATCCCGATACATTCTTAGTCTGTGTACATTTCCAGTAACAGGTCTGTTCTATTTGTATCATATTGCAAGTGCCAAGAAGATTCAACATAGAATTTTAAGGCAACCAAATATGTTAGGATTGTTAGTTTGCTCAATTTAATTGTTGAGAAAACCTTTTGCCATCTGTTGCAGTTGATTGCCGTGAATTTGTAAGATGAACCAACAATTTATTTTTTGCTAATTCCCAGCAGGTTGCTATACAAATGTAGGGGAAGGCCTCTGATATAAAACAGGGGATTATTCTACTGTTATGAAATCTCACTGTTTCTAGCCAGGACAATTCGGGAACTTGATCTCCACCATAAAAAAAGCATCTAGTCATTATTTACCCTGGCTTCTAGCCAAGCAATTGGTTTGCAACAACAGATGTTTGGACAGATGTTGCTACCTGCCTTGAAATGGGAATAATTCTTTCAATCTTGAATAGCAACACAGTGGCACCAGTCCATTTTATTGTGACAGCTTTCATGATATTGGAGAATTAATGTATCGGAGGCCCCAAAAAGGCTTCCACAGAAAAGTCACTGTCTTGCAGATGGCTGTGTCATTGATGGAATAGGGTTTGGATTAGCCCAGGCACACCACAGAGTGGGGTTTATTGGCCAGCACATCCTGGTTTGGGGGTTAGCAATCAAATGTGGCTGCCTTGCCTCGTTATGCACCAGTGCCTCCTTGTGGCGGACTAGCCAGCAGTACTTAGCTGCCATCCCAGTTTATTACCTGCTATTATTAAGCATGACCGCAGGAAAAGGAAAGACTGGACATTTAGATAATCTAAATCATACACACGGTAGCAGCTGTTTCAGTAACAGGAGCTAAACATTACATTTTGCAGTAGCTTGGTGACGGGTGAAACAAATTTAAATCCAGGTAGTGCTTTCAGTAGTTAATAAAACTACTGGACCTACAACATTTTATTTTACCAAAATTAAATTGATGACGTAGACAATACTACCTTTTTTGTCAGCATTAGACCTTATTCTAAATTATTTTCATGATTTTTGTTTTGTTTACTAAGCTATATTACACACACAATTATACCCACTGATCTGTTCTTGTAGTCCATGACATTTCTAATTTGAATATGAAAGTTGAGAATGTAGTGCAACAGTTCCACCACAGCATGAACTTACCCAGGACCAGCCCCGCCCTGCAACTAAATAATGAGCAATCAGGTACACACCGAGGCACCTCAGATAATTATTTCTCTCTCTGCCCCATATAAAGCAGACACCGCTTCTCAGTTCAAGGAGGCCAATGATGCAATCACAATTCACCCCTGCATCTATGGGTGCTACAAAGAGAAGCTCATTGACCAGAGAACAAGGACTCCACACCACTCCAATCAAATTGAGTTATTGTTAAGTGTTAAGCATGTTATATCGACACTTTGTTAAGACAATGTCCAAACATCTGCTTTTGTAAGCTCCTTAACTTACACCTACAGCTCCGGAAAAATTCAGACACCACTGCAACTTTTTCGTTCCTCTCTAAAAAAGTTGAAAAGGAATGTTTTGAGTGAGGAACAGAAGTGTTCAATTTGCAGTAGTCTCTTAATTTTAACCCTTCTGTTCCTCACTCAAAACCTTCCTTTTTGACTTTTCCGGTCTATTATTTTTTTCCCACAGCTGTATATTGTCTCATTCACATATTTCTCAGGAATACTAATTTTCTGTTTAATCAATTTGGTGATGGTTGGGAACACAACACCTGTTCTGCTGTGCAGTTTGGAAGAAAAAAAAGTTTTATAAGAGAAACGTGTTTGCAGTAGTTCAAAATTACCCCTTGTTTTTTTTAGATCTGATGATGTCATGGGCTGGAGTGTGGAAGGACACAGGCGCAGACTCGAGATCACAAGGATAATCCATGTTTAATGAAACAAAAAAGGACTCCAACAAAACAAACAGCAGCAACCAGTGACATGTGCTTAACTGAAAACAGGCAAACCAAAATGAACCACATAGCATGGCCAACACAATGAACTTAAATAGGGTCCCCAATTGGAGGCAATGACCAACACCTGCCTCCAATTGAGGAGACCAAAAAGGATTAGAGGTGGCTAGATGCCACCTCCTGTCCTGGCTATGCCCCGAGCCCAGCGCAGAGATGGCTAGGGGCACAGCCAGGACGTGACAGATGACATTAATTTCTTTACCTAGCAGGCCACCATGTTCTGTGACAATATATACCATGACCAATTTAATGTTCCATTATAGCTGGCTATATCAACAAAGGGATGAAACAATGGCATAAAATAATGCAGTTATAATATTCTATGTTAGTTCTGTATTAGAGAACTGTGGACGTGTAATGGCCAATAACAACAGACAAAGAAGTCTACTAAAGAAGGAAAAACTCTTACATCCTCATTAAACAAAAAATAATATGAATAAATTGAGCGCTATAACAACAATGACTTGCTAAGATTCATAATTGATGCTTGGGCTGCAGAACGAAGGGAATAATTATGCCCTGAGAGCCATGAGTGAATGTATGTCTGGGTAATTGAGAGTGAAGGGATATCACTCGTGAAACAGAATTACTGAATTACTACTCATCACTACAACTTTATTCTACTTGTGTACTATTACTATTATTTAGTACTACTTGTGTTCTATTGCAGAAGAGATTGAGCATCTACTTGTGAATGCAGCTCACAGTGAGCTCCAAGAAGATTTGGAAAGTGACACTTTGTTTTGGGCTCTGTATTTCAGCACATTGGATTTGAGATGATACGATAACTACGGGTGCTGACCGGTAGCATTTGTTTTAGCGTATATTCTACTACATCACATGAACCATTTTGAATTTCAATGTGGGGCCATGGTCCAGTGGTATCTCTCCTGGCACCACGCACAAGAACGAGGTTCCCTGTAAGACACCAAGTTCAAACCCAGGATATGAGGTCCAATCCTAGCATCACTCTGATTCCATCTTTGTGTAAAAAAGTTTGTACATAGTCCTCCTGTTTTTGGGTATTTTTTTGCAGCCAACAAATGGTACTTGAGTATTTTGTGTACATCCACAGTTACAGCATATCCCCACCGAAGAATCAGAGCCCTTCTCAGATCCAACAGTAATCTGTTGTACTCGGTCATTGTGTCGACCAGGCAGAATAGGGAATCTTACCAAAATGTGTTTTTACACATTTTCTTTAGGAACGCAGATAATGCATTTTATCAAAAGCATGGGAAATCACTGAATCCAACATCTTTCTCCATATGTTTGATCCAGCTTGGGCTGTCACTTTCATTTTCATTCGACGTATCCTTGTGCTTTAAGGGCACCGGGCTCATGCCCTTGTCTGTTAAAACCTGGTTCAAAAACAAATCCAATTACTTTTTGCCCGGTGCACACTCCTTCTGCCTGGGAAACCCTGGGCCACATAATCAAATCCCCCACTCCTTCAGCCAGGGAAACATGGGCTTCATAATCGAATCCCCCACTACTTCAACCAGGGAAACCTAGGTCACATAATCAAATCCCCTCACTGTTTGAGTGGGCTGGTGAAATGCAGTTATGAAATTCATGTACAACAGAAAATAATTGCTGTCTAGATATGTGTTCAGATGAATAAGCTTCAAAATATTGTTTGGAGATCTGAAGAACCACTATTGTATTATTATATACTGTCATGAAACTACACAGCATAGTAGAAATACATTGAACATAGAAACAGCAAAATGGTATTGTACAAGGAAAGAGGGGTTAAAGGGAGAGTTCGTCAGCCTTTCTGACATGCATTTTGGATTTTGCCTTCAGCCCGCCCCTTTTGTGCTTCTGCCATTCTCATATTCCCCATCCTTAAGGTGACCACATTTTCAAACTCCAAAACCGGCGGCCCTTGTGTAACCGCACGTTAATGCGCACATGTATTGTCATGGGTGCTTGTGGTTGGTGGAGCTTTGATGAGAATTGTTGCTTTGCTATGCGGTTGTTTGTTTGGCTGCGCCTTGTATGTGGAAACATTACATTATTATTATTAGCCTATTATGTTTTATTATTATTGTGGTGAAAACCAGGACAATTTGGTAGTGAATGTCGGAAACTGGGACATTTTAGTGTTTTTACAGATATTTGTCAGGACCCGGGACACCCAGCTTGAAACCGGGACGTCTGGTCACCCGACCCATACTACTCTTTTAAAATTGCTGCTAGTTTACATTGTGTTGTATGTTATTGCTATATTTTTTGGTATACTTTTGCTTTATATGATTCTTAATTCTTACTACGTAGATGTCGTGCACCATGTCACAAGAATTTCATTGTGCAGGATGACGCCATGTTATTTGATCAATATTTGATAAATAAACTTTGAACTTTCCTGTGTATTGACTTCTGCCTGTTTACATCCATCTACGCTGTTTGCCTGCTTCTGGGTGTTGAGTTCAAAATAAATTATACCCGCTCTGCATTTAAGACCATACCTCTGCCTCTTCCGAGTCGTATTGTTGAAGAATTAATGGAACTTGGCCAACGAGTCATACGAGTATGAGAGAAATATTTTACTGCAGAGGATCGTAAACCACGTTCACTTAGAAGAGGACTGAAGGTGAATGCTATCCCATCAAGTTACCCAGTTCAACCCGTGGAGACAAGGCAGATTGTAAAATATTTCAGATTGCTATGTCATAATACACAAAGTACACATTGCCTCCGGATATTCTGGGCAAGGTTTGGGGATGCCCCTCTTTAGCGGCTGTCCCAGCCTGTAGTTTGGTCAATTCCTCCTCTGTGTATTCTGGTTCGACCAATAAGGCTCTATCCCCCAAAAAGTGTTCTTCCTGGTCATAATCAGAGCCAGACATAATATATATGTATTTTCCTTACTCTCTCAAACAAATGAAGTTTGACTGTCCGAGGTGAACAACGAAATACAGTGAGGGAAACAATTATTTGATCCCCTGCTGATTTTTTTACGTTTGCCCACTGTCAATCAGTCTATATAAGTCTATCATTGTAATGGTAGGTTTATTCGAACAGTGATAACAACAAAAAAAATCCAGAAAAACACATGTATTTTTTTTATTTTTATTGATTTGCATTTTAATGAGTGAAATAAGTATTCGACCCCTTTGCAAAACATTACTTAGCACTTAGCATTACAAAACAAATATCACAGAGGTCAAACGTTTCTTGTAGTTGGACATCAGTTTTGCACACATCTTAGGATGGATTTTGTCTCACTTTGTCGGGATTATTTTGTTGCTATTCTGTGTCTCACTGTTCAAATAAACCTACCATTAAAATTATAGAATGATAATTTCTTTGTCAGTGTACAAAAATTAAGGGAAACAATTTTATATATAATTGTTTCCCTTACTGTAGGTAACTTGCTTTCTAGCTAGCAAATAATAACCTTTGTTTACTGTGATTTATACACTTACTCTCCCTGAAAGAACGCTTGGATTGATACAATTGTTAACAAAACTGACCATTAAACACAGAATTATTTTGTGAAAATGTAAACTTTATTTTGAGGAATAAAACATTGTCATGTTCTTTGAAATGAACAACACCAATTGTCTTTGTTTGGAGTGTTTTAGAACATGTTCCTGCTTGCAATGCATTTTTGCTTTAGTGGTACGCACCGTTTCCATCCATGAATCTGGATGATACCACTAACACTAATTATGGACTGAGACAGAGCTGAATAATGGATTGTTTTAAAAAATGACTCTATGTGCCTTCAGGAACAACTCGAGGTACTGTTACCCAAATATGATTTTTGGACGAAATACCCCTTTAAGCTCTGGATGACAAAATCGACAAACGGGTTGACATTTACAGTAAATGGTTCATAGACTTAAAAATGTCAATAGAAAAATAATATATGTTTGGTTTGCCGACAACTTTTCTTTTTAAAAGAAATATGTTTTTTTTATGTGTAGGTCTTAATGACTGGCCCTGGGCTTGTTAGTTGTGGGTACATTCTACTCCAATACCCTTAAAATATGATTAGGTTATATCTTTGTGGTCATTCCTATGGATCAAATATATATTGATCTTCAAGAATATGACTAACTTCATGACAGTATTAATTTAATCTAACCCAAAACTAAGGCCATTAGTCTATTCTGTTTTCATTTCTTGTCATGTTGCTTCAAAAAAGATAACGTCATTTACACGTTATTTTCACAGCTCAAAACATTGTTCTGTTTTGCACTTTCAGAAAGAACTAGCTGGCAACGTTCAGTAAAACATCTGGAGTGTGCTCTATTTCAAGACATCAACAACAGCTGTTTACTATCCTGTGACTCCTCAACTCACAGGAGAACTCAAGCAATTTAACAAGGCACAGGAATTGGAGTTCAAAGTTACCCTTCACATTTAGGAAAGTTGCTTTTAAAAATATTTTGATAGAAGGCATGTATTAAGCAAATTACTACACTAATAGGAACATAATTTTAGATACAGGATATCTTATATCACCATGATTCTATGAATGGAAGCCTACAGTCAGTATACAGTATGACACTGTCACCTTGACTTTCATTATCCTATTGTTTACTTCTTTATTTGTGTGCATCCTGGTCTCAATATTTTCACCTGAAAAAATCTATTGAATGTTTGAGCCAGATGTTTCCATTGGGCCAATGTGCAAATGTTATCACACTGTTTACATTATAATATAAATAATGTAAAAAATCCCAGGTTGCTGTCTTCTGAAAATAAAATCATGTGGAGCACAACACCACAGCCAGAAAGTGTTTTCCTCTGCAGAGCCCTTTTCACTATTTATAATTCCACAAGTTGTATTATCTGTGTCAATAGACCACTCCATTATACCATTACATCAGCAGTGTGCTACTTATAACCATGTTATTAAATGTATAGGCCTAGTTTCTATCACTGTGATTTTGTGTTCATTAGAACCATACATAGTTTTGACTCTTTTCTTTGGTTAAAACCAGTTCCATGTCCGAACCCCAGTAATGTTAACAGTGTCTGCTAATGCTCTGGCAGCTTTTCTTCTACTCTGACTGGTAAAAGTGCTCAGAGGGCCTCAGAAAATTCAAATAGGAGGTTCTTCCTCACACATTACTTTCACTTTATTTAAGCTACCTTCTACCAACCCGACCTTACACCCAATATTTAATGACCCAAACCCACCCACCATGTTACTGCCGGTCACATCCGTGAAAGATCTGATTACCATTGCGGTCAAGAAGATCCAGTCAAGGTAACAAAAGAAGGTAATGGATTTCCTGTCCCAAGTCACTATGGGAACAGCGCAATAGGACCTAGAATCACATGGACGACTTCACCCAATTTCTGTTACGGAGGAGTGTACTCACTAACGTCTGGTTGGGTGAGCAGCAAACTGACAAGGCCCAAGGTGACAAGAATGAATCAGAAGAGGGTTTTCACAACAGCCCGGAGCATTCACGGCAAATGTTGTAATTTGGCTCAGAGTGTGCAAACAACGTTAAGAGTAGATAGAATACACACCTCATAAACACTGCATGAGCAAACTCTTTGCACAAGTAATTTACATTACTGATAAATATATTTTAAACAAAATGTGTGTGGCTTTTCATTGATGGAATTCAGCAAATAACACATTCGAATAATACATTTAAGCTGTCTGTTCTTTCTAAAACCCATAGTTTAAGACATGCTGATTGAATAAATGTTTGTGCTTTGTCTAAATAAATGATAGGAGAATAGAATACCGGTCGTTTCTTGGTCAGGCAGCTCGTACTCAACCCAAATAAAGCTTCCCAGTTCATTTTTCATTTTTTTCCCCTTCTGGCAAACCTCTTCTTAAATGTTTTATTAATTTAAAAATGTTCTTCCTTCTAGCACTAACTTTGGTTACAGCAACTTTATTGTGTAAGGGTTTTTTAGTATTTCTAGTTGTGTAATTTTCCCAAACAGCTATCTTGACATGAATTCACTACTGTCAATGACAAAACAATTAAAATGTGTAGTCTGATATTTTACAGCACAATTATATGACTGAAGAAATGAAATCCTTGCATATTGTATTGTCTCATTCGGAGTTCTGAAAGCACTGCTCTGCATGATTCATCTCAGACAAACACACATCTGACAGAGACCAATTAGTCTGATGTTGTCTCTCATTCTTATTGATTTTAAGCTCACAGCAAAAGTCAAATTACAGAAGGACCAGTCCCATCTTCTTCTAGACATCAAAGGTATGTTCACATCCGTAGGAAATGTGTTTACCTGATGTTGATATCAAATCAAGTGGGAAGTAATCTGTCAAAATATCGTCATGGCTTATGATATTTGTAGACATCAGAAGTCAAGAACCAGTAATGAGCGGAGGCCTGGTCCATCAAGCTACTCTACGGGTTTAACAAAACATTAAGAAGAAGAGTCATGAACCGGCTACAGAGCTTCTCTGCCCCTTACCTGAATAATGATGTTGTGGACAGGAAGACTCTGTCGCTTATTTAAAAAGAATTGTTGTAAAAGAAAAATCATGTTGCACTGTTTCTTCACAGGGAAATCCTCCTCCTCTTTCTGAATTCATCCAGACACTTGAGTAACTTAAAAATATACTGTGTTTCTTGGAATCTGAATTCTGTAATCTCATCTTTTGAACTTTGTCTATTCACCTAAAGGTTAGTTGCCGACACACCACGGGGTGCCAAAACGACAGCTCAGTACCAGTTACCATGGTGATGATGCCAGGAAGCTGCCTGCTGCGATTGGGCTGCCAGAGGTGCTCGGGTGGCTAACCCATCAGAAGGAAAACACATCATATAATAGAACAGAAATTGTGTTAGGCAACGGAAATATCCATCAAAGTGAATGAAATGATTTTACATAGGGATGTTAGGTTATTAACAATATGAAATCCTGTCCAATTGCTCCGAATAATGTTAGGCTAATGCAATTACCATGGCATGAAAAAGCAACAGTGACAGATCGAGAAGGTCCCACGTATTTGATCGATATGCAATGCTTTGGTTGTTGTTGATTTTGGGTTCATTTCACCGCTACCTTCCAGTTCAATGGCCAGTCCACTCTCCAGCCTCCCCCAGAGGAGACACATCTGTATCCATCGCGCTTAAATGCATCTGCCAGTCATCCATCTAGCAGGTGAACCTGTAAATCATATTTACACTGTGTGACAAAAAGGACCAGAGCTGATTTATTAAAAAAACAAACATGTCATTTGGCTTTTACATTAGGATTTGTGGCCCTGGCAGAAAGCAATTTTGATTTGCTGCATATGTCATTTTAGGTTACCGGGCAAGTTACCTACCTTATTGGGAATGGAATTTTCACCATAGTAAACCCAGTCAGATCAGGGAATGCGTCAAAATTATCACTGAGTATTACAAACATTACTGGGACTAAATCAATTGTCCATGTACATTTTGTCACATCTAGAATGCTTTTAAAGAAACATGTATTCTTTAGAAGTAGAGGTGTTAATGGCACTTTCGTTGATGCAATACAGTGAATTAAGCACCATGTGTCTCTGGAAGATCGCCAAGAGTGTCGATATGACTGGAGGTATCTAAGGTTACCCTCACACATAAAACATTTCTATAACTTTTGAGGCCGTAAAATATAATGGAAACAGGCTCGGGACAGACAAATCCTTAAATCTCCGTTTACCTCAGTAAAGGGTTCTGTCTAGATTGCCTTGAAACCTGCCACAAGCTGTACACATATTCAGACTGTGTCACGATTGCAAGGATAAAAAAAAAAAATATGTCACTGCTGCCCTTGCATGATTGTGTCAGAGGTGGGATCAGGAAGAGATTGTGGGCTGGTTACAGCTTGCTCTGCGGCCCCAGCGAAGCGCGTTATGTGCAGCGGCTCGGTACTGGACGTGCTAAGCGCTGCCCAGCCGAGGTCCGGGTTATGTGAATGCCCAGGAGGGCAGCAGCCATCCCGGAGGAGTGAAGAGTACCCCAGAGAGTGCGGGTCAGCTCAAGCCTGAGGTTGAGATGTCCAGGTAGACTGGCTGACTGTGTATTCATGTGGACCGCACACAGGGAGGAAAAGTGTCTTCACCCAGCTTGCCCCCGTCTCACCCACACTACGTCAACAACATGGGGAAAGAGCTGGACCATTTCCAGCTAGACAGTGAAGTTAGCACTTTTCCATTCCGATCAATTAGCTTTTTCCATATTGAATCCAACCTGGACTCATTTACAGATTTTCTGATATAATGGGTCCCTGGCGCTGTGTATCATGATTGGCTATTAAGGTGAAATTGGAGCGAGGTGCTAAATTGTCTGCATCATTATCAGCAGATCATTCTCTGGCTTCTTGGCTTAAATTCAGCATTTTAAGATCAATGTGACCAAATTACTCAGAGCATTGTTCCATAGCTGCAGGCCAATCCCATGATTAAAGACACAAAATACTATAATAAAGAGGTCAAAAACAAACAAAATATATTCCAGAGAAAAACCAAAGTCTATTATATTTGACAAATCAGTCTTTAAAATGCCATCCCGTAGAGCTTTTTATGACTCATATTACAAAGTTGTTGTGATCGGTTGAGGTTGGAAAATGGTATCATCTCACACTGGTAAATAATGTACCAGTCCGATAATTATCTCTGAACAGGTTCTTTAAAGGAAATTGATCTTAAACCAATACTGGATTTAATCTATTCTCCATAAGTAGGATTTTAATGTATCTATATTTGACAAAACCAAGCCACATGACAGTTACATTTATTGATGAAGGTTTCATTATAGTAACTACATTTTGATACAAAAGACAATTAATACAGGGCAAGTGAAGAACAACTGTGTGCTCCTATCTTTACAAATGGAAAGTATTTTTTCGATAAGACTTGAAATACTTGGTTCATTAACTGGATAACTAGAACAACTTTCTAATCAACTGCTCAGAATATGCGCAGCCTACTCAAACACCCACGTTTAAGTCTTCCCAGCCATTCACTTGAAGTGCAAATAAATATAGTGCTGATCGGATGAAACAATAATGAAAAAAAGGGTATCTGCTACCAAACCATCATATTAAAATCTACCCCATAATAAATAATGAAAAACATGACACTTGAGCTCAGTCCCATAAAATGAATCACCACTTTTCAGAAAGAGCGATTCTTTAATCATCATATAACTGACTATTTCAACAAGTCATCCATCTCTGTGTTAACGATTGATTAATCAACGTTAATAAGGGACCATCTTATCACACTGTATTCACAGGCTCATCAATTATAGTGAAAATGAATACATTATACCGTGTCTGTCCCTACCTTCACAGCCAAACCAGTGCCCATGTCCCCTATTCCCTTGATGGTGCACTCCTTTTGACTAGGGCCCATAGTGAGCATTACAGGTTTAGGGTGTCATTTGGGACTTTTCTCCATGTAAATATTGGATTTGACCTTCTGGGCTGCTATACCGTTTGGCATGTGGGAACGCATCAAAGTTTGAGAGGTTTTATTAAGCCTCCACTTTACTCCGAACAGACAGCGCACTATCTGGCTGCTGTAATTTAGCGAGTGACTTTGGGGTTCATGGGTTTGACCCCTGTCTCGCCTGGCCGGCTCTGAATCCCGCCACTGAAAACATGTGATTGAGTAAAATCAGGAGTGTGTATAGAGCGTAATACGTTTATGGGACGTTCATCGTCATCGTTCAGGAAGGATTACGGGCGATTGTGGGATATGAGGTCCTGTTGAGGGAGTTCACATTACATGGATGCTGTGGACGCCTCAGAACAGAGATGTACCACGCGCCGTGACAGACAGCCGTGTTCATGTTAGCCAGGTGTTTGTGTTAATGAGCAAAAGAACAGGTGCACTGCACTGGGAGCGAGAGACACGGCATCCTTGAGAGGGACACAGAGATTCATCGCTATGGTAACTGGGTCCCGTCTCATCTGGGGTGTATTAAAATGATGTCGGCTTTGAAAGCAGATTGGGTAACAGGGAAAGAGGAAGACAAATTGTATTCGATCAAAATGTACATTCGGACCGAAGTTAAAATTGTTGTGGCCGCAGCAGTCACGTCAAGAGGCATTTACATTACACTTGGATTCCAGTGATGAGTGGTTTTTCATTCGTATGTGAAAAGTGGATTGCTAAAAAGAATGGCAAATGAAAATGTTGAACATTAAGTTTGTACATCCCGCATCATACTGATTAAAGGTCTGATGTGGGTGTTTAAGGGAAATATATTTAGTGAATCATTACTTTACTCGTAGAATGCATTTGCTAAAAAAAGGATTGTCTCTATTCAGCATTAAAGGCTCACTTGATTCAAAACTATCAATGTCAAGGTCATCTATATTTTAATGAGGCTAGTACAGCTAAGATCTTCAGGCATTCTATTACTAGTATGTTGGTCAAAAATGTCAAGCTTTGGGCAGAAGGCTTTTGAATATAGTAACTGTAGGGTCATGCTCTGAAGACGTTAGAAAGGTATCATGGTAACTTTCCACCAGCTCTAAATGCTCCCAATATCATGTTACAAAGGTTTTGATTATCAGTCTAGGAATATTTTCAGTCCTTTATATGATTTTAGAACTGAAAATTGAGCTTGGAGGGTTGTGAAGCTATTTGCCTAATCTGTTGAATATTTAAGCTATAGAAAATGTTAACATCTTTACATAAAATCAATGGAACTAATATGTACACAGCATACTACATAATGACCTTTGTCTGCCGTAACATGACCAAAATAATACACATATGCAGTTCTAAAGTGGGTCCATGTCTTACAAATTCTTGGAGAAGTTGCCTGTGCAAGAATCATCCGCTCCTCTTGTATCGGTGCTGCCATTCAGAACGGCCCACTTGGCTGCCATGGAGTTCTGAGGTTTGTCCAAATGTCTTGTGACTTCCTCCTGCCGGGGACTCCGGGTCAAGGCCCCCACCGCTCAGAAAGTAAAGGCGTACACCACTCCCACGACCACGATGTTCCCGATAGTGGCGGTGATGGCGATCCAAAGCCAGATGGCATCACGGGACATGGGCTCTCGCTCCGGCTGGTCATGGGCCGCCATGGAGGCGGCATGGACGCTGGCTGAGGAGTTGAAGAGGGAGTGGTCCGTGCTGTAGTCATCATTGGGCGACGAGTCCATGAAGGCCCCCACCATAACCGACTGAAAGAAAAAAAAGCATTTGACTCAAAGTGGGCGAAACATTGGACCTTTCCATACAGAGTTCCACAGAATAAGATGACAGATTGTCGGCGCTGTGTAACTCTAAATACTTCCGATCACCTAATCTTCTCGTTGCGGATATTTTTTAACTGTTCATTTATCTACTATCCAATGTTATCTTGGAACTGAGAAAGTCAACAGTCTGAAAACTTTCCTGCAGTGGTCCTGATTTATTGTGAGTGCAGAACCCTTATCAGGAAGGTAAAGCTATTGGAGCATATAAAGATCATTTCAGTCCTTTAAAACGGTCTTATTGAATGATATCTGCAAGAAACACCTGGATTGTAAGTGGAATGCTTTTAAAGTGATAATATGAAATCTACTGATTCCAACACACACAGTATAAATTCATAACATAGCTGTTATTCAGGTCCCTTGTCATAAGAGTATAATGGAGATTGACATCAATGTGCCTGCCTGTGGACCGTTTCTGCAGAGATTAGTCAGTCAAATGTGAAGAACATCTTCAATAGAGGGAGGGGGAAACAGAGATTCTGAACAACGTCTAAAGAACTTGATGAGAAAGAGCAGGTAGACTACTAGATCCTGTATGTGTGCCTAGTTTCCTTTGATTCCTATAGGGATTCATTGGTTGTTCATCTTAGGCAAACTAATGAAAAGTGGTGTTTTACAATAGGGACAAGGTGAAGCGACCAACATCATCTCAGAGGCCAAAGTGACACACTGAACATCCCTGGTGACCTGATTAAGGGAAAGACCAGGGATGAGTGCTCTGTCTCAAGTCTGTTTTTCAGGTTTCTATCTAACTGTTTTCTTCACAGGGAATCAATAGGGAGGACATGTGGACAGTTCACCAACACATCGAGTCTATCTAATATCATGCCCCGTGGAAATTGTTGTTTTCTGGTTGACAAGATATCATAACATCCACAAAGAAGACAGATGATGATAATACATTTTACTCATTAAACTGTTAGGGGGATTTTAGAGTGGGCAAGTTTCTTTAATTCTTTTAAAATAGATTTATAAAAATCTTGTGTTAATTTGCTGGTTTGCAGTGTTTATCACAACAACAATATTATTACCTTAAAAAATATAAACCTTAACAAAATGCCATCAATGCCAGCAAACATGTCCTTCTTTGTATTGAAATGTAATAAAGCTTCTAAAAGCATTTTGATGAATGGGAACTCGTCTCAATGAATAAATAATGCTTCCAAGAAGCTTCTCTTAAATCATTTACTTTGCTGTAGAGTCAGACCAAAACATTCAATTGATTAGGGAATGTTCTAAGCATTTGAAAACGGCGGGGGGTAATATTAACAAGGGTCAAAGTAAACAATTCCTCCAAAAAATGCATTTCCATTTTACTAATGCAAAGCTGACTAGCAATTGAATAGAATGTGAGTTTAATGAACGGAACTCCCTTTCAAGGATGTCAGTAAGAGATTGGCGGCTGTATCACCATTCAGTGCTGTCAACAATTTCGAACAACTAATAATAACTAACTTTCAAGGTCAGTAAGAAAAACCGTGAGAGCATAAAGGTGTCTTCTTCAACCATAATTTTTTCACCGTATTTCACCTGCTTGACATCATTGTCCTACACTCTCACATGCGCACATGAACAAACACTAAGGCCCTCAACCAGCCAGACTTCCACGAATGCCGCCCCTTGAAGGGACGCTCTGTCCGAATGAGAGATGGATCCCACGTTTGCTCATTCGTTCATGCATTGGATTACACACGTCTGGCTCCAACTAGCCATTAAAGTGCTGTGTTCAGGGTAATAGAGGTGTCTGTCACCGCTGTGACGGCTTTTTGAAATGGCTTTCTTGCTAGAACAAATTGATCGTGCATATTGGCTCCTCAGTGTAGTGTGCTACTGTAACTCACAGCTGAGACAATGTGAGAGAACAACAAGACAGATCTGGAGTTTCCCCTGGATAGAAGATCAAAAATTATCTGGGTTTGCTGCTCTAATTTGCTCTTTGTCACAGTCATTAATGTCTTTTTATGTAAATCTATCTCTGTTCAGTTAGTATGTTTGGATTCTTCCATGATTACATCCTTAATGAACCAGGGACTAGTGATGCTAACCTCTGTTATTGAAATGGTCTCAGTCTTAATTTGAAGACACATTTAGAGTTATCAGTCATCGCAGTAGCGTTCAAATTAATGTACTGTAGAAGTGTTTGTAAACATTCTATTTATCACAAGAAAATGTACAAATTATCTGAAACACAACCAAAACTAGTAGCAAATGTCAAAACAATCAAAACAATGTGTATAGTGACATATTTGATTTACTTTATTCATACATCAGTGAATTTGTCCAAAAACCTTTGGTCCCCTGAGACAGAGGTGACTGTACATTAAGTGGACAGTTACACATTTTGGATTAAAAAAAATACACTAGAATATAAGCTGAAAGATTTCACTTTAACCTCACAGTCACTGAATCCAGAGTGCTAGAGTCTACAGCCAAAACAAAATAAAGATTTTTCTTCTCGTCCAATACTTTAATCTAATGCTCACATAATGAAAGTGAAAGGAAGCAAAATGTATATTGATCAATGTGTTCATGTTACCATACTGTATTTTGTTCTTCATGGCACAGTATGATATCAGATCCTTAGGACACCAGACAGAACCAACTTCAGGGGAGAACTTTAAAAGAGCTCATCCCTCATCCATATATGAGTCTGATGATCCCTATATAAATGGCTGTCCATCTCCAACCCTAAAGCCTGGTCTGAAGCATATGTGTGACAGAGCACTTTTAGGATTCCCCATTACATAGCAGCTGTCAGAAATGGTCAATGTCTTTATGTTTCCAGAGGCAGTTTCTCAAATAAGCCTCCAGTCTTTTGCCAGTCTTTGCACTAAGTGCTCTCTGTTCACTAAATTATCTCCAGCCCTGTAGCCTGCAGTTACAACATGAAGAAGAGGAACGTAAAGTGTTGTTCTCTATAGGAAGTACAGAACATATAGCCCAAAGCTGATACACTGAATGACCACTCACATGTGTAATTTGACCTTGCGTAGCTATGAAGACCACTTTCTTCACTCATACATACATTAGTAAGGAAAACCACTAGTAATTGAATAACATTTGGCAGTAGCTTTGTTGAAGTCAAACTAAATTCTAATCCAGGTAGTATTTTCAGTACTTTTTGCAATGCAGTGGAGTAGTTACATTACACCACTGGAACAAAAAACATGAAATATGGGTGTAGGTCACCCATGAATGCCTTTTGAAGTATCAGACACATCTAGTTCTGATGGGCTAAATTACACACACTGTTAACAATGTTATCTGTCCATTTCCAGTCCATGTATAAACCCTGTTGTTTGATCACCACACATCTCTGAGATTTACCACTGGTCACCCATAAATATGTTGTTGTTCTTCACTCTATACATCTATATAATCTTAAAATGAATAAAACACATACAAGTATAACATTATTTTGCTTTATTCATTTCATTTGAAAAATGTGTTCTAATTAACAAATGTGTCCCTCTCCAGTCCAAAGCTATGGTATTCTCCCCAATCATGTAAGGCCTATTTCAACATAATGACCACGACTTATCATTTATAGCATGGAAAGCAATGCAGGAACATGAAACCAGTTCCACATTACACAGTAATATCTGGCGAGGTGCCATTTCTCAAAGCCGTACCATCATACTGAAGAGGGCAACCTTGACCACACAGTCAGAAAGCTGTTTTTCTGTCGGTCAATATCACTCAAACCGGTACCACTTCATCAAGCCTGCTCTTAGATCCAGTATTAATGTCACTTAAAGAATTACAACACGCTGCCCAAACCACTGGCCAATCATTGCCGCCAGCCCCCTTAAATAGAAAAAAGATCCATCCCACCTCTCTATAAAACAGTCCTTTCATTTGCCCCCAGATAAGAATGTCTCGTGCGGAATAACATAGAAAATGTGATGCAGCACTTTAAAAAGCATAGACAGGAAGGAAGAATGAAAAAAAATAAAGCTTTCCCATGTACGGTAGCCAGGCAGTTGTCAACAAATACAAATATTTGAAGAAAATCCTAATTGACAAATAACGGTGTAATACATTCTATCAAGGGTGGCCATTATGTGCTACTCTGGACCAGAGGCAGTAATGGCCTATTCGTATAGAAAGTCGGATACTCCATCTCCTTGCTGGTCCTGCTGCTGGTATCAACACACGGTGTCTCACAGTGCAGAGGTTGGGATGATCCAGAGTGGTCTCCTTACTGTATGTGCTAACACACGGCCTCAGTTTAACAAGTGGTTCATGTTGAGACACAGGGAAGATATTTAAAAGCCCTCTGCCAATACTGAAGCAAAAATAATGCCAAACCTGAATTTTAGCCGGTATCACTTGGCAATTGACCGATATTTTGTAGAGATTTAAATTGCTTTTTGAGAATCCACACAAGTTTGAATCAGATTAGGAGAACGGCATCTGTTTGATCAGTATATAGGCCTGGTACATGATTATGGAGCAATCTGTTTGTTCTATACACCCGGAGCTTTGGTTGTTGTAGTGCTGGGAAGTTACATGGGATGTGGATTACTTTCCCTGGGTAAGATTCATTACAGCTTCGGGTGTCTACTGTAATGTGACATAACCAAGGCAGTAGGGAAACTTCTCACTTTGGCAAGAACCGTATCAGATACAGCCCTAACCAGGCAGCATGTTTGTACGGGCCATACTTAATGATGACACTGTAGTGATGTTTGCATAGAATATTGTATTGACTAAAGAATTTGCCAATCTCAGTACTGGTCAACAAAAGTCTCATTGTTGAAACCATGCACAGTAATTATTATGGAAAGAGAGATTTAAAGCAATCTTTTGTATGCAAAAAGATTGATGGCATAACACTAACAAAGGTGATGGGCATGGTGTGAAGGAAGTAAATGAATACCCCTTCATCTGAAAAGATAATTCTCTGCAAAATCCCTCAACATATAACACATAACCCCCTGGTGTAATTTGTCAAACAATAAAGAGCAAAAATCAAAAACCAGAATCTCATGCTGCTTTTAATTACATATAGTATATGAGCCTCGAAATATTCTCACCATCTACACACAGAAACTGTCCACAAGATATTAGAACTACATTATCCTAATCCAATTGATAAGAAGTTACAACGCAATTAAACTTAACATGTCTTCTATCAGGGTTGAATGAAAGTAAAAAAACACAGGAACATTTATGTGCACCTTATGAATACATTAACTATGATGAACTATGAAGCAAAACAATTACTTCAATTAATAATATTTTTCCTATTCATTAATGACTACAGACATGCTCTTTGTCTGTAAACATAATTCAATATTTCTGTCATGCTGCCATATTGTCATTTCTGGGCATAAATTGCATAAGCAACATTTCATTCACAATGCTAATGACTGTAGAACATACTAGATAAACATACAAAGACATAATTATTTGTTTAAAAAAATCACAAATGTGTTGTAAACAAAGTTAATCACTGCGTTTATTGATTGCCAAATTTCCTTAAAATGAATGTCTCTTATTATTATCTTACTTTTGTGTGCTTTTTGGGGAACTCTTCATTTTATGTATTTATGTACTGTACGTTCATTAAGTTGTGACATAGTGTCATTGCCCATTATGTTTCTGCTACACTAAGGAGATGTTTCTTTTGTAGTCCATAAAAAAAAAAATCCATACAATCTGCACGGTTTGAAATGAATGAATGAATGAATAAGAATGGAAAATGAAATTAGTTATTAATACAATCAATAAATAAACATGGTATTTCTCATTATCAAGAAATAAATGACAAAGGGTATGAATTACAGTAACTTTGGTATTTACATGAAGTACCAGTATCAGATCAATCAGGCGTATGGGTCCTTTATTTTCATGTACATATTAGTTGGAGTATCAGTACATAAATGATAAACAGTAGCAGTAGCAACATGCTGTAAATAATGTGTAAAAAGTGTGTGTTTGTATGTGATGTCCCCACAAAGATGTAAAGAAAGAAGAATCGGTGCCCACAAGTTATTTTGGAAACATCCACTAGAGAAAATGTAATGGAGGGTAGAAGCTGTGGAAGGATCTGACGGTTACAGACTTAGGGCACTGATACAGCACACCAGGCCTATTACACGGCCTTCTCTGGCATTCTGTTGATCTGGGTATGCTTCTTAAAATCTCCATGAGCCTTTGTGGGAACCGCAGCCTGATGTACTGAATATTTGGGCGATTCCATCTGATCCGTAAGGTTGAACATTGTAAGTCATGGACATGCTTGTTCAATATACAATGCATTCCTATTAATAAAATGTAGAAGAATGACTGGATGACTAAACAAAATGATGTCATTTATGACCACAATCCCATTTATTCACTTTTCCATGGACTAGGGGCCAAATGTCCATTACATTTGGAAATTGGGCGCCCTGTTTATACTGCCTCCTTGTGCGAGCAGCTTGGAGAGAAAGCCCCCTCTGGCAACAGCAAATGACTCACTAGCTCTGTGGTATCCCCCACAATGCAATACTGTTTTCATATGCACTTCAATTTCCTCTCTCGACAGGGTAAACAAACCTGGAAGCATCATGGGCGTGCATCATGATTTATTCACACTGAGAGGCATAGTGAGACATGGGTATCAGCGTAATCACCCTCTCCACAGAACATGCGTATCTCTTCTTAGCCACGGCTCTTGTCACCCAGCTTAGGAACGTAAAGACCTGTTTCCTTCACGCACTGTCAGAGTGCTCCTAAGAAGCACAAGTGGGAATCCAGGAAGCATCTCCCGAGAGTGTGATGTTCTCTGTGCTTCCTGCTTGCAGTGTCCCACCTTTCATCTGTAAACTCAGCCGCTCAGAGAGGGTCAGCCGGCCGGCTGGAGCACGGCAAATTACTACAGGGGATCTGGCAGCCAGAAGGCGTTGTTCACAATGTCCATTATAACCATAAATGACTGACTGACTGACTGACTGGATGGCTGACCGGTTGACTGAATGCTCATCTACATGGGCATGTAATCCGTAGCCACAGACGTTGTAACTATTAATCACTTTCCCGACATGGGTTTCCCTTAGTACCCATTGTAACCAACTCTGCAAGTCTATGGACGGCACTCAAAAGCAACATGCTGACGTGCGCCGTTAGTTAATGAAGCAATAAACAGCGTTGATAATCAATATCAAACTTTTTTTGGGAAGAACATGACAACCTAAAATGAAGAAGATTCATGTAGTAGATGGATGCTGAGATCAGCGTTTGTGAAGGAACATATACAGCAGGAGTCTGGTAAAGGCACAATTTGATGTTGGTTAAGGATAAAGAAATGACCGTCATTAGGAGAGGCCAAGCAGAAAAGAGAAGTGTAGTAAGCAGTAGCAAGCATCAGTATCAGTGGATTAAGGAGCTTTTGTATCAGAGATAACAATTAAGAGATAAACTAAAGGGCTAAAGGAGCAATATTGGAATATCTTGATTGTGACCACGATCATTAGGCTGTATGAAAAAAAAAACTTGCAAATCACCTTCATCTGTCAAAACTCAAAAGGAATATAGTCAGCGATTCATTTTCGTCAAGGGCACAAAACACAAGAAAAGATTAAGGGTAAAGTCATTTGGCAAACCATTAGGGCTCATTTTAGCTCCTCTTTTAGATCAAGACCAGCAGAGAGAGAGAGAAAATGTGCCCCATAAATGTTCAGGCTGTGTATTCCACCAACAGCATAATAAAGTTAGATGCAACACAGATGATTGCTCTCTCTCTCACTCTCTCTTCCACACGCTTTCATTCTCTCTCTCGTTGCTAATGGAAATATATTATAATGTGCATAATGAGACAGAATAAAGAGATGTAATAACAAGAAAGAAAGAACAGCTGCAAGAATTGAATAACAATCAGATACTGAAATAACAAAAAACTATAGGAGTAATGTAAACAATACAAATGTAGTTGTAATGTCATAATACAAATGTAAAAACAAGATTACTGTAACAATACAAATGTAGTTGGAATTTCATAATACAAATGTAAAAACAAGAGTGGTGTTGCAATACAAATGCAGCTGTATTGTCATAAAACAAACGTAAAAACAAGATTAACGTGACAAGACAAATGTAGTTGTAGTGTCATAATACAAATGTAAAAACAAGAGTAATGCCCTACTAATAATGTAATACCAGCAAGAATAAGAATATGAACAGAAGTAATAATACATATATAACAACACTAGGAGTTATCTAATAAGGGGGAGTAAAAGCGAGAACCAGAGGTACCATGGGCTTATTTTTAAGCCTGCCTAGTTACAATGTTTTATCATAGCAGACCGGGGTAGGAACAATACGACACAAGACATCTCAGAGCGCTCTCCAGCATTAATATGAAAGTAACAACGTCCTGCCTGTCAGCTAGGGCATCAAGGGCAAGATGACACTGGGCAGATCAGAGAGAGGGAGCGCAGTGGAGAGGAAGTCAGGCAGAAATACGTGGCGTCCCTGTCAGAGACTAATGGAGAGCTCTCTCAAGGTGGGAGGCAAAGCTGTGTCAACCCCTCTGTCTGACCGACATCGTCCTTCCAATAAGCCATAACTTCCTTGCACCGCCACACAGTTGCCTAGAGCCGCAGAGGAAAAGCAGCTTCAAATGCCCCCCCACCACCACCACCACCATGCGACCTCCCAAATCCAGACCTAGACTCTGAACACGCACAGGAAAGGAACACAGCCTTGACTCAAACAGTCTGATGGTTGACAGATGTTTTTTGTCAGTCCTAATGAATGTATTACAGCCACACAGGTTGACTAATCCAGCAGCAGTATTTTCTCTCAGACTGTCTCATTAAGCTGTTGTATACAGTACTTCAGTACAAAAGGGGTAGATTCAGCACATCCGGACTCAGGCAAAAACAACAGCTAGATAAATTCCATCCAGACAATACCTTTTTTTGGTTGCTGTTTCACTTCAATTCAGACCTTGTTTGGAAGTACATTTGTTACATTATAAAGTATAAGTTGCTCAAAGAACTTTGATATTTGGTGAGTGAACAAGGCATTTTGACTTAATGAGGCATGCCTAGCTTTCTCATGGGAAGTCTTTTCTGTTATAGAAGGGGTACCTCTCGTATTATCTCCATCCCTGTCCAGAAACTGGTTCTGCATCACACTTCTGCTAACACCTAAGCAGGTTGGGTCTGCATGTTTTCAACTCAGATACAAAGTGTGAAAAGGGGTAATAATCTGCGTTCAAGGCTAAAAGTAATTTGTGGCAATGTATAAAAATAACCAGCCTGTGCCCAGAGACCAGTGTAGTACCTTCCAGGCTGGAGACATGTCCCGATTGACCTCTATCCCACATCACAACTGGTTAAAAAAAGCAACAGTGTGGACGGCACTCCAAACTCGTTGTCAGTTCCCCATGAGGACCAAATTTGGGCTATCCGTAAGTGCATATGAGATTGAGATGGTCTTATCTCCCTGCGCCCACCCAAAGAAATCCTTGTTTTCTAACAAAAGATACAGACAACTTAATTGTATATGCCCCGAAGGCATCACATTCCTTGCCAGATAGGCATGTAAGTCAAGGTGGGCTGTAAACAGAATCCATGGTCTTGTAACTGTCATTTTGTATTCATTAGTATTCATCCAAATGAGTTATATGGTCAAGGTACTAGCGGTGAATTCCATTTTGCATTGGATATTAGCTATGTCATGATTATCCCAAACCACATTAGTGTATCTTAATAGATTAACAGAATAGAATAGATTAACATAAAATCTATAGTAATTAACATTTTAAGATTAAAATAAGTATCTTGTTGATTGCAAATTGTCTGAAAACTCAAGAAGATCAGCACAGTTGAACATGGAATATTATGGAACATAAAATGAAAGAAAATATATATTATATTACATATTATAACTCATTTAATAACTTTAACCTAATTTAATTAGTTTAATCGTATAATCCCCTATAGTTTACCAACTGAATTCAGCATTTTGCAGTATAACAAGTATTTCCAGCTTGTTGATCAAAATCAAGTTCTCCGGCAGACAGAAAAACTTATCTCGGCTCATTATCGATGGGCCAAAATCGACCCTATTTCATAACGTTTATTGCTACTTATCAGCTTCAGCACATCCGTAAGCTTTTGAAAATGCTTTCTGACTATTAGTTCAAATAGTATAATTCCAAGTAAGCCACATAAACTTGTCTTGATTAACAATATCAGAAATGTCCCCGAGACTTACCTGCGCAGCCATAAATGACAGATCCATTTTGATACGCGTGAGGACACCCTTGTCTATCTTGAAACAGTGTCGAGTCGCATTAGTATTGTCCAAAATGACATTTGAACGTTTTTCCCATTAACATTGCTTTCTCAGATCCAGCCAATGTTCATAGCGTATGCAAGTCGAGTAGCTGTCTAGTCCACTATGGTATTAAAACGAGAAAGAGCGCAACAGCAGTAAAAGGAAAAGAGAGAGAGAGAGAGAGAGAGAGAGAGAGAGAGAGAGAGAGAGAGAGAGAGAGAGAGAGAGAGAGCGAGAGAGAGAGAGAGAGAGAGAGAGAGAGAGAGAGTGAGAGAGAGAGAGAGAGAGAGACGGCGGAGGTTTATATCAAGAAGCCACCCGATCATGATGTCGCACCTTTTGTTCTTTTTTGGTGTCCAACGGTGATGCCATTGCTGCTAAGTCACGCAGTGTTTTCAAGAGCAACCTACTTATGACAGAGTCTAATTGAGTTGTCTCGCAAACTCTTAACCCCGTGAGAATTTTGAAATGCAACAAGAGGTGTCTGCTTGCATTATTTAATGAGTACCGTATTTCATGATGCAATTAATCATGTACTGAGTAGCATATATACCTTTGGTAAAAAGAAAGGCGCTGTATGATTAATTGTTGTCGGATAAGTTAATGTTTTATGTACACTGAGGATCAGAGGTAATTGTTTTGTTTTTAGTACCCTATTTATCGAGGAAAGTAGGGCTGCGGGGGGGGGGGGGGGGGGGGGGGGGGCTTCATCCGCCTTCAGCAACTCCTGACGAGTTTTGGAAATCTAGTTTTAGACACTACTGCGGATGGGCAAGCGACGTCCTTGTGATAGATCTTCAATAGCACCCCGCGGTCAGCCATTACCAGCACCCCCTGAAGAAAACATCTTCCCCGCGGCTGTTTATAGAGATCCTGTTTTCAGCTACTTAATATTGAGAGTAAATAGTAATATTTGGTCGAGCACGTGTATTATTTTTAGGTCACTGACGATTAACCATAACTATGTCAACAAAAGTGTTTTAGTATATAGGCTATATGGCATTCAAGGCATGTACCTGGGCCCTGGCCTCCCAGGGGCCCGCATTGATTTGGTTAGTCACTCTCACTCCAATATCATGACATAAGCCTTGGCAAATTCTGAAGCGTTGCAAGAATTTTGTTTTAAAACAAAGAAAGACATTTTTCCAGAAATGTATTAAATGCAAGCATTATGTGGGTTGTGAATTATTCAAAGATCATTGGACGTTTGGAAAAAGGAAATGCAATGTGTTTAACTGAGAAAATGGTCCATTTAAAGTTCATGGTTGTGATGAGGTCTGCACACAAAGTTAATAACATATATGCTTAACGCTGGTAATGAACTCTTTGGTGTACTGTAGTAGTCAACAATTGATGAGTATGCTATTCACCCCTTCTTAATATGTTATGGACTGTTCATAACAGTATATCTTAGTATCAATAGTCCAGCTCATGTAATATTCCAATGCAAAGTATTACTATTGTGTAATTCTATTTTATTGATATATTATAACAATGTATTCTCTCGAGGAACCTGATGGAAATTGCCCACAGGATTTGTTCAGCCATTAATTACCAGAACAATTGCACAAGTTCATCAATATTTAATCTAATCCCTTGTGCAGCCTCTCAGGCATTATTTGGGTCAGGAGAAAGAAACATGCTGAGCTACTAACTAGTTGCCAAACTACCTGCCAAATGGGAACACACCTTGAACAGAAATTTGCAGAGAAACTAAGTGACAATGATGGATCCAAACCGCACCACTCATTAAGGTGGAGGCCTAAATCGTTTGAGTTCCGAAGCAGCTATCACCGCTAAGTCAAGGAGAGTAAGTCTGGAGAATCATAACTCCTTCCAGAACTTTCTGAGCATCACAGACACGGTCTATTGGCCTGTTTGATTCTGGAAAGGAATCTTTATAGATAGACACCATGCTGCCTGCACTGAATGGAGCTTCATCTCGCTTCTGGTATCATAGCAACTGTTCCCAGTAAACATGGTAAATCTTTAGTAGCATAGATTTGCTGGTCATTAGGCTGTGGCAGCTGTGTGGGAGGAAGCCTATGAACGCAGTCATTAGCCAACTGTAGCAGATAAGGCGCAACAGATTAGCATCTATTCGATTTTGCATCTCCAGTTCGGCTTGTCCTTGATCCTGGAGTACTGGAACCCAACAAAGGAATAACAAATCAGATGGGGCGAAAGTATGTAACTGTTGCGATTTGGTGAATGTATAATGTAAATCTACAACTGCTGTAATGAAGTGAGGCCAGTTTAGAGCGAAAACCTGAGTGTGCATCCAGGATCAGGTGATGGCATCATCTGAGGGTATCATCTGATATCGCATCAATCACTATGGTCAGTGCACCTTGACCATTTCCCCCCCTAACATCCCTAGATGTTTATAGTACACGTGGGTTATGTGCTATGCCTGCCTGACTTTGCTAGTCCACCCCCATTCCTTCACCTGTTTGTCTCTCCATTCCGTCAGTAAGTGTGGATTGATTAAAGATTTTCATGCTCCCCACTGTCTACAGTTATTTTGCTGAGAGATGTTTGCTCGGGCAGTGACACTCTCAAACTAGCGGGGGCTGAAAACAAGAACACGTTTAGGCTCATGAGCACTGCTTTCACAGCTAAAGCCTGAAGTAAAGCAAACAGTCCATAGCGTTTCTATAACTGTACTGCACAACACAGCATGCTCCCTTATCCGGTTCTCATGCAGTTCATAATAATAAAAGAGTTGCTAGATGTCTAATTAACAGGATTATTTAAGAGTTTGGCAATAAGGGCCTTCATCTATTTATCCAGAGACAGATGATCTAGTGGCTGTCATTTTTACCTGAGTCCTGTTTGAAGGAAGGTGTTGGCTAGTTTTTTTTCTAACTTGTATTACTGTAATTACTTCCGGTCTATTAAGCTTATGCTAGAAAGCATTGGATCAACCTCTTCCGTCTTAAATACTAAAAGCAGAGACATAAGGGGTATCCACATATTTATTTCTGCTCAGTGTTGTTTGGAAGAAGATTAATTTAAATACATTTTTCCCTGCACCTGTGTCCTGCCTCTTTGACCGTGACAACAGTAAGGGTTTGTTATACAGGCCTCATCTGTTAAAAAAGGGTTAATGGACCGGCTTGCCATCTTTTTAGAATGGGACAGGCTTATTATTAATAAAGATTAGCTCCCTGTCTCTCCCCAGACATGCATTTTCTAGAAACTTGGTGTCAGAATGGAGAAAGCAGATGTCGTATCAACACCAAATGACTAGTATAGACGTGCTCTGTGTGAATATGTCTAGTTTAGACATGCCCTGTGTGAATATGTCTAGTGTAGACATGCCCTGTGTGAATATGTCTAGTATAGACGTGCCCTGTGTGAATATGTCTAGTGTAGACATGCCCTGTGTGAATATGTCTAGTATAGACGTGCTCTGTGTGAATATGTCTAGTGTAGACATGCCCTGTGTGAATATGTCTAGTGTAGGCATGCCCTGTGTGAATATGTCTTGTATAGACATGCCCTGTGTGAATATGTCTTGTATAGACATGCCCTGTGTGAATATGTCTTGTATAGACATGCCCTGTGTGAATATGTCTTGTATAGACATGCCCTGTGTGAATATGTCTTGTATAGACATGCCCTGTGTGAATATGTCTTGTATAGACATGCCCTGTGTGAATATGTCTAGTGTAGACATGCCCTGTGTCAATATGCATGTTTGGAGGGTTCTGATTTTCTGCTTCGCTTGGCCCACTGCCACCTATATGAGGCTGACCTATACTTTGTGAACTCAGGTGCTGTGTCGGTAAATATCCCCACCTCATGCATCCTTGCACACACGCACAAACACGTTCACACAGTGTGGATGTGTGGAATTGGCCACAGAATAGCAGCACAGAATGATCACATTGATGGTACGTTACACACAGCAGAGGGTGCCGTTAGAGAAAGCTTCATTCACTGCAACGATCCGGGTCATGCACTTCATGTTGTTATTGTCTTTGTCGGATTTGAGCAGCATTCTAATTTGTCACGGCATCCTCCCTGAGATAACACATCTATGATATGACAACAATAGAGGTATGCAATCTTAAATATGATTAATTCATGGTCTCTGAATAAACCAGATGTTCTTTTAAAATACTTAGTTTTGACTGAGTATCAGTGTCTATGTTTTTCAGTTTGGTGGAAAACCAAGACAGGCTAGTTTAAAGAAACCAGCAGCATTTCATCTTTGTTTTTCTTAACAGTGGGTGTATATTCCCTGAGTATAGGAGGAAGTAGATCAGATAGGTTGTCAGGAGAGACCTTGGCTGTGAGGGGGAATGAAACATATTGTTCAATGACACAGTCACTAACTTTATCAAGTGAAAAGTTTGAAAATTATTTGATATGTAATAAGCTAGTTAAAATGACAAATACTCACAGCTAGCCAAACTAGGATTTTTGGGCAAGCACTACATGTTGCTACATTGAACTCATAGAACTCACAGTTGCAGCTTTTCAAATGAATTCCCTTACCCAGCTGAACACTTCACCTTGCCCCAACTGGACACGGCCAATCGCACGCAAACGGTGCTACAAGTTGGTTTAGCCAGCTTCCTCATAATTCTTTTTTTTTAATCAAAACTACCAGATAATTTAAATGTGACCATAAATGCTTTCGTAGATCAAGCATTTTTTTTCATTATCATTTGTTAACTGACATGATATATAGTAATGCTGTGGCTGTTGCATTTTTAAGTTTGGCGTCATTTGGTTCTCTTTCGATGTTCTTTGACTGGTTTCAGCTGTGTCTAGTTTAGTAATCGCTCATTTCCCCCCTAATCATGTCCCTATTTAAGTTCCTTTGGTTCCTAGTGTTTCTGGTCAGTCTTCCCAATTGGTGATCACTAGCGGACCGGGGCCCCCTAGAGTTCGGGAGCCCTAAGCGACCGCCTATGTTGCTTATGCCTGGGGCTGGCCCTGGGAATACACACCCTATTATATTCAGGAAATACCACAACCAGAGGTGAACCCTCTTCATAATCCAAATATTAATAAAGTATTATCACCTTTAACCATCTTTAACCACCATCTGTGACTCCTCCCACTTTGAACATCGAGCCTAGTATTTTGAATGTATGACTGAATGTCTATAGCAGGTCTGATAACCATTATTGTAAGACTCATGGGAACACAGTCATATGACCAGTCCAGAGAGATGGAGGAATGTTGTGTGAAGCCAAGAATTTCATTTCTGCCAAGGCCCTTCAGTCAACAGGATCTCTGGAGCTGGACGGTCCTGTGTATCACGAATCAGTACTATAAGTACTACCTTTCTTTGAACGTTTTCTCATTTTTACATAGCAAGTGAAATCAAAATTTAGAATTTTGTGATTTTATGCTTTCTTGTGTTCATGTCTCCTTTCATTGACATGTCAAATGAACATAAAACATCCTCACACAAACCTATATTTCAGATCTACTGTTCACATGTGTATGAAAGAATAACTTAACTCACACGTGTCAGTTCTCTCAGTAAGGCTTCTTGATATTACTGTACATTTTATCTGTTATAAGTGTCGGTTCAAGTCCCCCCTTATAAATATAATTAGCTTTTTCCCCTTTAGTCTTTTTGCTGTATATATTTATATGTTGAGGAGGTTGGTTATTCTAAATTGGCAATTAAAATGCTATCAACATGACCTGTCAAAGCACTAATATGAATAGGTTTTTATTGGCCCTGACATATTATTACCATAATATTGTAATGTAATGGTCTTCTGATAATATATTGGGATATTCATGCATTTCATACATTTATTCACTTTTTAATCCCCATATTTATGAATAATGTACATGCTTGGTAGCTACTGGTTTTTTTGACTGTACATGACTGAACTGTGCCTAGTTTGGCTATTTGTGTCCCCATTTGTTGATTTACTTTTCAGCAGAGTTTGTGTATAAGGGCAGACATTTTTTTTTAATGGAAGCATTTGGATTCTTTACATGTAGGTAGCATGTTTCAGTTTGTTAATTATGGTCACAATATTGCGTTGTTGTAATTTAAAATATTGCCTTATTTAATGCAAATACATGTGTTGAAAAGAAAACTGCTTGATTAATGGAAGTACTTTGTTTCATTCTCAGTTAAATATTATTAGACCAAACACGATTCTGGAATACTGTTATCAGATCGAAACAGTGAAACATCTACACCAGTCACATGTGTGTGTGTGTGTATTTGTGTGCGTGTGCTTGCCTGGGTGCATGCTTGTGTGAATGCACCAACAGTATAAGTGTGTGCCTGTGTGTCTGTTTAGATAGTACCAGGAGAATGGCTATCTTCAGCAGAGAAGCACAGTTAACTCTCAAGAGGCACCTGCACAGGGAGTCTCATTAGCTTTTCAAAACGCTTCTCTGTGTCAAAAAATAAGGCTCTGACAGGGTTCTAGTCTTTCTGGGTATCTGGTCACCTTAGTTATTAGAGCCATTATTGCCCCATTGGCAATCATTACTACATTCACTTAAAATTCTATAGAGTCCCAAAAGAAATGAGGATTTTTCCAATATCTGTTTGACTGAAACCAGTCAACCGAATGCAGTTTGCTTTTCCTTGAGAGAACCTAGCCACGGACATTTGGTTTGCAAAAAAAAAATCTCTGTACTTCTTCCCTTCTGATTTAATAAAAAACGACAGTGAAAGAAGACGGACATCTCATGAATAATAATCTGAAGTGGCTGCTGGTGGATCAGGCTCAGTGTGGTTGGAGAGACTGAGGTGTATGGGTTTGTGGCATCCCCTGCCAAAAGCAATCATTCTCCCCACACAGATGACCACCGCAACTTTCCCTTCTAATATCCTTTTCTCTTGGATCAGGCTCAGCATTCTGTTATGGAGAGAGTAACTGCCGGGTTTGCTTTGTTTCCACTGGATCTGGTGTTCTTTGTTATAATGCTGATACAGGTTTAATTCAACGTTACTGTACAATATAATATACAGTACAGCGCTGAAGGCTAAGGTTGTGTGAAGTGGTTGTCCCAATTCATAGAGTTCACAGGATCAATCTGAATTTTTCTGTGGTCTCTGATGAAATAACAGTTCAGAGGTTGCAGGCAGGAAAGGCAGCCACGATGATGTCCATGGACCTAAAGACATTTAGGTCCATGGAGTTTGACTCTCTTCTAACTAAACCACAAGCAATACAACAGCTATATTAAGTCTACTATTTAATCAGAAGTCATTACGATGAAATTAAAGAAAACATTGATTCACACCAGGGCGGTAAGGTCAGATAGTGCAAATGCATTGGGACCCAAGGTCATTAGGGGGCCCACATAGACTCAAATTTCAGATTTGCAAGGACCACAAGCTAAATGCAGAAAGGATCATGCATATTGGTCCCCTTGTAGTGTAATGAGAAATGTCTGTTAAGGAAGAATGAAAGTGTATTTGACGAAGATGGATGCCTGGCCCCACCAAGTCTCCAACAGACCCTTGGTGATGTTAATCAGGGGTCCTGAATAACATTTGTTTCTCTTATGATCTGCAACACCAGGTGTGGGCCATTAGCACCACCATCCTGAGCTGACCTGGAGAGATGTGAAACTCTGAGCAAACTGGAATGCAAATAAATTCATGATATTGTGGACATTTATCTGTAGTGTTTGGATTTCCCCTGTTCCCCATAAAGGGCGGAATAGGCGGTTATGCTTTATTGTACTGTACGGGTTATGGATCAAACTTTACAAACTTTTAAAAATGTTTGTCCATGTTTCATGTCTGATAAACAACTTGCGGCAACGCCCCGTCCATTTGATAATTTTGCATTGATTAATTGGGACAGTCCCTGTCTTTTGTGTTGTGTTTGCCAAGGTGAAGTAATGCTAAAGACTTTTCGGGGTAATGTAATGTCTGAGGCATATATCTTGGGGAGATATGTCTGATTTTAGGATAAATAGCCATGTCTCCAAAAAGTTATTTGAGTTTGACATCATTAAAAAGACCTCCCAAATCAATGTGTTGTAGTCATATTTAGGATTTTGACATCATTAAAGAGACCTCCCAACACGTCGTGTTGTAGCTTGCTATTTACCCAAACATTTGTATTGTATGCATTGTATTGTAACTGTATTACTGGATTGGAATTAATTGTATTACTTCAATATAGATTATGACAGCATTACTCGTTTATTGTCAAACTCAAGTTCATAGGGCTACTGATAATTACACACATACACTTGTTCTCATAAGTTTGCATACCCTGGAAGAAATTGTGAAATTTTAGAGTTGATTTTGAAAATATGACTGAACATGCAAAGATAGTGGTCATAGTGATCATATGAAGCCATTTATTATCACATAGTTGTTTGACTCCTTTTTAAATCATAATGATAACAGAAATCACCCAAATGGCCCTGATCAAAAGTTTACATACCCTTGAATGTTTGACCTTGTTACAGACACACAAGGTGACACACACAGGCTAAAATGGCAATTAAAGGTTAATTTCCCACCTCTGTGGCTTTTTAAACTGCAATTAGTGTCTGTGTATGAATAGTCAATGAGTTTGTTAGCACTCACGTGGATGCAGCGCAGGCTAGATACTGAGCCATTGGGAGCAGAAATTAAGCCAGTGTGCAGCATTGCAGCCTCCATGAACTGAGTGGAATCCCACACGCCAGCATGATATTTCTGAGATTGCACATGCTTCACACTGAAATCATAAGAGGGATTTGTTCATTTGAATTTCATGCTTGTTTTATTAATTAAAACTAGAACATGAATACCATAATTTAAGTCACAAGTGTGTCCCGGGGTTGATGGGTTGTTATCTCCTCGCCATTCTCTGGATGTCACCCTCTGTGTTTCCTCAGAGGGATTCCGAGCAAGTTCTAGGGCTGAGGGGCTGGTTTGGGATTTACGTCCCGTTCTAAAAAGCAGACAGCGAAGAGTACTCTAACTAATCCTAGTTAGCCCACAAGCTGCTGTTTCCAATAGGAGTCTAGTAAAGCCAAGTCAGTGAAGCCAAGATAGAACTTGTGAGATCCTATTGGACAATGTTGTTGGTCTTGTTTCTGTTGGAAAAACAGCTTGAACATTGTAGAAGAGGGTAGCTGAATGTTCTCAGCTGGATTTATTGCTCTAAATATGAAAAAGGACTACATCATTTAATAGAACCACTTTCTCCGGTTCTCAGAGGTGTACAATCACTTTCATTGTAGGGGCTGAGTAGGTACATTCCATGTGTTAAGACAGCGTTCAATGCAATAATGATCATGGCAGGACAGTGACAGACATGAAAGAAATGATTAAATGAAAGAAAGACAGGAAAAGAGTAGGAAAGAGGACCAGATAATCTAGTGTGGAGTGCCTCTCCAGGTTAAGACTGATGTTATTGTGTGAAATCCAAATGATCCCCATTAGATCCAGAGGTTGCTATCTTCATGCAGGAGAGACAGAGGTAGCAGCAGAAATGCATAGAAATGGCTGAAAGATATGCAGAAAGAGAGGGAGAGAAAGGTGAGGCCATGCCACATACCAACAAGTCAGATAGTAAGAAATTCCATATGTATTATTGCGTGTGGGACCCTGTGTTTAAATATGTAAAGGGCCTAGCATTTAAAATCTAGTCTGAAAATATCTTAGGGTGTAGAGAGAGGTGTGAGAGAATGTTTCAAAAGGTTTATCACTTAGAAGGTTATTGTGGGACAACTAGGGAAATGAGTGCAAGGGAACAGAACTTTAGCGATGAATAAACTTAAATATATAATCTGACTCCATATTGTTAGTAAATAAATGTTTTCGTAAATGACCATATGTTGGAAGTCCTTAGAAGGTTAGCTACTCCTTTCTTCACAAGCCTAACATTAAAAGGGCCACTGGAGGCTCTAATTAACCCCAACACCCTTGATCCGTTTCACTCCCTCAGTTTAAAGACACAGTGGGGCAAGGCAAGCGTTCCTGAAGCAGAGACATTATAGTTTGAAGACCATCCGGAGACCTGTTTTATTTTGAATTCAAGGATTTTGTATTTTTGATAATAAAATATAAAATATAATATGCCAGTCTAAACATACAGGACGTCACGGTATAGTCTGTTGCCATACTACACCACCTAGTGTTTAGAAGAGGATAGGACATCTATCGGAAGGAAGTTCCATACAGACGCACAGACTCGATCTCTCCTGTTGATTGAAAGATGTATCACCTTTAAAATACAATATCGTACCTAATGTGATGAGTAGACTAACCATAGAGTAACATTATGTAATAGCAGTGAACAAAAAGCTCATGTTCATTTGACTCATGACCATCTGCTAAATCGTGTAGTAAACAGAGCATTTCTTAGTTTGTGATGAGAGTTTTCTTGATGCCCAACTGAATCAGTAAACACAAGATCATGTTGCTAAAAAAGCAAGGCACAGAAGGTAACAGTTACACGTATTTATGCAAACCATCTCAGAGACGGTTAGCACTGGTGGGTGGAACGGTCTGTGTTGCTTGCTGCGAGTGGGCTATTAAGTGGGTTAAACATAAGCAGGAACATGCCTGAGGGCCAAGATTACTTGATATCTACCACAAGGGGAAGAGAACTCAACCTGAATTCTCTCATAACCAGTAGAATGTGTCTCACTCCAAACCCCCACATCTGAACACATATCAACAAATAAGAGTATGAATCATGGGTACACTGCTTATAAACATAGCTGAGAGCTCTTTATGCAGAATCGAGCTAACAAAACCCAACTTTATCTATACAAGTGGAATGGCCAATTGCCTGCCACCAAAGAATGCACATGGATTATAAATAATTACTCAACAAACAAATGACCACTGCCCACTGTGCATTACTATGACATTTGTAACAGATCAAAAAAACACAACTCGTTCTAATTGCCCAGTGAAAACATCACTGTTAAACATGAATTTTCTTTTAATTCAAATAATGTTTTGGACTTCAATACTCATTTACGTGTTTGTCGCCAAACCTTAAAATGGAAACAAATAAGTTCTTAAATACATTGTTTCAACAACACTCAAGGAGATTGACTTCACCTACATTCATCTTCTTTTATATGGCCACACCACATATACATAGAAAGACACTTGGACGCTTGGATAATCACTAAAATACAATTCAAAGCAAGCTGTGCAAAAAACAAGCCAGCACCTCCAGAAATTGAGGCCACAGTCACCCAAGCAACTGAGAATGGAAACCAAATTAGAACTGAGTGATTTCTGACCAAGGTGCGTACGTGGAGTCAATCAACTTGTAGAAAATGTTTTAAATGAATTTACTCGTTGTGAAAACGAAACAGTCCCAGTCGATCTGCAAATGTATATAGTACATTCACAACCAGGTGCTTTATTGTATATTCCACATACCTGCACAACATGCATGGATACAGTAGAAATCCCTAGGTCTAAATAGTATTTACAAATAGTTTTTATTAGATTTAAATTGCCTGACACAATGGAGCAAAACAAACAGCGCAAACTCTTTCTTTTCCTGTCTCTAAGCAGACCTGTTGAACATTCGGCTCAGCAGTCCTGAGACATAAATCTCAACACAAGACTCAGCATACTTGATTGTCTGTGCCCCACACATGAACTTGTACAAAAGCTAGCTTCTATTGTGAATGTGAAATTGAAGGCTTATTTATGATATTGAATGTATGGAAGAGCAGCTCCGACGGATATCTAATGGATCAAGCAGGCGTCTGAGATTTGAAGGACGAGGCACTTTTAGGGGAGTCTGAGGTTGATTTAGTGTCAGATACTGTGTCGCAGGCTGAAGCTGTCGGAATCATTCTCAGTAAATAAAATGCTGTCATTCAATGGGGTGATTTAAGGTCAGTCAAACCTACAGGGGAGCAATCCTTGCAGCCACCCTGAGACTTATTGCAGGAACATAGAACACTTCCAATAAGAGCATCTTGCCTTCACCACCGTCGTCTCTCTCTGTCTATCAGTGACAGTCTCTTTGTTTTTGCTCTCCCTACAACCCATCTTTTCCTTTGTCGAGCAGGTGAGTTTGTTTGTATTTTATATGTTTTCAAAAATTCCTTTTGTGAACTGCAGGAAATGCTTGTCTTTAATGTGGTAATAAGTCTAGCAGAAATTAATAAAAGTGACGCTCCGTTTCCTCCTCATTTTGCGGGTGTGCAAATAGCCGTTCTTCCCTTGAGAGCTAAGTCTCCCTATGACAAACTCTATTTCAAGGCTATGCTCGTTGAATCTGTAACATAGTGAAGGGTTTTCAGTCAAAGCCAGGTATGCTGCAGTGTACTCTCCATTTAGGGCAAGGTAGCATTCCAATTTGCTCCATTTGTTTTTGGTTGATTCTTACCAGTATGTCAAATTGTTGTATTTTTCCTCTCTCTCTCTAATCACCATCTGTCTCTAAGTCTGGGGTATGATTTATTACACATCCCAGTCTGGTGCCACACATCGCTTTTAATGGTGGAATTCACACACCAATAAACACCCCGGGGAGTGTCTCTAATGAACCACATAGAGGAGTGCAGCAGGAAAAATTGAACACAGCAGTTGTTTAAGAGTTTGTGGGGGCCGATCTTTTTCAGTGCAACAGAACAGACACTCTTCAGTTTGGACATTTATAGTTTATTTTGCTTTACACAAATTATATTATTATACAGCTCATGTGATTTTCTGTACCGAAATATAGGAACATGATGGGAACTTTGGATAACTGTGTCTGCTAAATTACTAATATGTATGTAATTACAGATATTCCCAACTGCAAACATATATTTTCTAATTGTGTACTAACGTTTTGCAAATTTATAAACAGACATCTCGAAACGCACACCACACTGACGAAACTCCAAACATCTCACACAAAATTTAACATTATACTCAAAACCATATTATATTGCATATGAATGAAACTGCCCTCAAAAGTCACATAAAAGCTTCAACTGATGTCGGTCAATTCTACTGTATAAAAAGAAGAACAATTCTCAACTTCACATAGAGTTCCTGTACCGTCCTGTATGTGGAAATGCAAACAGATTAAGAGCACAGAAAACATGGTGCTTGACACATTAGTCAGAGTATTTTACAGTAAGTAACCAATTTTCATTTATTAAAGTCTGGAAAATTGATGCAACAGTGAAATGGCTCCTGTTTGGCTGTACTCAGTTCAGTTTCCTTCAGTCATCCTATGATTTACAAGAAAATTGTGAAATACAGTGTAACAAACGCCACTGGAAATCTTTTTTCGTCTTCCTCATCCTTCCTTCATCCACCTTCTCTTATGTTTTTTCTTCCTCTACCTCACTCTATGAAGTTATTATCCATTGTTCCTATACACAGGTGAGTTTACCTGTGGCCCTTTTTATTCATGCCAACATCCTTATTGCTTGTTGACTAATTATGCTTATTAGCATTTACATCTCGGCAACTGTTTGTTGAGAGTGTTAGAATTATAACAATATGAGTTTTTTCTTGAATTTCAGTGTATTCCAGATGACAACATGGTGACATTTGTGCTTTGCAAAGGGTGTTGTGAGTAGAGGTAGCAAAGTAGCAAAAAGGTGTGAATAGAACAGAAATGTGTGTGAAAACAGGTGAATAGTTGTTATGGGTAGTGGAATGTTGTCTTCTTCCTGGGATTTAGCAACATTATTTTGTGTATATTGTTCATGCAACCAGTTTTAATCTGTTAGCAATCGTAAAAATTGGGAAACATAATGGTAGATTTTTTTTGAGTGGGGGGGGGGGCACAATGATTGTTTATGGCATTAAATTGACAACGTATCTCCTTTAACTCTCGTTTTCCCTCTCTCCCTCCCTTCAGATTATTCAGTGCAGTCTGTTACTGTATAAACGATGACCACAGGGCTCCTCAGAATGCCATTCAATAAAGAGGTGGACAGGGTGGGTTTCACTCATTATGACGTCATTAATTCTACTGTGCATGATATCACATCTTTTTTATTACCCCTGTGTTATGTGTGTTGTGGATAAACCAATCATATTGATTTACAGATACCAGGCTAGTGGTTGTACTTTTTTCCCCTGTCGTCTGGTGATCACTGATATGAGAGTAGAAGAGTAATATAGGTAATGACAAAGCATCACAAAGGAGTAACACAGATAATGACTTTTTTTCAGTCTGGGAAAACTGAAAACAATGGCAAGGAATTCTGTATTAGAGATTTTGTCAGACCAATCCTATCCATTCCTTTCACCAAGAACACTGTATATTATATTTGCATTTACAATATTCTCATAACCTCAAAATCACCTAATCAAACATGTTAAATCATAGAATAGTCTGGCAACTTAGAAAATGCAATTGCAGGGCCCACACAAATTACATTTTTATAGCTGAATAAGAATGTCTTTGACTGGTGTAGGGTTGAAAGAATCCTTTTCTCCAGAAAACCTGGTTGGAAGACTTTCACTAACCAAAGGAAATAAGTAGGGAATCCTGAACCCAAATGTATAAAAACATTGATTTGATTATTTCATGTTAAGGTTATTAGTATGGTGACATATTGAATCCTCTGTCTCTTGTTGCTGACTTGGAGGCACCATTTTTAGAATTATCCCCATACATACAATACATGACCCTAAAATGTCCAGGGTACATCAGATACACAGGAAATATATAATGCTTTTATTTCTTAATGGAAGCACACTAAAATACCTCCTAAGTAAAGGGGACATCAATTTATCAACAAGGGACAAGCCAGCATCTGGGAATGTGATTGTTCTGTCTAAGGTTTTGTTGAATATTGATGTGGTAGAGAAGAATAAGAGCATATGTACTGAGAGTAACGTGTCATCAATGTTTTACACACTATTTTCATACAGCACACTTTTTTAGTCCATCTTATGGAGAATCATTCATATTCTTTGTTTAACCGATATCAGTCCTCTGTATGAACAGAATCTTAAGAGAACAAAGATAATGAGAGAGGCAGTACAGAAACAGAAGACAGAGGGGGTGGAAAGGCGTGTGTGTCTAAGTGAAGAGGGATAGTAAAGAAAAGGGAGTGGTAAAAGCAGAGAGGAAAAGAGACATCAACATCAAGAATAAATTTACCCTTGACTTCACTTTGAAGTTGTGAAAACCCCAAACCGTGTTAAAACCAGCCGCTCTTATCTCAAGTCGCAGACTGAGTTCTGAAATGCTTTGAATTCACGTCACTCTCAAGTTACTATGTTTCATTTTCATCTTACCTTGGCTCAGCTCAGTTTGGCACAGCTCAGAGTGAAAAGTATATATCACAGTGTTAAAAAAGACCCAGGCTAAAAAAGAAACAATAAGCCAGTCACAAAACACACCCGGGTTAAGCATAACAGAGGAAGACCCAAAATGGCATGGAGACTAAGCAGTAAACATGAGATAATGCCAGAGGGGCTGCTACGTTAACATCAGAAGTGGAAAAGCCAAGACCAAAAAGGATGGAATGGAGACACTAAACATAACATCTACCCTGATAGTCAGCGATACACCTATGGGCAATGAGCATACAAAATTACAGCAATGAATACATAATTTACTCTTTAGTACATTAATTAACAGTCGATGAAGACATTTGCCATTTCAGAACATCAGGTAGATGAACAGACTTAGAGTGCAGTAAAGTGCAGCTATTTAGAGGTGGGTTGACATGGTCAGTATAGTCTTATTAGTCTCTATGAGACAGATGGCCGGTGGCTCAGGACTGAAGCACAGGAAAAAAATGTCAGCTGGCAGGAGTTCTGGTCATCATTGACCAGTGCTGTACAATTGCCCTCCTCCAGTCAGAGCATTTTTAGAATAGAGGTGACCTTAAAAGTTGTTTTCTGAATTCTGCAAGCTGTTTTGTGAAATATGCCGTCTGAAGTGCTGTCTTTCTTTTCATAGTCATTTTTAATACCATCTTTGTTTTGATGCCAGCAATACATTTAAGAAAAAGCTGGGACAGGGGCAACAAAAACACTGGAAAAGTTCATTCATTCATCTTCTTCCGCTTCATCCGGGGCCGGGTCGCGGGGGCAGCAGTCTAAGCAGAGATGCCCAGACTTCCCTCTCCCCAGACACTTCCTCCAGCTCTTCCGGGGGGACACCGAGGCGTTCCCAGGCCAGCCAGGAGACATAGTCCCTCCAGCGTGTCCTAGGTCTTCCCCGGGGTCTCCTCCCGGTGGGACGGGACCGGAACACCTTCCCAGGAAGGCGTTCCGGAGGCATCTGAAACAGATGCCCAAGCCACCTCAGCTGACCCCTCTCGATGTGGAGGAGCAGCGGCTCTACTCCAAGCTCCTCCCGGGTGACCGAGCTTCTCACCCTATCTCTAAGGGATCGCCCAGCCACCCTGCGGAGAAAGCTCATTTCGGCCGCCTGTATCCGGGATCTTGTCCTTTCGGTCATGACCCAAAGCTCATGACCATAGGTGAGAGTAGGAACGTAGATTGACCGGTAAATCGAGAGCTTCGCCTTGAGGCTCAGCTCTTTCTTCACCACGACAGACCGATACATCGACCGCATTACTGCAGAAGCTGCAGCAATCCGTCTGTCAATCTCCCATTCCATCCTTCCCTCACTCGTGAACAAGATCCCTAGATACTTAAACTCCTCCACTTGAGGCAAGCACTCTCCACCAACCTGAAGTTGTGTAATGCTAAAAGAAACCTGGTGGAACATCTCACAACTAATTAAGTTAATTGGCAAGAGGTCAGTAACACGATTGGGTATAAAAAGAGCATCCCAGAGAGGATGGGGAGGGGTTCTCCATTCTGTGAACAACTGCACAGGCAAATAGGCAAACATTTAAGAATAATGTTTCTCAATGTAAAATTGCAAAGAGTTTTGGGATCTCATCATCGACAGTACATAATCATTAAAAGATTCTGAGAATCTGGAGAAATCTCTGTACGCAAGGGACAAGGCTGAAAACCCATATTGGATGCCCGTGAAATCTGCCATCAGGCAGAACTGAATTAAAATCAGACACTATTCTGTAGTGGAAATCCCTGCATGGGCTCAGGAACACTTCTAAAAACAATTGCCCGTGAACACAGTATATCACTGCATAAACAAATGCATGTTAAAACTCAATGCAAAGAAGAAACCATATATATACAAGATCCAGAAACGCTGCCTTCTCAGGCCCCAAGCTCATTTAAGATGGACTGAGGCATAGTGGAAAACTGTCCTGTGGTCCGACAAATCAAAATTTTAAATAATCTTACACCTAGAGCCGCTGGCAAATGTGTGGCGTGCTGGCATTTGCCACAGTAGCTACTTTTTAAAGTGGTTCAATTTATTTACTATTAGAAATAGAAAAAAACGTTTTGCAATGCAAAAAAATACTTCTCCAAAGGCATAGCATCGACCACGCCTCTCAAAAACTCATTGCTTAGTAACGCTAGTAATCATCAGAACCGAGTCAGTGCAGACGGTTATAGCTACTTGCAGTCTGTGGAAATTAGTAAAAAAAAACAACTTCGAAATCCTAGTCTTCGTCATTGAGGCTAGTTTCATATTAGATTATATTCATGATCCTTTCTGTAGTTTAAAATAAATCCACAGAAAACAGTCCTAATTTTGGGGCGTTTTTCTCGCTGGCTCTTCCAATCAATTCTATAGAGCGAGGTGGCATTAGTGATGGGCTGCTCGATACTATTCCGATCTGTTCGACACTACGGATATGACGAATGAACACGAAGCTACGAAGCACCGTTCAGTTTTTCGAGCTCTACTGTTTCGATGCAGTGTACCAGAATCTCATTGAAAAGTACAACACCACATGACACGTGACGTTCGACGCCTCGGACGTCATAAAATCACCTTCGAGTTCCAACCATATACAGTCTATGGTTCCAACCGGTCCAACAGGTGTCGTTTTCGGAATGGCTATTTTGAAACTGAGGCAAAAGGTTAATGAAATCCGGTTACTTCGAGGGTTGTCAGTAGGGGTATGAGACGCATGCGAATGGAAATTAGAGAGAAGGATTTGAAAGAGCACGTTAGTCAAGAGAGGAGATAGTTATTTGATATAGAACTGTCATTTGTGAGTCATACAAGATAATATTTTAGTGTTGGTTAGCTATTTGAGAGTTATACAGAGTAGGTAATTTGAGAAGTAGACAAGATAATTATTAAGAGTGTTGCTTAGTTCTTGGAAAGCGTAATAGGATTGTGTATTAAAATTAGAAACTTTCTATCAAAAACTGATGCAGAAAAAGTAATCCATGCTTTCGTTACTTCTAGATTAGATTACTGCAATGCTCTTCTCTCTGGTTATCCAGACAAATTAATAAATAAACTTCAATTAGTGCTGCACACGGCTGCTAGAATCCTAACTAGAACAAACAATTTTTGAACACATTACCCCTGTCCTGGCGTCCTCACACTGGCTGCCTGTTAGGGTTAGGGCTGATTTTAAGGTTTTACTCTTAACCTATAAATCAATACATGGACTTGCTCCTACTTACCTTGCTGAAATGATCCAGCCATACATACCTACACGTAACCTTAGATCGCAAGATGCAGGCTTTTTAATTGTACCTAGAATTTCTAAACAAACAGTTGGCGGCAGGGCCTTTTCTCATAGAGCTCCACTCTTGTGGAATGATCTGCCAATTAAGGTTAGAAATGCAAACTCAGTGCAAACTTTCAAGTGTCTACTAAAAACTCATCTCTACAGCACGGTTTATAATTAGGTGTAGCCTGGCTCGGGGGCGTGAAGGTGACCAGTAGGCTTGATACTATCCACCCTTGCTGTCTTGCCAGGTGGGCTCTCGTCGCCACTGGGATGCCCTCCCTCCAATGCCTTTCGGGGGAAGAGTCACTGGCTTGTTGTTGACTCTCTGTTGCGCACTTGGGCTGTACGCTGCTAGCAATACTCGGCCCTCATTCAGGGGGGTTGCGGTTGGTGGGTGTCCCTTTGGTTGATGCCTGGCAATGTGGTTGGATTGATTTCCTGCCTGTTGGGCCCTGTCCGGGGCCTCCCCTGGGTAGGGCCACAGTGTCACCGGACCCCCCCCCGTTTCAGTTCCAAGGTGTTACGCTGCTATATTATTGTGCTGGGGGATATGAGGGGTGTACTACTAACTTTTCTCAGTCTCCTCCAGTTTTAAATTTTAGGAGGAGATGAGGTCCTGGTCCACACCTGCGGATTTCCTGGTTTGGGGGGCCCGTTGCTGTCCCTGTCCTTGTCCACCTGGTCATACTTCTGACCTAGTCTAAAATCAAATAGACTCTGGATTTATTTAGTATTCCAATTGGACTCTTAATATCTCACCCGGCACAGCCAGAAGAGGACTGGTCACCCCTCTGAGCCTGGGTCCTCTCTAGGTTTCTTCCTAAAATTCGACCTTCTTAGGGAGTTTTTCCTAGCCACTGAAATTCAACACTACTGTTGTTTGCTCCTTGGGGTTTAAGGCCGGGTGTCTCTGTAAAGCACTTTGTGACAACTGCTGTTGTAAAAAGGGCTTTATAAATACATTTGATTGATTGATTGTATTAGAGAGCAATGGAGAATGTAGGACAGTGTTAATTTCGTCTACAACAAATTACGTATTTTTCAGTTGCGAGACTAGACTAAATCATCTTTGTAACAATCGGCTTATTTAATTACCATAATTGGAAAGGAGGATTTTCGAAAGAGAGGTTCTCAGTGTTTTTTTTTATTTTTATTTTTTAATCAAGATGCGCTTTAATATGCAACATCGCAATGTATACGCACAAATACCGTGGTGTGGTGCCTGGAGACTTGCATAGCCTAATTTGTTAACTATCAAAACGTTTTTGAATCTGTGAACATTTCAGGCTTCCATAATGTGCACTACGCTGCGCCTACACTTTTTATTAGGCCTAATTGTAGGCAATATCAACATTGTAAGCGAAACATTATGATTTGCCCATTAGCCTTATTTGCTGTGGTGATATGTTGCAATAGGTTAATGAGACAATACCTGTGATGGACAATAGATTAAAACATATGGGCATTTTGTTGACTAAATGGCTCAGTCATTATTCAAATAATATGAATGTGACTTAAAACTGAAATATATTTTAGTATAATATCACGTGATCTTTTCAAACCGGAACGCGACACCCCACAGTGCACAAACACCAAGTACCAAATACACGTGTACCATATACTAAAGTAACCTATGTGATAGGCTCCTGTGGCGTATTACTTCAGGCTGCTGTCAATATGGTCATAGGTTCGATTTGCCCTGTTGCAGTTGTTAGGATTTTGTTGAATGCAAAATCGATCCTTTCTCCCTCCACAAATTCCTGTTTTATTGAGGTCTTCATTATTCATTCATCCTTACCATTACACAGCTCCAGGCGGCTAAATACAAAACGTCAAAATCAAACATGTCATATTACATTTTGTCCAGCAGATGTCCCTGCTGTGCTATGTGTTGGAAAGCTTTGAGCAATGAAGCTTTTTTTTAAACAAACCTCAGTGGTTCAGAAAGTCTCGGTTTCCCATCCATATTCGACACTCGCTGCATCGAAACAATGTTCGGAGACAGTGTTCCAAAACTGTTCTAGTCACGTGAGGCTGGGTGCCGAAACACTGCCTGGTGTTATTGAATGAAACCTGTGCAGTCACTCCACAAACAATTTACTGACTCAGGTTTTGATAACCAGGTGCAATACCAACAACTTTGAATGAGTGGTGTCACTTTGCTGGACGTTAGGGTAGTTGGGAGTAATCATAGAATTGTTCTAGCATCTATGGCAGTAACTCTTTTAGTATGTGTCGTAGCCTTTACTGAAGACCTCATTTCAGTATTCTACTACAGCCATGCATAGACTTAATAGTTGTGATTAAACCTTCCAAACTTCAGGTTGGTTCTAAAGGATTTGTTGCTATTGTCACTAAACGTTGAGACACTTTGCTTCTCCCCAGCTGAACTCAGAATTATACCAAGTTACGTCCTCAAACATGGCTTGCACTTTTGGTTAATCCCTCCTGATAATACATTTGAACATGACTCCATGGCGGTATTTCTGCAAATCACTTTTACAGTGTCCACAATGAGGAGGGATAGGCTACTCAGTTTCAGCTGGTGACAGCCAAGCAACTGCATGTCCACATTAATGGTTCCAGTGTAGAAAAGTTGAAGGAGAAAAGCTGAGGGAAGAAAAGAAACCTAGGCATTGATAAAAATACAGAGTTTGATTGAGACAGTAAAAAAAGTAAAAAGCTAAAACGTTGGTGTGTATTCCTGCTACATCCACGTAGCTAACAGCACAGCACCTAGCACCAAACACATTTGTATCACATTTGACATCTTAGTCAGCTTTCAGATGTTTATATTCATTCACCTTTTTCCTCCCCTCCCAGTTTTGTAACGCCCAATTCGTGCCAACGGCTATGCCTCATCGCAGGAACTTCCAGCAGGCTTGGGGGAGTCGATCAGGCATCGACTGAACATTTGCTCTCACTTTGCGGAAAAAATATTGGGATATATATCGCATATCGATATTCAGCCTAAATATATCGGATATTACTTTTGGTCCATATCGCCCAGCCCTACTGCAGATGCACAACATCAATGCATAAAAATAGCCTACTCAACCCTGCTACACTATTCATTCTAAGAGACGGCCCAACCCATAGTGAATTACTGGGTGGTATATCCACACAAACTAGTAATAGTGAGCAGATTTGAATCAGCTATCATCGAAGTTAGTCAGAATTTGTGTTGTCTACAAGGCAAAAGCAGCCAAATCATTCTGCTTCTTATCACACCCCTGCTGAACTAACAAGTGCTTTTGCCAAGACGTTCCCCAGCAAAGTGACCACAGATGAGCTTGCAGGCCCCTGGTGTATTATGTTAGGTTCCCAACCTGCGTTAAGTTGCCCCCCCCCAACGCAAAACTTCGTCAAACTATGCTCAATCGTTTGTGCTCCGTTTGTGCTGGTTTGTGCTGTTTGGAGCATGTGGGTGGGCTGGTGACGTCATCGTCTATAATTCAATGTCTAATATTTTAAAACCCAACGCAGCACAAACGAAACTTTTACCGGCAAAAACCAGCACAAACGAACGAGACACTTTTGGGTGAATTTGGAGCATGTGGGGGGGCTGAGTGACCTCAGATATTTTTATATCTAAAAAACGGAAGCAGCACAAACAAAACTTTTTACAGCACGAACCAGCACAAACGATTGAGCATAGTTTGACAACGTTTTTTTCGTTGGGGGGGGGGGGGGGGGGGGGGGGGGCAACTTCACACAGGTAACTTCCCATGGTCTACTCAGAATTTCAATGTTAGTCAAACCCGTTTCTTAATGAGGCATGTGACAAAACATTTTTATTTCATTCATATTCAGTGTAGAATAAGCTAAAATAAGCATGATCAGATTGAATATGGTCCAAATGATTTTCATTACGGAACCAATCTATATTTTGCCCAAAGGGGTCCAGTGTTGTCAGTCGGAATCATTTAATCCGCCCTTTTACCAACATATTTTTTGTGTCAAATATAAAACATGCATGACATTCAATATGTCTCACAATCTCTGTCCTAATAAAATATATAATTTATGGGTCCTTTTGTTGCCACTTCACACAATAGTTTGGTTGCATGACCCTGGTAACCTCTGCACATCAAACCTTGGAGCCCGATGTTGAAACACAGCCAGCATGAATTCTTAAAACGAGGTCACACAAGTTCATTAAATTATAAATTTTATTCATTTCGCAAACGCTCTACCAGTGCAGCTTACAGGAGAAATTAGCGTTAAATTAGGCCTTGCTCTAGGGCACAAAAAGACATCACCTAGTCAACTCAAACCAGAATGCTCTAAACACTTGGGTCCCTGCTGCCCATTTAACTGCTTAATGTAGCTTGCACTTATTTTTTAAAAGCAGACATACTTACTGAACCCCCAAAGACAGATCCAGTGGTTCCCAACCTTTTTCAGTTACTGTACCACAGACAGAATTTTTCTCTGCTTGGAGTTACCCTGAAATACCCCCTCATGTTAATTTCACTAGTAAGCCTATGGTGTCATGAGTGTTTTCAAATACCCCCTGTGGAGAGGCCAAGTACCCCCAGGGGCCCTAGTACCTCTGGTTGGGAACAACAGCAGTAGATGATAAAAGGTACAATTTTAAATAACTACTGTTTTTCACGGTTGTGGGTTCCTTGACTGCTAACACTAAACAGTGTCCAAAATCTGGACACAGTTCATACCTTATGCATTATTCAAAATACGTTTGTTTTATGTATGTAGTAGTCTTAGTCTGAAGGACGCCACAACAGGCCCAGTAGTGCTCAGAGACGAAAAATGACTCTAGTGAGTAGATGACATGAGCATGGGAGTGGAGGCTAGGTGAGGATAGTGCAGGTAGAGAGGAAAAAAGGAGAGAAAACAGTGGACAAGAACAGAGGGTGGGAGAGGATGAAAGCAGAGGTGAAGAGAGTAGATGAGATTAAAGGATGGTGTGAAGATTAGTGGAAATGTGAGGACGAGAAGAGAAATTAGGAGTGAAGGGAGAAAAGTACATCAGAGGAATGACAGGTGAAGAGAGGATTGCTGAAAAGTCAGGTGCGTACTTCCTCATGGTTCCTTAGGGTCTTTGTCTTTCTGGTCCTTATTCTGACGGCATGAAACATTCCGACCATTGCTGATTCTAATCAAATGTATTAGTGAAATGTTGGATCAACATAGCTGCTAGTCTAGATACTGTACACAAGAGTCTAGAGGGCTCAATAGGTTTGCTATGGTCTTAATAGTCATCAACACACCCACAAACCAAACTGATATGAGAATGATGTGAAGAACAGACAAGGGATTAAAGTGTAGGCTTCTTCGTCTCAGTTCCAAGGTGTTACGCTGCTATGTTATTGTGCTGGGGGATATGAGGAATGCACTTCTAACTTTTCTCAGTTTCCTCCAGTTTTACATTTTAGGAGGAGATGAGGTCCTGGTCCACACCTGCATATTACCTGGTTTGGGGGGGCCCCTTGCTGTCCCTGTCCACCTGGTCATACTTCTGACCTAGAAGAAATGTATTTATTATTCCAATTGGACTCTTAATATCTCACCCGGCACAGCCAGAAGAGGACTGGTCACCCCTCTGAGCCTGGGTCCTCTCTAGGTTTCTTCCTAAAATTCGGCCTTTTTAGGGAGTTTTTCCTAGCCACTGAAATTCAACACTACTGTTGTTTGCTCCTTGGGGTTTAAGGCCGGGTGTCTCTGTAAAGCACTTTGTGACAACTGGTGTTGTAAAAAGGGCTTTATAAATACATTTGATTGATTGATTGATTCATACACCCTTCTTTCCTATTGGTCGTAAGAGCTTTGTTCTTGTCTTATATGCTCCGTTGTAACATCATACCTTGGCAATATGTTATGAAACACTATAACAATAAAGAAAATGTAATTGAAATTCAGCTGAGTTAGTTATGTAAGGAATACGGTCAAAGTCAAGCTGCCTACACATTTCTGTTTTGAATGAAAAACCCTTCACTTTCAAAACACTTGTCTTTCATTTCACAAAATAACAATCACCTTTGTTGGTAAAAAGAATAAATAACATCCTTTAACATATACTTATCTCCTAACAGTGCTCTGTTTTTCATATTGTGTTTAGGATGTTTAATTTAAGCATAGAAAAAAGAAATGCATACAATTCTCTTTCAAATATTTACTTGATACACACATCATAAATCCTCTAAAGCATCCTCTAAATACATTTGTCGTGTTCAAGAGTATCAAAACAGCTGCAGGTGATTGCAAACTGACAAGAATGATGTGCAAGTCACACTGAATCATGAATAATGAATCAATATTATTTGTAGATCAGTGAGTCAATCCATTATACATTTTCAGTTTTGATCTTCTCAAAAAATGGCCATCCATTTGACTTTGGAGAAAATTATTTTGAGGATATAACTTGCTTGTGATTTCTTAATTCATATATGTCTTCCAATATACAAAACAAATGGGTGACTCAACATATTACCAGTCCAGCCATAACTATAATCACTGTGTTGTTGCACTACCTTATACAAAATGTTAAATCTAGTTTAAGAAGCTAGGTGTTCCCAATACTGACCAACAATCTGCTGCTTAGTATCAGCTTAGGGTATGTACACATTACTGAGGACATTTATCGAATGTTAGAAATGCCATGCCTTTGCAATGATGGATAAACTTTTTTCTAATAAAACATTTCAGAACATCTGATAATACAGACATTTGATTGAATATATTGATATTTGATTGGAATGTAACTTTTCCAAAATTAACCAACATTTTACCTCCTCTTTCATTTTTATAACCTGGTGAACTTTGCTTTCATTCGGTTGATTGGAAACCTGAATGCTGAATGAATGATAGCTGTGGTATATGTAAGCAACAAGGTAGGAGGGGATGTGGTATATGGCCAATATACCATGGCTAAGAGCTATTTTTAGGCACAACACATTACTGAGTGCCTGGACACAGTGCTTAGCCGTGGTATAACTTTTACACTTAAACCTCAGGTGAATAGTTAGTAATGCTGTCCTGTTGTCATATTGCATTGGAATGTATAAAATAGTCAGCAGTGAAAACCAATTACTCATTGTAAAACACATAATTATAGTTAAAGTACATATACTGCATTCATAATTGTGTATTACAGTACAGTGGTCTACATAGACTTTGTCTTGCAGCCCCATCTAGTGTCTGGCAAAGCACACTACTATTCATTTTATTTTCAGTAAAAGAATATAAAGGACGGTGAACTTGTGAAGGAATTACGTTCTTCATTCCATTTCATCTGATCAAACCATAATCGTCCTCTACCATAGTAAGATCATTTTTCAGTGAAATAGATTGGTCCAGCAGTCTGAGCCACTGCCTCCAGTGCACATGCACTGCTGCAGTGTAGGTTTGAGCCCCGCCTACAACAAAAACTCCTCCCTTTTCACCACTTTGATTTGCAATAAAGCACAAAAAATATCTTCAAATGTCAAATACACCTATAATCTTGTCTGTTCAATTAATCTGGGTTTTGTACTTCAGAAATGATCAATTGTTTAAATTGTTCTAAGCCGACCAAATCAGTTGCCGTTCCTATATTTATTTTTAAATAGCATCGGAACATGCCTTTACATTACATATTGTACATAGTCCTGCCCTTTGCTGGAAGGAACATCCCTACAGAGTCAACAAGAAGGGGGAAGAGGATGTTCCCAGTGGTCCATCCACAGCACCATCGGGGAGGAAGGAACCTCCCCTGCTCACAGAGGCTGTGGTTGTGGATTGACGGCATGTAGCCAGTACATAGGCTGGGCTACGGGTCGCAGCCCAGGACTGGGACAGTCCTCCGCTTAATGCCGAGAGGTGGGTTTGACGGTGGGGCGTCTTCCATGAGAAGAGAACAGCACTTCCTCCAGGGGCTCCTGGTTCACCGCGGGAGGAGGGCTCAGCAGACGGGCCTGCGGTCAGGGTTAGAGGAGGACGCGGCTTTGCCTGAGGCCGGCTGTCACCACAGCCCAGCTAACACATTTAAGCGTGTGACACCAGCAAGCGCTCCAGTTTCTCCCTCTCCTCCTGGAGATGCTTGACCTGAGTCCGCAAGCTGGCCTGCTTCCTCGCCAGGTTGTCATTAACCTCATAGGACAGACAACAATGACAGTTCAAAACCACGGCTGCAACATGAGGTATGTGTGCCCTACACCCAACAGGTCCAGCAGGATCTGGCAGAGGTCGTCCTCTGAATACTTACTCCTTGGAGTTGTTCAGTCAGCTCTCTTTTGCGATTGCGAACCTTGGCAGCAGCCAGCTTGTTCTTCTCTCTCCTTAACCTCCTCTTCTCATCAGATGGTTTCAGCTAATGATGATAAGATGAGAAGCAGCTTTTGGCCTGGTGCGCCATTCATTTAGATCCAAACAGTCAACTAACAAAAAAGCCTAATATATTCTTAGTGAACTGAAATACACAATAGTGTATTTATACACGGAAAAAATTAAGAGCTCACTGCACCTTTGTCTTTCCTTTCCAAAAAAGTTGAAAAGGAAGATTTCTGAGTGAGGAACATAAGGGTTAAATTAAAAGACCACTGCAAATGTAATGCTTCTGTTCCTCACTCAAAGCTTTCCTTTTCAGCTTTTTTTTAAAAAGGGGCAGTGGTCTCTTAATTTTTTTCGGAGCTGTGTGTATTAAGATGTTGATCTACAGTGAAATAGTATAGCATATTGCAATAACAATGTTTTGTAATATTTTCACAATAAACATAAACGTTATTTCAATAGCTTTATACATGGTTTGCTGACTTTGTTACCTGACCACTCCACTCATTTCTTCCATGACTGCTGCCCACTCTCCATGAGACAGCAGGCTGCGTGTGGCTCCCAGACTCCTGATGTTTGCTGAGCTCCAGGAACTCGTGGGGGTGAGAGAGAAGGCAGTGACCTGACCTAGAGGCTAGGACGCCTGGATCGACCATCCACTGAAGGTCCTGACTGGAGGTAATGGCACTGATGGCAGAGATGAACGAAATGCTGGGTATCTGCTTCTTGACAGGATACTGTTTAGGAGGAGAGTAAAAAGGGTGACTTTTGCTTCTGCTTCAGACTCCTGCTATTAGAGTGTCACTCTCATTCAACTGAAAACATACCAGAACTGATCTATAAGCGGAATTCTTTCTGTGTGCCCGAACAAACTGGGTGATGGATGTGGAGCTGGCTGACAACCACCTAAACCAATATATTATTTGGAACCACTTCATACATTTTATATTGATTCTCCACCACCACATACACAAACTTTGTTGACATGTATGCCTACTTCTAATGTAGATATATATTTGGCATGCGTACCTTTTGGCCTCTTAAGGATGTGGCCCGCGGATTGGTCCTGATGCATCGTCTGTGCAGTTGTTGCAGGGAAGTAGACACGTTTCGGCTGTCCTCTGTTAGAAAACTATTTGCCTTGGATAGAAATAACAGCCTGGCAAACTTAAGTTCAACAGTTCATTTGGTCTTCTAAAATGTATGTAAAGCTAAAGAACTCCAGTTCACATGCTGGGATATATATGAATTAAGTAAGAACTATGACGTGCTGATTTTTAAATACAAATGTTTTCTAAGGGCAATTGCGTCAGAGCTGTGTGGGTTAGCTACATTGATGTCAGTCAGAAGAGTGTTTTTTTTTCATTCCAAGCATTGGAAACCCTGGCTTCAGATATGAGAGCATGGGCCTTAGAATACTGGAAACCCACAAATGTGAAATCAGACATAAAATCTGACCGGAAACAAACGGATGTAAGCAGAATGTATGGTGATGGGTTTGCTTCCACCTTTCGTTTAGCGAAGACAACACTTAATTAATGACTTACTATGTGGGTTGTGTAGTTGTCTCAACTATCTTAAAATAACTGCTCTTTGGAGTGTCTGCTAATGAATAAAATGTCAAATGTAAAAATCTACATTAAAACCCTTGGGAACACAGTTCCCAGAAATGGGAAATGCAACACACCAGCAACTTGGTCTCAAGTCATTATTAATAGTACACAACATAATATACGTTTTGATTAGTGTGGACCTATATCTCTCACTACCATCCGTTGCTTCTGCTGTGTATGTGAACTGTTGCTGTGAGCAAATGTGTCACTAAACCCACACAATCATGTTTAACGTTTGAGGTTATTGAGGTTAATCACTTTTATGCGGAATCATCTCACATCTGCTGATGCCCAAATGCAATTTCTACTGTGTCTAATGTTATTGGATGTAAAACTTAGGTGAGGCAGCTTTTGTGTTTTGAAAGGGATTGTGATAATTGCTTTTTAGATTGAAGTGCAATTTACTGAATAGTGCTGTTGTTGTTGATAATTAATTTGAATGGTTCATGCTCCACTTTGGATGTTTTCAGTCTCCATCTCTATTCCTAGTCCCAGCTTGAAGTTGGAATCTCTAATCCGAGACACTGAAACTTCTCTGGATTTAAATGGACTTTTATGTCCTCCACTGTTATGGTGTACTTTTTATTGATTTTATTTACATTTTACCTTTGTTCATACATGAACATTAAGGTTTGATCTTTTTCTTTTGACTTGAGCCCTCTGTTATAACAATAATTATATAAATAAAGAAAAATCATGAAGCATACACATATTATTAACAAAACTCTCACAGTTAACAGTAAATCAGAGACATAATGTATAATGTGTTTTAACTGCCTTATATGCACCAAAAATTATGCAAAACATTTAATGTGTTGGGGGCATAGTAGTTAAAAGCAGTTTTACCTAAAAAAAAAAAAGTGCTCATAAGGCTTTTACTAGCCTATAACTGCAGTTGGTCAAATATTTTTTCTTTGATGGAATACGCAACTCAACCATGAATTTGAGATTTTTTGCACAGGACAGATTACTATTCTTTCAAGTGTAATCTTTAAGCCCCACTGAAACAAAAGTATTCTACTTAGGGGAAGACATTAATCTTTATTCCTAATTTAAACATGGATCAATTTAATAAGCCTACAGGACCAACCTGGAGGACAGCTTTCAGCAAGTGTTTGTGTATGAGTGTCTGTTTGGGTGAGTGTTTGTGTATGAGTGTCTGTGTGGGTGAGTGTTTGTGTGTATGTGTCTGTATGTATGGGTGAGTGTTTGTTCATAAGTGTCTGTATGGGTGAGTGTTTGTTCATAAGTGTCTGTTTGGGTGAGTGTTTGTTCATAAGTGTCTGTGTGGGTGAGTGTTTGTTCATAAGTGTCTGTGTGGGTGAGTGTTTGTGTATGAGAATCTGTCTGGGTGAGTTTTTGTATATGAGTATCTTTCTGGGTGAAGTTTGTATATGAGTATCTGTCTGGGTGAGTGTTTGTATATGAGTATCTGTCTGGGTGAGTGTTTGTATATTAGTGTTGGTATGGGTGAGTGTTAGCGTATGTGTATCTGATGTGTGCCCAGTTTAGCAGAGTGGATGTAGGTGGTAAGACAAGTGTTAAGCTGTCTGATGGCTTGTAGATACAGTAGATCAATGAGCCTCTTAATACCAAGCCCTTTTGCGTCGGTACAGTCCTTGTCTGAAGGATGGTAGGCGAATGCACAGTGCCTGGCCAGGGTGCCAAGGGTTCTTGATAATGCTGCAGGCTGTTGTCTCAGACATCCTTTCTGATAGATGTCTTGGATAAATGGGAGCATGGCCCCTTCCTGGAGTGCCAAGCGATCTTATGCGAGGAAGTACCCATACCAGGCTTTGATGCAGCTGGACATGTTTAAAAAAAAACTGTTATGATTCAACTAAATGTTGTTTCCTCTTAATAAAGAATATTTGTGCAGTGTGTGTATTTGGGGCTGGATATTGGCACTGATCTCCAGAATCGATTCTATTTCTATTCAATTTCTATTTAATTCGGATATCATGATAATTACAGCCAAAGATGTTATAGATATCCACTGCAAAACATTAGACAAAACAATACAGCTGAACGACTCGTTAGAAGGTTTTTCAAAAAGATGTAATCGTTGGTGGACTGCAGTGACAGCAGAGCTGCTGAGATTGCTGGCTTCTTCTCCAGAAACTTTTCCAGCATCTCCATCCCACTATTCCATCGGGGCACCACGGCAATCAGCAGGGTGTATGAGGTGGGGGGTTGGTGAACAAGGTCGAAGTGGAGTGATTGAGAGCAGAAAGGAATGTGTGTGATCATGAGAGCAGAAAGATGGAGAGGAAGAGCAGGAGAGAAACAAAACAGCAAAGACCAGAGTGAGTGAGAGCGGTGTAGGCGAACAAGACAGACTGAGGAAATGAGAGCTAGTAGTTGTGGCAGCGAGAGCGGCAACCACCTGGGTCATGTTAAGTAAGCAATTGTTGTGTAACGCTGCTGATAGAAATGTCTTGAATGGAGTCAGTCTTGTGCCCAAAGTGCCTCTCATGGGACTACAAATAAATGTAGGGCCCTTATCCATTTCTGGCCTCGCCATTTGACTTGTCCTATCATTTCTGAAATCCACCTCTGACGTAACAGCTGATCACATCTACAAAGCTGTCTGTTGGTCACCTAGCAACCCAGCCAGCGTTCAAATGGCATTTGTACTCATCACCCATACCATCCCTGCCCCAAATGTCTCCATTAGTGCATGCATGCAATAGTAGTTTTAGCAAACTGTTAATGTGCCTTATTTCAGGTACACAGAAACACTGTAGAGCAATGCTCCCTTATGTGAACATTGAAATAAACACTTAATGATAATTATTTTTTAGAATAATGACAGGCTAGGGACAGTTTTTTAAGGGTAATGCAACAATTTAAGAATAAGGTTTCTCAACGTAAAATTGCAAAGAGTTTGTGGATCTCATCATCTACGGTACATAATGTCATAATGCGTGGGCTCTGGAACACTTCTAAAAACCATTGTCTGTGAACACAGTATGTTGCTGCATCCACAAATGCAAGTTAAAACTCTACCATGTGAAGAAGCTAGATATAAACAAGATCCTAAAATGCTGCCTTCACTAGGACCGAGCTCATTTAAGATGGGCTGAGGTAAAGTGGAGAAGTGCCCTGTGGTCTGACAAATCAACATTTTAAATTGTTATTGGGAATCATAGACAGGAGAGGCACCATCCAACTTGTTATCAGCATACAGTGCAAAAGCCAGCATCCGTGATGGTATGGGGGTGCATTAGTGCACATGGCATGGAAGGCAGCATTAATGCTGAACAATATGTACAGGTTTTGGAGCAACATATTCTGCCAAACCACATTCTGCACTTTTTACAACTGCATGGCTGTGTAATAAATGAGTCCGGGTGCTAAACTGGCCTGCCTGCAGTCCACACCTGTCCCCTATTGAAAACATTTGGCGTATTATGAAATGACAAATACAGCAAAGGAGACCACGAACTGCTGAGCAGCTGCAATCCTATATCAAGCAAGAATGGGACAACATTCTACAGTACTGTCAGAACACAGAGTATGTGCATACTTATGCAACCAGGTTATTGTATTTTCATTTTCCCCCCTAAAAGATATATATATATTTCTTTCAATTGAATTGTTCACATTATAGGTCACATTAAAAGTGGAAAAGGGTCTGACATTATTTATCTTTGTCTCATTCTTTTACATCATACAATCCTGGCATTTTAACTGGGGTGTGCAGACTTCTTATAACCACTGTACACTCATTTAAAGGATTATTAGGAACACCATACTAATACTGTGTTTGATCCCCTTTCGCCTTCAGAACTGCCTTAATTCTATGTGGCATTAATTCAACAAGGTGCTGAAAGCATTCTTTAGAAATGTTGGCCCATATTGATAGGATAGCATCTTGCAGTTGAGGGAGATTTGTGGGATGCACATCCAGGGCACGAAGCTCCCGTTCCACCACATCCCAAAGATGCTCTATTGGGTTGAGATCTGGTGACTGTGGGGGCCATTTCAGTACAGTGAAAACCAATTTGAAATGATTCAAGCTTTGTGACATGGTGCATTATCCTGCTGGAAGTAGCCATCAGAGGATGGGTACATGGTGGTCATAAAGAGATGGAAATGGTCAGAAACAATGCTCAGGTAGGCCGTGGCATTTAAACAATGCCCAATTGGCACTAAGGGGCCTAAAGTGTGCCAAAAAAACATCCCCCACACCATTACACCACCACCACCAGCCTGCACAGTGGTAACAAGGCATGATGGATCCATGTTCTCATTCTGTTTACGCCAAATTCTGACTCTACCATCTGAATGTCTCAACAGCAATCGAGACTCATCAGACCAGGCAACATTCTTCCAGTCTTCAACTGTCCAATTTTGGTGAGCTCGTGCAAATTGTAGCCTCTTTTTCCTATTTGTAGTGTAGATGAGTGGTACCCGGTGGGGTCTTCTGCTGTTGTAGCCCATCCGCCTCAAGGTTGTGCGTGTTGTGGCTTCACAAATGCTTTGCTGCATACCTCGGTTGTAACAAGTGGTTATTTCAGTCAAAGTTGCTCTTCTATCAGCTTGAATCAGTCGGCCCATTCTCCTCTGACCTCTAGCATCATCAATACATTTTCGCCCACAGGACTGCCGCATACTGGATGTTTTTCCCTTTTCACACCATTCTTTGTAAACCCTAGAAATGGTTGTGCGTGAAAATCCCAGTAACTGAGCAGATTGTGAAATACTCAGACCGGCCCGTCTGGCATCAACAACCATGCCACGCTCAAAATTGCTAAAATCACCTTTCTTTCCCATTCTGACATTCAGTTTGGAGTTCAGGAGATTGTCTTGACCAGGACCACACCCCTAAATGCCTTGAAGCAACTGCCATGTGATTGGTTGATTAGATAATTGCATTCATAAGAAATTTAACAGGTGTTCCTAATAATCCTTTAGGTGAGTGTATGTGCTAATTATATGAACAAAACCCGCACATCAAGGCAATACTGAACTCTAATAGATGAACTGCTGCCAGGTTCTTCTTTTTCTAGGAGGAAACGCTAAACCCTCTTTTGTACATCCTGTCTTAATCGTCTTGTTGCCCCACTTATCTCTAAAGATAAACAGACAGGCAAATAATAAGTCAATGTTAAACATTTTAAAATGCTGAACAAATATTAAAATATTTGATTAAATTAATGAGATAACGTACATGTGCCTCCTAGTGCATTGAATGTATTTTCATTGAAACATCATTAAGGATGATTGAGATTAGTCAGAGAATTGCAAATGCTATAACTTAGATTGCCATCAGCGTATAGTACAAGTCAAAAAATTTGATACACCTACTCATTCAAGCGTATCTCTTAAGTTTCATTAATTTCCACATTGTTGAATAATAGTGAAGATATCAAAACTATGAAATTACATGTAATCCAGTGTTCAACAAATCGAAATGCAAAGTAGCCACCCTTTGCCTTGATGACAGCTTTGCACACTCTTGGCATTCTCTCTACCAGGAGTTCCCACATATGCTGAGTTCTTGTTTACTGTTTTCCTTCACTCTGGGCTCCAACTCATCCCAAACCATCTCAATTGGTTACAGTGTTATGGTGATTGTGGAGACCAGATCATCTGATGCAGCACCATCACTCTCCATCTTGGTCAGATAATCTTTACACAGCCTGGAGGTGCGTTTCGTGACATTGTCCTGTTAAAAAAAAGAGTCTCACAAATGGGATGGTATATCACTGCATATTGGTTGAATGTGCCTAGAATTCGGAATAAATCCCAGACAGTGTCACCAGCAAAGGACCCCCACATAATCACACCCCTTTCTCCATGCATCACGATTTGAACCAATAATTTGTTCACCCATTCTGCATCTCACAAGACAGCTATTGGTACCCATATATCTCAAATTTGGACTCATCAGACCAAAGGTCTAATGTCCATTTCTTGGCCCAAACAAGTGTTGTTTTATTATTGGTGTATGTGTAAATGACAATAAAAAAAAATACAAATTAACATTGAGCAGCCGGTGCCTGAAACTGCCTTCTGATGCCATTAATGCCAAGTGATACGTAATTGGGTTTGCAAATATGTAGCCTACTTTACCTTAATTTCTTTTTCATTAGCTTCTCTTTTCCCAAAATAAAGCTCTGGATGTGCATGGCGCAATTTTACCAGCAGGTGTCAATATACATCCACAGTTTGTTAGTTAGTCAGCATTCAGCTACATCGTCTGGTTAAACCATGCGTGTCTGGGGATGTTGACTGCAATTAAGTGAAAAGGCTAAGATTATATTAGTGTTGTGCCATCAAACAGGCAATTGGCCATTTTGTGTAACATATAAATGAATTAAAGGAGCAATATACAGGGGCAATGTAAAGCACTATGTTGATGAACACAAACACAAACACACAATTTAGAGGGCTGTATTGTACAGAAACATTGATTTTTTTTAATCCCAAATTGAATTGTCTAATGTCAATAGTTCAATATTCTCAATAGACGTTTGTTTGGACATAGGTGCACCAGATCCATTGAACATCAACAATATGGATACACACAATAATGCATAGGGGAAGTTGATATGAAATCAGATTTTCAATACACAGTGATCCCATATTTAGCCAGATGTCTATACTACAGTACGTACACGATCGTTCAAAAGTTTAGGGTCACTTTAAAATTCCATTGTTTTCGAAAGAAAAGCATTTTTTCAACCAATGGGATAGTCTGGGAGTGCATTCGTGGTGGTAAAGTGGGAGATTTGTACACGTAAAAGGGATCCTGAAGAAGGAAGGCTATCACTCCATTTTGCAACTCATTGCCATACCCTGTGGACAGCTCTTGGTTGGAGACACATTGTTCATACAACAGGACAATGACCCAAAGCACAGCTCCAAACTATGCAAGAACTATTTAGGGAAGAAGCAGTCAGCTGGTATTCTGTACATAATAGAGTGGCCAGAACAGTCACCGAATCTCACCCCTATTGAGCTGTTGTGGGAGCAGCTTGACCATTTGGTACGTAAGAAGTGCCCATGAAGCCAATCCAACTTGTGGGTGGTGCTTCAGAATGCATGGGGTGAAATCTCTTCTACCACAACAAATGTAATTGCTGCCAATGGAGGATTTTTTGACGAAAGCAAAGTTTGAAGGACACAATTATTATTTCAATTAAAAATCATTATTTCTAACCTTGTCAATGACTATATTTCCTAAACATTTTGCTATATTTCCTATTCAAACCCGTTTCACGGAAAACATGGACATTTCCAAGTGACTCCAAACTTTTGAACAGTACTGTATGGAGCTTTATGATCCCCTGTTTTTCTGAAATAAGTTAGCTTCACAGGCCAATATATACCCAGGATATTGTTTACCTGCTCCGGGGGGCAGCACAGTTAGTTTTATTATTCCTCCATAACCAAGAACATATTGAGATCTGGAGGGATTCTCTGACAAATCAACCAATGAACTCGCTATAAATGATCAGTTACCTAAAATAAAATTAGCAGTTGTTGTTTTAGCCCACAAGGGACTGAACATTACGTAGTAGCCCTGCTGTATGTAACTGTAAGTGTCTATGATCTACCAGCTGAGCATGGAGAGGCAATGATCCTCCTACTGTAGCCGACGGCCAGAAAGCTGGGTTAGCAGTCCTGTGTTGATGAAAACCACACAGCTCAACAGCTGGCCCTCACACAGCAGATGTATTCTCCACGGGAGAGCTATTCAAACAGACACCTATGCTAAATGCCAGTTGTAAAAAAAAAAATAAAAAAAAAATCCTAGACCCCATCAGGTCTTGGTGGTCAAGCTCTATCAAGCTTTATCTATGCTGGCTACTATCGTCTCTGGTGGCCGTAGAGGCCATGGCTGGGCAAGTCTGGGCTTACGTCCAGGCATACCTCGCAGTTAGTGACCTAATTCTTCATGGTTCAGAGTGGGAGAGAGACACTGAGCAGATGCCGCTATCTTTCAGGCAGGCGGGCAGGCAGAGGCATAATGACAGCAGTGAAATCAGAAGCGCAGCTGCAGTTCTGCATTATAGGGTTGCTTTGACACAGCAGATGTGTGGTCATAGTCCATCTGGGTGCTCTCAAGTCATAGGACCAAGTCTTAGGCCCCGTGGCCATACTACCCAGGGCCAAGTATTAAAAAAATATATATTTCTGGAGATTAAATGCATAAAAATAGAATGCATAGAACAGCAAAATAATTTATAACTATGCATGCAAGGCTACTCAAGCTGCTGGGTTTTATTGGCTGCAAATCAGTTTGATGGACAGATCACAAACCAACATACAAAAGCTAGGTAAGAGGATGATTCAATGTATTACAACCAATCAACTTGATGTACAGCAATACTCCTTGGGGAAAATATAATTGCAATTAGATACTAAGACAGTTACTGCAATTTATGGAGAAGTTCACCACAGTGTCAAATAGTATTAGAGAAAATCATTTTATTTATTTTTTTACTAAAAAACTTCACTAATGCATTAGTTTCTAAAGGTGACAGAAAGTCAGACTTGACGAGTCCTTGTTCCAAGGGAGATGGGCTGGTTTTTTAAAAGTAGGTTCTGTTGAGGAAAGATCAGGGTGTCAGCAGACACCATTGAGGGGCCTAAACAATGACACAGCTCTGTGGTGCCAAGCCAGCTTCCCCAGCACTTTTACCACTCATAAAGGGTAAGGCGGAGAGATTAAAGACATCAAATACATCTTTGATAAAGGTTTTACCAGCCTGCTGAAGCAATGGGAAATAGATCAAAGGAAATGGGTTTGTGCTTCCTGTGCTGTCTCTTTTCAGTCCAGTAGACATGTCTAGACTATTTGTCTCAACGACTGCACTATCCACTTGTCTAAAAGTCTCACGGTCTGAGCATTAGCTGGGTTTGTGAGTTCCAGTTGTTACATAATGCTGAGGGACTCACTGACAGGACATGGAATGAACTTTGTTTTTCGGCTCATTTGTTTTAATTTTGAGTGGGTTTTAAGAGCACCGGCTCTGGGCCACCCACTGGGAAGTCGTATGCCACAGGTCTTACTCTCGATGTCTAAATCAGTTTAATTAAAAGACTAATTGAGAGAACTCTTCAGGAGCTTCCTCTTCTCCCTGAAGATTTCCCATCCAGTCTTGGTGAAGGACCTTCTGTCAATACTCGTAACTCTGATGTTCATCAAGGGTGGAAAAGGGAGAGCATTAAATATTTTTTTACTTGGTATAGATTATTCCACTAGATCAATAGAAACCTGCAACATTATTATTTCTTTTTCTCAATTAAGGCCTGATGGCAAAATGCCTAATGGCATAATCTATACTAAGCCCATTTGGTTACTTAAACCGATGGCCTAGGCGTTTTTTGTTTGCATTCAAACAACCTACCTTATACAGTTAGAACTACATTGTTTCATAATGAGAACAAACTCTTTTTAGATGTGATAACTAAAAGAAATAATGAGAGAGAAATCTGAGTTGCATATTCATTATTGTTACTTGGGCGCGAGGAGTTTGTTTACAGCTAAACAGCCGAGTAACACAGTGCTGTGTTACTGATGGATCATGGATTTAGTGTCAAAGTTGACGAATCCTATATTTCTTCCGTTTACAATTTGTTAATGTTTATGAATTTTTTAACATGTGTAGATGACCATTAAAATCAAACCACATCTCAAATGTAATGATTGGTTGTTTTAAGTACACGTTTAGGATTTGTCGACAATTTTATATGTATTTCTGTGCATTTTGTATGTATGTAATTTAATAATTTAAGTACTTGGTTATAAAAGAACACTGACATTTGTAACTAACTTTGTATATGGGCTTATTTTGAACACCCTTTGGCTTAAAGGCCAGACTTGGTTCCCATTAAGTCCAGTCTAGACTTTTCACATGAAAAAAATCGGTTAAGAAAAGTCATAAAACTTAAATTGAGAGATTAATCTTTAATTGTATCTCTACTTTGTTTTGAAGAAAATGTTTGTGCAATATATATAAAAAAATGTTTTGGTGGGCTTGATAGTTACGCTAACCCTACATTAGGTTTTGTGACTTTGTCAAACAGCTCACTGATTAACAAAAACACCTAAGCTAGATGTATAATGGTTCACATTCCTCAGCAAAAAAGTCAACATTGCAGATTTGTTTTTAGCTTTAATAATTTAGCCTTTTTAGGCAGTGGGCAACAGAGCCCTAAATTCTCCTAAATTGTGCTGTAGCCCAGTTACCTCACTGGGGATTGAACCTTTTTTTAGTTCAAGGTTTGTTAATCTCATCCAAAGCCACGTTTTTCTCTTAGAGCGTCAAGATTTTGTCTCCTCAGCTATTTGGTTCCTTCTTTTCAACATCCCTGTCTTGTTAGTTACACCCCAGAAGTACTTTAGTGAAATGTAAAATGGAGAAAGTAGGCGAACACAAAAAAAATAAAAAATACTCTCATGCGCTTTTAGAGTCTCTCCCTGCCCATAAGCTGAAAATGCTTACAATACTCATTGGTGTTAGTATCCCAGTGATTATTCTGAGCTGTTCAGGGAGCTAATTTCTTAAATAGCCTGAGCTACAGTTGCTGATTTGTATTCAGCCTTTGCTGTGCTGGGGTCCTGAGGTACAGGTGTATTCGAGCCTAGCACATTCATGTCTTCATATTGCTGTTTCTTTTATCTCTTACTTTATTTCAAAGGGGCACAGAGAAACAGTAGAGAGAAAAAAATCCTGCATCAAACAACCAGAGCATATCACCATGTGATATTCACACTTCCAATAGATGGGAAAATACATCTCTCACCTCTGTGGAACATGACAAACATGACAACAGAAAATTGTGTTTTTGTTATGGCAAACACCTTCCCCTCACCATAAAGCATTCAAGTTCAGCCAAAACCTCAGAAGGTGTCGTGTCATATGAAATGGCTGACTTTTAGGGAATTCACGTTTTCTGCCATTTTGCTTTCACACGTCTTTGCTTTCCGAGTTTGCTCTCATTTGTGTGTCCATATGCTTGGTCCTGGCTGGCAGCCGCTTCACTGTGTTGGTTTAATGTGTTGAGCCGGAAATCAATGATGAAGTGCTAGGTAGAACTCATACGGTAATCATCATTACATTTTCCCATTTAGAAGCCATCTGCAACGGGCATCGATTAGAGGATGTTGCAGGGCGTGCCCACTCACAGTGGAAGCCGCTTTACGAAACAGTGTGCAGAAACACTGGAAAACAAGAGAGAGTTGTTATTCCTTTCGCTGCTGTTGGTGTTTTCATTTATTTATTTATTTTCTGCAATATTAACAGGAACAATGTGGATCCTTCTCCCAGTCATTAAAAAGCTATTTTGGCAAGATTGAAATTGATGATCCATCTTTGGGTAAACATCCTTTATTTTATCAGAGGGGATTTGTTTAGAATTGACATCTCATCACAAGTACAGTTGTTATTTGTGCATAAAAAATGATAACCGGAAGACTAACTGCAGCCATATGGTGCATGTTTGGGCATAGTACCCTTCCAAATGTACGCATCAAACACATTTCTACTCACTTAAGGCTGCCCAAGCAAATCTGACTCATATGATTTGCGCCATGTGTTCACAAATACATCTATGCTATTTCTATTACCGTATAGTGATTTGAACACAGTGAATACTTTCAAATTGGACCAATGCTGCTGAGTGTCTAATCCCAAATCATTTCTCCTACTTTTACACAAATGCATTTGTAGTATGTTACTGGTGTCTGGCAGCTCGAAGACCAAAGAGGTGTCAATACAAGTTACGTTTGGAGATCCCAGCATATTTTCTCTTAAAATGATGTCCAGTTAATTGTTTCCAGGTTGTTGCTGTGAATACGGTTTTGGGCATGTACAATAAGTCTGAAACTGGAACTGGCTCACTTGATGTAGCTGCTGACAGAAGCAGCTGGATGAAGTGTTTAATTTGAACTCCAAAATGCTGGAATACAGAGTAAAAGAAGTAAACATTTGTCTCTATCCATGCACCTTTATAGCTCATTATCACCTCCAAAAAATAATCAGCATCCTTGATCATTTAAAATCGTCAATAGGTATGATTTAAAAGATATTGCAACAGATACCTAGAAGTTAGAGCGTCTGACTAATGATCGAAATGTTGCTGGTTTGTATTCCCCAGCTTTTGAAAAAAACACTTTGGCCCCTGAGCAAGGTACCGTAGCTCACCTTAATTGTTCCTGTAAATCGTTCTGGAAAAGACTGTCTGCTATTTAACATAAATGTAAAAAATTCAACAAAATAAACAAATCAAATATATTAAGTTTCATGTCAATACATGAAACCTTGGGGGAGACGCTTCAAGGACATGACCATAAAGTGAAGGTGAAATTCAGAGGAGGGAAGATTACCGTCTCCATGTTTTTCTTCTCAGACATATTTCGATGTCCTTCTCTTTGCCTCCCGTTCTCTCTATTTGCCTCTTCACCTTCCGTCTCTTCTTTCTCCGGTCCAGTCCAAGTCAGTGCGTCTTTGCACCTCCCTTCCTGCTCTGTTTGTTGTCCCAGCCCATGTCTCTTCCCACCGCCCACCTTCCCATTCTTCCACTTTCTCACTCTCCCCTTATCTGTCTTTTCACGCTTTTTCTCGTTCCCCTCTTACTTAACTTTCTTCCTGATTCTGAACGCCATCCTATGATGCATTTCCCTCTTCCCTCTCCCACCTCCTCAGTGTGGAAATGCATGCGTGTTGCTGCCTGTTTTGACGGTGAGTCCGTGGTGAATCCGAATTCAGTGTGTGGTTCCTGGGCTTTACCGAGGATGGCAGCTCATTTGAATGTTTATCCAGTAGCTAACCTTCCCCCGGCGTAGTTAGCATAGATTACCTTTGGTTCGGTGTTTAAAATGATTAAAATTGAATTCATGTATTTAAAATTAAATTATTCAGTGTGACGTTGAAAGTAAAAGCGTAAATGCACCATACATAAACCAACAGAGAGTGCCAAAACCAGAATGATAAAGGCTGCAAACCAAATGTTTTTTCATGACCGATGCCTGCCCAAAATACATAAGCAATCATGTCTCTTCAAAGGATTCAGCTGAATTCAGTGCTCGGTCGATGCATCATCAACATTTACATCTGACTTGACAGCAAAATGCTAATATACAATTCATAGCAAAATGCTAATATACAATTCATACAGCTTTGTAACAAACTCAAACTCCTTTCACAATTGATTTACAATTATTCCAATGCACAGTATGGGCACACAGACACACACAGAAATACAGTTCAAATGTTAAAGGGGGCTTCAATTGAAGTGTGGACAAGGTGATGTTGGGTCACAATCAAAAACATACATAGCTATTTAAAATACCTTTTTAGCAAATTTAATACAATTCTAATGTGGTATAAACAGATTTGTCTATGATTAAATTCTGAAATTCCCAAAAAGCAATATGAGCTCACTCTGAACAGCCGATTGGCAAATGCAGTGAAAATGTAAAACAGATCTACATAATGTTTCATTGAAATAACGCTTCTTTAAGGTTGCGTCGTAACATTTTCTGTCAGGTTTTGTTTTAGCTGGCTTGCCTCACACAATCACAACAGAGCTACTGAGTGATGGGGACAGGCAGAGGATCCAGGAATGCACTTTCTCCTTCTTGTCGCTGTTTCTATCCTTTTCCTCACTCCTATATTTCTGTCTTCCCTCCTTAATCCTTTCTCTCTCACTCCTCTCTTTCAGCCCTCCCTGCTCCTCTCTCCTCCTCCTTTCTAGCCCCCCCCTCACAGGATATTCACACATGGATATGCACAAAGAGCACTGACGAATAATGCCTGAAACACCTGACACACTTTTATTGTAACATGTTTGTTCAAACTGGAAGGTGAATGCATGGTGGTGAATGAGAGAGAACCGATGGGCCGCGAGCATGGTATGCAGAAATAGAAAGCAAGTCTATTTTTCTTGCATCTACGTGTGCAATGTGTGAAATTAGCTCATAAGGTATCAGAAATTAATCAGTTAGTGCATTGCTGCTCCTTGCATTGTGAAATACTATGTTAATACTCAAAGAACTTTAGTGAAAAACAATATTATGTGTTGATAGGTGCCAATATCAAAAGTACAATGTGAGTGCCTTGGTCAAATTATTGTTTTTGAGAAGGTTTTGAGATTTAAATGGGTCTAAAAACAATTACAGAAGTAACACTTTGGGTGAGGAAACTACATGTATTTTTTTATGAATGCCTTCATAGCTACACATCTGACAGACAAATGCTCTGTCAATGAACAATGAAACACTTACAACCCATTTGCCCCAAAATGAAATACATTTCAGTAAGTAGAATAATTCAAATGAAAATCAGTGCCCTTCAAAATGTTTGGGATATGTTCAAATAAATGTTAATATGAACATGGATTTGGCCAGTCAAAAACCCAAGCCTTAACACCATATTGTGCAGACAAGGTAGTATACCCCTCTCTTCCTCTTGCCATCACTCTGTTAATCTGTCTTGTCTGACCACAATACCTTTTTTGAGAAATACTGATTTGCGCCTGGCATTGTAGTCTTTGTAGTCCTTCTGTTAAAGTTTACTGCAAGAGAAAGTTCATGATTTGTCAAACATTTTATATTTACAAAATCCAATGCAATTTGGGTTTTTTTTGGTGCTTTGTTTTTTTTGGTGGCAAACCTAAGGCTTTGGCTCATTCATGATATTTTGCCAGTCACCAATAACAGACTCCAAAGGCAAACACAAAGCCTAGAATCAAGCCTGGACAATGACAGCTTTATTATGTTTGCACTTAATACCCTCATGTAACCTGAAACACCTGTGAAGAAATGTTATCCCAATACCTTCAGTGCCCTGACATTGGATTTTCCTCATGACATATGGCTGTCACAGAAAAAAGCTAACATCTTGGTAGTCGATATTTCTCTTGACTAATTGATTTGGTGACCATTTAAAACATGTATGCCAGTGAAAATCAACTATTCATTATCTTCCTGCAGTTACACAAATCATCTGTAAAACCTTTGTGATATAGAGTCTTGAAACACAGGGAATTATGCATGTCCAAATGAGGCTTTACTTTTATTTTAAATGCTACAATAAAAGAGTGTTTCTATTTGGAGTCTTAAAGGTTTTTTCAATGTGTTACAAATGTACTGTATACCGAATACCTGTTGTATTCAATTGAATGTAAATTGATCCAAAAGCATTTTTACCTAGATATTACAAAATTATTTTGCAGTTTTAGAAACTTGCCGACTGGAATTCTGAAGATGATATCAGTAAAAAGAAATCGGACTCATAAACAAACTATAAATTGTCTGGCTTAGTCTCATCCCAAAGCTGCCTAATCACCAACTGTATATCCCTGAATTCAATTTATGGACTTGTGCATCAATATTCCTGATGCATATCTACTTGTCACTAACCTGGAGGTAAGAGAGAGGAGAGGGTGGGAGAGGGAGAAAGAGAGATGAAAGAAGGAGGAAGGAAAAGAAGGGAAAGAATGGAAGGAGAAAGGGAGCAGGAAGCAGGGGGGAGGGAGAACAGTGTGAGGTGGAGGTAGGAGAGGTGGTTAAAGAGGAAGGACACAGCAATGATAAGGAGGAGGGGAATGAAGAAACGAGGACGGGAATCATCTGCTCCCATGATCACTCAATGGAAATGGGCAAACCCATAAAAAAATTACATTTAAAAAAGTGATCTCATCTAGAAATCACCCTGGTATCTTTCCTGCAATCACAATCCCAGCCAAAATTAGGTTCAGGTGTACCACATGTGTTTTTGTTGGGGGGGGGGGGTGCAATGCTCTCTCAGGGGGGATGCAAGGTGGGACTTGTCAAGAAGAATGATTTTCCTGTAAGGATGACAATGTGTACTTTAACTTCGGTGCGGTCAGGCTTTATATTTGGCCATTGGTGTATGACAGCATCACTGAAGGCTTTGAAATACAGTACATAACATATGGTTTAGACAAAAGCAGTTGTGCAGCTCTTTTTATTGACTTGGCTAAAACCATCTATTGGGTTAAACTATCACATTCTAATTAATAGACGCAGGTTCTCAGAGGACTCTCTAACCTGCTTTGAAAACGACTGTATTTCTCTGACTCCACAAATCTGTGGGCCTGCTGTCTACACATTTGGTGGTTCCTCAGGGTACTATTATTGTGTTGACTCTATTCTTTGTGTAGAAGTAATATTGAGTTTGCCCCAGGTAACTCCCTCAGCCAACTTTGTGCAGTCAACATAATGCTGTATACAACTGGCCCCTCACTCAATACTGTGCTGTCTCTCCTATAAACTCTTCCTTCCTCCCCAGACAGACTGATGACAACTTATTTGCAAGTACCTTTCACCTCAGCTCCTTCCTTATTGCCATGTGATTTTTTTCCCCACAGTAACCTGGAGTCTGGTAGATTTCTCACTCTGGTCACTCCTAAAACTGACACTTTCTTCTGCAGTCATTCATTCCATTTCGCCATCGCCAGTGACTGGAACAAGCTACAAAAGACAGTTTCATGATGCCGCAGTCTTTCGAAATCAAACTCACCAAGGTGATTTCCAAAGAGTTCCCCGGCCTTCATATACATACACGTTTATTTCCCTTATTGTTTTTAGATTTTAATTTCTTTATTTTTTGTTGATGAGCAAAAATATATTCTTAAAATGACCCTGCACTAGAGCATGTTAAAAATATTAAATATGGTTCTATATAAAACTGTTACTCCCCAAAGAGTTTTGCTTTTCAAAATCCGTCGAAGAAGACTTTCTTATCAAAACTGTTATTCAGCTGGTAAGGTTTTACAGACCTTTGTTTTTTACAAAGGGTTCCTCAGATCAAAACGATTCTTGGTAGAACCCTGTCCCTCCGCAAAGAACCCTTTTTCTAAGAGTGTTCATTTCAGCCAGTCTCCTTGATGTTCTGTGGCTGAGCCCCTGGGAGGAATCTCAGGGAGGCCATGACTTTGAATCCTAATGTGCCTCTTATACTGCTGCCTGGCTCTGGTTCTGTTTTGCCTGGGCTGTCTGACAGGGAGAAGGATAATTACCAGTCCTAATCCCCCTGTCCCTGTATCCCCTGTCTGTCTCCGTCCATCCGCCTCACTAAACCGGACAGGATTTGTGAACCGGGCGGGGTGTGGAGTGAATTATATCCCTGGACTGATATTGTGGGCCTGTTACCCCCCAGCCAACATGCTTTTCTTTTGATTATTGGGAGGGCCACTTGTTTCAATAGGAAACGCCAGCTAGCACTTTTTTCTCTAATCAACATATGTCTGCCGTGTGGCAGGCGAGCGGGTTCAGGCTCCACTACGGCAGCGCCGCGCTCCCAGAGCTCAAACCTTTCCTTTGGCCTCGTGGGGCATTAGGAAGTGATGAAGTGACTTCCTTTAAAATAACTATTTGTTTTGGATTACTGCACTTGCACCTCATGATATGCCACTATCTAGCTAGTCTTGAGAAATTGAGATACTTTTGCTACTGGGGGTTGCTATCGTCGACACAGCTCTGGAACAAAGCAGCCGCTGCAGTCACTTTAAATGAGGCTTTATGTTGGTTCTGTAGCCAGCAGGAGTGTTTTTTTGATGGGTAAATAAAACTCGCAAAGAGCTCCTCTGCAGAGACCCCTCAGGGAAACTGTCCTTTTTCCTCATTTTAACTATTCAGATTTTTTTTTTCAACTTTTGCGGTAGAGAGACTCTTTGGTTAATGATTCCACTGTTTATGCATTGTTGGCACTTAGAGCACAAGTAAAATGTCCTAATCCACAAAATAGTTTTTTCAACCAGTGAGCACCATGCAAATACCCATTTCATAAGACCACAGGATTTGATTTGTTTGTTTTTTTCACCTCCAAAAGTTTTTTTTTGTCATTTTGTCAGGGGTTAATAGAATATTGCTTGGGGTTCAGTCATTTCTAAAGTATGTGCTGTAATCTGAGATCACAAACAACAGATATAATATGTAAGGGATTAAGTCTTGAATGTCTTAGGTGCTACCTTGTACTTTGGGCCTGCGTTAGTTCTATAATGGCTTTGCTGCTCACTGAAAGGGTTTTGCTGTTTAAACTTCTACTCTATGTGTATTTTTAGACAGTGAACTGAATTTGCCCCTTGTGTTGCTGTCCTTGGTACTGAAATGCACTGTTGTACGGTGTACACTATTGCAATTTTCAGATCTCACAGGTTTTCAATGGGATTTACATCTGGACTCTGGCAACTTCAGAACAGACCAGTACTATTCCATTCAGACAGAGCAGGCAAATCCAAAACCTCCCCAATCCTTCTCCATGTTTGTCTGTGGGGAAGTTGTCCTTTTTCTTTTAAGGTTTCATTGTTTTCTGTAAACATCGGGATTGTCATTACAAAAAAAACTCTTTGTGTACACAGTGACTCTCAAAAATATTCACCCCCTATTCAAATGTAATTGTGTTAAAACATGAAATCATTTCGTTTTTGGCACTGAAATTTCCATAATGTCAAAGTGAAAAATCTAATCAGCTAATTCTTCTAAATGAATTACAGATACAAAAAAGAAGATGATTGCATAAGGATTCACCCCTTTTACTGGTAGAGGCACCTTTGGCAGCAATAAGCTGTTGAGTCTATTTTGGTAAGTCTATACCAGCTTTTCTCCCCTGAACACAGCAATTATTGCCAATTATTTTTTACAGAATTGCTCAAGCTCCATCAAGTTGGATGTGCACCTTTGGCGAACAGATTTTTTTGGTCCACTATTAAGGTCCAGGCTTTGACTGGGCCACTCTAGGATATTGACCTTTTTGTTTTTATGCTACACCGGTGTGTTTTTGGCTGTATGTGCTTAGAGTCTCCCACATGCTTTCTGACAACCTCTCGCTGAGATTTGATGTGTTTTTTTTCAACAATGGCCACTTTTGTGAACCACCCAGGCTAATGTATTTTAAAGTGTAGGCCTCTTGATGGCTTCACTGACTAGTGCCTGGATACTCACTATTTTGGATGACCTATTCTAGACATATTCACAGCTGTGCCATATTCCCTTCGTTTCCTTAATAATGGACATAACTGTGTGCTGGGGGACATTCATTTCATTACCACGGTAACCTTCTGCATTTGGAGATATTCATTAACACGATAACCTTCTGCCCTTAAAGTGGCAGCAGAATATTTGTGACTCAACTGAGCAATATGCCAAATTACTTCTTACAACAACCCCATTTTCCAAAAAGTTGGGACGTTGTGTAAATTGCAAATGCAAAAAGTATGCAATGATGTTCAAATCGTTTATGCCTATATTTAATTGAAAATAGTACAAAGAAAACATTTCAAATGTTTGAAACTGAGGAATGTTATTGTTTTTGGAAAAACATTTTGAATTTGACCTCAACAACTGTGAGGTCATGACTATAGCGAGGCCTCTGGGCATCTCTATGGGTGTCTAGGGGTCATAGTCAGTGCTTTTATTCTGTGCTTTTATTTCAGTTATCCTCAATTAGAGGCAGCTTCCCTGCATTGCCTCTAATTGGGGACCCTATTTAAGTTGCTGTTTCCTTTCTTCAGTTGTCGGTTATTGTTTGCCTCTGGACAATGTTGCTTTTGTCTCTCGCATTAAACCTACATGTTTCTTTGGATGTCATCTGTCTGCCTTCGACTACTTCCATGACACCCAGCATACTTTGACGGCAACACATTTCAAAAAAGTTGGGACAGGGGCATGTTTACCAATGTGTTGCACCACCTCTTCTTTTAACAATACTCTATAAATGTTTGGGAACTGAGTAGACCAATTGCTGTAGTTTTCAAAGGGATATGTATTCCCATTCTTGCTTTATATGCATGTGTTGCATATATTGCTCCCAAACCTATATATATTGTTCAGCATAAATGCTGCCTTCACAGATATGAATGTCACCCATGCCATGTGCACCAATGCACCCCCATACCATCATGGATGCTGGCTTTTGAAATGTGCGCTGATAAAAAGCTGGATGGTGGCATCCACAATTTAAAAAAATATTTAAAATGTTGATTCATCAGATCACAAGACAGTTTTCCACTTCACCTCAGTCTATCTAAAATGAGCTTGGGCCAAGAGAAGGTGGCGGCGTTTCTGGATATTCTTTATGTATGGTTTCTTCTTTGCATGGTTGTCATGGTGCGGTGAGCAGCGGCGCCACCGTGCCATAGTTTCTCAGTTCCCATACCTCACAAACACATCCCGGACTGTCACATGTTTCCAATCTTCCACACCAGGTCCCAATTTGTATCGTTTGTATGTGTATATATGTTTCCCCTCTGATCCCCACATTGTGGATCATTGTTGCTGTTTGTTCATTTAATAGGTGAGTGTTGTTGAATGTACTGTTTGAATGTTAATTGTTAAGACGCATGTTGCGCACTTTTATTTCATTCAGTCATTAGTATTGTTTTTCCGTTCGTGTTTGGTTTGTTTGTTGTTTCAATAAAACCCACGAACGAGAGTACTGCCTGCGCCTGGTTCCTAACCAACACAACACCAACGACAGTCGTTACAATGGTAGAGTTTTTTTTACATTTGTGGATGCAGCTACAAAATTTGTTTGTTACAATGGTTTTCAGAAATGTTCCTGAGCTCACGCAGTGATGTCCACTACAGAATCATGTCTGTTTTTAATACAGTGCTGCCTGAGGCCCCCAATATTGATTTTTGGCCTTGTCCCTTGCGTACAGACATTTCTCCCGATTCTTGAAACATGTTGGTGACTTCAAATGTATTTTTCAAGAAACAATAATATTTCTCAGTTTCAACATTTCATATGTTGTCTTTGCACTATTTCCTATTGAATTATGTTTTCCATTTGCACATCATTGCATACGGTTCATCTTTTCATTTTACACAGCGTCCAAACATTTTTGGAAACGGGGTTGTAATACACCAGCCATAACATTATGTTCACCTGCCTAATATTGTGAAGGTGCCCCTTTTGCCGCCAAAACCGCCCTCACCTGTCAAGGCATTGACTCCACTAGACCTCTGTAGGTGTGCTGCAGTATCTGGCACCAACACATAAGCAGCAGATAATTGCTGTAAGTTGTGAGGTGGGGCCTCTATGGATCGGACCAATTTGTCCAGCACATCCCACGAATGCTTGATTGGATTGAGATCTGGGGAATTTGGAGGCCAAGTCAACACCCTGAACTTGTTGTGTTCCTCAAACCATTCCTGGAGTCAGCATGGGCACCTTGACTGGTCTGTGGCTACGCAGCCCCATACACAACAAACTGTGATGCACTGTGTGTTCTGACACCTTTCTATCAGTACCAGCATTAACCTTTTCAGTAATTTGAGCTACAGTAACTCGTATGTAGGGTGAGACCACACAGGCCAGCCTTCGCTCCCAACATGCATCAATGAGCCTTGGCCACCCATGACCCTGTTGCCAGTTCAGCGCTGTTCCTTCCATGGACAACTTTTGATAGGTACTGACCACTGCAGACCGGGGACACCCCACATGGGCTGCAGTTTTGGGGATGCCGTGACCCATTCGTCTAGCCATCACAATTTGTCCCTTGTAAAAGTCGCTCAGATCCTTTTTTGCTCATTTTTCCTGCTTCTTACACATCAGCTTTGAGGACAAAATGTTCACTTGTTGCCTAGTATATCCCACCCACTGACAGGTGCCATGATAACGAGATTATCAGTGTTATTCACTTCACCTCTCAGTGGTCATAATGTTATGGCTGATCAGTGTATATGTGCATTTTATTAAATGTTTCTCAGTATACTCATCAGTTATGTGTTTAGTGGTGTAATTGGGGACAATATTTGTGGCTGGTATTCTTTCTACCTGCAACAGTGGCTGGTGGACTAAATGTTAGTTTAAGGAAAAACAAGCAAGGGTAGGCAAAGAGGGTCAGAATGTGGGCAATCATTTCTTAATCACTAATGCAGGGGGCCACATACAAGCTTTATTGAATGACTTTTCTACAGTAGTTGCTTTTGTTTTCTTTGACTTAATGTTGCTTGATTGGCCTCTGTGCATTGGAAAATTAGACACTCCATTAAGGCCTAGTGGCCTTGTCCCTAGAATCACAAAATTCCATCCCTGCTGGACTCTGTTCAACTAATCATTCTATTCAAACTATTTTAGTGAGTTGGCTGCGTCACAACTCATGTTGGTGTGTTATAGTAAAGGGGGTTAATCATTATGCAATCAGTTATTATTGGTTTTATATTTTAATACAGAACAAATAGCAACATGTTATTTTTCACATTCTGCATAATCGGAACAGTCTTACATTATGTTTTCTCTTCCGGCCACGTGCAGCGAGATTGACCACATTGGCACTAGCCTAAACGGGGCGGGGGGTTAAATGACAAAGTATAGGACAATTACCTGCTTGAAATCAAATATTTTCCAACTACTTCTAGAAGGTGCTAATATTGTCCAGGCCATTGTCCATGCTAAGATTTAGTGAATTATTCAGACTTTTGGTTTTGGTGAAATTCAAGGTTGCCAATACTTCTGTTTATGGCTGTACTTTCCTCTTTTGTCTTTTAATGCACACTTGTTAATAGGCCTGAAAAGCACTCTTTATTGTAGGCCTAAAATACTAGATCCAGAATGTTAGAAAGTGTATTTTCTTATACATAACTACATTGAAGTATTTCTAAGATGCCTTTGCCCATTTCTAATATTAAAATGAAACAGTTTGAAAATTGTATATTCGCTAACTTCTAAAAATAGAAAGTCTTAGCTTTCATTTCACATCAAACTTGAACTTTACAGTTTGGTGCTCTTGGGCTTTTCACATGGAAACACTCTTTGTCTATTCACATCCTGTTCAGGCTATTAAAATCCCTGTCAGACTTTGTCCACATCTCAAAGTACATGTCCTTTTTCATTCCTCCATGCCAATCAGGTCAAGTCAACCAGGCTTTTCGGCATTTCGTGCCTTCTTCGCATGAGCAACAAAAACATGGAAGCTACTCTACGTTCCAGCCAACCGAGTTGATCGATGTACGTAATGCACGCTCAAGATTGGGAGTGGAGGATGCGTGCGTGCTGAGAGAAGGAAGGTAAACCAACGGCCCTGAGTGAAGGCCAATGGTAAAGCCCGGTGGATCATCAGGAGAACCTTGAGCCTCAACCAGCCAACAACGTCCAGTCAGTCACCACCTTTGATGGCTAATTCAGCCCAGGCCATCAATCTCTTAAGTCTGTGTTCATCACATAGAGGGGGTTAGAGAGAAACAGAGAGATATAAAGAGAGAGGGACATGAAAAGACAGTAGGGCAGGACTGCAGGCGTTACTGTGGCCACATCTATCCTCTGTCATAGCCTCATTACCACCTGTCTTCCACCAGCACGCACACACACATCCTCTGCAGCTAGGACAGACCATCATTTATTCAGCGGATGCCCTTATCTATTCAATTTACAATGCTCACATTTTTTATCACTGTTGGCTGCTGGTGGTTTTTCATCAGTGCATGAGCCTGAGGGCAGGACAGTGCTGTTCTCCGGCTGTATGTCAGTAAAGGTCAGAGGCTGAGCCCCTTCGCCAGATGTGTTCACATGCTGTACCGGATCAAGTGCAGACATCATTCAGCATGCCCCCCAGGGTGGCCCGGGCGGTCAGAGAGCGTCCACACTAATGACCATACTTGTGGGGACCAGAAGTCCCAGGTGTAGTAGCTAATGGCTAATAAGAATAGTTGGCCGGTCCCCACTCGGAATAACGGCTATTTTACAGATAAGATCAGGCTTAGGGTTTAAACTGGGGTTTGAATGAGAACGGATAGGTAAAAGGGCGTGCCCGTGTGTGTTTGTGTTTGAGGGAGAGACAGAAAAACCTTGGCGTGACCCTGGACAACACACTGTCGTTCTACACAAACATCAAGGCTGTGACTCGCTCCTGCCCATTCGCACTCAACAACATCCGGAGAGCACGACCTCACCTCACGCAGGAAGCCGTGCAGGTACTAATCCAGACACTTGTCATCTCACGTCTGGACCGCTGCAACTCACTGCTGGTTGGCTGTGCCATTTAACCCTCGCAGCCAATTCAGAACGCCGAAGCCCTTCTCGTGTTCCGCCTCGTCACGTTTTCCCGTGTCACCTCGCCAAATGCACACACTCCGCTGACATGCCGTCTAAGCTCACATTCACTTAAGACCACGGTGATGGTCAACAAAGCCGTGTGGGGAACTGCCCCTCCCTTCAGGCAATGCTCAATTCCTACATCCCTACGCTGACTCTTTGTTCTGCCACATCGGGTCTCCCCAATGGTGCAACCCACTTCCCCTTGAAGATAGGACAGCAGAGTCCCTCAGAAACCCTACTTTAAAGAGTATCTAAAAAAAAAAAACTCCACAGCCTCCCTCTTGCCCCTGTTCACACACCGACAATACTTGGCCTTCAGATTGTGGTTCTACTGTGAAGTTACTTATAGGCATTGTTACTTGGTTTAAAAGTTCAGATATGTAAATTCACAGCCTCAAGGAGACACAGTTCCAGATCAAGCTCTCAGGAAAATATTTACATTTTGACTGGAAAGTTAATGTGTTTAGGCAACAAATCTTAAGGGTTTTATTATATTTCAATCTAATGGATTCATTGCTTTGCACCAATTTGTTCCTATATCATATAGGAGCTAAACATTTTTTTGATTGACTGGATGACAGAGCCTTAACTGTACTGTGTATTAGAAGAGTGGAATGCAGTACAGTACAGTGACCAGTAGTAGAGAACACTAAAGTTGAGTAAAGTTTTTGCAGACCAGGCCACAGAGAGTTTCAGGCTGCTGGGCTGGGGCTGGACATTTGGCCCCAGCGGGAGGCAATCTGTGCACTCAGGCTCTAAAGTCACACCTAAAACACATGCTGATTGGATAAACTGGATTTCCATCACATCTTTAACATTCTGACAGTAGCCAACAAATCCTTTCAATGCCAGTTTGAGAGGAGATAGGAATTAGCTTTGCAAGGAAGATTGATAGAAAATATGCTACACTGTAGTTGCTGCTATGCTCCATAAAAATTTTAAACAGTTAAGCATGTTTTGGGTGTCATTATGAACTCTGAACTCTGAACAAATGTTACCAATAATGTGAAATGTATGTCAATGTGTCATGTCATAGCTAAAAGGGTTTTGGAAACAATTATCACAGAATAACCTGGGGGATATATAACAACAATCCTCTTACCAAACATAGTTCCCCTTTCGGAGAGTTGACGTTTTCTGTATCTCTTCTTCCAGGTTGTCTGCCCCAATCCATTTTGCTTACACATCCAACCAGGAAGTCAATCAGATGAGTGTGGGAGGTCACGGTCACTTGGGAGGTTAGCTTGTAGGCGTAGGAAGTATCTAGAAAGAGAAGTGAATCCTTGTTTATGATGCCAGTCCCCACCTAGTGCTGCACTTTACCAAGTTTGAATTGCCCATAATAGCAACTTCTTGATTCTTTATATCGTTACTCCTGCATCTGCCATACCTCATTTGCATTCAAGAACCAAATTGAAAGAATGTTCCAATTTTCTTTTCAAAATGGGAACAGACCATTTTAGCACTGCTTGTACCTGTTATCCCTGCCATCCTCTTACTTTATTCTTTGGCATTTTACAACAATATAATGGAACGACTGACTCCTAGCTGTGTTAAACTATTACAAATAGATCAGCGTGCAGGGGTTGATTTGGAATTTTGTATGGGGTACAACCTTGAACTCCCACCCAAAACGGTTGCTTTGCCATGGTCGTTTTCAACATTAATTCCTTCTGTTCCACTCAAATATCTGATACACCCATGCAAGAACACAAGCAGATGTCTCTATGGAGGATAGTAGACAGCGTGTGCCAGAAGGACTGTCTTGCAGGGATGTGTGTTTGGATAAGCCAGACAGTCAGGGGAAAGATGTGCTATGAGCATTATCTATCTGCTGAGATAATTAGCCAGGGGCCAGATTTGGGGAGTAACGGATTACAAACAAAATTGTACTGTAATATGTTACATTACCAGTACTCAGATAGTATCTCAGATTACAGTCTCTGTTATCTATCATTACTAGCCCGAACGCGGAGAAAGACGCCTTCTAGCTACAAGGACTCTTAGGAGTGGGAGACAGCGTATCCAGACCCCCTGTCTTAGTCCCCAGTTCTTACAAAGCAATGGGGATTCTAGGCTGGATATCTGTATACACACTGTATGAGAACTGCTGATGTAAAAAAAGGCTTTATTAAATACATTAGATTGATTGATACCTTTGAAAGACTGTACTGTGTTTATCTGTACCCCACTGTACTATACTGTGTTTAACTATACTCTGCTGTTCTATACTGTGTTTAACTATACTCTGATGTTCTATATTGTGTTTAACTATACTCTACTGTACTGTGTTTAACTATACTCTACTGTACTGTGTTTAACTATACTCTGCTGTACTGTGCATAACTATACTCTAATGTACTGCCCTGTACTGTGCAGTGCTTAAATGTACTCTACTGTTCTACAATTTTGTAAAATGTAACTTTTTTAACTGCTTTTGTAAAATCAGTGAGAGTTTTTAAATGTAGTGTCTGTGCATAGAGTTGTTTAACAGTTTAACATTACAAGCAGAGTTTTTTGTTTGGTGTAAAATCACACGATGTAACCCTGGACTAACTCCGGTGGACGAGCAGGATGGCCTGACTCAGGAACTGTGGTGCCAATGTGCAGCCATTATGTTCTCAGCGGAAATGTCATCCTGTTTTATAGCTTGCCTAATAATACCACTGACGAGCCACGACAGCTATCAAGAGGTTCTGATATTGAACATTATTGTTGTGGGTAACGAAGAAGGAGTGGGGAATTTAACAAGTGTGTAATCAGCTTCAATGGCACGAATCAATGCCTTTTCATTTGGCTGTGCTACCACTGTGAAAAGTCACTATGGATTTGCTATTCAGCCACTGTGACTGTGCACATACTTAATTTAAGCTTGGACCCAGATTGGTGAGTGGAGGTTGATGTGTGTGTGTGTGTACGTCGTGGTGGGTGATGTCTCGTGAGAAGACCTGGGGAAACGTCTGCAGAGCTAATGGGAATGGTAGGGGGAGAGGGCGGTGGGGGTGGGGGGGGGGGCTGTAGGGGCAAGTCGAGGTCAATTAGACACAAACGGCAGACAGTTTTCCCCAGGATGTCACGCAAGGCATGGGGCCATGGAGCACGGTAAGTAGGGAACACGTCCGGGGGTGGGGGGCAGTGTTCTGCTAGCTGGCTCTGGCGGGCGTGCAGGTCTTCTCTCTACTGTTTCACACCACGGAGACGCCACCGCCGCTAACCCCGCTGCGTCTCTACACAGGCCTCGTCATCCTCCTCCCAGCGGTGACCTCTCTGTGCAGGACAACATACTCCAGGGCTTCCTTTGAGTGCTGAAACCAATTCCCTATGTACTGTTGGCTATTCACGTGTTGTGAAAGAGAGAGTGATGTTTGATGAAGCTATATTGCGATTAGCATGCATTGCCATTTACAGCGTTGGCACTTTAGAAAGTAAACAGAAAGGAGGCACGGCGATGGTGGCAAACCGCAGTGTGTTGCTGATAAACACAAGCACCCATTGGGACACGGGGGGAAATAGTAAACAATATAACAAGCCTATAACTCGGGCGCATTTCTTCTAGCGTATTCTTAACGTTGAGTCCCTTGATCTAATTGGTGCTAGAGTAAAGCCCTATGTTCAGCTGAATGCCGGAATTCATTCGCTCTTCTTGTCAGGAGGGACAACCCGTAAAGCACTAATCCACGTCGATGTAAAGAGTGGGGAGCCTTTTTTATTTTTTTTGGGGAGATGTTGACACAGATACTTACGTGATCTTTTCCAGTACCCTGCTCCACATGTTGCAAGTTTATTATGGTCCTGTGACCTGTCTCATCTCACCCATTCACAGATTGGGTTTTATGTTCTGAGGTGTATTCAGGTTGGATCTTTGCAGACAGGGCCGGCTCTAGCTATTTCTGGGCCCTAAGCAACATTTTAATTGGGTCCCCCTAGTGGTGCCTTGTGGTCAGGGCCCCCTAGCGGTTGGACGCGCTAATTGACCGCTTATTTCGCTTATGCCTAGAACCGGCCCTGTTTGCGGGTACACTCTCAGGTATGTGAGAGTATAGATATTGCAGGTCATGCCCTGCTGCTGGCCAGAGGATTACTGGCCTGAACATATGACTGACTTTTTGATCCTGTTTTCAATTAAAACATTCGGTGGAGCGCATCAGGAGCAAATGGGTGACCGCCTCAGATATCAGGCTAATACACACACACACACGCACACATGTGAAAATGAACATGTGTTTGTTCATGAAAATGTTAAGGACTATTTAACTCTAGGCAGTGCTTCAACAGCATGACATCATAGCATAGAGATGGTTGCTGCCATAGCATGCCTGTAACATTGGTTTGAAGAGATTGCTCTGCGAGAACCGTCTTAAGAATCACAGCATGTTCATAGCCTTCTATATCAGCAGACTTGTTATTTGAGTAAGAAAGTTGAATTCAAAAGGGATTTGTGTGGCAACATCAACCTGTGACATTATAAAATATCCACCAATACGCGTCCACTCTCAAGATGACTGGGGTGAATAAGGCTAAATGAATTCCCACCTGAAGCTGCAGTATTGCACTCTAAACAGGATTTGGGACTGGGGCGGTGACTATGTGGCGTGGGAAGAGGCAAGTAGGATGCAACATGTACTTGGGTGTGAATGAAACCTTGTGTATCTGAAATGCTGCAATACTCCCTACATAGATGACAGGATTTGGTCATAACTACAGTAGTACACTACGTGGGGAATAGGGTGGCATTTGGGACGTGTGGTCGAGATGCAGCCTGACTTGCAATGGAGTAACAAAAGCCTCATTACTATTCATGTAGTTCTGGCCCCTATTCCTCAGCTAATTGCTGCTGAGTCATCTATACTAATCCGCATATCTGCCTGTGACAGCCCGTCATCGCTGGAAGTGCAGAATATCCTTTGATCAGGAAGAAAATGGAGCAATCTGCATGCTCCTCTCACATTCCTGAGTTCCACATTTAGAGGTTTGTACATTCTTCACTGTAGTGTTTTCAAAATGTGAGCTTTTGTCTTTGACAATATTGTAGTGCTGTAGTAGATATTGAAATCATGTTTATTTTGCATGTATTAATTGTTTTTATTGCATTAGTTTATACATAAGAAAATCTCCTATGGGTCATGATTAAATGCAGTATAGTTGAAAGAATCGCATTATTATTTAATGAGGTTGAAGAAAGATTGAATTCTGAGTTCATTGGTGAAACAGTGATTGGAATGAGTCATGAACCATAAACACATGGAACAGACCATCTGTGGGACCTTCTGATGATCAAAAGTGAATCCTGACCTTTAGCTGCTGCCAACAATTTTTCATTAGTGGTCACATTTGTGGCCAATAGGAACATTCTGCGGCTCTTCCTGATTTAATATACAATATATTAATCATAGCAGATTGTTTCTTTTTATAGCGGACTGATAGGGAGTTGGTTGGATAAACTTACAGATGATTTTTGTATGTTTGAAAATGTATACGGTTATACTGTATATACTGTATGGTGTAGAGGTCAGTGGCCACCTGAGAAAAGTGTTTAAAGCTATTTACATTACACTGTAATTACCCCAAATACTATGCACAGTGTATGCACAATATGCACAGTGGATAAAGACCTACTTGGAGCAAAGGCTGCAGATTGAATACTCACAATATTAGAATTGCCACCTCAGAGCACTGACCTCAACACAACTGAAGATGTGTGGTATTGCTTGGAAAAGAAGAGTTATGACTTATCCTCAAGAAGCTTCAAGGATTTTACCCACCTGAAAAATGACAGTGTGCCAGAGCAAATTGCTTCAGTTTTGCATTCCAAGGAAGGCCTCACAATATACTGACTTGTTTGAAAAACATGTGTTTTTGTTACTTCCCATTGTATTAGAGTTCCTTTGTGTTTATTTCTCTGCAAGTAAACAATTGCTGCTCAGATCAATAGCTTCTAAAATAATTCTCAGGAGGCTTAGATTTTGCACAATACTGTATTTCAACTGAATGTGGGGTCAGACATGCTGGTGCACACTTGGTTTATTTTAGGACTGGGATGGTATGTATTTTAGATCTGTTTATATGAATTGAGAGGCTGTGGAATTCTTGGAAAACCTTGGGTTGACAGAAACGTCCCCCAAAACCTTAAATAAACGGATTTGGCAAACCTGGCAGACATGAAATATAGCGTTAAGTCTGTAATTTGTATATGTAATAGGTTTGCTTACCATAGTACTTTGTCTTGTACACTAACAACCTGAGGAAATTGCAAGGTATTGGACAAGAATGTCTATTTGAAAGTTAAAAGAAAAATTGTTGCTAGCGACATGTTATTATTATATATTTTTTAAGTAGCTCACAAGCTAGAAGGGTTTCAAGACTCCTGACCTTTACCATCAGGTAGCTGTGGTAACGCTCAACACAGGTCTGGAAGCAGAGCGGGGTCGCTTGGTTCAGCTAAAAATGTCCATAACAATCACCACTCAAAACCCACCCAAAACCCACTTGAAAAAGCAGCACTGAACACAATATAGCAGACACAGTAACTCTGGAGCACGGAGACATAGCAAACCGGTTAAATTACTTTACTTTGAAAGAAATTATATTAATTTGACAATACACTGTGTACATAGAGGATATTTAAACAAAATATACTTTGTTATGACAATACAGGCAAGTTGTGTATGCCATACCATCGACTGGCTGTGTGTTGCTATTTTATTTTTGATGTGATGTTATAAAAAGGTAGTGTTATTCACAATTACCAGTTACCATTAATCAATTACCATCTACTTTTCATGTCCTGTTACAATTTCCTGATTTCACGTATGGACCACTTAAAAGATCAATGAAATCAAATGAAAGAAAAATGTTACCCACTGATAGAAATTAGGATTCTGCCAAATTTCTATAGGAGTTTTACAATGTGTGTATCCGCTGTTGGTTTATCCCTTTATGATGTTATCATTTGCTCCAAAGAGGCACTACAGTTATCCCAGCTGTACTCTTGGTCAGGGCCAAATTTGAAAGGCTTGAGTCCTTTTTAGGGCTGCGGGAGGTTGTTTGCTGTGCATTAACCCTGCATATGGTTCTAGAGTCCTGAACAGGTCAGTTTTATGTAGCCTCATCCACACTCCATTGGCTACATATGTTCTGAGAACCCCCGAAAACCGACAGATTGGTCCCCTTAACCCACATTTATTTAGTTTAGAAAAACAACCCATGAGCCAAAAAAAATATTCAATTAATTCATGCTTCCAGACACAATCAGATTATTCACTTCCTGCATTAACTTTATTTGGATGCATTTAACCTTATAATACAATGTACAGTATGGTAATGCATTTAAGACGTTTTACTTTTCCTATTACAGTATTAAACAGATACCATGTGCCTACTTTCTTCACTTTTTGAAGCCTGTGTAGCCATGATCCAAGTTCACCCATGGGAATAGCATGCAACTGATCTGCTTCAGAACTCTAGTGTGAACAATAATGTCAAATCCAAGCGGACACAATGCAACCACAGGGCACAATTTGCCAATGTTAACTTCTCAAAGTAAGATGAATGACTTTATATTTTTCTAAGATGAAATAAGATTTATTAATAGCACAACCTAAAATGGTAATGTCCTAAATATTTAGGCATTCAGGTCCAAAAGTATTGAAAGGTGTGTCTATGACAACAGTTGATGTTAGAAGCTGAATTTAAATTATCTTTATTTATATTTTATTTTCGTCATAGCTGCTGTACTCCACTGATTCTTATTCGGATAGTTATAAAACTGTCTATCTCTGGATATCATGGCCATAAACTTCTATTGTTCTTGCACTGGCCAATTACCTCCACAGTCTCAGGCTAACAGGAAGTTGTTGTTTCCCACATACAGATTACTATTAAATTATAATTTTTTTCGGTGGAAAAATGATATGATGAAGCCATTAGCATGCACTTTACCGTCTAAAGACAGGGGAGGAGGTAATTGGTGAAGCTCTAGAAAAGAAAAAAAAATACGTTTTCGAAAAGCACAAGATGCTGGGATTCATTAATCATCTCTATGGGCTTTTTACTCTCAGTGGATGATGGTTTTACTTTCAAAGGGCAATTACTTTTCTCTTTGTGCATGGCCGATGGCCTGCAGTGCTTCGGTTCTCACTTTTCTTTTCTCTGTTCCTTCAGCTCTCTCTTTCTTTAGCTCATTCTCCCTCCCTCTTTCCCTCTTTCTCTCTCTCCTCCGTCCAGCGGCCCTGCAGTGCCACCCCTGGCAGACCCGATGGAGGTGGCTGAGTCGGCATATTCCGGAGTGCTGGCAGGCAGACAGGCGGCACAAAGACAACTGACCTGTGTAGACATGGACGCCCTGATGGGATACAACAGTAAAGCCAGCACGCTTTAAACAAGCAAGGGGACAAGGGGCCCAATCACACCACAGGACCTCTGTCAAGCGTCCCATTATAACCTCAATTACCAATCCAACATCCCCCTTCCCCCCCAAACGTATCCTTTATACAAACTAAATTCATGCGCCCTTGTTGTAAAAAAGGTCCTTCTCAAGCCATTATGGGAAGAAAAGTAGGTCGCGGTTATTTAACGTCCATTATTTTCGCATTCGGTAAACCACTCCATGGGTCAGCATAATAGCTTTGGATATGTGTACTGCCCATAAAATAGCATGTGCTGTGTTAAATGTCGCGAAGTTTGAACATTCTCTTCCTGTCTGTTAGATTGAAGCGCAGCTTCAGTGAGCTGCTATGCTCACATACGGTATGAGACCAACAGATAGGTCTGACTGTTTTCACAGTGTACATATGTAATGGCCCAATGACCACATTGTCTAACGCGCTCATCAGCCATTGTGTTTAGTTACATGTCAGCTTTGGGTGTTCTGTCACTATGTTGTGTACCACTAGCAGCACCTTTGCACACAAGAAGAATTCTAAGCGTGTGCAAATTGTATCATGCAAATCAAGGTGATTCTGATTCTGACCTTTCTGAATTTAAATAATCTGGTCTCACGATGGCATTTGTTTTATTGCGTCATTACTTCTGAGACTAAGCACTGTGGTGATTAAGGGTATATTTCCGGCGCTGATTAAAATAAAAATTATTTCCGGAGGGCACACTTGATAAACGTGTCATCGGAATGTCTGGATCTGGAGATTTGATAATCTGGGGGCAAGCGGAAGTTTCGGCCTGGCCTGCACATTTTATCATGGAAACTGGACACTGATGTTCACCGGAGATGGGTTCAAATACAATTGGTAATCCGTTAAAACACTAGCTGGTTTTGATTGAGCTTTGCCATCACAGAAACAATAGATTTATCACAAATCTACACAACCTGACCATCTGGCACTCAAGACAGGCTAAAGCAAATGCTAAATGTGTTATGTAATCAGATCATGTAATATTTAAGCTGGGGTCTGCTGCTTATTCATGTGCATGTGTAACAGAACATGAATAAACACGTTTTGTCAACAGAACCCTCTATCATGTAAAAACACATTGATCACCTAGTGAGCCATGGCCTCCGTAAAAGTCATTGCCATGTATAGTCACGTTAAATCATAATGCAATGGTCAAATGCCAAGGTGAGGGTAACCCAAGACTATTCATTAACAGTGAACACGTACATACTTTGTTTCCAGAGGATCGGGGTCCATTCAGGGTTTCTCCTGGTCAGAGGATAAAACCTTGCACTACCTTCCCTATAGAGTTCCCTGTCCACTGTATGCATTGTAAACTGCAATGCAAGTAAGTCAGAATGCTTAATAAAAGGGGTAGGAAACAATGTACAACGATTTGGATGTAGGTAATGACTGACCTACAGTAGTGACCTACGGTAGTGACCTACAGTGGTGACCTACAGTGGTGACCTACAGTGGTGACCTACAGATGTGAGTGAACTGCAGTAGTGACCTACTGTAAAGTAGTGACCTACAGAAATGAGTGATGTACAATAGTGACCTACAGAAAAGAGTGACGTATGGTAGTGACCCACAGAATTGAGTGACCTACAGTACTGACCTACTGTAATGAGTGACGTATAATCGTGATCTTCAATAGAGACGTTAGTGACCTGCATTTACATACTTTTCCATATTGTATGTGGCAATGTGCACAGTGAAAACAAACTGTATAAGTTCATGGAGAATAAATTAGACAAACCAAGATGGAGGAGAAGATGACAATACTGATGATGATGATGATGATGATGATGAAGAAGAGAGATGAGTCAACATGCAGGTTTATACAGTACTTATTTCTAATCCCAAAAAGAATACATTTATCATTTAACATTGAAGTGATTAATAAGGAAATGCATTTTTACCAGAATGACTTGACAGTTGTGGGTGGATTCATCTTACAAGCCATGCCAACATTTAGCACATCTTACAAGCCACACCAACCCTTAGCACATCTTACAAGCCACGCCTACCTTTAGCACATCTTACCAGCCAAGCCAACATTTAGCACATCTTACATGCCACGCCTACCTTTAGCACATCTTACCAGCCAAGCCAACATTTAGCACATCTTACCAGCCATGCCAACATTTAGCACATCTTACAAGCCAAGCCAAAATTTGCACATCTTACAAGCCATGCCAACATTTAGCACATCTTACAAGCCAAGCCAACCTTCAGCACATCTTACAAGCCACGCCAACATTTAGCACATCTTACAAGCCACGCCAACATTTAGCACATCTTACAAGCCACGCCAACCTTTAGCACAGCAGCGACTGTGCTTTACCCTGTAGCACCCACTTCCTCGTCAGTCAAGAGCCAGTTCTCCATCCACCCCTCCCTCTCCTCCAGAGAGAATCAGTGACCTAGTATGGAAAAACAGAGAGCCATTAATCCAGCTGCGTCAATCAGTTGGTTTTCAACCCATTCTCGGGCCGTGTATAATATATGCTGTATTGCATCTCATACAGAGATGACTGTACAATTGCCATGGTGAGCAGTGTTTCTCCACGCAATAGTCACCTGAGGGACAAAAACAACAGCCAATTATTTGTATGAGTCGATGGTGTGTTTAAGCAATCATCTTGAGAATAGAAAGAGACTTATTTCACAGTCAGAAGATGGCTCTCAACAACTCAGTTGCGGGAAAAGACCTTCAATTTACACTATCACAAACTCCATTAATGCAGTGATGCACGAATCAAAAGACGTCTGCATGGGGAGCCACTGATTTTAATGCTGCATGCCTCCACACGCTTATACAAACTGTAATTATTCATAAAGTTGTATTGGAATCAATGCAACAAACTTAAAGTATTACCCCTAGGCAATCGAAAACCTCCCAAGACGCAAAATAAAACAAGGTTTATGATTGAACCCAGTAATTAAGTGGTTTGACTGTCAAGGATTTGGCAATAGAGAAATGAAACTATAATGGATTATCAGTGTTTGCTTCACTGACTCATTTGAATAGACTCATGTACCCTCATTTAAAGAGAGGCAATCGGGTTTGACTTAGCTGATGCATTGGATTACTTTGGCCTGGTTGGGGAACTCATTTATATATTCTGGCTCTTATTGATGTAACTCACTGAGCTGAGCAACCGTGTCAGACACGTAAGTAACTTGAGTAGTTAAGTTTGAGGGCAGATTTCAGATCATTCAGCCAAGACTAAGGTCCTTCGACCCCAGAGTAGCTCTTGTAGTAGGCACTACTAATCTCTGCAAAGTTAGCTAATGTAGAGCACAGCACCTGGAGGTCAAAAACTACTAACCACACTGACAAACACCTGATAGCCAATGGCAGATAGCCTTCTGAATGTAGGAGGGATTAACAATGAGGAAGATTATCTCTAATAGCAATAAACGCCTTGGGAGTTCCGGATCTCTTGGGATGATGATGGATAACTTGCAAAAACAAGGTCGGCTAGACACTGAGACACAGGAACAGGAGGTCTGTCTGTCCGACTCTCAGAACCAGGTCATCTTTGAAGATTAATGTTTCTACTCCTTACCTCTGGCCTCGTTCTGAAATAAATAAAAAGTTGCTGAGTTGACAGTAAAGTGATCTTGTGTCCTGTAAATACAGGTAAAGTGATCATGCTACCGGCCGATACTGCAATTCATTGTCAGAACCACTTGCAGTGAATGTGCGTACGTGTGTGTTTGGGTGTGTGTGCGCACGTTTGGACGTGCGTATGTTTGTCAATGCGCGGGGGTGTTTTCAAAGCGGGGATTCAGTCTCTATTGACCGATATAAGGGAATTAAGACTGTCACAAGGCATTCAGCAGCAGTGAACAAATGAATGATAGTAGTATTACGCATGCGACGGACGCAGTCTTCAGGAAGCCTGGATGATGGTTTCCGCTGCTTAATATGGACTGGAATTGTTGTTCAGCCTTGACCTTACCAGTCGCTTCTATGCCTCCCCCATTCTGCATCCGCAGCCTGTGTCCATTATTGACACTCTGTACCTCCCATGTTGCTGCTGTTCCAGGGGATGATGATGAGGGACAGGCGCGTTAGTACATTTTGACTGGGAGAGTCACAATCAGATCTGTAATTATCTATAAGGTGGCTCAGTGCCAAGTGGTCCTTCTATTCTAACACTGATTGGGCTCAACAAAAAAAAGAAGGGAAAAAAAAACACACTTCGTGAATGAAAATGCACCTTTGCGTGACTGCAATAAAAAAGTGTAATTGTTAACAAACAAGCGTGTCAAGAGCTGTCCGGGTTAGAGGAAGGATGGGGGGAATTTGTTGGTCTGCTTTGGTGGCCGCCAATTTCAGGGATTCGGGAAGTGTATTTAGAGGAGGTGTACCTGGTCAGTCTCTCCAAGGCCTCTCCTCTACTCAGAGGTCACACTCACCTCCATTCTCAACTTCTGAAAATTATTTAAGGCATTTTCAGAGAACCTCTTTAGCAGTCACTGAATCATTAGTATACCCACCACTGCAGGGATGTCACACTCCATTTTAAACATTACATATAACAAAACCTTGACCTTGCTGAAAGCCTGAAATTTCACAGATGGAATCTAATTCAATTTTCCTTTCAGCAGTAAAGAAGGCCATGGATGGGGGTAAGAAAGAGGGAGAGAGAGAGAGAAAACAGCAAAGAGATACAGAGAGAGAGATAGATAGAGAGAGAGCAGGAGAGGGATATCATCACTTATTCCTAATTAAAGCACATTTGACAGTGGCCTCCCCAACCTCTAGCTGATGAGCCCATTTAATAGGATGTAATCCTGGCAGTGACATGCAGACGTCCAATAAAGCAACCTTTTGTTAACAGTGACCCTCACCACGCCTCAGAAATGGGAGCAGATATTCAATCTGATCCGTCTAATCAGCCATAGGCTAATGTGCCTATTTTCGTGCAGAAATACGTGAATCCTTATTTGAGTGTGTTTAATTTAATTTTGGAAGCCTTGGTTTTTCTAGGCCTTTCTACTCTTGGCTTGCCAATGCTAATTCACCTCACTTTTTCTTTTGGAAAGAAAGATGATGTTTCAAAAAATGAATACGGGTAAAAGGAACTGGGAGGAGGATTCAGCAATCCATCAAAGTGCAGTATGATGAATATAATATGACCTTAGTCAGTGGATAATCAAAAAGAGAAACAATGATTAAAGCGGTTTTGGGCCTGTCATCTCACTGGCATCGCAAGCTGCAGATAGGAAGCTTGTTATTACCTCTCCCACACACATTTATCAGCCATTTACCACACTTCTCTTACAATGACAAATAAAAAAATACTGACTTGGGTAAAAATTGTATCACTCCTAGGCATTGCCAAAGAGAACATTCAAAACATGCCCTGTAAGGGATGACACATTGTTAGTTATACATTTACAATGAAAGACTCAGCCTGAATTTAGCCCACCTCATCCCACACAGTATAGCTGTTACCATATGTTGGAGTTCACATTAATTTTAGGCAGTTGGTGACCGTATAGTATACACAGTATCTCACAAAAGTGAGTACACCCCTCACGTTTTTGTAAATATTTGATTATATCTTTTAATGTGAAAACACTGAAGAAATGACACTTTGCTACAATGTAAAGTAGTGAGTGTACAGCTTGTATAATAGTGCACATTTGCTGTTCCCTCAAAATAACTCAACACACAGCCATTAATGTCTAAACCGCTGGCAACAAAAGTGAGTACACCCCTAAGTGAAAATGTCCAAATTGGGCCCAAAGTGTCAATATTTTGTGTACAAAGCCAACCTTGTGTCTTGCCTACAGTCAAGCATGTTGGTGGGAGTGTCATGGTCTAGGGCTGCATGAGTGGTGCCGGCACTGGGGAACTACAGTTAATTGAGGGAACCATGAATGCCAACATGTACTGTGACATACTGAAGCAGAGAATGATCCCTTCCCTTTGGAGACTGGGCTGCAGGGCAGTATTCCAATATGAAAACGACCCCAAACACACCTCCAAGACGACCACTGCCTTGCTAAAGAAGCTGAGGGTAAAGGTGATGGACTGGCCAAGCATGTCTCCAGAACTAAACCCCATTGAGCATCTGTGGGGCATCCTCAAACAAGGTCTCTAACATCCACCAGTTCCCGTGATGTCGTCATGGAGGAGTGAAAGAGGACTCCAGTGGCAACTCGTGAAGCTCTTGTGAACTCCATGCCCAAGAGGGTTAAGGCAGTCCTGGAAAATAATGTTGGCAACAAAAAAATATTGACACCTTGGGCCCAATTTGGTCACTTAGGGGTGTACTCACTTTTGTTGCTAGTGGTTTAGACATTAATGGGTGTGTTGTGTTATTTTGAGGGGACAGCAAGTGTAAGCTGTACACTCACCACTTTATATTATAGCAAGATGTCATTTTTCTGTCACATGAAAATGCTTCATCCGGGGCCGGGTCGCGGGGGCAGCAGTCTAAGCAGAGATGCCCAGACTTGCCTCTCCCCAGAGACTTCCTCCAGCTCTTCCGGGGGGACACCGAGGCGTTCCCAGGCCAGCCAGGAGACATAGTCCCTCCAGCGTGTCCTAGGTCATCCCCGGGGTCTCCTCCCGGTGGGACGGGACCGGAACACCTTCCCAGGAAGGCGTTCCGGAGGCATCCGAAACAGATGCCCAAGCCACCTCAGCTGACCCCTCTCGATTTGGAGGAGCAGCGGCTCTACTCTGAGCACCTCCCGGGTGACCGAGCTTCTCACCCTATCTCTAAGGGATCGCCCAGCCACCCTGCGGAGAAAGCTCATTTCGGCCGCCTGTATCCGGGATCTTGTCCTTTCGGTCATGACCCAAAGCTCATGACCATAGGTGAGAGTAGGAATGTAGATTGACCGGTAAATCGAGAGCTTCGCCTTGTGGCTCAGCTCTTTCTTCACCACCACAGACCGATACATCGACCGCATTACTGCAGAAGCTGCAGCGATCCGTCTGTCAATCTCCTGTTTCATCCTTCCCTCACTCGTGAACAAGACCCCTAGATACTTAAACTCCTCCACTTGAGGCAGGCACTCTCCACCAACCTGAAGTGGGCAAGCCACCCTTTTCCGACTGAATCAAATATTTACAAAAATGTGAGGGGTGTTCTCACTTCTGTGAGATACTGTGTATACACTGAACAAAATAATAAACGCAACACTTTTGTTTTTGCCCCCATTTATCATGGACTGAGCTCAAAGATCTAAGACTTTCTCTATGTACACAAAAGGCCTATTTCTCTCAAATATTGTTCACATATCTGTCTAAATCTGTGTTAGTCAGCACTATTCCTTTGCCGAGATAATCCATCCACCTCACAGGTGTGGCATATCAAGATGCTGATTAAAAAGCATGAATATTGTGCAGCTGTGCCTTAAGCTGGCCACAATAAAAGGCCACTCTAAAAAGTTCCATCACAGTTCCATCACGCAGCAAAATGCCACAGATGTCTTAAATGTTATATATATATATATATATTTTATACATATCCTATCAAACTATAACATCTGGTTATTGCACACTTTGGAGTTTATGTTCATCAAAGAGATATCCTATCTAATTATAACATCTTTCATGTTTCTGTTAAATTGCGTCATGATGTAATAGGATTAAAACTTACCAGCAAGTGCTATCAGCAAAGTAAATCACCAGAACATCTCTGTACCCACTGCCATGATAACAAATAGGACCTCCCTCTATTTCTTCTTTCTCAGTTCTTCCTTTTCCTCTGTTTGCCCTTGATTAACCAACAAGGCATATTAGAAACAGAGAGGCGTTTTACTATAATGGCAGTATTAGTGAACTCGACATTTTCCAGGGAGCTGTGAAAAAGAGTGATCGCTAAAACAGAAAAGCCTGAAAAATAGATAGCTATTAGCAATTCAATAGTGGAAAAATCCAATTATTTTTCTAAACAGTATAATTTTCAGCCTCTGGGATTACAAACAATGGTGTTTAATGGAATTCTCAGTGACAGGGAAAATGGAATAGAAGAACATCACGTGACTCTTTTCGACATGGTTGCATTGTTTTCACAAAAAAGGAAAGCTTTAGAAAATAATTCCTATTTACAATGAATATTTAATGTATATTGTTGATAATGATGTCAATGACAGTAATGATATGGATACCAATACAACTATTATTATTATGACTAGGCTGCTTATAATTCTGTATTCTACTCATACTACTAATGAGTATTTAGAATTCAGTGATTGTACAATTATCATTATCCATCTTATCATCATTGCCATTATACATTCTGGGATTATAATTGTTGTTAGTTGTTAGGCAGTCTTCTCTACATCTTTGAGCTTTCCTTTTGTGAGGACACAAACCAGTAAGTTCAGGCAACAGTTATATAACTTACAGCTATTACCAGCAGGTTGTCTGCATTCAAGAAAAAAGATTCAGTACTATACTGTTTAAAGGAATATTTCTGGATGAAGCTCTTTATCTTATTTCCCAGACTCAAATTTGCTGGTGGATATAATTTTTACTTATCTGCTGTATCCAGTATGAAGGTAATTGAATTTGGTTTGGGGAGAAGGCTAACTAGCTTAACAAAAAAACTCAAAGTCTACAGGAACAGCTAGCTTCCTCATAGACCTCCAGCCATTGCACTAACAATAGTTCCCAATTGCTCAAATGCTGTAACAATATCCTTCAAACTGGAAACAGAAACACCAAACTATTCCTTCAACAGTTTGACAAGTGTGGAGGGTTAATATATTCATTTCCCCATGGGTATAAGGGATCTATGCTAAACGAATGCAATATTAATACCTGTTTTATGGTAATCATGGTGGCATGATCGCCACTGTCCCTCTATCGGCCCTGCATTAAGACATATCACTGTGTCACTGGGAGGAGGACAGTGATTTGTCCCCTAAGGCTGAAATACACTACACGATACAAGCTCTACCCATCTAGGGTCGAGCCTTCGGTTTACCCAAAACCTAGTGAACCGGTCAGCCCTGACAGAAATGAGCTATACTGTATTTTTTATGCAGGTTTGTGAACATGAGGGAAAGAAATCATCATGGCATCTGAGGCATCTAGCGTCTGTGCACTGCTCTATTTATTGATAAAATGTAGTTGCAGGTGAATCAATATGTTTGCAAGATCACTAAAATATTTATTAGTATGGACTATTCATTAGTAAAGAACATTCTATGATTACAAAATGTGACTCAGTTGTTAAACCAAAAACACAGCATAAGACTAATTAGGCTACATTTTTGGGTGAATTATCTTTTTTTTCTAATGGATGCAACACTTAAAGGGATAGTTCGTCCAAAAATCATATTTCGGTGACAGTCCCCTTCTTCCCAGTTGGCCCTTCAGGCACATAGGAATAATAAATCAATTATTCAGCTCTGTCTCAGGGAGTAATTAGCATTATTTGCATCTAACTACTCTAGCGTCTAAACTACACTAAAACAAAACACTCCAAACTAAGACAAGTGGCGTTGTTTACCTCAAAGAACATGACAATGTTGTGATCCTTGAAATAAAGTTACAATTTTCACAATATAATTCTCCTTTCAAATAAACGGGTACTTCCTGTGTTAACCGGTCAGTTTTGTTCACAATTGTATCCCATACACAGTAAATGAACATTAGTATTTGCTAGCTAGAAGGCAAGTTACCTATTTTGTCTTTGATATTAACCGCAGACAGTCACCTCAGAGATGGTGAACACATTAATCCCCAAGCCTTGCCCAGATTATCCAGAGCCAATGTGTACTTTGTGTTATATACAGTATCTCACAAAAGTGATTACACCCCTCACATTTTTGTAAATATTATATCTTTTAATGTGAAAACACTGAAGAAATGACACTTTGCTACAATGTAAAGTAGTGAGTGTACAGCTTGTATAATAGTGCACATTTGCTGTTCCCTCAAAATAACTCAACACACAGCCATTAATGTCTAAACCACTGGCAACAAAAGTGAGTACACCCCTAAGTGAAAATGTCCAAATTGGGCCCAAAGTGTCAATATTTTGTGTTGCCACCATTATTTTCCAGCACTGCCTTAACCCTCTTGGGCATGGAGTTCACCAGAGCTTCATAGGTTGCCACTGGAGTCCTCTTCCACTCCTCCATGACGACATCACAGAGCTGGTGGATGTTAGAGACCTTGTGCTCCTCCACCTTCCGTTTGAGGATACCCCACGGATGCTCAATAGGGTTTAGGTCTGGAGGCGTGCTTGGCCAGTCCTTCACCTTTACCCTCAGCTTCTTAAGCAAGGCAGTGGTTGTCTTGGAGGTGTGTTTGGCGCAGTGCAGTATGTTGGAATACTGCACTGCGCCCCAGGCTCCGAAGGGAGGGGATCATGCTCTGCTTTAGTATGTCACAGTACATGTTGGCATTCATGGTTTCATCAATGAAATGTAGCTCCCCAGTGCAGCACTCATTCAGCCCCAGACCATGACACTCCCACCACCATGCTTGACTGTAGGCAAGACACACTTGTCTTTGTACTCCTCAGCTGGTTGCTGCCACACATGCTTGACACAATCTGAACCAAATAAGTTTTTCTTGGTCACATCAGACCACAGAACATGGTTCCAGTAATCCATGTCCTTAGTCTGCTTGTCTTCAGCAAACTGTTTGCGGGCTTTCTTGTGCATCATCTTTAGAAGAGGCTTCCTTCTGGGACAACAGCCATGCAGATTTGATGCAGTGTGCGGCGTATGGTCTGAGCACTGACAGGCTGAACCCTTAACCCTTCAACCTCTGCAGCCATGCTGGCATCACTCATACATCTATTTCCAAAGACGACCTCTGGAAATGACGCTGAGAACGTGCACTCAACTTCTTTTGGTCACGGCGAGGCCTGTTCTGAGTGGCACCTGTCCTGTCAAACCGTTGCATGGTCTTGGCCACAGTGCTGCAACAATAATGAGTCACATGACACCGGGGAGGGAAAATGGCTAATTGGGCCCAATTTGGAAATTTTCACTTAGGGGTGTACTCACATTTGTTGCCAGCGGTTTAGACATAAATGGCTGTGTGTTGTGTTATTTTGAGGGGACAGCACATTTACACTGTTTTACAAGCTGTACACTACTTTACATTGTAGCAAAATGTAAATTCTTCATTGTTGTCACATGGACAGATATACTCAAATATTTACAAAAATGTGAGGGGTGTAATCACTTTTGTGAGAAACTGTAACATACCAATCAATCCGTCAAGTTACAGGTTGAACTGAGTAACTGGATGGAATTGTATTCACCTTTAATCCACTTCTAAGTGAACAGGGATCCTCTGTATTAAAATGTTTCTATTACTACATGATTCCATAGGTATTATTTCATAGTTTTGATGTCTTCACTATTATTTTTACAATGTGAAACAATAATATTACAGAAATACCCTTGATTGCGTAGGTGTGTCCAAACTTTTGATTGGTGCTGTATAATCGGTTTGATCATGTATAATCTGTTTGACCATGTATAATCTGTTTGGGACTAAAACCCATCTTTTTCGTCTATTACACTGAGATCAACTTTGTGAAATCACAAAGCAGGTAAAAAGTTGCCTTCAACGTAAACCAGTTCCAGGATTTTTCTGTTCTAACACAAAATGTGCATTATCATCCTTTTTACAGCTATTTGTTGTTTCAACCTAATACCAAGGAAATAAAAAAAAATCAAGAAAGGTAAAAAGGGAAATCACCACTTAGGTAGCACTGGGCCTTACCGTTGAGTAGTCCTACTGGGAGGTAAAGAGATTAAATGAGTGTCAGCATCATCTTTTACAACCAAGACATTTATTGAGCGCCACCATTAACAAGCATGCACGCTGTTTTACTTGACAGTGCGTTGTCGCGTGTTTGTGCTTGTGTGTGCATGCGTGTGGTCTTTACCGCTGTCGGTTTCTAATACCGCTATAGAACCGGATGATGGGATTTGAATATGCTTTCGTGACAAACTATCAAGCTTAACTAATCTGTTATACTTGTATAATCCTGTTTAATATGACTAATAGTGAGGGCCTCAGAAACTGTAGACGCTGTTAAGAAGGATCTTAAACTGTTTTTTTTTTTGCCTGATTTGTAGGCCCATAGCCTACACTGAACATAAATAAATGCGCAGCATGCAAAGATTTTATGGAGTTACTGCCTAGTACAGCTGGAACCATGATTCATCAATGAAGATCACACTTATCCAGCATGCCAGTGGGCATCAACAGGACCGGTTCTAGGCATGGATGGCATAAGTGGTCACATAGGGCCACCGACCACTAGGGGGAACCTGACCAGTAAGGGGCCCCAAACTGCCAGGGAACGGTAGGGGAGGGGCCCCAATAAAGATGTTGGGCCCTCTAAAAGGCCATAGATGGCCCAGGTAATCAATGTTGAGCATTGACCCCCGGCAAGTCTGCCGTCAGGTCAAGAACTTGATTGGGACAATAGAATGCAGATAGTGTTGTTCTTTGTGTTCCCTGAGTAGGATTTTGAAAGTTTGAATATGAAAACCCACAGTTTCAGCTGTCTGGGTGGATGGTCTCAGACAAGGAGATTGATGTGGAGGTCCTGTGCTGGCGTTGTTACACTTGGTATGTGGTCGTGAAGCCAGTTGATCCTCTAAAATGACAGCTGATGCTAGAGAGCAACATCTCTGCTGGATGTTTCTGCAGTCAGCATAGCTACTGCACACTTGCTCAAAACAAAGCAAATCCTTTGAAAGTGGCCTTTTACTGTCCCGATTTTATTTAAAAAGCATTTTTTTGTATATAAAATGTGCTTTATAAATAAATTATGATTTGAGGACGCTTTTATATAATGATGTCTGTTTGGCAACTATGACATGTTTTTGTGTAGTCACAGGCCACTGGATGAAGACTGCCTTCTCTAACAGCCTGTCAGAGTGCTAGCAAGCTGCTACCTTTGCAGGGGCGACAGGATTATGAAAAAAAATAAGTTTCCAGGGATACATTCATCATCAACTTGGCTTCAGTTTCCCGCTGAAAACAGAATATGGGAACTCCGCTCAGACATTTCCACTATGCCTGCTCTGATAGGTTAATGAGCCTATATGCTGTCCTGGGTTTTGATGGTTAACCGAATAACTAGTGTTAGAGGTCTTAAAACTCCATTGCCTCCCCCTCTACGTTTCCTGGGAGAGTCTTACGCTGAGAGGCTTTCTCGATCTGTTATACTCATACAATCCTGTTTAATATGACTAACAGTGGCTTATCTTCCATTTGCAAACGCGCTTGAGGAGGATTTAATTCTATGGTTTAATAGGAAGCCCAGATGATGTGGTGATGATGGGGAGCTAGACATCTGCAGCATATCAGGGTGACTTCAGTTTTGTAGAAAATTAGTGAAGCCAATAAAGAGATGCTTAATCGAGCGGCAGCTTTAATCTTTTTGTTGAGAGAGCAGATTAGCCTTTCAGAAAGGATAGGTACTTCAGCATTATGCTGTTACAGTCCCAAATCTATTTTACCTTGATAACAAAGTTGTTAAAATTGTATATATTATATTAAGAAATTGTTTGTTTCGTTACAGATTAGAAAAAAAAAACTCCATCTGTGTAAGTGATGGGCTTCAAGCCATATGTTAATGAAGTCACAGAACTCTGGCAACATGCTCAAAATGCCAAGGTTTTCCAAATATTCCAGTTGACACATTCGAGAAATCATTAGGGAATAAGCAGAATACTGAACAGGAGGTTCCTCCAGCCAGAATTGACAGAATATTTCAAACCCAAATTTGCTGCCCTATGTACATTTAGACTGGGATCAGGTCTATCTAGATAGAGATAGGCCTACGCAAAGCTTTTATTTTCGCTCAGTTACTTGAGGAATGTGGGACCATATTGATCATCACTCAGTTGGAGCCTATTTTGGCATCTAAAGTCCTCCATCAATAATCTTGATTACCTATGGATTTACATGCAAAACAAAGAGTATCAGCTCAGAGGCGTCAATCTTTCATTATTTGTTCATTCAGAGAGTGGATGCAGACATCGTAGAGCTCCTGATAATACACTGGTAATCTGACAATTTAATCAAGACTTAGGATCGCTGGAGACTGGAGAGGCATGCGGGCCACAGTAATAATACGACCTGTCACTCAGCCCACTTGTCCACGCTTCCCAGCAACACTCACAAACCTCAGAGGGGAGTGACTCCTGATGTACTCGTTGATGTCTAGCTGGGCTTTGTCCTTATGAAGTCAGCTACTCACATAGACTGACTTCTTCACTCACACATGCCCACAGAAGTTTGGGTGTACACATCAGGGCAGCTCCTTGGCGAAGGCCCTCTCATGCATGCAATAGTATGCCTTTGTTCTCTTTTCTTTTCTTGCTGCTTCTGGCAAACCCTTTAATCTTCCCTGTGGAAAAGTTTTTTTAACTTAGGTTAACAAATTATTTGAACCGTACCGATAGTGAGCACAGGAAAATTAGGACATATCGAAGGACAGGCAAAATGCTTCTGGTTTGCTACAGTATATGTCATGCTATCAATGCTTACAGTACTATTTCTGATTATAAAATCTTGTCAAGTTAATAACTGTTTAGATCCTCATATCCCATTAATCTGTTCCTTTTATGTGCACTTCAAAAGCCATGGCTTTCCATTACATCTGACTAATGCACTCTCTTATGCAGTCCCATTGATAATGAACATGGCACTAATTTGCCCTTTTTTTCGGGCTCCCTACTATGAACTTGGCTTTTCAGCTGAATTAAATCGCATGTCATGCTGGGAGCACTCTTGTATTTCTTGTTGTGGATCTCTTCATTATTGTTCAAGGTTGAAAGAAAACAGGCTTTTTCTTTATTTTATTTTTTTAGCTATAACACTTAAACACACACACGCAACATGTGGTGCTTTGGTTCTAAAGGTTAAAATTGGATTGGCCACTAATAATAATCCCACAATGCCACGAAGGAAATCTGAGATCATCCGATTAGAGGGTAAAAAAAAAAAAAAAAAAGACAGAATGACTTAATATGAGCAGCATGCTCTGTGACAGAGGGGCGTTGGAACTGAGTCACTGGGTCTGTTCACCCTGCTATCATCCAGCCATAGACACAGTACAGGTGCAGAGAGTGACGAAGAGCTTCTGTCACTTGGCCATCAGACTGTCAAACAGGCAGCACCAGCCGACTGCCGGCCCCTGTATTTCAATCAATCAATCAATCAATCAAATGTATTTATAAAGCCCTTATTACATCAGCAGCTGTCACAAAGTGGTTTTACAAAACACCCGGCCTTAAACCCCAAGGAGCAAACAACAGTGGTGTTGAATTTCAGTGGCTAGGAAAAACTCCCTAAGAAGGCCGAAATTTAGGAAGAAACCTAGAGAGGACCCAGGGTCAGAGTGGTGACCAGTCCTCTTCTGGCTGTGAACATATTAAGAGTACAAATTGTAATAATTAATAAATGCATGTGGGCTGAGTCCAGAGTCTATTTAAACTTAGTCCAGGTAGCTGAAATCGTCAGGTATCGTATTGATCTGCAACACAACCAGGACAGGGACAGGGACATCAACGGGTCTTTCAAGCCAGGTATTCCTCAGGTGTGGGCCAGGACCTCATGTCCTCCTGTGGCCCTATTTGGGGGAGGCCCTGGACAGGGCCCAACAGGCAGGAAATCAATCCACCCACAGTGCCAAAAATCAACCAAAGGGACACCCACCAACCTTAACCACCCTGAATGAGGGCAGAGTATTGCCAGCAGAGTACAGCCCAATTGCACAAGTGCGCAACAGAGAGACAACTACAAGCCAGTGACTCCACCCCTGAATGGCATTGGAATGGCATATTTCAACCTGTACAGTAGAACCCTTTCTGTACACGCACTCTAACATCCTCTTACACAAGGCATCCACGCATACACTCACATGCACATCTTCTCACACACACACACACACACACACACAGTCAGCACTTATTCTCTATGTACTGTAGACTGTCGGGGAGACACATTCTTAAAACATATATTCCTGTCAGACCTACAGATTAACCTTCCGTTTGGACAGTAGGAGTGTGTTCCAAATGGCTTGCTGTGTCTAGAATGAAGTATTGTCATGTTTATTGGGTTAATATTGCCTTGAAATTATGTGAGGGGATATCATTTGAAATGTAATTGTTTTAATGGTGATTTGAGTGGGCATGTATAACTCAGTGACTTTTCACAAAATGAAAGAAGGACAATCGATTAAATCATTGCCGTGAGCTTTAAGCTATGAAAAATGCAAAATGTATAGTAAATGATTGATGGACAGGGTTGGAAACATCGATTTTCTTCGCAAGGTAAAACTGAAATATCTGTCTCTTATGAATGCCGTTTTCAGATGTGATCTCGCCAAGCTTGTACTGGTCGCTAGGTCCGGATTACAAAGGATTGCAAGTCGGATCGAGGAGTTCTAGGAATAGTAAGGACAATTTAATCCAAAAATGAGCAACTGCAATCTGCAAGCGGAGGATGATCTGCCCGTGTTTGGCTGAACACTGGAGTTTCATCTGTTGACGTGAAGCAGAAGTAGTCTCTTAGATCAAATGATGAAAAATGAAAGCACTTTTTCAATTATTAAAGGCAATTTTCACTGGGATTATGGAGAAAGGGCAATGAATCTAGGACTGATTGTTGGCGAGTGATGGAGTACACGTAACCCATGCAACGTGGGAGCATGGCCACTCATTTCAGGGAGGAGTCCGTACTGAGCCACGCAGAGAGGTGGACGGTGCAGTAAAAGACCTTCCAAAGACCGCGTGGAAAGGGAGAGAGAGTGAAGATGAAGACACCAAATGAGAGCGACAGAAACGAGGCACAGAAAGAGAGAGAGAGAAAGTCCTCAAATGACTTCACAGTGACATAAATATCCCATATAAAAGATTTAGGTAACCGTTCTGAATAACATCAGGCCTAATGTATTGTTAGCCCAAGTGCACTGCTAAATGTTTTATGGATAAAGCCCCCGGATGTAGTCGCATCGGCCTAACCAGCTCTGTTTCGCAGCCTGTTTAGCAGGCTTTCAGTAGTCCATTACTCTCTGAGGTTAGCGCGTACCTTACTGAACACCAAAGGAATACACTGACTGCACCACACACACAATCAGAAGGGGGCGGTGGCTCGGGGGAGGAGAGAGCAAGATAATGGCTGCATTAGCATTGTAAACACAGATAATGTAAGCAGCAGGAAGACTGGCAATCAAGAGGGAAAGGCAGAGATGTGCTGTACACGTGATAATGTCCACGGTGATAATGCACACACGTGGACATTTTAGTCCGCAATGAAGTAGAACTGGAAACAATGAAGAATAGAGTGTGGAATGGAAAATGAACAGCGCGTGCGTGACAAAACATGTCGTTCTGAATCCTTTGGTCAGGTGATTCACCAGGCACTGAGTCTTCCTGAAGGTCAACAGACAGTCAATGTTACACGTTTCGGCTGCACGAGAACCATACTTCGGAAAACAACAGCACCCGACAACAATGAATGGGAAGGGACCTTTCGTAATATAATGCACCAGGAAGGGAAAGGTATTCTGTATTCTGGGTGCGTTACTGCAAGCCATGTTTAGTTCCACAGAGTAATAGTGAGTGATGGAGTGTTCAGGGCAAAAATAAAGCTCTTCTGACTGGGCGAGTTACTAAAGAACTACACAGAGTGAATCTATTTGGGTTTAATTTCCACATGGTTTCCGATACAATAATGATTATAGCATTGTGTTTGATGCGAGCGTCACTGCAATATCTCTCTGGGTGTCTCTGTTTAGTATTGGATGTAGACAGTGCCGCACTGTTATTCAGAATTCAGTGCTCCGGGTTAGACAAATAGATAGACCAGAAGTGGTGAGGCATGTGGCAGAATATATTGAATTCTTCTGAAGGTCCAATAGGAGCTACTGTACGTTAGCTGTTGTTTGAGTTATCTATTTAGTTAGATATATGCTGTGAGTCTGAAAATGGAAATTGAAAATAAGTGATTTGTTTATTTAGATCCCAATTTGCTCCTGCCATAGCAATACAGCAACAGCTCGGAGCAAATCTGAGAAAGAATGGCTGGAAAGTTTGTTTTATTGTCCAGCTAAATACATTTTAGTAAGATAATTGGATGAATTTACACTGATGAGCCAAAATATTATGACCACTTGCCTGAAATGCTGTAGATCCTCTGCCTGCCACCAAAACAGTACCGACTCGCCGAGGCATGAATTCTACAAGACCCCTGAAGGTGTCCTGTGGTATCTGGCACCAAGGCATTAGCAGCAAGTCCTGTACGTTCTGAGTTGGAACTGCTGTGGATTGGTCTAGTTGGTCCAGCACATCCCAAAGATGCTCAATCCGATCTGGAGAATTTGGAGGACAGGGCAACCCCTTGAACTCTTCATTATGTTCCTCAAACAATTCCTGAACAATCTGTGCAGTGTGGCAGAGCGCATTATCCTGCTAAAAGAGGCCACTGCCATCAGGGTATACCGTTGCATTGAAAGGGTGTACCTGGTCTGCAACCATGTTTAGGTACGTGGCACATGTCAACTTGATGTCCACATGAAAGCCTGGACCCAGGGTTTCCCAGCAGAACATTACCCAGAGCATCACACGCCTTCCGCCGGCTTGCCGTCTCCCCCCAGTGCAGTTCCAACGCTCGCGTGCCCATTGTAGGGGCTGTCTACGACGGACAGGTGTCATCATGGTTAGCAGCAACGCGGCCCCATACACCGCTGGGTGCAATGTAATGTGTGCTCAGACACATACCTCCCGTAACCATCATTGACATTTTCTGTGACTTGAGCCACAGTAGACCTACCGTCGATTCAGACCAGATGGGACAGCCTTTGTTGCCCTTGCGCATCGATGAGCCTTGGGCACCCAACACCCTGTCGCCAGTTTGTGGTTTGCCCCTCTTCAGACCACTGTTGGTAGGTACTAACACTGCTGACCGGGAGCAGTGGTCGTGATGTTTTGGCACATCAGTGTAGGTATCTAATTGAATTTGTTGTTTCAGTATAAGCACTTTATTTTGAATATTGACACAGACCTCTGATATGACCTTTGACAAATGAGTAGTTACTGCATTCTTGGCATGATATGTAACAAATGATGTAAACAGCAATATGTGACATTTGTATCTGAAAGATTTGTATAATTCAATTTTTTGTGATTCATTAATTAAAGGGCAATGTTCTACTAGCATTATAACAGAACTGAAATGGCATCCCTTCTCTTTCTTTCACTAAGATACCAGCTGCGGTTGCATAATCCTTTTCAGAAATTATTCAGTCCCCCTTATTTTCTACACTTTGACAACATAGAAATTAACAATTGTATAATATTTAATGATAGACCATGTTATGTTGTTGTCATGTTGTTTTGTGGTCATGTTGTGTTGTCGCTATTTTGTTAGTTTTCTTCATATTAGGCTATTGTTATGTTGTGATATGCTAAAATGTTGCTGTTGATTTTGTGTTGATGTCTTCTCTCTGTCTTGTCCGTTTATCCTAGACCTTTTTATTCTTAGTCCACTCTCGCCTCTTGCCAGGCTGTAATTTTTAAATAAACTGATGGTTCTTAATTGACTTTCCTGATAAAATAAAGGCAATAGATAAAGAGAATGTGGAATAATATCAGTAATTCATGTTAAAAGAAGGGGTTTTCCAATAATAAGGGTAAAGAAATATGTGTAAAGTGTTTCATCTATTTGCCATTCCATTAGTGCAGCCTGAATTTCGGAATTGTAAAGGTTCCATGACCTAAATCATTTAGACACATTAATAAATACATTAACATGAACATGTTAGGCCCCAGTGGAGTTAAAAATAAGTATGTCCTAACCCTCCAATACCTTTAAAGAGACTGTGACAATACCCCCTCTATTGTTGGTACAAAGAAGCAAACTAACTGGCAGTGAGCTCTCCCTATCCCTGTCGGCCTACCGCCAGCAACCCACAGTGGGGTGAATTTAAATCAGGCGAGAGATGTCAGCACGGGTCACAGGTCACTGAGAGCCATTAAACCCAGAGAGGTCCACCCTTACGGCGGGCAGCGATGGTGTTAGCCTGGTGCGTCCCATTCTGACTCCTCACTGGCCTATAATGCAGAGCTGGAGCTCAGCTCCCGCCCGGGCGTCGTCAGTCGCAGGGCTGCGGGGCGATGGGGTCTGACAAGCGCTAAAGAGGGTGAATGCTCACTGGGCTGTCGCTGCGACTCATTGTGGTGAGGTGACGATGAAGCTGATGAACAATTCCATGCCAGCCAAAGCAGAAAATATTTTTGGGTATATCTGATTGTTCTGGCAGGTTTCTGGCATATCTTACAAAGAAAATGCCGTTGGGAAGAAAAGATGTTTGACACCATTTTAGATTTTCCTTAATTTAATAAATAATTATGGAATACATTAACCCTTTTGTGGTGTTCCTGACAAATTGACCCATTTCAAATAATTGGGTACACATGCTATGATGTCCCCACACATTAATGTTCATACGAGGTTTGGTTCAGTTTGACCCGCCTATTCACACCGTACAGCCTGGGACAGGAACTTCTCGAAAGAAAGCTGACAAAAGAGGTCATACTTGATTACAACCTCACCAAAGGAGGGGCAGACAACTTGGACCAGCTGCCAAAGAAGAACTTTATGGTGGCCACTCGTGATCTTCTTCAGTATCCTGGATGTCTCAACCTACAAAACGTTTGCAATCTGAATGGCAATGAACCCAGACTGGAACCAAAGGAAGCTCCAAAAATGACAAAATATCACCTCACATCTCAAAATGACTCCTAAATGTTAGATCCCTTGCTCCAAAGGCAGTTGCAGTAAATTAATTAATCTCTGATCGTAAACTAGATGTTATTGGCTTGTGTGAAACGTGGCTAAAGCCTGATGAATTGACTGCCCTAAATGAAGCCTCTTATCCTGGCTATACTAATGATCATATCCCCCGTGCATCCCAAAAAGAAGGGGAAGTTGCTGATATTTATGTATATATATATATATATATATATATATATATATATATATATATATATATATACATTTACTCTCAAACACATCACTCGTTTTCATTCTTTTGAAGTTTTACTCAAGAAAGTTAACCAGGGTGATAAATCGTTTTTCATAGCTACGATTTACAGGCCCCCCTGGGCCATACACAATGTTCCTCAATGAGTTTTCAGAATTCTTGTCTAACCTTGAAGTCACGGCAGATAGTATTCAAATTTTTGGCTATGTCAATATTCATATGTAAAAGTCCAATGACCCTCTTCAAAAAGTTTTTGAAGCTATAATTGACTCAATTGGTTTTATCCAATATGTCTCAGGTCCAACACACTGGCTCAATCATACCTTAGATTTAGTCCTATCACGAGAAATAGATATTGTAGATCTAATAATTTCCCCCACTAAAATAATAGATGATCGGATCACTGTCTTGTTACAGAAATCCACTTGCTCCGCAAACAATGATTTTCAAAAGCCGTACTATAAATTCTCAGACTACAAATAGATTTCTTGATATTCTTACAAGTTCGCTCATCAACGACAGAGTAAATAAATCCGCAAACGATCAAATCGAGGATCTAAACTCAACATTGTGAAATACTTTAGATACGGTTGCACCACTAAAAACAAAAGAAATGCACAACAAGATACTTGCTCCCTGGCACACAGACAATACTGGAGCACTCAAGCCAGCCTCCAGAAAATTGGAGCAAAAGTGGCGCAGTTCCAACGTTGGAAGTATTCAGACTAGCTTGGATAGACAGTACACTACAATACCAAAAATCACTCACATCTGCTCGATCAGCTTATTTCTCCAACCTGATTGAGGTGAACAAAAACAATAAAAAATGTATCTTTAATACAGATGCAAAGTTAACAAAAAAGCAACGCTCAACAAGTGAAGTGGGTCTTCACTTTAGCTGTAATGAATACATGAACTACTTTGATGAAAAGATCATCACCATTATAAAACAAATAACTAAATTTTAGGACCCATTAAACAAAGAGCGTTGTTAGCAGATCTCACTGTGAACCTCGACGGCTGCATGGTCGTATCCCAAAAAATTGTAAGAAACCTCAGCGTTACCCTTGACCCTGACCTCTCCTTTGATGAACATATAAAATATGTCTCAAGAGTTGCTTATTTTCATCTTCTAAACTTTCTATCAAAAACGGATGCAGAGAAACTAATCCATGCTTTTGTTACTTCTAAATAAGATTACTGCAATGCTCTTCTTTCCGGTTACCCTGACAAATCAATAAATAAACTTCAATTAGTGATTCAGACGGCTGCTAGAATATTAACTAGAACAAAATAATTTGAACACATTACTCCAGTACTAGCCTCTTTACACTTGCTGCCTCTTAGGGTTAAGGCTGATTTTAAGGTTGTTAACCTATAAATCAATACATGGAATGATTTGCCAATTAAGGTTAGAAATGCAAACTCAGTGCAAACTTTCAAGTGTCTACTAAAGACTAATCTCTACAGCATGGTCTATGATTAAGTGTAGTATGGCCCAGGGGTGTGAAGGTGACCAGAAAGGCTTGATACTGTCCACCCTTGCTGTCTTGCCAGATGGGCTCTCATCGCCCCTGGGATGCCCTCCCTCCAATGCCATTCGGGCATGGAGTCACTGTTGTTGTTGTCTCTCTGTTGGACTGTACTCTGGTGGCAATACTCAGCCCTCATTCAGGGTGGTTGCGGTTGGTGGGTGTCCCTTTGGATGATGCTTGGCAATGTGGGTGGATTGATTTCATGCCTGTTGGGCCCTGTCCAGGGCCTCCCCTAAATAGGGCCACAGTGTCACTGGACCCCCCTTGTCTCAGCCCCAAGGTCTTACGCTGCTATATTATTGTGCTGGGGGACTAGGGTCAGTTCTCCTTCTCCACTATAAATCCTTGTAGATATAAGGAATGCATTTTCAAAATGTTCCCTGTCTCCTGTTCCCTGTTTTAAATTTAGGAGGACATGAGGTCCTGGCCCACACCTAAGGAGTACCTGGCTTGAAAGACCCATTGCTGTCCCTGTCCAAAGTCCTCCCGGTTGTGTTGCATATCAAGACGATACCTGACGATTTCAGCTGCCACTGTGCTGACACCTCCCCCTCCCCGGTGTTGTCTCTGTCCTTGTCCATCTGGTCATGCTTCCAACCTGGACTAAGTTTAAATAAACTCTGGACTCAGCCCACATGTATTTATTAATTATTAGAATTTGTACTCTTAATATGTTCACCCGGCACAGCCAGAAGAGGACTGGTCACCCCTCTGAGCCTGGGTCCTCTCTAGGTTTCTTTCAAAATGTTGGCCTTCTTAGGGAGTTTTTCCTAGCCACTGAAATTCAACACTACTGTTGTTTGCTCCTTTTTTGTTTTGTGAAAGCACTTTGTGACAACTGCTAATGTTCGGCAGCACATCATGGACAATGACGACATGTTCAACAGTGTGGAAGCCATAAGTTTGCTGACTATTGCACGCATGCTGAAAAGGCTCCAGTTGTTTCTAAAACAGCTATACTGTGTGAATTTTGTAGGAATACAGACGGAGAGAAGCAACTGAGGACTGTGTATCTTCAGTTTCAAAATGCCTGTTGTGAAAAATTTGCCAAACATTTTACATCATTGTAATCAGTATTTTTCTTTCCAAAATTTATTTTTAGAAGGTGATGGAGCTGGATGCTGACGAAAACCATCATAAATTAATCTTTTTGGATGAAGCGGGCTTCAATCTGGCCAGGACGAGGAGGAGAGTGTAGAATTTCATTGGCAAACGGACAATCATCCAAGTACCTGGACAACGTGGGGCCAACATCACCATGTGTGCGGTTATATCAGAAGATGGTGTGGTGGGACAGAGACCTCATATTGAATCATATAATGCAGCTCTTCTTGTAACCTTCCTTGATGAGCTAAATTAGGTCTGTAGAGCTGATGGTGTGACCTATGTCATTGTGTGGGATAATGTCAGGTTCCACCACGTAGAGCTGATGGCGTGACCTATGTCATTGTGTGGGATAATGTCAGGTTCCACTATGTAGAGCTGATGGCGTGACCTATGTCATTGTGTGGGATAATGTCAGGTTCCACTATGTAGAGCTGATGGCGTGACCTATGTCATTGTGTGGGATAATGTCAGGTTCCACCACGTAGAGCTGATGGCGTGACCTATGTCATTGTGTGGGATAATGTCAGGTTCCACTATGTAGAGCTGATGGCGTGACCTATGTCATTGTGTGGGATAATGTCAGGTTCCACCACGTAGAGCTGATGGCGTGACCTATGTCATTGTGTGGGATAATGTCAGGTTCCACCATGTAGAGCTGATGGCGTGACCTATGTCATTGTGTGGGATAATGTCAGGTTCCACCATGTAGAGCTGATGGCGTGACCTATGTCATTGTGTGGGATAATGTCAGGTTCCACCATGTAGAGCTGATGGCGTGACCTATGTCATTGTGTGGGATAATGTCAGGTTTCACCATGTAGAGCTGTTGAAACATTATGCCACACTGCACCTTTTTCTTTCCTTTCCAAGAAAGTTTAAAACTTTTATTTTCAACTTTTTTGAAAGGAGAGAAAAAGGTGCAGTGGGCTGTAGAAGTACATAATCACTCCTATGTTTTGCTTTTTATAGTATCCCAGGTGAGGAGCACTGCGGTTTACGTTTTACAGTAGTTTTTTGTACAGTGACGGAAAAAATTATTTGATCCCCTGTTGATTTTGTTTGTTTGCCCATTGACAAAGAAATGATCAGTCTATAATTTTAATGGTAGGTTTTTTTGAACAGTGAGAGACAGAACAACAACAAAATCTAGAAAAACGCATGTCAAAAATTGTATACATTGATTAGCATTTTAATTAGTGAAATAAATATTAAACTCCTCTGCAAAACATGACTTAGTACTACACAGAGGTCAGACGTTTCTTGTAGTTGGCCACCAGGTTTGCACACATCTTAGGAGGGATTTTCCACTCCTCTTTGCAGATCTTCTCCAAGTCAGTAAGGTTTCGAGGCTGACGTTTGGTACCTCAAACCTTCAGCTCCCTCCACAGATTTTCTATGGGATTAAGGTCTGGAGACTGGCTAGGCCACTCCAAGACCTTAATGTGCTTCTTCTTGAGCCACTCCGTTGTTGCAAATCAATTTATAACATTTTTGACATACGTTTTTCTGGATCTTTTTGTTGTTATTCTATCTCTCACTCCTCAAATAAACCTACCATTAAAAGTATAGACTCATTTCTTTGTCAGTGGGCAAACGTACACAATCAGCAGGGGATTAAATAATACAATCACATATAAAATTATAAAATCACATATTTCACCAAAATATGTCAGATTTTGTTCAATGATTCCACTGTCTGTTGTATTCTACTATTTTTTTCACAGTGATGTGAAATTTAGTACCAAAATGAAACATTTATAACATGTTATATCAGTTTTGAAGGCCGGTGCAGTCATTAAAATTATTGTCCTCTATAAAATTTTTCACACACAACCTAATTGTGAAAATAAATGGTTAAACTGATAATGTCCCTCTTGTGTAAAAGTTGTTTAAAAAAAACACGGAATGTTAACCTGTTGGTCAAAAGATAATAAACTGCACGACATGGCATGGCTGATCTGACTCCAACAGGCCACTGAATAGTCGGGTAGAGTAGGTGGGCTCTAGACCATTATATCAGCCAAGGATGTAAAAGTGTAGCAGTACAGCTTCAAAGGCATGTGTATGACTGCAACACTGCAATATGATAAACAATGGGATAGCAGTGCTGCTTTGAAAGTTGAACAAAACCCCCCACATATTTTGGTTTATTTTTCACTCAGAGCTCTTTGTTTATCCCCATTTACAATTTGTTCAAACTCTCTTAAGCCATATCCCCACCAGTGTTTTTAAGGACTCACATTAGAGGGGAGTACACATTGTTATTGCTTCAATTGTCTGATTCCCACATTCAACCTCCGGCAGAGCAAAGTATAGAGAGAATAATGACAGAGATGTCTGTATGACGTACAGTTCATAGGGTCTCACAGGAGGTTAGCTCTGCGGTATGTAGTGAAGAGGCCAGTTTTAGCATGATAAAAAATATTGTTAAAAGAAAGTCAAAAATAATTTCTTCCAATTAAGTTTCTATGTGAGAATTACTGGAGCAATCTGAGACACTTAAAATATTGCCTGCTTGTGCTGGCGTGGAATTATTCCTGTCTGGCAATCTCTGTCCTCTCTTAGCCTGGGCCCCTAGGCCCACTTCACATATCACATTGGATTAAAAACCCTCCATTCACCCATGTTACTCATGCCCGAGCCATTTCTTATTTTCTATCAAATTACAAGTCTCTTGTTTATAGACTTGACAGAAAAAAAAGAAAGAAGAAACAACCACCAGCACCAGTAGCTCTGCTTTATTGGCTGAAAGAAGGTGGCATTGTTTTAATGTGAATGTGCCTGGAGATCAATTAAGTGTGCATGTGCTCTATTCAACAGAAGCAGATAAATCCACACTTCTGGAAGGCTAATTTGTTTTCTCAGCTGACTGTGTCAAACCTCTCTGTTCTGTCATGCTTAAGGAGAGTAGCAGTGCTGGCCAAAATAGGCTATAGGGTAATCTTGAGCTATACAGCACTGTCTTGTTTTGACCGCCAGTAAACCAGGCTTGATCAACACCCTGTACGATCAGTTGTCAACATATACAATTAGAAATCAGAACCATTCCGAGTTCAATGGCACTGTTGTGAAGCAGCAGAGAGCGTCTTTGGGCTAAGCTGTGGAACTGGTTCTTACAGAGAGGAACGCAGGGATAGTAAATCTGAAACACACACACACACCTAGGGGTTCCTTCAGTTCGGGCAGCAATGGCATTAGCTGTGAACCATGTCACTATCATTTATGATGGATATCAGTTATAACAATCTCCCCTCTAAGGTCTGCTGGGAGGTAAAGAATGATTTTGTGCGTGTTGGGAAAGTGAGATTAACATGAACTGAGTTGGTTGCATTGTTTCAGTGGCACTCTGAAAGTGTCCATCAAAAGTAGACCGCCTGTGTAAACCAAACAAAATGGTAATACTTGTGGCTGATACAAATACGCTATTTCACAAGTCAAGTTACATTACAGTGGTTAGAAAAGATACATTTCTTGACAGTAATCCTGATCCAAGTTATATCATTATCTCAATTATTACATAAAATTCTACTCAGTTGTTGGTAGCTTCAAATTTTCATCAGACATTAATCAAATAAAGTTGTGAAGGTTGAAGCGCATAGACATACGAGCAGTTCTGGTAGTTCTCAGACTAATGTTGATTAAGTCCACTGGTCCTCTGGCTACTTACATCTGTGAATATGCCAATTACTGCAATCAGGCCCTTGTGTGCTGTGCTGAATGTCAAAGTAGTTCCAGGCCTGAGGACTGTAAGTCTGGTGGTAGAGCTCATTCTGTTGACCTGGCCGACACCCTTGTGTATGTAGCTTTTCTTGAAATTGAAGTTAAAATGTTGGTCATCAACTTTAATATTATTTGTTGTCGTGTTTCAGTGTTGTGACAGCCTTCTCCCATTTGGAAATGACTGATTATTAATAAATCATATTTTAGTTCACCATTATTATTTGAGAGCCACTGAGACAAAATGAATCATTAATTCAACCCTAAAAGCCCCAACATATTTGAAAACCACAACAAGTGAGTCATTTTGACTCAAACTTAACCTAACATTTAAATATCTTTGACATTTTTATATTCATGCGCCCCTCTTCCTGGATTCTTCATAAGTAGGTCTATTTCCCCCCCACCCCCACCATGACGTCAATGCTGAGCTTCACGCCTTTGAGCTGCTGGGAGAGGGAGGAATGGGGGCCGGATGATTGAGCTCCGATCCAGGGGCCATTCCTGACCGTTGCGGCCCAGCAGGCATAACATTCATGCCTCTCCGGGAGGCCCACAATCACCCCCAAGTGAAAGTGAACCCGGCTTGGACAGGCCCGTCTCTGGTGGCAGCTCGCCGCAAGGTACATGAATGGCATCATACACCACAGGTCCCAGCCTGTTGCCAGATGGCCCAAATGGGCTGGATGATGGAACAATAGCTCCAGCCAGACCTCTTCTCGCCCCACTCAAAGTCGACCAGGTGACGATGGTCGTATTTGTCTGCTGTCTCCCCGGGTGGAAAGCCGTGGGGCTACTCATCTGGACAAGCCACAGCCATCACCCTCTCCGGCTGTCAGGGGGAGTGGAACATCGCCACCAGGGTGTTAGATTGGCTCCCAGTGCTGCTGCTCTTAGGAAAAGAAGGGTCTGTTGTTCCTGGAAGGGGAGGATGGTGTTGTGGACAAGGAACTGAATAGCTGTTGTCAAGCAAACCTCTATGTACACTTTACCTAACTGCTACTATTTGTCTAGATAGTTTGCTTTGCAGCATAGTAGGAGAAAGAGAGCTTCAGTTCCAACTTGTCTCAGTCCCAACTCTGCTTAAATGTACAAATGACTCAAATATAATTACAATCTCAGTTAATTATATAAAATATGCACCAATCTTACATGCTGTGTATTTTTGATGTGTTCCCTAGTTATCTCACCGGATCTCTGTAAACTCAACCATGATTTGGACAATTTGATTGTAAGTGGTTAGTTTCAGAGCCTCCATAATATTATGTTCATTGTTATGTGAACTAAACATCTCCATCTTGTTTAAGGCAGGACATGGGAAGATCTATCATGGACCGAACTCCAACAAAGTATGCTGCACTAGTGCCTTTGAGACCAACTCAATCTTCTCCTTTACAATCTTCACTAGATTGCTACTCAGAGAGAAGCAGGGTGTGTGAGGAAAAACAGAGAATTGCTCTTTAAAGTTGCTCTGGCTAAGATCATCTGCTAAATCACTGATATATATACAAGACTTAAAAATCTCTTCTTATCTCTCCCTTCTAAAAAAAAAACAATTCCAAATCCGATGCTGGCCATATCCAAATTGGTAAGATGAGGAGTAACTGGATCTAAATTTTGTCTGAGATTTGTGACGACTGTGAATGATCTGACTGACAGGTGAGGCAACTGTAAAATCATGATCATACAAAGGACATAGACATGACATAAAAACACTTAGCTCCAGTTGTTGCCAAGACCCCCCACTTCTGGGCTTGTGCCCCCTTGTTGGGCCGGTCAGCGTGGCTGGTGTCGGACCAGAGAGTTTGTCATGAGCTGAGCTGGAGACGTAACCAAGCGTGCTCTGCTCACCAAGCCGTAGACAGGTTCACTGAACAGCATGTGACACGCCGCTTTGAACAAAGAAGTGGGTTAGGTGCACTCCCAGGACCCCAACTACTGTATCTTCTCTTATCCACAAAATTCCACTCACTTCCCATGTTTGTCACCGGCTGCTCTAAAGTGCTGCAAATGACACAGCAATGTCACACCCATCTCGATGACTACCGTAGTAACACTAATGACTGCTACATCCCTGTTTTCTCAGTCCAGCTCTGTTCCCCCAGAATCTCAGGCAGAGGTGTAAACAGTCAGTCCTAATGTAACGCTCCCAAAGAGGTGGATAGTGGACATAACTGGGAGGAAATAGTGTTCCACTATAATATAATGTTGCATCCGACAGTTGAATTCCAGATCAAATTTCTGATAATCCAATTGTGATATACAGGTGCTGGTCATAAAATTTGAATATCATCAACATCTTGATGATTATAACTGACAACTAATGAAAACCCCAAATTCAGTATCTCAGAAAATTTGAATATTGTGAAAAGGTTCAATATTGAAGACACCTGGTGCCACACTCTAATCAGTTAATTAACCCAAAACACCTGCAAAGGCCTTTAAATGGTCTCTCGGTCTAGTTCTGTAGGCAACACAATCATGGGGAACACTGCTGACTTGACAGCTGTCCAAAAGACGACCATTGACACCTTGCACAAGGAGGGCAAGACACAAACGGCCATAGCTAAAGAGGCTGGCTGTTCACAGAGCTCTGTGTCCAAGCACATTAATTGAGAGGCGAAGGGAAGGAAAATATGTGGTAGAAAAAAGTGTACAAGCAATAGGGAAAACCGCACCCTGGAAAGGCTTATGAAACAAAACCCATTCAAAAATGTGGGGGAGATTCACAAAGAGTGGACTGCAGCTGGAGTCAGTGCATCAAGAACCACCACGCACAGACATATGCAAGACATGGGTTTTAGCTGTCACATTCCTTGTGTCAAGCCACTCTTGAACAAGACACAGCGTGGTGGAGGAAGAGAGGAGAGGCACATAATCCACGTTGCTTGAAGTCCAGTGTAAAGTTTCCACAGTCAGTGATGGTTTGGGGTGCCATGTCATCTGCTGGTGTTGGTCCACTGTGTTTTCTGAGGTCCAAGGTCAACGCAGCCGTCTACCAGGAAGTTTTAGAGCACTTCATGCTTCCTGCTGCTGACCAACTTTACGGAGATGCAGATTTCATTTTCCAACAGGACTTGGCACCTGCACACAGTGCCAAAGCTACCAGGACCTGGTTTAAGGACCATGGTATCCCTGTTCTTAATTGGCCAGCAAACTCGCCTGACCTTAACCCTATAGAAAATCTATGGGGTATTGTGAAGAGGAAGATGCGATACGGCAGACCCAACAATGCAGAAGAGCTGAAGGCCACTATCAGAGCAACCTGGGCTTTCATAACACCTGAGCAGTGCCACAGACTGATCGACTCTGTGCCACGCTGCATTGCTGCAGTAATTCAGGCAAAAGGAGCCCCAACTAAGTATTGAGTGCTGTACATGCTCATACTTTTCATGTTCATACTTTTCAGTTGGCCAACATTTCTAAAAATATTTTTTTTGTATTGGTCTTTAGTAATATTCAAATTTCTGAGATACTGAATTTGTGATTTTCATTAGTTGTCAGTTATAATCATCACAATTAAACGAAATAAACATTTGAAATATATCAGTCTGTGTGTAATGAATGAATATAATATGCAAGTTTCACTTTTTGAATGGAATTACTGAAATAAATAAACTTTTTGATAATATTCTAATTATATGACCAGCATCTCTATAACCTTAGTGTTCTTTAAGATGAATGGTTCTCTGTCTACAGTACATACACTTAGGTTAATCAAGATGGACACCTGTGAATGGTAAGATAGACATAAAATATAGCACAATTGTCAACATAACCACACGTTTACCATGGCAACCAAAAGTATTTTATATGCTTAGCAACACCTTGTGAGTTGCAGGTACTCAGCCCCTGAGCTCTTCTTTAATAGTCAAGCAGAGTGGAAATAATGACAGAATGTTTAATGCATGCATGAAATACAACCACATGTCTATCTCAATATGTTAATATCATCATCACCAAATCCACTGTTGCACTGTAGCAAGAAACGACATCTCTTGCTATATGAATAGCATTTTGAAACCTTGAAACCTTGAAAAATCATCCAAATGAAAACCACCAAATATAAAAATGTACTTAAGGAATGACATTCAGGGCCTCTTCCAGTTAAAAAAATCATGACAGATTTGATGATCATCAACTTTTCTTGACCAAAATGTTTTGCCTGTGCTAATGTTGTTTTGACCATTGACATCTTTATCACATCTTCCAACATTTTCCAACTGTTATCAAAATGTTTTTGATAAGCTGCGCTTTCCCTGGAGAAATTGTAATTTTGATACCAAGCAGGACTTCAGGCTATGGTTTAACATAAGATCTGATCCAGCTTGTGTACATACCTACTGGCTAGCACATTGTATTTCCAAAATGGCTATCGATGGTGGTAGAGTATTGTCGGCCCTGAGTAATATTTATTCCCCTCCATTCTTTTTGAAGAAAATGACACATCACGTTCGATTCAGTGAGACAAATTGTTTACTGTGCAATGCAACAGGGCTCTACTCTGGCCTTAACCTTGTGTGGGATCTTTTCCAGCTGGCTGCCGACAGGGGTCTTTTCGGAAGCAACAGCTGGAGAATGATCGGATGGAGCACTGCTTGGAGCAGGTCCCGATGGTCGATGGATGATCACAGACAGTGGACAGGTTGCCGGCCACCTTTTTCCTGTTCAGATGGTCTCTTCCGGGGAGATAGCGGAGCTACTGGTGGCCCCTTGGAGGAAGCGTAGCTGCTGGTGGCCCCTTGGAGGAAGCGGATCTGCTGGTGGCCCCTTGGAGGAAGCGGAGCTGCTGGTGGCCCCTTGGAGGAAGCGGAGCTGCTGGTGGCCCCTTGGAGGAAGAGGAGCTGCTGGTGGCCCCTTGAACTTAGACAGACCCACGCCCTACTCCACCGTACACCGCAGCTACCCAGAAGCCGTACCGCTCAGGAGACCGACTTCCAAAGTGGTCTCAAAGGTGGTGTTCTTCTTATTCAGCCTGATCGACGAGCAAACCCCCTTTGTCTCCCAGGTAATAACGGACCTCTGCCGGCTCCCCCATGTACAACCTCCCAGGTGATAACGGACCTCTGCCGGCTCCCACTGGTACATCCTCCCAGGTAATTACGGACCTCTGCCGGCTCCCCCATGTACAACCTCCCAGGTGATAACGGACCTCTGCCGGCTCCCACTGGTACATCCTCCCAGGTGATAACGGACCTCTGCCGGCTTCCACTGGTACATCCCCCCAAGTAATAACGGACCAGTGCCGGCTCCCCCGGGTACATCCTCCCAGGTGATAACGGACCTCTGCCGGCTCCCACTGGTACATCCTCCCAGGTGATAACGGACCTCTGCCGGCTCCCACTGGTACATCCTCCCAAGTAATAACGGACCAGTGCCGGCTCCCCAGGGTACATCCTCCCAGGTAATTACGGACCTCTGACCTCTGAACTAACTTTCGCATACCCGTTCTTTGCCGTGCTCAAGATTCCGTAGGGAACCGCTGAGTTCTGCCCCTTCATGCAGCTGTACGGCCTACAGGCCCAGCATCAACAGCAGAGGACCTGCCTTCCTCCGCGACTTCCAGCCAGGATAAGATGCTAGTACACATCACGGTCACAGCCTGTGAATTCCTCACAGCGTGGCAGGGACCCTACAGTACGTCGTTGCCCCAGGTGGGTGATCGAGTAGATCGACTAGGCAGTTCATCTCCACCCTCAACCTGTGTAAGGGGTTCCAGTGGATCTAGACGCCGTTCATCACTCCCAGTGGACACTGGCAGTACTGGGTCCTGCTCTGCACCTGACACCTTCCAGTGCCTCTGGGACATGCTCCTTCGTACAGCAACATTCAATTAAACAAATTTGAACACTATTCAGTGGTCACAAGGATTAACTATAAATATCATCATCTCGCTTATGTATCATGTCAAACAAACATTAATTTCATTTAATTAGAACCACAGTCAGATGGTGTTGATGTTAAAAAGCTATTCTTTTACTTTGAGTCAAAATTGCAAGGTTATCCAAATTAGTGAGAAGTCATGGAGCTTTTTAATCCAATCTGTTTGATCAAAAAGGTGTTCTATATAAGTTCAGTTTCTTTCAGATCTTATTATCCGGCTAGTTTAGTAGCCTGAAAGCATGACTGACCAATCCGCACAATATCCAAATGTCACATCACTTTTTGCACCACTGAAGAGTGACATTTACATGCATCTTTTACAAAATGAGTTGAAGGTGATATAGTGTGACAGATGTGGCAAAAGAAAGTTACAGAGAGCCAAAACAACTTCTCATTCTGTAGCCCCACATAGTGTTTTTCCTAGGGGTATAACACTCCATCAAACCCATGTTTCAGTACATATTTTGGTTTTGGGGGTGTGGTTCATTTCAAATTAAGTGCAGTGAGATTTGTGAGAAATGCTAACAGTTACTGTAATACACTTTTGTTAATTTGAAGTATGCCAAAGTCACCCAGGAATAGATCTTTAATCATGTAATGCTGGATACCCAATAATGATGTGGGAGTGGTTAAAAATGGTATTGGATTATTCATAGTTGTATGGCTTATTTCTTTTATATATGTTTTATAGTTGTTTGGCTTGTTTACTTTGTGATAAATCTTTTTTGTTTGCTATGCTTTTAAATGTCTCTGAGTAATTCTGTTACCATGTAATATCAATAGAACTTAAATTGACATTGTCTTTTCTGTCTCTAGGATTTCAGTAGGTTTCCTATGGAAGATTGACAGTGTAATTTAAAACAAGGGATGTTCCCATTCATGTCAACATTCTCTGATGTATGGACCTCCACCATCTTTGTGGTAATGTGAATTCCCATTTTAGTACATGTATCAACCTAAATGTGATACACGCCATTCGTTTCAAAAGTATTCGTTGTCTCAACTAATTGCTGCCACAACACAAAGCCCTCACATTACGTAAAATACAGTGTAAGCTTCATTTAGAAAATGCACTGTGTTTAAAGATAATTTTTATTTTATATATAAAAAGAACCTTATCATGCTAGAGGTCAAATATCAAACTCAACTCTTTATATTGTTCAGTAACATGGATGTTTCATGGTATTATGTGGTGTGCAAACCTTTAGGCACCTCTGCTGTATGATTGATTTGGCTTTCAGGTATACAACGTAGCTTTGATGCTGAAAAATGGTCAAAAGGTTATTTGAATGGAGTAACTCTGAAGTTGAAACTCTATCAATAAGCATAATGGATCAACTTTTAATCCAATGGCTGACATTGTACGTCATTCAAAGCAATGTTAACATGCATGTCTGTGTGTGCTTGTGTACTCTTATTCTTCCATTGTACTTCTTTGAGCGGATGTAGGGGGACAATGAATGACCTTCTGAGTCATAGTGAATGACTAGTTTTGAATGGCTGCTATAAACCTTGGCTTAGTGACTCCACAAAGCTTTAGGTTGTAATCTATTAAATATATGGTGCTCTAAATGTCTGAGTTCAGAAGAGTGAAAAGGGCTAGTGATGTTAAAGCAATAGACAACACTACCATTCACCAAATACCAGCAGTGACCTCATCTAGAGTTGGACAGAATGTGTGTGCGGGTGTCAGCGATGAGCATAAAATGCGGTAAACACACACTTCACGCTTGTGTTCCAAACGTTCCCACCATTCACTAATATAATAACATCCCCATGTTATTCGAGGTTATCATCAACATGGCTGGGGAACCAACAAAAGGTTTGATCTAATGAATCTGAACTCTCTCATATCCTCAAAATGTTTATCTGACCGATGGCTTGGCAGTGCGTGTGCAGTGGCCTTATCGGTTCAGACGGAGTGGGGCGGTCACGAGGTGCTAAACACAACCTCTGGTTTAGTTACTGCTCCCTCTGCCTTATCTGTGCACCTGGTGAACCAGCCATGCTGTGTTTATTAGCTGGACCCGGCCTTATCTGCCCGCTCAGAGTTGACATAGCAGATCTGAATCAATATACAGAGATGGCGGGGAGCAGCAGGAAGGGAGCTGGGGGGTGGGGGTGGGGGTGGGGGGGGGTGTGGGGCAGCGGGGGGGGCTGGTGCGCCACCTGTGCTTCTGTGGTGGCGGGAGCATAAAGAGAGAATTAATAGCCCACAATTGATCCTGCTCGCTGTCCAGGGGTCAGAACTGATGAGAAGACCAATGTACCCTTGAACAAGTTTAATTAAAATGGAGAGGTGTGTTCATCCACTGTAGCTCCATTCGCTCAGCTTTACGAGAACCTACAGACTAACATTTTATTTATTGCAATGGGAAGAGACTGATATGTATGTTTAGAGGACCAGTGAACTGTGTTTTCTTTTTTATTAGCAATGCACCGTCAACACAATCAGTGAAATAGTTATATGGCGAGCTAATTTGAGTTAGGCCCCACACCACTTTAGCGAGCTAGCCTTACTGGAATAAGTTCACATTGACATGAGTTTAGCTCCCAAAGAAATTAGATTGCTTTAGTGTTCCTTGTGGGGACATTTCAAAGCACATTGCTATGTTTTATTTGGTGAAGCCGTCCACTATCACTATGAAGAATCATGCAGAATCAGAATAATGTACATGCACTTCTTTACGATGTCCTGTGAATTGTGTGGTAGATTACATAAACAGGCAGAACACACAATCTATGCAAAGTTGACGTACAAATGTATGCAATTTATAATGGAAACGATTTTACCCTTTCACTATGGTGTATATCTAAATGCAAGGAGAGGAGCAGACTGTTGAGTGCAGTATTGTGCAGCTATTAAGTTTGAAACTGGCTCGTGGTGACTTAAGCCTCTGTGGGACAGATGGCTGGTTGCCAGGGGATGGGGAAGGAAACTGTGTAGGCAGCACAATTTTTCTGGTAATGATTGACCTATACTTCTGACCAACTGGAGGATGGTTTTGGGAATGGTGGGTGTCAGGGGTAGAAGGGGTCACCAATGTTCTTGTCTGCACGCTTTCTAGGCCTAGAGTCATGTTGGGCCTAGATGGATGGCATGGGGCAGCCAATTACCCTTCTGCTTTACAGTTTACCTCAGCAGCAGGCAGATGTAGGACCAAATAGGATGGAGGAGTGGGAATGGACTCAACAACTTATGTGTGGAACCGGGTCAGGATAAACTGGGGGATTTTTAGCTGCTGTAAGTCTTATATTCGCTGCTGTGTATCTGCTGTGCATCTGCTGTTATGTTATTCTCAGTCCTGAGATTGTGGAAGATGATAAACCCATTTGGAATTCGGATGATTTCGTCAAACTGAGAGCAGAGCCATCGATCTTGAAGAGTGGATGAACTTTCCTGTGGATGATCTTTTCTCTTTCAAGTTTACTGTCTCTACTGTTTATGTATGTTAAAGACCAAGTCGGAACTGGAATATTCTGACAGATACATTGTTGGAAATATAGTCTTAGGTCTAGAGCAGAGGTGGGGTGGTGTGTGTGTCCAAGGGACGCTCCAGTGCTGAGTGATATCGGAAGTGTCGTATTCACGTGTTGGTTCTTATTGATCAGGAAATCAGTGATACTGAAACATGGAGTTAGACATGTTACGTATGTTGAGTTTTTGTTGTAGTAGTTTTGGCATGATGGTGTTGAACGAAAAGAGTTAAAGACCACAAATAGTATCTTTGCATAAAACTTTTGATAAGAAGAATCCATAGAATGATAAAGGTTTGCAGTGGATGAAAACAGATTTCAGGTCTGGAGAGCAGGATGTACCTCTTCTATTTTGTTTTGCAAGTGAGCTCATGTTGGAAAGGGAAAGACCTGGTAGAGAAATTCTGAGACCTCCCATTGTGAAGTGAGCCAGAGCAACGGCTAATCGCCTGTTCTGCTATTGCTTTCCAGACCCATAGACACAGCTTGAAATCTAACTTACAGTCAGGGGAGTCCTTGGCCATATATTTTCGGATGATGATAGAGTTTTGGAAAAGAAAACAGCTGGCAAAGTATCTAAAATTTTAAGAAACTATTTCTCATTGAATCTACATTTTTGGCAAACACGGAAAACATTCAAGCAACATCCCAGCAAACACAGGTCCTCACCAGGTCCACACATATGCAAAAGTAAGAGTGTCATTGTATGAAAAGTGCTCCAAACTTCAAGCAACACCACCCCGAAAAACTATCTCCTAGATAGGCAGTCGGTTGACGCTTGCTCTACTGCCGTTGCCATCCATTTATCTCTGGAGCTTTGACAGTCAGCATAGCAGCGACAGCACTAAATCTCTAACTTGCAGAGGAGAATGTTTGATTCTGGATGATTCAGCAAAAATAATGAGATTGTGGTTTTCCCTTCTTAGACAGAGATATGAAAGGATAGATTTTATCACGCTAGATCTCAGGCTTTATGAAGCCCTCAACTGTCACTGCTGTCGTGATTGTTTCTTTGTGATTCCTTGCTGAACCAGACTTAAATATCCCACGTTGTAGGGGTTTTCAGGAATATTATTCAATAGAGTGGTCCTTGGGAGGAAGGATTTTCTACGTATTTCTTTTTTTCATTCAAAGATGATCAAAGGACACAGGACGCTTCTGAGCTCAACTTTGAGTGTCATGGCAAAGAGTCTGAGTACTGATGTACATGATATTGTTTTGTTTTTTCTACGGTACGGACTTAAAAACCTGTTTTTGCATTGTCATTAAGGGGCATTGTGTGTAGATTGATGGGAAAAACAGCAAAATGTTGAGAAAATGTAGGGGTCTGAATATTTTCCGTAGACGCTGTATACACAAACTAGTCAAAAATAATTTCCAATTTTGATATACTAATAGGATAAAGTTCAAGCTGTCAGTTTTCATTTGATTATATTAACATCCGTAAACTGTAGTAATTACAACCCTTTTTATATTAGTCCCCAATTTTAGGGGAACAAAAGTTTTGTTGTGTTTCATTGCATCATGCACAAGAGAGCTAACAAAAGGTCTAGAGGTGACTCTAGGTTTGGTATTTGAATTTACAGTCTATTGCTGTTGTCTATTAACATGAGGCCCAGGACTTCTGCATCCAGTTTGTTCTGACAACACCATTTCATGTTTCAGCATGATAATACTCAGCTTGATCGCAAGGTTCTGGACACAATTCCTGAAATCTGAAAATGTCCCGATAATAGCCTGCATACTCACCAGACATGTCACCTATTAAGCATGTTTGGGATGCGCTGGCTACATGTATGGATATCAGTGACTGATGGATCATATGCACATCTGTATTCTAAGGCCTCATGACTTCATTGAAAATATATATTTTCTTATATTAACTGTAACTTTGAAATTGTCAGATTTGTTATTTTTTTTGCATTCTTGTTCAGTGTAATTTTTTGCATTATTTGTGTTCAGTGTAATTCCAGTAGCATTTTTTTTTAGCTTATTTTATTCCAGCAAGTGACATTAGTGATGGGATGTGATAGTAGTTCAGCAAAAATAACAAATAATTTCATATATTTAGTTTTTTTTTAACTAGAAAATCCAGGAACCCCTACCAGGCCTCAACTATTCTGAAATTGCCAGAATACGCTATTGGCTACTGTCAGAAATTGTAACTTACAGTGGGTACAGCCTCGACACTCACTGTAATTACATGCCAGTTGCTACTCAGGAGACCATTAATTTACACAGTAACCTCCCAAAAACTGTAGGAGAAATTGCTTGTGACAGCAGGCATAAATGAAAGGGTATTTCATAAATCATGCAATAAATCTTGAATTGCATCTGTAAGTCTTAGCTGAGCATCGTGTCAACAGATGACAGCACTGTGTAAAAAAAAAAAAAAGGGAAAATATGATGCAGAACATATGATTTTGGGTCTATGGAGTTTGCTCAGAATTCATTTAACCAATTATCTTAATCAACACATTTTCACAGTCTGACAGTCTGAATATAGAAAGTTATAGGGTGTATATTAAGCATATTCCCCTGATATATTTTAACGTATTTTATGTATTCTATAAAAATATTAAACCAATATATTTTAATGTGTTTCTGTTTTTCTTTAAATACATTCCAGTTTTGCATATGGGCAACACCTATGATACTACATCATTTTCGATATGGGTCAACTGAAAAAAAGATTATTAATTCATCCTGGACAATACTGTGATCACCTTTACTTACACATATCCAGAATTGTACTTGGTTTTAATGGTGCTGCTAGCGGCAGACACAATATGTCTGTATTTGGAAAGACTACAAATACCACCAAAAAAAAAAATGGTTAGTTGTCCCAGTCATTGGCAACATGTTGCATATCTCACCAAGTCAAGCATCAGAACAACATAGCATGATTGTTTTAGTATACCTAAAAGAATACCCTCCAACCCATCAAAACTCCAGCAAAGGTAAGGAATTACAATACATACTTTAAGCAGCTGCCAACAGTTTCAGAGTTACTTCATTTTAAAGGTACAGACAAAGCTGACATGCCACTTTTTGTAATGGAAAAGGTCTTTATAACACTATAAAAGTAGGCAATTACTTTTTAGCTGCTTTATTGATTCCTTCATATTTCCAAAGCATCACATTAGGTATTCATGTGTGTCTGCCAAAAGGGAGGGTTTTGCGAGTTGGGGCATTCATTGGAGAATGGTAAAACTAAATTTTATTCCAGAGCTCATTGAGATGGTGCTAGAAAAAAAAAAATATATGTAGTGTCAATGATTCTTTTTGAAGCAAACAAGTAAAAGAGGGGGGAAAAAAATTATATTAAGACTCAATATTTTATCAAATGTAAAAATACTAAGCAACATTGTATGTAAGTTGAATCAGAATATCCCCAATACACTATGTTGGTGTATGGTGTTGGACGGCTAGTTTGTTTGTATGTATATGGCAAGCAGCCAAGAAGTTGATCGTCTGCCCAATAACCGAAAGGTTGCAACATCAGATCCCCAAGCAGGCAAGTTGGAAAATCAATCATTCTACTGTTCTATTCTTATCAAGGCATTTAATTTGTTTTCTTTTTCTCCCATGTTGTTACTTTAAATGAGAAATGAGAATTACAGTAATCCTAACTGGTAGAGTGAGGGTCAAATTAAATAAATAACATAGTTAACCTGGAAACACGTGCTAATAATAATGCCAGCCTTTCAAATATGTGTTAGAGGGAAACTACAGGGAAAGATATATATTAAATCACTAACTTATTTGTTGTCCCCATTGCAATTGTTAATTACGGCTGTCCTCCACTCCATCTTTTTTGTATTAGGGCATACAGTATGCTTGTTTACAAATCTGATTAGTCTTTTTCTTCTTGATTTTGCAGAAAGGAAGTGGGGCAACATTGTTAGAAAAAAACACTGAAGTAGGGACTTTGTACAGCAGTTGTATCTGACTGCCAAGCTGACTTCATTATGCCTTAATACCTTGCACATAAATGCATGAATAAGCATCATCTATATTCATTAGATTAGATATTTGGCTGGCTGACAAAGTTGCATTGATATCGTTTCCCCCTAGTCTCTTAACCTGTAATTGTATGATTAATATGGATCTCTGCAGTTAATTGCATTTCTGCAGAAAGCAGTATTCATTTAGTGAAAGGCATACATCTCTGACAAAGTGTGTGTGTCTTTGTCCAACCCAGTGAAGTTTGATGAAGAGCATTAGGTAGAGCAAATATTACTGCATTAGTAGTAAAGGAAAAATATTAGTAGATGTGTTCCCAGAAATGGTTTTTGAGTCTGCCAAATCTTCTGTAGTGCATAAGCAAATGGCTTTTTCTTGTCGTATAAACACTTTCAGGGAATATTCAAATTATTATCAATACAGTATGCATCAAAGACGATGACTGACTGTCCCTTGCTTGAACCTTAAAGACTTGATGGTGTCTCTTCCTCCCTAGACAGAAAAATCACTTTAGCATGCAAATTAGTAATTTCTCACTTCATTATTTATATTTTATCTTTCATTTTGCCATACTACCTATCAAGGTAGATTTTTATGGTCAAAATTATATTTTTCGTCTCAATGCAAATCAATATGGAACAACTGGACCATACAGGTAATGCATTTCTTCCAATAAAGCATGTTGAGTGCATGGCTCCAGATGTGAGGGGATTATAGCTGATTTAAATAAGTCAGTAGGTCTCCTTTGTCAGCAGCCATTCTGTCATTTACATTTTCGTCATTTAGCAGATGCTTTTATCCAAAGCAACATACAGTCAGCCATCATAACATGACCCTCTCACAACAGGCTCAGATAAACGAACATGGTAAATATTGTAAAAATGACAACTCAGTAAATAAATGAAAGAAAAATGAATCACAAGAAGCCAGGGATGTACTATTCTGAAATAATAACAAAAAATACACAACGATTACAAAATAAACGTGGGGGTGTAGGATTTTTGGAGAGCACTTTTCCTGACCTATGATTACAGCCTTGTATTCAAGAATGCAAATGGTAGAAGTAATTTAACAGTGTTTACTGTTTTAATAGCCATCTTGTTTTGTAAGCAGGCACATGCACAGGAAAGGATCAACCCCTTTTGCTGTACCGTGCCTTTTCCCGTGGACACACGCTGGCCCATCTGTGTGTCACATGTCACACACTCCGGTGGTGATAAGAGACAAGGTGAGGTCACGTTCAGAAAAGATGAGATCACCTTTTAAAAAGAGTGTGCTTTGGAGGAGGCCGTTTGCATGGGACAGTTGATAAAACACTTTTTGCATCACCGACATTGGGTTTCCATTAAATACCGTACCAGGTCTAAGGTGCAGTATTATAGTTTCATTACATAGTGGGTTACACAATGAATAATTCTCCCAATGAGACATTTAAATTATTGACGTTTAATTCATTTGGTGTAAATAGTGTAATAAAATGTAATAAAATTCTCAACGTCAAAGCTGAAGTATACTGCAATGTTTTCTAACAGGGTATTACAGGAGTATGTGTAGAGGCACACTGAATGTGATGTCAACCAAATGTCAATCTACGCTCTATGTAGCCTCACAGCTGCAAAGAAAAGTTAGGAACATTTACTTGTGTCTTTTGCAACAAAATAAAGGTGCATGCCTACCCACTGTGAATAGTTAAAATATGTGAAATGGATAGGTAATTTTAACTAAGATTTTACCTCTGTAGGGAGGCACAGTTGTTGAGGGTAGGGGAGAAGAAATTAATGACAGAGAGAGATTGGATTTAGAAAATTGCATTCCACTGCTAATTCCCTGTTCAACTGTAGTGAAACGATGTCATTCTGTGGTTTGAAATTTAGCAGTAACTGTTAGTAAATTGCCAAAGCATTTCCGCATAAGGTTTATCTGTAGTAATGTTAATGCATTTTCTCCAAACCTTAAGGTAAATACCTGCAATATCATGTGCTCTAACTCTGTTAATCTCCCTGCATCAAGGCATACTATAGTGATACCTAATATCACGTGTAAATCCATGTGTGTTATTTTATTAATTTAATGTTTCACTATCTTATATGCTCACCACCCATTTATGTATATTTTATTACATTTTTGGGTATTTTTTGGGGGGTATATGGTTTCTAAATGTTGTCTACTAACTGCACCATTCCACAAAGCACACTATTGGGCTATGGAGTGGTGCATCAGTTTTAATCATGTCATGATGGTCAGATGTTTAAGTCAGGTTGTCTCATTCCGAGCAGAGGGCATGCAAATTGTTTTGCTTGGTCTCTTCACACTTCACACTTGCTGTGGTGGATCAGCCGCCTGCAATATATATAGCATGTATCTTAATGTAGGTTACCATGAAAGCTATTCTAGTCATGTGTTATGTATAACAAGTTACTGATCATGTCATCTACTGTAGAGGGCAGGTTGGTCATAGAGGAATCAACCATGGAGAAAGAGAAAGAAATCTTTTGGCCTCCATGAGATTACAGCACTTGGCATTATCTTGTTTGCTCACCAGTCACTGTGTCTAGTGGTTTTCCAAAGTTACTAGACACTCAGCATTTTCACTAGCCACCATTTTGTTGCTGGGAAATGACATTTTATTTGATTAAAGTTGACTATGTAGTTTATTATTTCAGATGTTTTTTGAGAAGACTGCAATTAAATATACACCGATCAGCCATAACATTATGACTACTGACAGGTGAAGTGAATAACACTGATAGTCTCGTCATCATGGCACCTGTCAGTGGGTGGGATTTATTAGGCAAAAAGGGAACATCCTGTCCTCAAAGTTGATGTGTTAGAAGCAGGAAAAATGGGCATCTGTAAGGATCTGTGCAACTTTGGCCAAATTGTGATGGCTAGACGACTGGGTCAGAGCATCTCCAAAACTGTAGCCCTTGTGAGGTGTTCCCCGTCAGCAGGGGTTTTTACTGGCTCAAAAAACTAGGCAAAGGTGGTATCTCAACCCCCACTCCCCCATCGTTCTACTGGACACCCCTCGTGATATAATTTATATAAAATCTTGCTACACACACAACTATTATAGTGTTAAATCGGCCCTGTTGTCCAGGTCCAATTGAGTGCCTAATGCACGCTACAATGTCCCCCTAATAGCAAACGAAATATACAAGCAATATATTTATGCTAAACACAGGCCTATTAACATGTTACATATTTAAAAAGAAATATGAAATCACTTATCAGCCATATAATTAATCACAGTCAATATCATTGTTGTCTATTTTTGTTATACTGTGTTTTTGTTAATATAGACAAGCTATATATTACAGCCTTGTCACGTTGTGTTCTTCCCCATCCTTGCCTTGACGCCACATCGTTAATCTCCCTCTCGACTTCCTTCAGCTGTACTAGGCTCTGCTGCTGTCGCTGATCCAGTGTCTTCATGTTCATACTTTTATATTGTTACTGACTTAAATATGTTAGTTGTATATTTTTACACACTGTATATTGCATTTATAATGTTTCTGGTGACAGAATACACTAATCTGATGGTCTTTTCACCAGTCATCTTTGTTTGTCTGTAATTCTAGGCTACTACAGAAGTCAACTGAAATGTAAAAAAAATAATATGCGGATTGGATGTAGTTTGAGATGATTAAGTTTTATTGAAATCTTTTGACATGCTTGGGTGTAAAAGAAAACTATAATTCACTTCACCGCAAAGTCAGGACCCATGTGGTCCTGTAAGCAATATTGCCAGATTTAATTGACAGCAAACCACTTTTATCTGCATTTGGCGGGTGGGCGGGTGCTGATGTCAAGCTCAGCCTGGCGCAGAGAAGGAGGACAGAGTGCGAATTACACAAGGAAAATCGAGGGGGTAAACTTTTTCTCCTGAGTGTAAAGGGGACACCACAGGCGTGTGCTTCAGGGAAGTGAATTGTCTTACAATCCTTACAGTATCTTGCTAGTTTAACGTAATGTCTACAGTCTGTAGGTGATGATCAATCAAATCCATTACACCCGCACACCCACACACAAACACAGGCCGGTGCCTGACTAACATTAAAGACATAGGCCACCCAATAATCTAAATATGTCAGTTGTGTCGTTACTTAGACTATTAGACAATTTTCAAGGTAAGAAAACAGCTGACAAATTTGGTATGCTGACATTTTTGGGTGGTATATATATTGAAGCAGTAGCTAGGCTAATGTTTCTGTCTTCAAAGTAGACCAATGCAAAAGAGTATGTGAAATCAGTCTTACAGTACCATAAAAAAATGACCACAGAGGTTTGGGTTGACTCTCATGGGCTTTCCTCCCACTGATGTATTGATGTCAAAAGGTATATACACAACAACAAATCCTCCATTGTCTCACTGCTCATGACTGAGCACCAGTGTTGGCTAACATTAGATAATATATGACATTTTGTATTGGTAATGAAATGTCAAGCCGTAGGCACACAGGGAGTCAGAAAATATGCAAATGAGGGGAAATCTCTGACAGATTTAATAGAAGTAAAGGCCGTTTTTGCAGACCTTAACTAACGGTAAAACTCAGGAACACGTTAGCAATATTCTATTGTAACATTTCCATGCAGTTGAAGCCAGAATAAATGAATTTTAAACGTGCTAGTTTTACCAAGGGACTCCCTTGAAGGGAAAGAGAGCATCACAACAGATCTTACCAGCACAAAAGCTGTCTAACATTGCCCGGGAATTTGCGGTACGTAACTCATGCGTCTTTTGTGTCTCGTTAATTAAAGCTCCCCTACTACAACATGCAAACTGAAACTATGAAGACATACAGCTCTGGAAAAAATTAAGAGACCACTGCACCTTTTTCTTTCCTTTCCAAAAAAGTCAAAAAGGAAGGTTTTGAGTGAGGAACAGAAGGGTTAAAATTAAGAGACCACTGCAAATTGAATGCTTCTGTTCAACCCCCCCAATCCCCCTGTGGTTGCAATCTGGAATATGTAAACTATTTTATGAAAATCTGTGACAGACAAATTCGTAAGATATATTTTATAACCTAACTCCGAACCCTAACCTTAACCCCAGTGCTGTGATGCCAAACCTCAACCATAGTGTTGTGATGCCTAACAATAACAAGTTTAGGTGTATATTGCGTATTGTAGCGAGGACATTACTTGTCCCTCTAAAACTATTATCACTGTATGGAAGAGTGGGCAGGACACCTGCCTGCAAAGGTACATGTTGCCAATTTGAGACACAGCTTGGATGTTTTGTGTAGATTTATGAACGTTTCAGCAGTGTTCATAACATATGATACGTTTGTTTAGCATTATTAACATATGATCGATTTGGGTTTGGGGGATGTAACTTGTTGTATAAAGACCATAATCACAAAAAGAATATAATTTGCCTAATGAACACACCGCACACATGCTATCTGCAAGCAAACATGAGTGGAGAAGAGAACAGACAACACAGTTCCCCAATGACACAATCAACTATTAGTTAGAAAGGTGCTTCCCCTATAATTTGGACATGGTTTTGATGAAAAAATATGGACTACAAGCTGAAAACAGCTATCAGCAAAATATTTATACTGACAGTTTCAGAAATACAAGCTAACTCCTCTTTCACCTTAAAACGTGCATGAGTATTAGAAAAGTTAGAAATGAATTAAGACACTATTCACATGTTGTATTTACGTCACTCATTCATGTTGTTGTCTTGGTAAATAGCATTCTATAGACACCACAGACATATTTATGACCAGAAGTTGAACGGGGCATACAGTAAGTTATGACCTTTAAACGTTTTGGCAAAATTACCCTATAGGGACTTGGAAATACAACAACATTTGTTTTCATAAGCCTGAAATAGTACTTAGTAAAAAACTATAATGTTATATTATCAAATGTACTTAGATGGTAATGTTGTTATTAGCTAGCAAATTCCATCAAGAATAGCTAGTATCGATGCTAACATTAGCTAACTAAAACATTGATACAATGTTTAGCTACTAATTATTTGCTTTCTATAGAGGTGGTATCATGTTTTCAAGCCTTAATAATGCAATTTAGACCACATCTTTATCAACTCACATTGAGGAAGCATTGAATAGAATTGTCAATTGGTCATCAGCCCCAAAACAATACTGTGACGACACATGAAATCTATGAATAGGGTTATCTTCAACAAGTAGTATCAGTTAATTGTCAACTGAAATGTTAAAAGTGTCAGAATGGTTAATTGTATTGTTTTGAAGTTTACTGTATTTTTATATTTGACCTAATACACAGCATACTAAAACCACACAGAAATGTTATTGCTAACTAAAAATCAGGTAGTTACCATCCTCAAGTCTTTTTATGTGATTAATAGAAAAAAGTGTATATACCATGATATTCACTGTTACAGTCCGAAATGTTTACTATACCGCTTAATTATTTTTAGGCCTCACTGCCCAGCAGGGTACCTATAGGTACCCGAAAATATGTTGCAGTGTGATTGTGCTGGACACATCACGATTTTTCACTCGCCGGAATCTGCTGGGAGTTTTTGGAATGCATCAAGGCCATTATAACAAATCACAGAAATGGGAGAGGAGGAAAACAGGGGAGGGGATTATACAACTAAATTGACAAACACAGTATTACGAGTATGAGTACATGTACATAGGACTAACTGTGATTTTAATCCCTTTCAGCAAAACCTTCTACATAATATCCTTCATTTGTCGCATTAGTAAAAGCAACAACAACAAATGTTCCTTTACACTGATCCAAAAGCTGCTGTTGATAACAATAAATACAAGGTCAAGAGTCAGCAATTTCGTACACTTGCACTTAAGAGGTTGATTATGTAGCAAATTGGAGCATACAGTAGCCAATGGCTATTCCCTACTCTGCAGGAGTGCTGCCTGTGTATTTGCTCTAGCCTAAACACTTAATGTTTGATTGACCACTGCCTCTTAATGAGCCCAGTGGCCAGTCAGTTAGCCTAGAGAACAGGCCTCTTTAGCCTGGCCCTAGTCACTAACGTTTAGAGTTGATAGGAGCAGCATGCAAACATTCAGCCACACCGCTGCACATCCCATTCTCTGGTAAAAACACATCATGTCTATAAAAATGATGTCTCTGATGGACTGAAATAATAGCACCATCACATACTGCAAAAAGATGTCTGGCCAGCACACATCTTCTCTTTCCTCCCCTGGCTCTCCAGCTAAACTCTTTCTTCCTCTGTCTCCTTCTCTGCCTTTCTTTCTCTCTACATTTCCTCGTCTTTCTCCTCTTCCTACATTTCTTTTCTCTCTGTCTGCCTCTGCTGTTTATCTCTTCAAATCTCACAATCTCTCCCTTTATCTTTCAGTGCCCAGGAGGTAGCCTAGCTTGTTAGAGCCTTTAGCAGGTTGGAATTTTAGAGACAGCATTGTGGAAAATCTGTCAATGTGCCCTTGAGCACAGCATTTAACCCTAATCGCTGAAGGAAAATAGTTGGTAGTGGTACAACCCGGCCACAACCACTCAGATCTTGGGAGAAATGGTATTTGAAAAAACACATTTCGATTTCACACAGGTTTATTACACACTTCTAAAAGTGTAAAATAGGAACAATGTGATTTCTGGTCTCATGCTGACATGAAATATTATTATTAAAAAAATATATAGATTGCTTGTTATTCCTTTAATTTGATTTTAAAATAAACTTATTTGAATGGAACCAAAAGTCTTAATATATGGCCACTGTATTTAGACATGTTATTTTAAGCCTTATCAATGCCAAATGTAATCTTGGTTGTAGACAATGTTTGGCATGTCCATTCAGTGCCAACTTTAGTCTTTTGGGGTCCTAAGCAAAATTTGATTTGGTTTCCCATCTCCTCTGCCGGTCGGGGCTCCCTAGCTGTCAGGGGCCCTAAGCAACTGCAAATGTCCCTTATGCCTAGTACCGGCTATGTGTCCATGTCTCAGATCCCTCATGCACGTCACCTCCTTTTTAAAACACATGGGGATATACTAGGGACACATCTTGTGAATGACATGAAGCAGAGTTAAATTGGCAAGGTTTATTATGTACCAATACATTTATTTTATTAACAGAATGAAACCTGGGAAGGACATGTACCCACATATTCAGCAGCTCGGTAAAAATGTATAAAGCACTTCTGATTAAGCATTTTTGGAAATAAGATACCACACTTGTTAAAAGATTATGGCCAATAAATGCCACAGGCTAAAGGTTTAACAATATATTTGCATAATGATATACAATTTGGTTCTTACAATAAGCAATGCAAACATGTTTAACAGACTGTACATAATTTAGTAAAGATGTAATGGGCCTACAAACATTTTCACATTTTCTTTCTGTAGGTTATTTTAAAGCCCTAAGGTGTTTGGTACTGTATATGGAGATGTTTTAAGAAGGTCATACCATGGATCATATAACAATTAGATGACAGTTAGGAAGTTATAATTTTTTAACACAATGAAATATAATAGACCTTTATTGCTGTGGTGTATAAACAAAACTGACAAACATATCGTGCTTTGTAAAAGTCACAGGTGTAAATTTTAAACTAGATCTTGGTCCCTTGCTTATCTACTCGCAGAATGTTACAGTTTTCTAGCTCAAGAGGTAAGTTATCACTTAAACTGATAGATATAGAAAAGACAGTGAAGGAAAAGTCTCTACCATAAACACCCAAATATAATTATTTTTGTGACAATATCACACGCTGTCTGTTGGGTGAGACATTTGAGTACAGAGGGAAAAATAGGCTATAATAGACCAAGTTAGTCTGTCCACAAGATGTTCCGTGAATTTCCGAGTCTATACCTGATAAAAGATGAAAAACTAAGGATCAGAACAGTTACAAAGAGCTCCCCTCCTCTCTCTTTGTGAATAACTAGCTAGTTTAGGGCCATGTATCTCTTCTACATCTGAAATTTGAAAGATGGTGAAACCTTAGTATAGATATTTTTTTAATAGATTTGTTAAAATAAAGTTAAATAAAATAAATACAGTCCTTACAGTTTTCTCCCTCATTACATTTTCAGTCAAACTATAGCAAATGATGTGCTTGGCCTGTGGTACAGTAAATAAGTGTCATTCTGCATCAATAACACAAGACTGAGCTCCAGCTAGAAAATCCATGATTGAACTTGAATTGTTTAACATGAGCAAGTCATGCTTGCATACAGTAGCCCTCCAGCCAGTCGGAGTTGTGCTCATTAGCTACCAAACAGACTGAAACCCTTTGAACTCCAATGAACACCACCCAGATTATATTAACAGTGGGCATCATATCATCGCGTTTGCTGTTTTGCCTGAATATTTTGCATTTCCCCCCTCCTATAGAGTAACTCAGGATGGAGGACACATTCAAGCTGCCTGTCCAGCAGTAGCAATTGGGCTGCCCCACCTCACCAGCCCCTACATGTTGACTACACAGAGGCTGCCTCCCGCCAAGTTCACAGGACAATGTGAAAGTGTATCTCCGTGCCTTCTGGCTGGTGGCAGAAAAGGAAGGGCATATTTATTAACAGTAATTCAATGGGTTTTGAGAAAGAGGTAAGAAGAAAGAACACGAGGAAGCAAGGAAATGCAATTGAGATTCTGGCCGTGTTTCTTCCATTCCTCACCTCCCTCTCAAAGCACAGTAGGTTAGAGGACTGACGGTTCCTCCCCTCGGGCTCCAGTCCACTTGTAAAAAAATATGCCAATCTAAATCTTTCTGTCATTGCATGTGAGGAAGAAAATCATATTTTAATATATATCAAACAATTTTGAAATATTAACTCCAATGTCACAAAATGGCCCTTTTTTATGGAAACACTCTTATACTTTGATGGGCTCCTCAATCCTTCACTCTCTCTATCTGTGGGCTGCTTCAGTACCATTTGTCCGACTGACTCCCTCTGTATTTAAATGCCTCTGTCTTTACCTTGTTTTTAATCTCTTACAAAGCTGATAAGCTGAAGAGACAGGACATCTATAGGCTGGATAAATGTAAGACGTCACTGTAATTCTAGTGCTCTAGTATTAGGTGTCCAGATGTTTCATTTAGTACATTTGAAATTATCATGTTTGAGTCCTAGTTGCTTACTACCCAAAGTTGACGAAATTGAACCCTTTCCTGTTCTAATTCCTTTGGTGACTGGTTTTCATATACCTTGTGGTACACGGCCAATTGACCAGGACTAAGGCTCACACCAAATGGCCTTACTGCTCAGGTATACCACCATGACAGGAACGCTAATGTATGACAAAAGCATGTCGGTGATACTGTGGGGATTACAGTGAAGAACTGCAGTGAGGAACGGCAAGATGTTCATTTCTAGGCTGGTGCAAAAACAGAGAAACATCTGTACACCAGGCTCACAGCAGTGTGGTCCCTCTGAATCAGAAAGGCAGTGTACAGTGGAGTACTCCCGGCCCTGTTTTCCTCTCCTGCAGTAACAGATGGTGGGGTTGGTGTGGTGGGCTGAGCCTCCTGTCCTCTGGGGCCAAAGCTACGCAGCTGTGCCAACCTGAACAGGAGCAGAAGCATCAACATTTCAGTCTATTCGGTGAAAAAGCTGGGGTTTTCCACATCCATCCAACAGTTTGTCCACCCACTGATCATGCACTCTTTGATCGGCCAGATGCTGCTAGCTATCCATATTTCTCTCATTTAGCGGTTTTCCACGACACCAGCCTTGTGATGGTCAGATAGGTCCATTGCGCAAAATACGCAGCAGTATTTTTCCAGTAAGAGAACGTGGGTGTATGGGTATACAGAAGCTATTCCCTAGTACATCACCATTACCATATCCACACACCTGATTCCTGTGTGGTGCGTGTGTGTTTAAATGCATTTCCCTGTGTGTGTCAGCTCCTACACCCTTTAACCAGAGGCGGTGTGAACAGGTCACGGAACAGCAAACCGCTGTCTTTCACAGTACTTCTGTTGCTGTTACTTTGCTTTCAGCACTTCAATATGAAGGCCCACAAAGACAGTACAGGGCACAATCCACACAGTCCAGGGTTCTGGTAGAGTTTGGCTTCAGGCTTTCCGATGTGATACCACCATTGGTATCTTCACGCTTGATGATCCTATGGCACATATCTCAGTTTAAAGCTTATTTTCCTGCATTGTAGAGCTGCAGTTTGGATCCCGGCACTGCCCAGCAGATCTCAGTGAAGGACCCAGTACAATCGCATGGATGGCAGCGGGAGTACGTCGCCTCTCCGAGCCAGGCAAATTTGCCAGTCACGACTCCGACTCTTGGATGTGAATACTCTGCCTCTTTGGCCCTGGAAGCATCACTGGCTATGGTTGTGAGTGAAAGTGGGCTGGGACAATTCATGTCTCCAGCCACCACTGGTGATCAGGCCTGCCTCTGTGGGAGAACCACCAATGCCATGTCTGCTTTGCTGGGGAACAGCTCTTGGTAGGGAACCACCATATTGCCTGCCGTCTTCTACCGGGGCCAGGTTTCCTCCGGTCCATTGGGATCCCACCGCCACCTGTAGAGGTAAGCATGTTTTCCTTCTCAGATCGTCTTTGACGGTTGCTTCGGTGAGACCCTGGTGCCTATGGATTTGTCTCCAAATGTTTGATTATTCAGAGAGATTAAACACAGTTTCACATTTCAAAGGATCACTCTTCAAAATCCTACATTGAAAGGGCTTGAATGAAACCGAAATTAAATCCATTAGTGTGATACTGGGCAGAAACAGCAGAGGAAGAAAACAAAAGAATTAGAACGCAAACAAGGAATGAAGGTCATCCAGAGCTCTTGACGGAATAATAAACTGTTCATATCAAAGACAGTTATTATGCCTTGTGTTTTATCTGAAGGTTTTCTATTATCTGTTTCTGAATGGATAATACCAACACAGACAAATGATTAAATTAAATGTAAAATGACTGTGTTATTCTTAGCTGTGAAGGATAAACTCATGCCTTCAGAAAACAGACACATTGAAATGGCTTTCAATTTAATACACTACGGATGTTGCTGATTCTGTAAGTGAAACTTTGCCTTCAAAAGTTGTAGGCAGTAACAAACTTATCATTAGGCATAATAACAGGCAATAGAGTCTCACATCATCAGTGGATAACAAATCATTTCTCTGTGAGGTCCATCTTATGATTGTTGTAAGAAGTTTTTTCTCAAGTCGTCAAGAGGAAATTGTCCTAGATGGTCTTAAAGCATTACAAGTGAGGAAATTATATGGTCGTTTTAATGTAAGTGGTTCACTGTTCAGTAAACAAAAATAACTTCCAGGGATTTGAACAAACAACCTCTGGACATAACGTGATGGTAATCTGACTATTGTAACGTCCCAGCCATGGCCTGTGCCGTGCCAGTCATTCAGTTTCTATGTTCTGTGTGTTTTAGTTCTAGTTTGCCTGTTTCTATGCCCAGTTTAGTCTTGTCAGTGTAACCGCTTTCACCTGTGTCTAGATTGCCCCCTCCTTATGTCCCTATTAAATTCCACCTGCCCTAGTGTTTCTTAACTGTCATTGTGTTATGTGACGTCTGTGTGAGTATGTCTGTTAGTTATTCTGTGTTGTATGTTTAGTAAGCATCAGGTTAAAACAGAAAAGGAACCAGGCAAGCCTAGTTCAGCCTAGATTACTTTCATATATGGGGCATTAGAAAACAAATAGGAATAGCCTGTTACCAGTTGGACACCTTTGGCAGGATCAATCAATGTTAGAGTTTACATAGCTGGCCAAAATAGGAATTTGCATTATGCCACAGATTTTGTACAGCGCCTTTGGAAAGGGGTTTCTAAACCATTGCTTTCCACTTCAATATGATTGGACCACATCTCTACATTACACGCTAAAGGTCTGTCAGATATTCAGTCTTTCCGATTAATCCAATAAACCTTGACCTTCCAGAATCTGACTTTTTATCTGAACATAACCAAAAACCTAAAGATGCGTAAGCCTATTTTGTTATTTGTGTTTTATTTATGTTTTGAATAGTTTTTTAAGGGTATTGACATTGTTGTATATAAAAATTAAGATATCCGTATTTATCATGCATAAACTAAATCTGCAGTAGTCTGATATTTTGCTCCACAACCAACATTGTCAAAATGTTACAGAAACCCCCGGCACGCGAATGCACGTTTACAATCGTGAACACCCATATAGAAATAAGATTTACCCACGCGAACGTAACCTGCGATTATTAGGGCCACCAGTGATGGATTTTCAAAACGCTAATGAAAGAAATAAACTGTAATTATAAACCCGCACTCTTAGCTTAAAGTAAATGACTTCAGCAGCCAATGATAAACAATGAACAGAATATTCAGAGATGCTAAGCAAGCAGAATCATATGGCCTACCTGTATGGACGGAGTTGATGTGGCTGCGTCAAATGCAAATAATCATCTTTTGGCAGAGTGCTTCCCAACACACATTTTCTCCTCAAATCCATTCATTCATTCATCTTCTTCCGCTTATCCGGGGCCAGGTCGCGGGGGCAGCAGTCTAAGCAGACCTCCCGGGGGGACGGGCCGGAACACCTTCCCGGGAAGGCATTCAGGAGGCATCTGGAACAGATGTCCAAGCCACCTCAGCTGACCCCTCTCGATGTGGAGGAGCAGCGGCTCTACTCTGAGCTCCTCCCGGGTGACCGAGCTTCACACCTAAGCTCATTTCGGCCACCTGTATCCGGGATCTTGTCCTTTTGGTCATGACCCAAAGCTCATGACCATAGGTGAGAGTAGGAATGTAGATTGACCGGTAAATCGAGAGCTTCGCCTTGCGGCTCATCTCTTTCTTCACCACGACACATCGACCGCATTACTGCAGAAGCTGCACCGATCCGTCTGTCAATCTCCCATTCCATCCTTCCCTCACACGTGAACAAGACCCCTAGATACTTAAACTCCTCCACTTGAGGCAAGAACTCTCCACCAACCTGAAGTGGGCAAGCCACCCTTTTCCGACTGAGGACCATGGCCTCGAATTTGGAAGTACTGATTTTCATCCCGACCGCTTCACACTCGGCTGCAAACCGTCCCAGTGCATGCTGAAGGTCCTGGTTTGAAGGGGCCAACACGACAACATCATCCGCAAAGAGCAGAGACAAAATCGTTTGGTCCCCAAACCTGACACCCTCCAGCCCCCGACTGCACCTAGAAATTCTGTCCATAAAAATTACGAACAGAACCGGCGACAAAGGGCAGCCCTGCTGGAGTCCAACATGCACCGGAAACAAGTCTGACTTACTGCCGGCAATGCGAACCAAGCTCCTGCTTCGGTCATACAGGGTCCTAACAGCTCTTAGCAAAGGACGCAGGACCCCATACTCCCGAAGCACCCTCCACAGGATGCCGCAAGGGACACAGTTGAATGCTTTCTCCAAATCCACAAAACACATGTGGATTGGTTGGGCAAACTCCCATGAGTTTCACGACCCGGACGAAAACCACACTGTTCCTCCTGAATCCGAGGTTCTACTAACGGCCGTATTCTCCTCTCCAGTACCCTGGCATAGACTTTACCGGGGAGACTGAGAAGTGTGATCCCCCTGTAGTTGGAACACACCCTCCGGTCCCCCTTTTTAAAAAAAGGGACCACCACCCCAGTCTGCCATCCCAGAGGCACTGTCCCCGACCGCCACGCGATGATACAGAGGCGTGTCAACCAAGATAGCCCCACAACATCCAGAGACTTGAGGTACTCAGGGCGGATCTCATCCACCCCTGGTGCCTTGCCACCGAGGAGTTTCTTGACTACCTCAGTGACTTCAGCCCGGGTGATGGACGAGTCCACCTCTGAGCCCTCAGCCTCTGCTTCTTCAATGGAAGACGTGACGGCGGGATTGAGGAGATCCTTGAAGTACTCCTTCCACCGAGCAGGCGCTTTGACAATGGAGGTGGAGAACATGGTCCACTCGGACTCAATATCTCCAGCCTCCCTCGGGATCCAGTCGAAGCTCTGCCGGAGGTGGGAGTTAAAGATCTCTCTGACAGGAGACTCGGCCAGACGTTCCCAGCAGACCCTTACAGTACACTTGGGTCTGCCGAGTCTGTCCAGCTTCCTCCCCCGCCATTGGATCCAACTCACCACCAGGGGGTGATCAGTTGACAGCTCCGCCCCTCTCTTCACCCAAGTGTCCAAGACATACGGCCGCAGGTCAGATGAAACGACAACAAAGTGGATCATCGACCTACGGCCTAGGGTGCACTGATGGACACCCTTATGCTTGAACATGGTGTTCGTTATGGACAAACTGTGACTAGCACAGAAGTCCAATAACTGAACACCACTCGGGTTCAGATCAGGGGGGCCGTTCCTCCCAATCACGGCCCTCCAGGTGTCACTGTCGTTGCCCACGTGGGCGTTGAAGTCCCCCAGTAGCACTTTCCAGCACCCCTCCCAGAGACACCAAGAAGGTCAGGTACTCTGCACTGCCGTTCGGCCCGTAGGCACAAACAACAGTGAGAGACCTATCCCCGACCCGTAGGCGCAGGGAAACGACCCTCTCATTCACCAGGGTAAACTCCAACACATGGCGGCAGAGCTGGGGGGCTATAAGCAAACCCACACCAGCCCGCCGCCTCTCACCATGGGCAACTCCAGAGTGGTGAAGAGTCCACCCTCTCTCAAGGAGTGTGGTTCCAGAGCCCAAGCCGTGCGTAGAGGTGATCCTGGCTATCTCTAGTCGGAACCTCTCCACCTCACGCACAATCTCAGGCTCCTTCCCCACCAGCGAGGTGACGTTCCACGTCCCTAGAACTAGTTTCCATGTCCAGGGATCGGGTTGTCGAGGCCCCCGCCTTCGACTGCCACCCGATCCTCTACGCACCGACCCCTTATGGTCCCTCCTGCAGGTGGTGAGCCCACGGGAAGGCGGCCCCACGTCGCTCCTTCGGGCTGAGCCCGGCTGGACCCCGTGGGGAAAGGCCCGGCCACCAGGCGCTCGCATACGAGCCCCAACCCCAGGCCTGGCTCCAGGGTGGGGCCCCGGCTGCGCCATACCGGGTGACGTCACGGTCCTCAACATTTTTATCATCATTAAAGGGTTTTTGAACTGCTCTTAGTCTGACCCGTCGCCTACGACCTGTTTGCCTTGGGAGACCCTACCAGGGGCATATAGCCCCAGACAACATAGCTCCTAGGGTCACTCGTGTACTCAAACCCCTCCACCACGTTAAGGTGGCAGTTCATGGAGGAGTCAAATGCAAAAAATCATCTTTTGGCAGAGTGCTTCCCAACACATTTTCTCCTCAAATGACGTGGTAAATTCCATATAATGATTTACCTTGAAGGCAGCGCCATGTTACAGCTATCTAACAAATAGTTGCCTAATCTATTATTTAACAATTCCTGTAAAAGTTCTTCGCAACTCGTCCTGGCTGTGTTGTTCAGCGCATTTGGCAAACAAACCTTGAAACTAGAAAAAGATATAACACCAGTTAGGCCTATTGCCTATCATTGTTTTTTTACCAGCCATCCAACCAACCAAAACCAGATAAATTTAAACTAGCGCTTCCACCGTTACTAAACTGGTTATGTGCGTCCACCTTTGCACGCATGATGATCACACACACAACTGAGGCGCGCAGTTAATATTTTGGTTCAAATAAGATGTTTTTATAGCATTAAATAATAAACTCAAACATACAGCATGTCATAATTATTTTGCGCACCTATTTTTGAATTGAAGCAATTGAAGTGATCCAAAAGTAATAATAAATTGTTTCAAAAGTATCTGTAATCCGATTACAATATTTTTGTTGGTAACATAACGGATTACAGTTACAGTTTTTCTTGCATGTAACGGACATGTAACGGATTACTTGTAATGCATTTTCTAAATTTTCCCTTTCTCCTGCCATTTTAAACTTAAGAGGACATGAGGTCTTAGCCCACACCTCCGGAGTACCAGGCTTGAAAGACTTGCTTCTGTCCCCGTCCAAAGTCCTCCTGGTTGTGTATCAGATCAAGACGATACCTGACGATTTCTGCTGCAACTCATTTGATTGATTGATTGATTTAACAGCTTATTAGCCAGTAATAGGCTTACTAGTATCTATTAACTTACTACTTGGAATAGTCATAAGAATTGAGCAGTAGTGAGACTGAAGATGAATTATAAACTGCCAAAGCTATTTCATTTCATGGCCGAAAAATGACAGTTTTTCTTTCATTTGTGAATGACTTTGACACAATACCTAGGCCTATCAATATAGGTGATGATAATTTACTTTTTCATCAAGTGAAAAGGTGAGAGAAACGTGGATACTCCTACTATTTTATTGCCTAAGGGGTTTTGATCTAGCCTATTTTACTCCAAAAAGCATGCACGGATATGCACTTCGAAAATCTACCAGAAATAGTTGCAATATAACTGTAAACAGTTTTAGTTTGGCTTACTACAACATAGCTACTAAATGTTGTAGCCAGCTAGGTTTTTGTCTTGACCCAAAAAGCGTGCACGGAGGCATTCTTCGAAAATCCACCAGAAATAGTCACAATATAACCGTAAACAGTTTTATTTTAGGCTTACTATAACGTAACTACTGAAGGTTGTATCCTGTGTAGTTTTGTCTATCCGGAACAAATCCTATTGCATAATTTGTTTTGACTGTGGCAAGATTAAAACACAGGACCTATTGTTTTCAGACCCGCGTCTCTAACCACTACGCTGTTTAACAAGGGGTTGACTGTCAGTCACTCCCTCCCTCACTGAGTCCCTCACTCACTCCCTCCCTCAGTCTGTCAGTCAGTAAGAGACATTCGCTCTTCTTGGTGGGCTCAGCTTAAACGGTCCGGCAAAAACCTTTGTCTCAACCCCTGCGCCTGTGTCCTAATGCAACCACCATTAAGATGTTACAGCTATTCTTAACATAACTTGGACTCGACTACAACTCTAAATACTAAACTACTGTTTCCAACCTAGGGTAATAATTATATTTTCTGATTAAGGGATGTTATAAAAAACCAAAGAATGTTTCAATATCTCAGGATGATGTGTCTTTAGGGTTGGAGTTCATTGATTGAGGGTTGGATTAAATTAAGTAAAGACTCCAGTGAACAGTTGATGGTAGAGATACAGTTCTTTTCTATCATTTTTATTTTGGTATTCCTCACTATCTGCTTATCAAATTTGCTCTGGCTTCTTAGAGCAATACCATGTCGACATTCTCCTTAAATGGATTAATGACCCGCCATCAACAATTATTTAATCGTGCTGTGGAATAAATAGGAGTGCTATATTTAGTAACAAGGAAGGAAAATATTAATTATCAGACCCCTTTTTGCTACCTCTTTCATGTAATCTAGCAGATACCCTGAGAAGCTCAATGCAACAATTATTGTGAAACTATGGGTCTTCCATTGATAGAAAACAGTGACACAACTGACAATCACGTCCATCCTGTTTTTTTTCTTTTTGTGTTTGAGGCTCCAAGTGGGCGTAGTGTTTTAAATCCTGAGTTAAATCCATTTTGATTACATGTTGTAACACAATAAAATGTGGAAATGTCTAAGGGGGTGGGTAGATATGTTTGAGAGCCACTTTACACAGAATCATGTGATTTTATCAGCTCTTCCAGCTGGACAATGATTAAATGCATTCCTCCAGATCTACAAAGAAATAACCAGAACGTCTGCCTTTTGTAGCGGCTGCCCCAGTCCACTGACCTAGTTTGAAAACCTCTAGACTCTCCTGAAGAGCAGTGTGGAAGCAAGGACCAAGGACTTGAAAGGATCTGAAGATTTTGCGCGAATATATCATGTTTTGCCTATATATCTTTTCACTAGGCAAGACTATCTAGTCATCCAGGAGCCATGCTGTATGTTCAACCCCCCAACTCAAATATTATAAGAGAAGACATAATGGTGTTATCTTCCAAGGAGAGGCACACAAAGTACTAAATGCATGGATGTCATTGTCAATAATCATGACTCACATGGTTTTGAGAAAAAAAAAAAAAAAAAAAATTATTTGAATAACTTAACATGTATTAAATGATATATTTCTTGAACTTTGATTATAAGATTAAGTTACATATGATACAACTTGCTAAATAAAGATTATATTTGTTCATAGCCATCTTTGCTATTTTTTTCTGAGGGTGTCAACCATTTCAGAGGGCACTGTGTCTCTTGATGAGCTGCAGAATGTTTGCTGAAATTCCATCGTGGTGGTTTGCATCATATTGGCCACAGCTGAAAATAATGTTGTTTGGAAAAGCAGTGAAAAACAATGACTCGTAATCAAATTTGTATTCAGCCATCTTGATTCAGCTACACAATGGGGAACTAGGATGGTGGAGCTGAAGTAATTGCAATACAGGCGGACACAGCAACTCAGGCCAAGACAGATAATGGGAAAGGTTTGCATGGGCCATTACAGTATGTTTTATTTGTAATTTAAACCCTCCCATGAAGGTGCTTTGTTGATGGCTCTTTTGCACAATTGCATACCGATGACAACTACAAATTCTTTCACATCAAGGTTTCCGTTCATCACCCCAATGAATGGAGTAGATCCGTCTGGAGAAAGAGAAAGCACATCCGGCGCAAAATTATACTTTTGATCATGTCTCTGAATCACATCGAAGTGCAGATTTAACAGTACCAAAAAGAATATGAGCTGTTGCAAATTACATTATAAATATGCCAAATGGTCAGTTATGTTCAACAACTATAATATTGGTTAATAAAAATAAACATCTAAAGGTTTAAAGCTGGTGACATACAATTTGCTTTGCCAAAAGAACTAAAGAATTTAGGGAGATATTTGATAAACCCTCATATGCCATTAGCCAGCATTATTAAAATTTTTTACTTAAATATTTCTATTGATTTAAACCTTTTTGAATTTTCAAGCTAACATAGCCACAGTCCTATTTGCAACATTAGTTGTTGCATTTTTCTATATTTGTTACTGATATTTTTATCACGGCAAAACAAAAAACACTTATGTTTTCTATTAGCTTTGAGTGCTGAGAACATTGTTTTTCCAACTGTTACATTTTGGAACATTTGCACATAGCCTATTGCAGTGAGCACATTGAAAGTGAATTAAATTAGAATATTTCTATGTGTCCCACCAGTGTTGTTGTAGACGTGAGAACAGAGACGAGTGACGCCTCTGAAAATGAATAATGAATTAAGTGTTGTCAGGACATTGTGGACTGCTGTTAGGGACACTAAAATGAAAAAGATGTTTCTGGTGAAGCTTGTCACTTGTTTAATAATTTACCTAATCTTTGTTTGGCTGTGTGGTTACAAATTAAGGATCATGGGTTACAGAGTTTAGAAACACTGATGATTCATCTTTTGATTTATAGGATAATTTTTCGATTTTGATTACATTGATCCCCAATTTTCTCATGACGACTTGGTTCGCTGACCTAATGATCCCTTTCAGACTTTTCTTCTTGTGAGCTTAGCTCATATCCTGGAGCAGATCTGTTGGCCATGCTAAGACTATAACTATGTCCAGGTATAGCAGCAGGGCAGTGAAGAAGTGAAATAAGGCTAGGGCACTGACTGGATCTCAAGTAGCAGACCACATTCCATAGTAATCTGTCTGTCTTGGAATCACATTTCAAGGCCGATTGACGCAAACTGCAAAGTCCAGTTGATCCATTGGATTGAATTCAGGAAGTGTTCAATGTCAATTTTTGTTCAATGTTACAGCTGCTCTGACTGTAGGTGGAACTTGGCAATGATCCCAAGGCATACCTGCCTCTACATAAAAACATCAACAACCCCAACTTGGATTCAATTTGGGTATTCAGTGACATGAACTGAAATAGGCACAGTCATTTGATGACGGCCAATGTGATTCCATGTCCAGTAAATAAGTCGTACTATTTTAAGAATAAATTCCAGGATTTTTGGCCACTGATAGTAAAGGTGGCACAGTCAAAGAAAAATAAGTCCCCGGAAATGGTAGGAAATGTCATGTATGTGTGGAAAGCCAACCATGGCTGTAGGAGAGGGTAATTTTGTAGCTAGTTAGCCACTAAAGGAGAAAAACATAACTGAGGAATTCCACACACAGCGTCAATCAATCAATTGGTATGGTGTTTGTACTCCTTTTAGCCAGACAACATGAAATTCATGACCTAAACATACTGAAATTGAGGCACTTTTTCACCCCATCAGAAGATCTCTTCTCTAGTAGAGATTCAGCCACTTCCCAATTTGAAGAAAATGTACGAAAACTAAAATAATATTCAATAAAATGTTAATTATGTTTTTTTATTGGTCAAATATTTTGGTGAAGTTTAGCAAGAATACATCCCAGGAACACAGTTGGCTACATCATTCTGTGATGGAAGATGTTTGGAACCATCAAGACAGCTCTGTGGGGGGAACATTCAATTCACAGGCAACAGCTCTGGTGGACATTCCTGCAGTCAGCATGCCAATTGCACGCTCCCTCAAAACTTGCGACATCTGTGGCATTGTGCTGTGTGATGGAACTGCACATTTTAGAGTGGCCATTTATTGTGGCCAGCCTAAGGCACACCTGTGCAATAATCATGCTGTCTAATCAGCATCTTGATATGCCACATCTGTGAGTTGGTTGGATTATCTCGGCAAAGGAGAAGTGCTCACTAACAAAGATTTGTGAACAACATTTGAGAGAAATAGTCCTTTTGTGTACATAGAGAAAGTCATAGATCTTTGAGGCCAGTTCATGATAAATGGGGGCAAAAGTGTTGTGTTTATAATTTTGTTCATTGTAGTTATTGGCAAAAATCTGATCTGGAAAGAAGGCAACACAAAGAATCAAAATAACAGGGAAAGTTTACAAAAGACAACATACAGAGGTGGTGGTAGTACAACTGATGTAGGTACTCTATGTAAAAAGTAGGATTTCAGAAAATGTTTTCTGAAAACGGGCACAGACTCAGCGGACAGAGAGTGGATCGATAACTGCCTCAAAGTGGCGGCACTGCTAAGAGCCCAGAGGTGGCTTAAAGAAGAGCCCAAGTAGGGATGTAACGTTCGAGCATTGCCTGAAAGTAAAGAGTTTAAGCTGCTATTGTTGCTCCATAGGCAAGCACCATGGCCTTGTAGAGAATACGAGCTTCAACTGTAAGTCAATGGAGTGTGCGAAAAAGCGATGTGACGTGAGAACCTGGAAAGATTGAACACCAGGCAAGCCAGCTTTGGTAGAGCATCAGGAGCCCAAACCAAGTGTAAGTTGCAGCAATCCAGACGTGAGATGACAAGTGCCTGGATAATTACCTGAGCTGTTTCCTGTGTGAGGTAAGGTCGTACTCTACGAATGTTACAGAGCATAAACCTGCAGGAGCAAGTCACTGCGTTGATGTTAGCAAAGAACGACAGAGTGTCATTTAGCCACGGAGCAGGAGGGGAGGGCAGAGCCGGGAGGAAAGGGGGCAGTGAGAGTCGTAGGACTTGAAAAGCCCAGAGAGTTGTGTGAAAGAAGAAGACTCAGGAGACTCAGGAGACAGACGGGAGGGACAGTAGGATGGGGGAGGGGGGAGCCGTTGGGGAAAGAAAACTAGTATTGCGGCAGCATAAGGTGTGAGGGCATGTACAGTGTAGGGGTGGAGGAGACAGAAAGGGAGGAGATGAAAAAGTGATGACATGACTGGAGTGGGTTAGTGATGAGATTGGTAAATAGACAGCATCTAGTGAAGATTAGAGAAAACGCATTGCCTGCTTTGTGAGCAAGGTGAACGGGAAAAGGGTGAGGTCAAAAGAGGAAAGGAGTAGATAAAAGTAAGAAATGAAAAGCCTACCAGTGCTCTGAACATATCCTGTGTCCTTTCCCTGTGTCTCTCCCCATTACACTGTTGGAGGAAACGGGCACAGCCCTGGGATAGAGACACAGAGAACGGGTGTATCTGGTGTCTCCTCTCTCCCACCAACAGGGTATAAGGATTTTGTTCAGGGCCCGCGGGAAGATAATGCACAACTGTCGGAGCTCCGCGCCCAGCTACAGTGCAACAGCAATGACTGGGCAGATGTCCTGGAAAAGATCAAGGCTGCCTTCAGAACCCTGGCAGCACCCAAGAGCCCGGAGCGCCAGTAGCGCTCAATGAGTCTCCCAGAACCCCGACTGACGCAGACGAGCCTCCCAGCTTCCCAGCAGAGCCCGAGGACCCATCCAGTGTCCCAGAAACAGTCGACAAACCCTCAAGGGCCCATCCAGGGCCAGAGCACTGGTCGCACCCCAACAGCAGAACACTTTAAAGGGGCGCAGTCCAACACTTGGACAGAGAATGCTGCAGCCCTGAAGAGAGAATGCTGGTAGCTTGTGGGTAAAGCGAGACAGCTCTTACTCACAGGTAAAGCGAAATAACGTTGAACATGTCAAGGTTTGCGTTGGAAATTGTCCCCAACAAGGGACATGTCAAGGTTTGCGTAGTCAGTGTGTTGGATGCAGGAGGATGTGCATCGCACCCTTCTGCGTATGGGGCCTTGTAGCCGTAGACCGGTCAGAGTGCCCATGATGACCCCTGTCCATTGTCTAAAGTGCCAACAATGGACGTGCGAGCATCGGAACTGGAACCGGTCCTTAGAGCAGTGGAAGAAGTCCCGTTTTCTTTTCATCACGTAGACAGCTGTTTACGCGCACTGTTTACGTCTGGAAGTAATGGCATCAGGATGCATCGAGGGAAGACAACAAGCCTATGGAGGAAGTATGATACTCTGGTGAGGTTCTAATGGAAAACCCTGGGTCTGGGCATTCATATGGACGTCAATTTGACACGGGTCGCCTGCCTAAACATCATTGCAGATCAAGTACACCCCTTCATGGCAATGGTATTCCCCCGATGGCACTGGTCTTTTTCAGCAGGATAATGTACGCTGCCGAAGTGCACACATTGTTCGGGAATAGCTTGAGGAACATGATGAAGAGTTCAAGATGTTGCCCAGGCCTCCAAATCCTGCAGACTTCAATCCAATTGAGCATCCGTGGGATGTGCTGGACCAACAAGTCCGATCCAAGGTGGCTCCACTTAGCAACTTACAGGACCTGAAGGATCTGATGCTAATGCCTTGGTGCGAGACACCACTGCCACATTCAGGGGTCATGTAGAGTCAGGCCTAGTTTTTGTGGCATTCGGAGGACCAACAGCATAATAAGGTGGTCATAATGGTGGTCATAATGTTTAGGCTCATCAGAGTATTTTTTATTTATGCACATATACAGCCCTGGAAAATATTATGAGGCCACTCCTAATTTTACTGAAATCAGCATCTCTACATGTATGGCAGCCATTCCATTCCAGTGTCTGTTAAATTCCAACACAGGCACACCTCATTTTACTTAATGAGGTACTGATTAGGTTATTACCTAAACCAAATCTAATTTAATGAAGAAAAGTATAAAAACCACTGCTGTGGTCATCACTATCCTCTTGCAATAGGAGCAGCTGGATGGCAAAACTGTGCAAGTAGTACCTCAAAGGTAATTTGAATAAAGAATAACTATTCAGCATGGCAAAAGAGTTGAAAAGAATGAGGAAAAGAAAGGTTCAATTCTGGCTTCACTGGCAGAGGGATACAGTGAGCATCAGATTGCTTTTAAACTTTTAACGATGGCGGTCCATAAAAACAAGGTCAAGGAACAGACATTGGGGACAACAAAGCTACTGACTGGCAGAGGGTGAAAACGAATGTCCACTGACCATGATGACCATCAACTCATTCGTAGGATGACATGAAGTGACCCTCAAAAAGAATGGCAAACAGCAGCTGGGGTAGAGTGCATGGCAAGGACGGTTTCGAAACAGGCTCCTAGCGGCAGGGCTGAAGTTCTGCAAAGCTAGAAAAAAGCCCTTCCTCAATGAGAAGCAAAGAAGAGCCAGTCTGAAGTTTGTAAAAGACCGTAAGGATTGGACAGTAGAGGAATGGAGGAAGGTAATCTTCTATGGCGAGTCAAATGTTCAGCTTTTCCCAACACCTGGTCGTCTAATGGTTAGACGGAGACCTGGAGAGGCCTACAAGCAACAGTGTCTCGCAACCACTGTTAAATTTGGTGGAGGGTCAGTGATGATCAAGGGATGCTTCAGCAAGACTGGAATTGTGCAGATTTGTCTTTGTGAAGGACGCATGAATCAAGCCAAAAACAAGGTTATCCTGGAAGAACACCTGCTTCCTTCTGCTCTGACAATGTTGCCCAACTCTGAGAATTGTTTTTTGCAGGAGATTGCTCCATGCCACACAGCCAGGTCAATCAAGGTGTGGATGGAGGACCACCAGATCAAGACCCTGTCATGGCCAGCCAAATCTCCAGACCTGAAACTCTGGAATTTAATTAAGAGGAAGATGGATGGTCACAGGCCATCAAACAAAGCCGAGCTACTTTAATTTTTGTGCCAGGAGTGACATAAAGTCATCCAACAGCAATGTGACAGACTGGTGGAAAGCATGCCAAGACACATGAAAGCTGTGATAAAAAATTAGGGTTATTACACCAAATATTGATTTCTAAACTCTTCCTAAGTTAAAACATTAGTATTTTTTTGTTGAAAAATGAATATGAATTTGTTTCCTTTGCATTAATTTAAGTCTGAAAACATTTATATTTTGTTATTTTGACCAGTTGTTACTTTCAACAAATAAATACTCTAAATGACAATATTTTTATTTGGAATTTGGGAGTAATGTTGTCAGTAAACTGTTTATTTTCCTCAAATACATAGCTATGAATAAAACCAGAGAAACTGATAATTTTGCAGTGGTCTCTTAATTTTTTTAAGAGCTGTATAATTGAATATATTTAAATACATTTGGTCGGCAGAAATGACTTATGCTTTGGGGGCTGGCCCTGTTCAGTATTATTGCTTTTTACCTATAAAAACGCTTGATTTTTGACAATGACCTTTGATAGACCTCTTATAATGAATGCTTTTACAGTGCCTTTTTTTGCTCACTACATGGGATTCAATCTTTAGCCGTAGCTTCAGTCAGTTAATTATTTGTAAACAACATGGCACACTGACAGAGTGTAGTAAGTGGAAGTACTGTTTTTGAGAAATCTAACTTCATCTTTTTTCTGGATACATGCACAATCACGCTCGCAAGAGCACACAAATACACATACACCAGGCCATATTTAGTTCTCCCATAAAATATGGAGACTCTAGAGGTTTTAAGATGAGTTGTTTCTCTAAATATTTTCTTTCCAGCATTCTGAGTACTGAAAACTTTCTCAGAAGGAAAGTTTCTTTGTATTTGTTCATTTATTTATATATTTAGTCACAAATAAGTTGTCCGATTCAGTGCAGATGACGAAAAGGACAGCATCAAACATCTTGAGTCAATCCTCCACAGGCAGCTATGTAGAATACTATTTGTCAGTTTATATTCTGAACATCACAGACCAAATGGTGCTCTGGGTCGGCACTGCTTAGACAAACACAAACATGCTTTCTGTTTGGGTTGGGGAATTGGTTCTTTGAGTGTCGTTTTCCCCGCTGTGTTACTAAGTGTTGACACGATTGTGTTACAAAATCTAGTTTTCCATCCAATGGGTGGCAGATTAATATGTGGTTGTGTTTTCACAAAATTATGAAACAGCACTGTAACATTAATATGTTAACATTGTCTCTACTGAGTCGGCTGGGGTTTGCTAGGTATAATAACATTTTGGTGAACATTTTAAAAAGTAGGCATACTATTTTCAGCGGGGGGGGGGGGTTAACAATAGCTGAACAGAAGTCTGCATTGGTAGTGTGCATTAGGAGGGACAATTGAATACAGAAATTCTATTGAATGTATTTTTTTCTCCTCTCCATTATTTCCTGATATCTAAGTAGTGATTATTGGATTGCTTCATCACAACAACTCCCAATGTATTAGGGAGAGTCAAAAAGCTTATCACAATCACCCAACCAAGAGGTATACATATGGAGGAGAATGCAATCTCCTGCCACCAACCACAATTAAGGCACCTCATCTGCCACAGGAGTTGCTGGAGTATAACAAGGCAAGGCAGCCCATTTGAACATCCAACCGACCAATCCCAGAGGGAGCTGAGCCATTTTGCACCACCCTCTGACCCACCCCCTGCCACCATCGAATGCCACAACCAGGATTTGAACACCTGACTGCAATGATGCAGCGATTCTGCTAGTCAGTGATTTTAGTAGTGTTATTTGGCTGACGTAAACTGAATTCTATTCACGTATATGATTTAATATTTCCTGGATACCTCAAATCCAAATATTCACCGAAGGATATCTCTGTTCTGTTGCTCTAAAACATTTTTTTTTAAAGAACGCCTTTTGTAGTACATTGTCTTCTATTTCAAAACCTAACTTGAGTCTACTGAATAAAGTAATATGCTCAGCCAGTGTTTAGTATGTCTGCAGTGCATCCTCACAGTGGGTGAAATAGAGCCCAGAGCTCTGACAGGTATGTGTCAGCTATGACTCAAAATCCCTAGAGCAACATCTGTCCGTACTGTAGCATTAGTTGTAGCACAGAGTGACACCTCTACAAGAATGCAAAGCAGTGCTGTTTGTTCGATGCATTATGGTTATACACAACGCATTATGGTTTTCAACAACGCATTCCAACAAACGAAACTGAATACTTTGAGGATTATGATTTTAGCGGTGACACATTATCATTATTTAAGAACTAATTAAAACCTTTTTTATATGGTATCAGTCTTGGCATTCTGCTGCAGTAAACAATATATCAGAATTAGTGTATGTGTTTGCCTGTGTGTGTGTGTGTGTATATATATATATATATATATATATATATATATATATATATATATATATATATATATATATATATGTGTGTGTGTGCCAACACTTGTGCATGGTTTAAGATGTTGATTTGACACAGGTTACCGCCGACGTGAAACCACCAGTTCTTCCTGAAGTCTATTTTATCTGGGTGGGATTATAGCAAAGTGCTGAAGATGGGGCTTTAGATAATCCTGCACCTGAGGCTAGTGTGTTTCCCAGGATTATTCTAACCTCCTTCAACCTGCAAGGAGGATTAGCCGGTGAAAGGTGGAAAAGGTCGGCCTCGGGGGGAGGGGGTCTTGCAGTACAGTGACCAGAGAGATGCCCCGGGCCTATGAGATAGGGAGCCAAAGTTAATTGATTTAAATTGAGTAATTTGTTCAATATGGAGGTCTTTTCCAACTGTTTTTGTCACTTACTGGGTGTTTTAACAATCATATGAGAGAGCCAGAGATATAGAAGTTTTCAATTTGTACATTTTGTAACATACTATTCACCCACTGCCATGTCCTCAGCAATTTACTTTAACTGTGAAATATGTATGTATGATGAATATTCTACAGTTAATACTAGTATCATATCCCACTACATCTAGCTGGCAATAAAATACAAATATAAAATACATGTTTTTTCCACAATATTTAGTGAATTAGTAAAGACTATTCTGTAGATTATCAATGTGTAAGGCTGAATAACTGGTGACTATTGTGGGGTTGTAGATGAGAGGATATAGATAGCTGAATTGTAAATTATTCAAATTCTCAGATGTCACAAAGTGGGTCAGACTTGAATGTTCCAATCACCCAATAGGAAACATATTTTATCTTCATTAATAATAAAATCCAAGGTTAAAATAAATCCAATTAAATGTTGACAGAATTTTTTTTTTACAGAAGGCAGGGACTATGAAGAGTGCAAGATTCCCTCCACAAATAATTGATAAAAAATACTTTTATGAACAAAAATGCACACACCTCCCCCACTCAGGATGTTCTATATAAGGTGACAGAACAGACATTACATGGAGACAGTATAGACATTACATGGAGACGGTATAGACATTACATGGAGACGGTATAGACATTACACGGAGACGGTATAGACATTACATGGAGACGGTATAGAAATTACACGGAGACGGTATAGACATTACACGGAGACGGTATAGACATTACATGGAGACGGTATAGACATTACATGGAGACGGTATAGACATTACACGGAGACGGTATAGACATTACACGGAGACGGTATAGACATTACACGGAGACGGTATAGACATTACATGGAGACGGTATAGACATTACACGGAGACGTATAGACATTACACGGAGACGGTATAGACATTACACATTACATGGAGACGGTATAGACATTACACGGAGATGGTATAGACATTACATGGAGACGGTATAGACATTACACAGAGACGGTATAGACATTACACGGAGACGGTATAGACATTACATGGAGACGGTATAGACATTACACGGAGATGGTATAGACATTACATGGAGACGGTATAGACATTACACAGAGACGGTATAGACATTACACGGAGATGGTATAGACATTAAATGGAGACGGTATAGACATTATATGGAGACGGTATAGACATTATATGGAGACGGTATAGATATTATATGCAGACGGTATAGACATTATATGGAGACGGTATAGATATTATATGGAGACGGTATAGATATTATATGGAGACGGTATAGACATTATATGCAGATGGTATAGACATTATATGGAGACGGTATAGACATTATATGGAGACTTTCAAATGAAGGTTGGGGAAGGTGCTTTCCATAAAACTAGACATTACAAACTGTTATATCGTTTAATATTACAATAGCCAGATGTGAAAGACTTATCATTGGGGAATTCCCTGTGTGATTACTGTGTTTACATTGTTAGCCTAAGAGCTTTTGAAAAGTGACGAGCAAAGTTAGCACAATACAAGAAAATTATATAATTAACAAGTGAACTAATGAGTGAAATTCTCTGTTTCTACATGCAGAAATGATTGCTTGTAATAAATACAAAGTACCTGCCTTCCCAATCTGCACCATGCTGCCTTGTTGACAAGGTTTTTTTTTTGGTACAAGTTTCAGTGGGAATACCTCTTGGATTTTTCAATTAATTATGCATATAGCCAATATTTATAAAAGTTATCTTGTCTCAAACATATTTCCACAGATATCAAGATGGCGAGCTGGTGTAAGCACAAAATAGACTATTTGAATTCAAACTAAAAATCCCCTATGGACAAAATGAATAAGAGTGTTAGAATGCAAAGAGACACTTTTCCAGTTTTGCCCCTTAAAGTTTTATGGAAATTATGACTCAGAAATGGCCACAGATAAGGACTCATAATGTTTTGGGGATTTGGACTAAAAGAGGGTTGTTATTTGGGAATCATCAGTGGTATTGCTTGTTTTCCTTTAAATCTAGTCAACATTTTATTTTTGCTTCTGAAATATGTAGAATTATGAATCAAACTGGCACCAGTGGAGTGGTAGCCCGGTCAGAAAGGCTCAATATGACATTTGAAAGTTCACTAATTCAAGGGAAAATGGAATACATACATGCAATTATACATATACTACAAAAAGCAACTCAGTAGGCTGTTGTACAACCTGAATGTGGTCAGGAATGCATCAGGCACTTTTCAGGAGCACCTTGTCAGTGTAGCATCTCACCCATGGTGGGTAAACCAATAAATGCCTGCAAAACAGCATATTTCCCCGAAACTAAATACACTTAAATTGTCCTACCTGTCCTCTCTTAAATTACATTTTTATTTTACTAGTCCAGCAACCAACAATGAAGCAAGCCAAATAAATAAGTATGGCATACATTCAACATACTACACTTTCACCTCTACCTCTAGATCAGTGTCACTAATTTACACGCAGTTGACCCCTTGTCTTTTGATATTGACACAACAACCGTTTGATCAAAGTTCAACGTAATATTAAGTTCAGCCATACTGGTGAGCACTTTTGTTCTCTGTTGTCTACCTACTAAAGAGATTACATCCCACTGATAAAAAGAGCAAGTAATTCTTGCCTGTGGCTAAAAGCACATTAATTCACACAAATTTCATATTGTTAGTTCCTTCATTCAGTGGAGCTTTGTGTGTGTATGCTGAATAACAGCATTCAAATAGAAGCCAATAGGTGCAAATTCAATGTCCCAAAATTGGCCAGTTTTTATCAATCGGTGAATGCCTAACAGTAAGTCCCTTTGGGTGTCTTTGGAAGTTCATGTTGTAACTGTTCATATAGTAACGTTTCTGTTTGTTAAGCATTTGGTCAAAGTAAGCAGTGATAAAAGAACTACCTTCCATTAAACAGGCAATTCACCTGAACAATAAAAAACTCCCAGATAGACGGTAACACATGGAAATGTACACAGATAAGCCATAACATTATGACCACCTGCTTAATATTGTGTGGGTCTTTCTTTTGCCGCCAAAACAGCCCTGACCCATCGAGGCATGGACTCCAGTAGACCTCTGAAGGTGTGCTGTGGTATCTGGCAACAAGACGTTGGCAGCTGATACTTTAAATCCTGTAACTTGCGAGTTGGGGCCTCCATGGATTGGCACAGCCCATAGATGCTCGATAGGATTGAGATCTGGGGAATTTGAAGGCCAAGCCAACACCTTGAACTTGTTGTGTTCCTCAAACCATTCCTGAACCATTTTTGCTTTGTGGCAGGGCACATTATCCTACTGAAAGAGGCCAATGCCATCAGGTAATACCGTTGCCGTGAAAGGGTGCATATGGTCTTCAACAATGCTTTGGTGGTACGTGTCAAAGTAACTTTCATATGAAAGGCAGGACCCAAGTTTTTTCCCAGCAGATAATTGCCCAAAGCATCACACTGCCCCGCAGTCTTGCCTCCTTCCCATAGTGCATCCTGGTGCTATGTGTTCTCCAGGGAAGCGACGCACACACTCCCGGCCATCCACGTGATGTAAAAAGAAACGTGATTCATCAGACCAGGCCACCTTCTTTCATATCTCAGTGGTCCAGTTCTGATGCTCACATAGGCGCTTTTGGCAGTGGACAGGGGTTAGCATGGGCACCCTGACTGGTCTGTGGCTACGCAGCCCCATACACAACAAACTGCAATGCACTGTGTGTTCTGACACCTTTCTATCAGTACCAGCATTAACCTTTTCAGCATTTTGAGCTACAGTAGCTCGTCTGTTGGATCAGACCACACAGACCACCCTTCACTCCCCACGTGCATCAATGAGCCTTGCCCATCCATGACCCTGTCGCAGGTTCACCGCTTTTCCTTCCTTGGACCACTTTTGATAGGTACTGACCACTACAGACCACAAAGGCTGCAGTTTTGGAGTTGCTCTGACCCAGTCATCTAGCCATCACAATTTGGCCCTTGTCAAAGTCGTTCAGATCCTTACGCTTGCCAATTTGTCCTGCTTCTAACATATCAACTTTGAGGACAGAATGGTCACTTGCTGCCTAATATATCCCACCCACTGACAGATGCCATGATAACAAGATTATCAGTGTTATTCACTTCACCTGTCAGTGGTCATAATGTTATGGCTGATCGGTGTATTAATATTTGAGAAGACAATGCTAACTTGTAGGTTTTAAAACAACAGCAAATCCAGACACTACATTTTTAAGACACTTGACTCCTCACTAATCTTTACACTGGACAGAAGTTAAAGCTGTGGTGTTGGCAGGGCAGTCATGTTGGGCCACTGTGTGACAACAAGGCTGACCCTCTCCCAAGTAACAAGGTTTACTTGCCAGGTACCATATGTCTCTCCATCTCTTCCTTTCTCTTTACCTCTTTCAGCCTTTCTTTCTCTCTCTCTCTCTCTCACCCTGTTTCCTGCTCTCCTTCTTTCACCACCTCCTTTTTGATATTTCGTTTTTTCTCTGTTTCTCATGCCCATGTCTTTCTGGCATTTGAAAATGTAACTGATGAACCAGGTCAGTTGTGTAGGCTGTGAAGTGGTTAGACGCCCTGCTGTCTGTCTAGCACCTTTATAGGGGTTGGCCTGCATCAATATAAGCTGGCAAGGCATTCCAGCCCCGAGCTCAACCCACACTCACACCACAGTGTTATTATTCAATCCACTCAACCAGCCTTCCCCATATTCATTAGTTATCATTCAGTTTTGGGTCCAACATGGAGAACATGAGACGAGCCCTTCCGCCCAAAGTTGGCCAACAGTGAGAGTAAACTGTTTATGAAATAAACAGCCGGCAGCCAAAGTACATATAATTTACTTATCCGAGCATCTCGCCAAACAGCTGGAATGCAAAGTGATTGGGGTTTCAGTGTAGTAGTATTATTTGTTGGTTTTTACTTGGCAGACACTTCCTCTGTCTGTGGCTGGCTGCCTAGAGGGGATATGGATATCCCACATGAATCTAAACTGGCTTTGCACTACTAGATAGTCAGAATGTCTGCAAGGTGCTGTATTGCGGTCAGGGCAGTCATTGTATCTTGAAAGGAAATAAAATAATGTTCAGTTAGTGCATTGGACTAGCTGGGTCTACTTGTCCAATTCACATGTGAAAGCTGAAAAGACTCTTGAGACCATAGGAACCCTGGTAAAATGCACGAAGAGTACAATAATCAACAACAAAAAAGATTTGGTACCTCCAAATTTGCCTAGCTGTAAGTGTACAGCCCAAATGTAGTAACAAAAGGGCCCAACGGGTTGGACAGTTTCTAAATCTTTGCATGCGCATAGGGAAAGGCAGTGCAAGCAGTGTGAGTATACTGGGGCCCACAATCACTGGGGGGCCCAACGTTGACTCAAAGTCAAGAATTCAGACAGGAATGCTGGGATCCCTAGATATCCCTAGACGGACAAGGTTCTGCATACTGTTGCTCACAAGTCTTGTGTACAATTTTTTACATTACCATTTGTGAGCATCTGTCTGCCGCTCTGGATTGTAAGTACATACTGCCCTTTTCTTTGCATTTCCAGCTATTGACTCCACTAACTAAAAGTGCCTCTAACACATTTTGACCTTGGGACCCAGTAGAACTTGCATAGGGACTTATGAAGTCTTACTGAAGCCGCAGTAAATCTTTGCTCGTACTATAACATCTGTCGGTCCTTATTCAAATGCGGAAAAAGTTTTTATTCTTTCAACTTTATTTTATATAAAGTATGACAAAGTGCCCTGAAATACACAAGGTTACAACATTTTGGAATTATATACTGTGAAAACTATGAATTTTGGTTCAGCACCTCATGCCTCTGCAGTTTCCCAAAGACACCCACTTAGTCTTTGGCTGCTTGCTTCCCTTATCTACACTCAGAGCCAGAGCTTTGGTCCCCAGGGAAACGCAGCCATCCCAGCATAATTACTCACTTAGACTAGGAGGACTACACTCTGGACCTGTGTGCGGCTATCCTGCAGCTAGCTGTCCTTGGGGGATACAGCCCTATTCAGTGTGACCTCACACTCTGTGACCCACTTCAGGACTTCTGCCCATTGGAGCCTAGCAGAGTTCATGACTTATCACTGAAGTTCTTCTTGTCACTCTGAACCATTGCCAGGAAGATTGTGTGACGCACATTTTCCTACCTCAGTGTTGAAATTGGAGACAAGCACAAAATGCTGTCTAAATCTTTAGATACAATTCATTATGTTGAAATTGGGTTGAAAGTTGAAAGTGCAAATTAAAAAGTCACAGTATAGCCACCTTGTTTGCCTAGAACTCAATTGCCGGCGTCAAGAAAGATGATAATTCTTTATCGGTCTCTGTCAATTATTCCTTAATTCCTTAATTAATAGTGTATTATCATTACTAAACTATATTATCAGCTTTCATTGTGATAAGTCCACTACAGAGAGGGGTATCAGGGGAGAAGTGTGCAAGTCAAGGGAGGAGAAGTCTGGACTAGAGGGTAGTTAGAACCACTTAGCTAAAGAGCTACATGGTCTATTAATAAGAAGGCTCTGGTACTGCTCTTTTTATCACCAGGGAAATAAAACAAGCTGTTCTATGTCTCCCAACATAGCCATATACATGGTTTGAAAGGATAACTCAATGGGCAAAAGAGGAAGATAGAGAGAGTGAGGTGAGTGAGAGATAAGAACTAAAGCTTTGTCATTTCCCTGTTGCCAAGCTCAATGCTCTTCGATGGTTGGGTGCTAAGGTGCGTGACATCACTTGGCGTAGTCGGCGGGATGGAAAACAGCCATTTCATATATCTCAATAGTCCATACTGTATACCCTAGCAGAGAAATACACATATGTACTGAGTTTCATATTCATGTATTTTGCACTGTTCTCCACTTAGCTCACTCCAGTGTGGCAGACGCCTTGGTTAATATAATTTGGTATTACTGGGTGTTTTCGTACACAAAAAGATGCCTCTTTCCAGTTCTCCTAAATTGGCTCTTGCTTTCCTTCATTTGAAATTCTAATTCTCTCTCTTTGTCTTTGTTCTTCCTCCTCTCTCCATCTCGCTTCACTTTCTCTCGCTCTTTCTCTGTTTTTCACTGTCTCCATCTTTTAATCTCTCACCCTCTCTTTCTCCTTCGCTCTCCTCAAACAGATGCAGATCCACTTAATCAGACCAGCATGGCTGAACAATTACTGTGTCAGAGCCATTAGTAGTGGCTGGACGAGAATGACACTCCTATCCAATGCTATTTTTACTGTAATGTGTCTTCCCTCCTTCTTTTTAAACAGCAGTTGAATTAAAAATAAATCTCTGCTTTAAGAAATCATGTGGCATCAATATGAGACCTAAACAATTATTTCACTTCAAAGTGTAATCATTTCAGTTATATAGTCAGACTCGTCCGACACAAAATCTTGCTCAATTATTGGAATAAATGGTATGACACGCATAAGGTGATGTGTCACAGATGATGTCCAGGAACATGCCGACAGCTGGCAGCACTCGAGTAACCAAATAAGATGAAGCTAATTGGTGATAGAACACACACAGGGAAGATCGCCATTGCCTACTTCCATCCTACCCCCCTTGTCTCCTGAAAAGGGAAGGGACTTCGGTTCATCTCTTCAAATGGGTTTTGGGAAGGAGAAAGAAAACAAGGATTATGCAATAGAAATCTTCCCCTTCCGAACGCTAGACAGACAGATTAAACCACACCCACAAGTCAAGTCCATTTGACTTCAGTCATGACAGCTGCACTTCTCAATCAGCAAGGTTGAAAATGAGTTCAAGTTAGTGAGCTCACTCAATCAAATGTATTTTACATCAGCAGTTACCAACACCCAGTCAAAAGCCCAAAGTGCAAGCAATAAGGTGTTGAAGTACACACACTAAACAGTCTTTTGAATGTCTTTTCCAGGTCCTTTCAACCATCTTGTGTTACCAGGGCAGTGGTTAGCAAAAACGCATTAGAAAGCTGAAACCTCGGAAGAAACATAGAGAAGATCTAGGTTCCGGAAAGGTCAGCCTTCTTCTGGCTGTGTCTGGGGGAGATTATAAGAGTACATGGCTTTTTAAGGCCAAAATGTTAATCTAGATATTCAAACGTTATGGTTAAAAAGTCAGCTACTGCAGAAAAAATGTAAATGTCAGTTGGCTTTTCAAAAGCCAGTGTTAAAGAGGTTGAGACAAAAATAGCTACTCGACCACTTTAAATGTTGGCAGCGACAGCAGGTGTCGTCAGGCAAAATCTAGTTAGGCAACACTACCAGGTGGATTTTAGACAAGGATAGCTAAGAGTCATCAGGCCAGGTAGTCCCAGGGCATGGTCCCAGGGCTCTATTTCCCTTAAACTTTATAATAAGTTGACAAGAACAAGGGCCTTTGTCCATGTAGGGACATGTTTTCAGGTGCCTCAATATTTTCAGTGCCACCTTTTCTCTGTTCTCACCAAGCTGGGTTTTCCACAACCTTCTCATTTACTGCTACTTCCCTCTACAGTATTGTCTTCTTTAAAAAAGAAAAGGGTATTCTTTAAACCTGTTTTTCCAAATGCCAAGGCTTGGCTTTTGCTTTGCTTTTATTCCTGCCTGGGATTTTAAGCAATACATGCTGCCACATTCTTTCAGCCATATAGATTTAACTTTGGCATGTTTTGTTATTGATTTATTTTGATACGTGAATCACATTTTAAAATGTCTTCCCCATCCTCTTTCCTAACTGTTCATTGCTTGGCCCAGTTATGAAGTTTGGCAGCGCATGTTCTCTCCTCAACTTTTACTCGAATACAATTGCACACATTTCTGATTAATTTAGGCCTCAGGTTAGAAGTTGGGTTGAATACTATCAAAAGTACATCCAATAGTAAAAAAACATGTTCTCTGAACATGTGAGTGGTTCTACTTCACAGGCACTGTTACAGCCCACCTCTGCATTAATAAATACATATTAACAGTAATATATACAAGACGTTTGTCAAATGGTGTGCACTAATTTAGTTTAATTTACAAGTTATTTGATTAATTACAGGTACTGTCTATTGCCTTACGGTGAACGTTAAGTGTAATTTTGATTGAGTTGATATTTGATGGATGATCTATTTTTGGTTTGTTGGCTTACAGAGAGAACTTGTGCAAATGTATCTTTTTGAATTTAATGCTTAGTGTTTGCTGAAACATTTTACATGAAATTCTAAGTGATTTGCCATCCTCCATAATCCCCAAATTCCACATAAATGTACAGTATTCGTGAAGAAATATATAACACATATTTCCAACTTTATCAAGTGCATGGGGATTAAATTGAGTTAATTTCCATGAATAACTTTGCTCTGGTTAATGACTCCCCACTGACCAGGAGACCTAAATGATGTTCTATGCACCGAGTGTATGACCTACTAGTGAAACATTCTACAGTTCAGATGAAGGGTTGATAGATTATGACTTCATGACAATCCCTCAACATCCTGCTACTATTAAAGACTTGTTGACATCATGATGGATACCCACTGTACTTCAATTAAACCTCTGTAAGAGCTTTAATGTCCTCTGCCTTTACCTGTCAAGCCATGTGCCTATTCTAAATGAGCTGCCAGTAGGGAGAACAAAGAACAAAGGGAACCTCCTTTCCGTCAATTGCTAGCATTACCTTCACATTACGGCACACCCCATTCTGGCTCACTGCTCTATGACCGCTTGGACTCATTCTATGGCTCCATCAATGCATCCCCTGGACCCAACTCATAAATCCTCAAAGGGGAATAGGTTTTCAGTGTAAAGGAAAGGCTGGAATGTACAAAAAGAGGCTACTTTCTTTTTCTGTCAGTATTAACTGAGGCTTTTGCCTTAAGTGGTTTTTTAACAGTTTGAGCAACTGTTATATATGGTCGTCCACGCAAGGTTAGTAGCAGAGGGTTACCCCAACAAACACAATATGCAGGGTGAAACATATAGGGTGAAAAAAACTAGAGTTGAAGATTTCAGATTCAGATGAAAAATAATTGTACCTACTGAACGTCTTTATTTGCTATGCAAGAGCAGGTTTGTGAGATCTAAATCGGTATCATCTGGATGAGGACACACAGAGGCCAGATAGTAGCAGCATTGATCACAGCCTTCCATTACTAGAAAGCAAATGATAGAACAATGATCTCCTCTCCTGACAGATTATGATTGTAAAATACAGTGTAGTGTGCACTGCTTTATGCTCCGTACTCCGGTTCTGCCCCTGTGAATCGATATTCCAGTCATTCCTGACCTTCAGAGGGGAGTGTTCTGGCAAAGGTTGCGAGATGGGGAAGGTCCTCAGCTTCAGACCACTGCTCGGTTGACAGTTTGATCAAGGCTAATGAATGGAGTGCTCAGCTAGAGCGGGAAGGAAGCCAATGTACACAGCGCCTTTTCCGGGATACGCCGACTGGGCCAGGGATTCGGGGGAAACACTGCGGACTGTGACTGGGTCATTCCATGAACTTCTCGAATAATTGCTTTTGCTCTCTGCTTTAAAGGGCACTGGGAAAACAACAGGAGTGAGGAAAGAAATGGGGGGAAAAAATGCACTTCACTCTAAAGCTGAAAAATACATGGCTTCATGAGAATATACTGTAGGGGCAGCATCAATGTAGTCGGTCATTATTTTGTTGCAATTTAATAAAATCATAGGATTCTTATTTGTCTATTTTGTATATATATTGTTCTCTCATGAAGCACAGCATGCATCAGTGCAATTGACTAATGACTTATTCTGGTAGATCCAGGTGACAGTCACTATAAAAGACAGGAAGTCTCTATCATTAACAGACACAAGAGATATTAACAGACCTGATAATGTAAGTTTCAATATCTTGATGAAGGTAATCCTACCCCACACAGTCTGTCAGTAAGACATCTTTTTATGGTTTAATGTCAAACATGGGCTACTCAGTTAGACACAAAATCTTGTGCAGCAGAAGTTAACCGTAATGGGACATACTGTACACATACTGACACAAATAATTCCAAATGCACATGCCCAATGTGTTGACATAGACCATCATGAATAAACGTTTCTGCCATCTTATAAAGCCTTTTTTGACATTAGTAGATGTATTTTATACAGCCCTTTTTACATCAGCAGTTGTCAAAAAGTGCTTTCACATATATCCATACCAAAAAGCCTCAAAGAGTGAGCAAAAACCAAAAATTATGCACAGCTGCTAGGAAAAGCTCCTTAGTAGGGTCAAAACCAACAGAGGTGCCGGGATCTGGTTGCATCCAAAACAATACTGTTGCATGGAAATCAGACTGACCCTAATTCAACAGCACATAAACTACTGCAGCCTAAAACTAGGGTCTGAGGAACTGGGTGTTTGGGGGATGGTTCTGGAGTCACTGTGGCCCAGTCCGGGGGGTGGCGTAGTAGCTAGAAGGTATGTTGGGGTTGGGGCTTGAGGACTGTCCTACCTTAATCATTAAGGTATGGATAATTCAGGGTAAAAACTAGTGACTGAAACAGGGTCAGGGGCACGGAGACACTGAGTTAAAGTCTGAACATACACTCACCTAAAGGATTATTAGGAACACCATACTAATACTGTGTTTGACCCCCTTTCGCCTCCAGAACTGCCTTAATTCAACGTGGCATTGTTTCAACAAGGTGCTGAAAGCATTCTTTAGAAATGTTGACCCATATTGATAGGATAGCATCTTGCAGTTGATGGAGATTTGTGGAATGCACATCCAGGGCACGAAGCTCCCGTTCCACCACATCCCAAAGATGCTCTATTGGGTTGAGATCTGGTGATTGTGGGGGCCATTTCAGTACAGTGAACTCATTGTCATGTTCAAGAAACCAGTTTGAAATGATTCGAGCTTTTTGACATGGTGCATTATCCTGCTCAGAGGATGGGTACATGGTGGTCATAAAGGGATGGACAATGGACAATGCTCAGGTAGGCCGTGGCATTTAAACAAAGCCCAATTGGCACTAAGGGGCCTAAAGTGTGCCAAGAAAACATCCTCCACACCATTACACCACCAGCCTGCACAGTGGTAACAAGGCATGATGGATCCATGTTCTCATTCTGTTTACACCAAATTCTGACTCTACCATCTGAATGTCTCAAAAGAAATCGAGACTCATCAGACCAGGCAACATTCTTCCAGTCTTCAACTGTCCAAATTTGGTAAACTCATGCAAATTGTAGCCTCTTTTTCCTATTTGTAGTGGAGATGAGTGGTACCTGGTGGGGTCTTCTGCTGTTGTAGCCCATCCGCCTCAAGGTTGTGCGTGTTGTGGCTTCACAAATGCTTTGCTGCATACCTCGGTTGTAACGACTGGTTATTTCAGTCAAAGTTGCTCTTCTATCAGCTTGAATCAGTCGGCCCGTTCTCCTCTGACCTCTAGCATCAACAAGGCATTTTCGCCCACAGGACTGCCGCATACTGGATGTTTTTCCCTTTTCACACCATTCTTTGTAAACCCTAGAAATGGTTGTGCGTGAAAATCCCAGTAACTGAGCAGATTGTGAAATACTCAGGCCGGCCCGTCTGGCACCAACAACCATGCCACGTTCAAAATTGCTTAAATCACCTTTCTTTCCCATTCTGACATTCAGTTTGGAGTTCAGGAGATTGTCTTGACCAGGACCACACCCCTAAATGCATTGAAGCAACTGCCATGTGATTGGTTGATTAGATAATTGCATTAATGAGAAATGTCCAATAAATCTATCCAATTATTTAACTTAACAGATTATTATTTGATATTCAATAAATATTTTTCAGTGTTTGATTTAATGTTTACAACTGGCCTGTTTCCTTAAGCTGCTTTTGAAAGAAAAGTATAAAAGTAAATGATTTAACACAGCCAATTCCCTAATATCTGCTATTCAAATAGTATCTTACTCTCTCAAAGATCTCAGTCCTAAAATCCAAGCTCCCTTTAGCCCTAATTCATTTTAGTTACCAAATGACTGGAACAGATTGCAAAAGACCCTCAAAGATAACTCCTCTGTAAAGAATAGCCTAACCATTTTTTTTACTGGTATTGTCAATAATACGCCCTCCAAGTCACTAAACCTAGCAACAAGTTTCAAAAAAGTTAGGACAGAGGCAACAAAAGACTGGAAAAGATGTGTAATGCTAAAAAACCTGGTGGAAGAACTAATTAGGTTAATTGGTAACAGGTCAGTAACATGATTGGGTATAAAAAGAGCATCCCAGAGAGGATGAGTCTATCAGATATAAAGAAGGCAATGGGTGACTTGTACATCTGTGAAGGCACCATAAATGCTGTACAATATATACAGGTTTTGGAGCTACATATGCTGCCACCCAGATGACAGGTTTTTCAGGGAAGGCCTTGCTTGTTTCAGCAAGACACTGCAATACCACTTTCCGCACATATTACAACAGCATGCTTAACCAGTAAGTCCGGGTGCTACACTTGCCTTGCCTGCGTCCTGAAAATGTGGCAAAGGAGACCTCAAACAGTTGAGCAGCTGAAATCCTATATCATGCAAAAATTTGAAAACATTGAACTTTTAAAACTACAGAAGTAGGTCTCCTCAGTTCCCAAATGCTTACAGAGTATTGTTTAAAAAAGAGGTGATGCAACACAGTGGTAAACATGCCCCTGTCCCAACTTTTTTGAAAAGTTGTCAAATTCAAAAAGGGCATGTATTTTTTTCCAAAAACAATAACATTTCTCAATTTCAAGATTTGATATGTTGTCTTTGTACTATTTCAAATTAAATATAGGGATACATAATTTGCACATCATTGCATTATGTCTTTATTAGCATTTTACGCAGTGTCCCAACATTTTGGAAATGGGGTGGTACATAAACATATAGTCAAAGAGCTCAGTCTGTTTCTCAGTTCTCATATGGTCAGACTACCCCCCATGTTCCAAGTCTGGATGTACACCATCTGAATTCCTTGTAGCTGCTATGTAATACAGTAATAACGGGGTTGTAGAAAGGGAGGAAACATATGGTATGTTTTATCTTTGGATATCTGGTTGTGATGGAAAGAAATCCTTGTACTTCGTATTCCCTTTTCCATGAAAGGTGGATAAACTGTCATGCAAAATGAATAAGGTGGCTTTCTTCCTTTCACCCCTGACTACACCACTGGATATGTCTTAATTTATATGCCATGAAGAACTATGAGAGAGCCCTGCATTTATTATAAAAATCGACCAAATCCATTTTTAAAACAAGCATAGGAACATCACGTATCGTTTCCAGTGGCCATAAAAATGTCAAGTTTTACAATAGATATTAGATATTTCAATAAGGATAAATTATTACAGTTAAAAAATAAAATTCAGTGTGTTCTGTCTAATACGTTCCCGTTTTATTTCACAGTTGAGATATTCTATATTAATATTTCATTTAGTGATGAAGGTGATTATTGATGAAGATGATGGTATTATAATGGTAGTAATATGACGATGGTGGTCTCATGTTTCATTATTTATTATTACATTTCTGTAATAAATTATTATCGGGGAGCGTCAAAGAGACAGATGGCCAATAAATAAACTAACAAAAAAAAAGATAAATAAACATGCAAGGGAAAGAAAACAGATACAATCAGAGATGTTGCCAAGTCTGACCATTGTTAATCTCTCTCCACCCCTCTTCCTCTGGCACACACTCATACCTTTGAGGTTTGCTAGTACCGAGATACATCTACCCAGGTCTTATATTTATTTTGTTAGCTTCACAATCCAGCTCATGATTCAACCATAACACATGGATAATGCTTGTCAACTCTGGAACTTGGACGTTTACTAAAGTAAACATGCTAACTCCAATATCTCACAGCAAAGTATGCCCCTCTGGTTGTGTAGTCCTGTGGTGGGGACTAAACTCTGAATAAGAGCATCTGTGAAAAGACTTAATAAATGCTAATCATTTGACAATTTGAAAGCAAACTGAAATGTAGTTCAGTTTGCTTCACATAGCTCAGTTCGTCAAGCCGCCTCCTCTGAAAAGGGGTTTGTCCTTTAGTTTTGATTCCTCCCAAACCTCCTCCTCTCACCCTTCTGTTTATGTAAATAAAACGCCCACCAGGACCCTGAACCTCTGTGTTCGTTCCCAGTCAACCCCATTACAATATATTGTGAAAATAAAACAATCACAGTATATAAAAGGTGTTCTTAACTAGTGGGTTTTGTATGGGTTTTTTTTCAACAATGTTTGGTAATTGAGATTTGAATTATTAAATTCCTTTCAAATATGACCCACCTCAAATGAGTGTGAACTTATGTCAGATATGTCAGATATTTCTGTAAAAGAATTACTGTAATATGATAATATGTAAAAACAATACAAAATTGGCACTATTTAATATGACAGATATAAGCACAGTATCCTCTGAGCGACTAGAGAAAGTAATTTGATTTCAGTTCCAGAGTAGTACATCAACCTGGAAACTTTACAGCAAGAATAAACACCTGAAGTTGTTTATGTTACACATTGCAAAAAAGACTACCTCAAAAATAAAAACATAAATGAGAAAGAACGATTCCAGAATTTAGCACATCATTTCGTTTTCTTAATTCTTTCGGCAATAATAAAATTGCAGTGTAGCTCTGCTTCACCACATCAAGCGTCTGCCATTGCCATTCGCAATTGTGGGAACATTTACTTAAAACCCATCTATTGCTTTGCTTCCAGTAGCAGTGTCTAAAGTCAAGGATCACTGAGATTTCATTCTCAGGGGCTGCTGCGCACGTTCATGTAAGCTGAATTTGGTTGGTTTCTGTTGTATGAGGCAAAATGGCCCACTGGTACAAAGTTCGTAGCGATGCAAGTGGAGGAGGTGAAGTGTTGGTCAGCCCTTTCATTTGTCATATTTTGATGGGTGGACCAGTCTCTCTCAGCCAGAGCAAATTGAATCCTGTCTGAGTATAAACACAGAGTGCCATTGACACAAGCATCTCCTTCAAACACTGTAACACTAAAAATAGACTGAAACCATGACGAGGGCGTACCGTCAAAACTCCATCGACACGATTTTCAGGGCTCTGTACTACGGGATGAGTGGCTACAGACATAAGTAAAGCCATGCCAGGAATTCTCCCTGGCCGGGACTCTCAAGGTATGACACGGAAAGTAGGGATATGCAAGAAATGTGAAATAGGATAAACTACCGGCAGTTTTGTCAGCTTTGCTTAGTTGTTTGATTATTGAGAATGTATAGTTCATTATGCTGCTTTAGCCTGCTTTGGTCGTGCTGCTTTAACCTGCAGTAGCCTACAGTATGTAAGTTGATTCCCTTGAGACGTTTGATATTGTGCTGCCGTGACATCTGTCTTGTTTGAGTCTAAGATCTTTTAAAAGCTTCACAGAGGCACATGACTGGCAACATAAGCACAGAGTGCGCAATGTAGTTTTTGTCACGAAAGGCGCAACTCTGGCAATGCAAGTAACATTGCAGCCTTATTAGAATCTTTTCAGAAGTAATAACTATTCTATTGCTTCAGGCAGTAAAACCAGCTGTGCCTTGTTTTCTTAAACATGATGACATTTATCATGTGAGCCAATACGGTGAAGCAGCATATCAAATTGGGATACTGTTGGAGGATACACTGTCAGGTATAATCATATACTTGCCTAAACATTTCATGTGGGTGATGTTGTAAGCTAAAATGAAACATGCTGTTTTTACCTAGTTAGCTAGCAAGCTGCTAGCAGAGTAACCTACAGCCTACTGGCAGACACAAAAGAAAATCTAAATCTAACCTAGAATTTGTATTACTTGTAACTATAACTTAAATGGCCACTCAGGTCATCGTCAGACTGAAAATGTCTCATCTTTAGTCCATTAAAATAGCAGAGTAGGGAATCCAGCTCAAACATTACACACCTGCCCCTCATTTTGATCAATATTGTGGTTGCTGGTGATGTGTATGATGTAGTGTGAGATTGCTTTTAAACAGTGTGGGGTCATACTTGCCAAAGCAAAAGTTGAAATTCAAAAAGTATATATGGCAAATCATGTAGTCTGTAATAAATGTAGTATCAATATTACATTGTTGTAACTTTGAATATACTAGAGCTATATTCAATTGTTCAGGGATTTTACAAAATCCCACATCTTATCATTATTTTTCAGAGAGTTGCTTGCAGTCATCACAATAAAAATGGGATTAAACAGGATGTATTGACAAACAAAAAAATAAAACGTCAAAGACGTTCAAAAAAGTGCTGTACTTGTGGTGCTTGCTCATTTGGACCCATGGTGTCTGGGGGTTGCACACAAAGAGCCTTCAGTAGCTTGAAAACAATCCCATTTGAACATCGCAGGAAACATTTAAAACCCAAGAAAGCAATGTAGGGGCTTAAACCATTGTGCTCTTTATGAGCAGTAGAATGTTCTGATTTTTCTTTGATCTCAATATAATAACTGCATTTGGTTTTGATATAATTTCTTTATTTAGATTAGATTCAACTTTATTGTTATTGAACAGTACAGGTGTAGTACAACTAAACACAGTAAAAATGTTTGTTTATTTACAAATAATTTCCAAGGATTGCATTTAAATTAGCTTGCCCTAACCAATTAAAGGAAAAGGTGCTGAGCTTCCATTTGTAGCTTGCTAGTGTAAACAAAAGAGGGAATTAAGAAAACTGTTGAAGATGGGAACAAAGATGCACAAAACCTTCGGCAGAGATAAGAATAGTGGAAAAAACTGGAGTAAGAGGCAGCTTAGATGAAATGAAAACAGTTTTACCTAGCAAATTTAGTTAGCTTGTCATAGGTTGATTTCCCTGACACATCGTAGGGCTTATTCACCTGACACAGAGAAAGGCATGGACTAAAAAGCAAACATCTTCTGTGTCTTTAAACCAGTCCCATAGTGGCATGCCGCTAAGATACTTCAATGAACTTGTATTAGTCTTATAATACTCAAATAATGTATTGAAAGTAGGTTATCCTAGTGTTACTGCTATAGGGCATGTTGAGGTAATATACTGATTCAAAATTGGTTTCATTTGCAGTTTTTTGATGGATTTGCTTCTGTTTCTGCTACGGTACTAGGCTTTGAAATCTGTCTTAATTTTGAAGTCAGTCTTAATTTGAGCTTTGCCTCTGGTCCTATGCCTGTTATGATCATACTTATGCTTCAATACGCTGGTGCAATTCTGACCCAATTCATCTGTTTGGGAGTGTTAAATGTAATATTCTATTCCTACCTGTTTAACTACTGTGTGCTTTCCGTGATGTTAAACCTAACCAATTTCACGGGTTAATACTCTGTGTGCCGACAGCTCTAGTGCTAAATGTATGGATATAACCCCGGGCTTCTTTGGTCACAACAGTCAGTTGTTCAGATTTGGGAAACCTCTGTTGCTGAGATGCGCTGTGTTCTTATTTTTTGGCACAAACTTAGCAGCAAAATACTTTGTAGCTCTCCAGGGATGTAGTGTGGTGGGGGGATATATAGTTAGGGATTGGGGGAGAGCGGCTCTGTGACTTGGTTGAGCAGGGGCCTGTAAAGATGTAGCTATCCCATTAGCTCATGGTCTTGCCAAATAGCTGCAATTTACACAATCCTGCTGTTGCTAATTGGTGGCATGATCAGCTTAAGTGGTAGGCGAGATGGTTCTCTTGGGCCCGACCGTCGGCCCTCAAGTCATAATGCACATGTAATAATATTCCTAATAACAGAACGCATATAAACATAGTAGACCACCATTTTGGTGTAGTCATGCATAACTTATGCAATATGACAATTAGGCCATACCAGTATGTTCTGCAAGGCTGCAGAAAGATAAAGGTCATTATTTAATTTATTGTTCATTTAAACTCTCAAGCTTTTACCACAGTCTAGGTTTGAGTAATGACTGATGAGATTCAAATGGGTCAGCATTGCCAGTGAAAGAGGAAACATTGACAACAATGATTTCCTGACCTTAATACGAATTCCATCTCCTTCAGGTGGTATCTTCTGCATGCATACAGTAGCTAACTGAGGTAATCAGGTTAGTGACTGAGCTTTCACATGTATGGGCTTACGTGACTTCCTGGTTGGAAGAATCTTTTGGAATAAAGCAGAAGGGCTTTAGCCCCTTGCCACACATTTGCATCAGTTATGAGGAGCTAGATGTTTTGCACTCTGAGTTAAATGTTCAGTCAGTTAAACAGAATTTGGTCTGACTATATTGTTTATAAAACCATGCCGTTGGCCTTTTGTTCAGTATGCTTTCGTGGAGAGGAAAAATGTTGCTTTCCAAGTGTTGTATCATGTTCAGTGTCTGCAGGGTCCACAGGGAGTATAATCTGCTATATTCAACTTTCAATTAACAGTATTTCAAATAGTGTTATTCATTCCTAGAATTCTTACACAGAAATTGATTTCTCCTCCATATTTCTCCGCCACAAGCTTGCATCTAGCGATTTTCTGAATGACTCAATGTCTGATACTTTTCTTCTGTATGTGTGCATTCGTTTGTGATTACCATGCATCAAAGAACTAACACGTTAATAAAACCAGGGATTTTTTCAGTGACAGCTCTAGCCAGGAACAGGCCTCCAAAAATAGTCTCTCTCTCTAGACAATGAGGACCAAGCTCCACTGATCAGACCTCGACTTTTTATGAGAGGGATTACCACTCCGCGAGAAAAGCACAGGGTGCACTGAATGATCTAAAGCCTCCCGCAAACGATATAGTAGCCCATCAATTAGTAATCACACCACAGAATTGATGTTGCTGTGGTCCCATGTGGCTTTGTATGTGGCTGAAACAAAGTGGTACTTCATCATTCTACCAGCAGTATGTAATTGTATGTGACACATTATAGAATGGTGTCATGTACAATTTACTCTTGACCATATAATCAATTTGTCTGTTTAATTTTATCTGTAGAGTGTGATTACTCCCATGGGCTTTGTATCGTCACTCTTAATATTTTTCCTGATGGCTATTTGTTATTGTGTTCCTGTTTGTTGTGTTGTTGATGCACATTTACATAGCTTCATGCAGGAAATATGCCCTTGAGAAATTCATTTTTCACCTATAGTTGTTTAATCCACAATCCAATATAGATGTGGAAGGTTTAATGGCTTTTTTTAAATTCAAATACATTTCAAAGTTAGACCTGGAGTACAGAAAGTACAATTATTTAATCTAAATGCTTCAATCGGTTAATTGTGTTTATTTTAAACTGTGCCAGAAATTAAAGGAATTATTACACAGTGAACATACACTCACCTAAAGGATTATTAGGAACACCTGTTCAATTTCTCATTAATGCAATTATCTAATCAACCAATCACATGGCAGTTGCTTCAATGCATTTAGGGGTGTGTTCCTGGTCAAGACAATCTCCTGAACTCCAAACTGAATGTCAGAATGGGAAAGAAAGGTGATTTAAGCAATTTTGAGCGTGGCATGGTTGTTGGTGCCAGACAGGCCGGTCTGAGTATTTCACAATCTGCTCAGTTACTGGGATTTTCACGCACAACCATTTCTAGGGTTTACAAAGAATGGTGTGAAAAGGGAAAAACATCCAGTATGCGGCAGTCCTGTGGGCAAAGATGCCTTGTTGATGCTAGAGGTCAGAGGTTGAACGGGCCGACTGATTCAAGCTGATAGAAGAGCAACTTTGACTGAAATAACCAGTCATTACAACCGAGGTATGCAGCAAAGCATTTGTGAAGCCACAACATGCACAACCTTGAGGCGGATGGGCTACAACAGCAGAAGACCCCACCAGGTACCACTCATCTCCACTACAAATAGGAAAAAGAGGATACAATTTGCACAAGCTCACCAAAACTGGACAGTTGAAGACTGGAACAATGTTGCCTGGTCTGATGAGTCTCAATTTCTGTTGAGACATTCAGATGGTAGAGTCAGAATTTGGCGTAAACAGAATGAGAACATGGATCCATCATGCCTTGTTACCACTGTGCAGGCTGGTGGTGGTGGTGTAATGGTGTGGAGGATGTTTTCTTGGCACACTTTAGGCCCCTTAGTGCCAATTGGGCATTGTTTAAATGCCACGGCCTACCTGAGCATTGTTTCAATAGAGCATCTTTTGGATGTGGTGGAACGGGAGCTTCGTGCCCTGGATGTGCATCCCACAAATCTCCATCAACTGCAAGATGCTATCCTATCAATATGGGCCAACATTTCTAAAGAATGCTTTCAGCACCTGGTTGAATCAATGCCACGTAGAATTAAAGCAGTTCTGAGGGCGAAAGGGGGTTTCTCCATTCTTCTATATTTATCTAGATTTCAGCCATTGTTGACATATCTTGAATTGTTTGCCAATTTGGTTGGCTCATAAAAGACTACCTACCTATTACTACCAATTAGAATGCACCAGGTACTAGGCATTGACATATGTACATTGCTGCAATGGTTTAACAACAATAGTTTGCAGATTTGGTTTCAAGAGTTTGAAAAATGAAGGAGAAAATATTGACAACTTGGCTATGGATCAAGGACAGTCTAAGCCATAATTAGTGTCTTATCTCCATTCCAGTTCATCCTGCCTGCCTCCACTCTAATGTGGCTACATAAGAAACTAGACTCATTGATCCATCTGTTCCCCGGATTGTTTACTCTGATTGGTCCACTTAAGTGAATGAGGGAAAGACAAGAGAAACCCATTTACAGTTGAAACAACTGTAAGCCATTTAGCTGTGAAATAACACTTTCCTGTAAAATAAAGGTTCTTGTTAAGCCTGGACAGGAGTGAGGAGGCTATTTCCAGCCGTTAATAACTTCCTGAGTTATCAGAAATTGTACCTAGACTGGGTCAGACAAGAGGGCCTGTTTCAGTTACTTTGAATTGAAGAGAAGAAATGGGAGAAAAAAAACAGACCCAAAAGCTTCCTCCTTGCCAGACCATGTTTTCATTCACCTTCCCTGTCATTGTATGTGTTTATTGATGTTGTTTCACCTCCTCTATGGGGCCATAAAGCCACAGAGAGCCAGAAAGGCTCCAGGAGCAGAACTGTGGAAAGAAAAAAGTCTGATTGGCGTGCTGCTTGACGGCGGCCCTATAGGTCAATCTGACTGGATCTCGGTGATTATGGAGAGACTAACAAATGCACTCCTATTCATCACAAAGACTGGTGACTGCATGCAAATACAAATTCATGCAGACCCATTTCGTTAGATATTCTATTATATTTTGGAAAATTCCTGTGTCATAATTCTATCAGTTAGTCTCTCTGACCAAAATTGTTCCTATCACATAAATCCTTGCCGTTTTAAAAAAGAATGACACATATCACATTTGCACTAAAGCTCATTAAAAACGTTGAAATAGATCCCATCTGGTCGAGATGAATGCGGAGCAACAAAGAGAAGGGGACGAAGAGTGTGATGAATGAATGGTTGTTTCCCTCGACCTGCTGAAGGTTTCCCTTTGTACCGTCAGCACTGCGTTCCATTTGTCTGGGTTTTAGGGGTGTTCTTTATGTTGCAAAAAGGTCACTTTACCTCAGTGTTTTAGATTATAAAGTTGTGAAGCTCTTAGCAGCACATAAACAACTTTGGCATAATGACGACAGAAGATGGAAACTTTCAACAAGCCTTCTGGATAATTTCCAATGTGTGCTTTAGCAGCTGTGGATCTTAAAAGGGAGTAAAGATTTGTATCTTTTATGATCATATTCAAATGGATAAGAGTAGTTTTTACTTCGTTCTTCCTGTTCTCTGTATCCTAGCTCCTACGGGCAAACCATTTCTACATAAGGGCACCAGGATTCTGATTCCCATCACTGTGATAAAGCCAATGTGTGAGAGAGGCGTGTTCTCAGGAGAGCTGAAGCAACCTGGTGTATTAGGACCACCAAGATGAGGCCCCCTCCCAGTCTTAACCTATTAGCCAACTAGGGTGGAAAACCCATCAAATAGTTATGATTTCTTGCTCTGTCTGAAAGGTGAAAACAAATCTGGAGACACACTGCTTCAGGCGAAGGTGTCTTGAAACGGCTGGGCTAAATAGGCAGAGACAGAGAGGGAAGGATTGGGTAAGAAGGAAAGCAAAAGACAGGGAGGATCGACAGTAAATGGCAATGATGGATAACAGTTTGGGAACACTATTTGTTGCAATTAAGGAGTGTATGTAGGCAGTGGTGGATCAGCACCATACAATATACAGCAAACCACCGCTCATTAACATCTCCCAGACAACTTTTCGTATGTGAAAACAATCAAATTGCAGACATTGGTCCTGGAATGGACTTGGCCAGACCCTCAACACATATGGCTAAAGGGACAGTGTGATGGGCATTTTGGAAATAGTCATTCATTTCATCACTACGATTGGTTGAATACCAGTCCAGTCACGTATTACTTATTTTTGACTTATTTTTGAGGTCCCTCAATTTGATACCTTAAAGAAAGGTCTTCTATGATCGCAAGCTAAGACGGCCAGAACTGCATGAAGCAATAGAGACAGCAGGAGAGTTAAAAGGTGTCATGCGAGGCTGGAAGGAGGGTTGAAGAAGGAAAGGACAGTAAGTGAGTGAAGCTCATGATACCAGAGGGTATCACTTTTAACCGCACCCTGGACATCAGTGTTATTCCAATTACTATCATAGGCAGGCTGGTATAATTCAGCACTATGAATTGTGTTACAATTTACCCGAATGTCAGGCCCAGTTAATTACAGACGGCTCTATAGAGAAAACCAGCAGCTTCATTAATTGCAAATGTATTCCTTATGTTGTTCTTACATAAGCTTGTTTGAAAACTTTTATTTATTTGAACCTAAAGCGTTCTTGAAAGGCATATATGGGGAAAAAAATTGGGTAATTTATAAACACAGCACATAGCAAAATATTGGCAATACAATGGGTCAAACAGAAGAGCTCAATGACTTTAAACGTGGCACTGTCATAGGATGCCACCTTTGCCACAAGCCAGTTCATGACATTTCTGCACTACTAGATCTGCCCTGGTCAACTATAAGTGCTATAATTGTGAAGTGGAAGCATCTAGGAGCAACAACAGCCCAGGAGACAACACAAATGACAGGAGAATGCTATCTGGCATCCGTATAGTGCCTACTGTAAAGTGTGGTGGAGGAGGGATAATGGTCTGGGGCTGTGTTTCAGGCTTTGGGCTAGGCCCCTTAGTTCCAGTGAAGGATCATCTTAATGCTAAAGGAAACAAAGACATTTTAGACAATTGGGTGCTTCCAACTTTGTAGCAACAATTTGGGGAAGGCCCTTTCCTGTTCAAGCATGACTCCGCCTCGGTGAACAAAGCGGGTTCCATAAAGACATGAGGTTCCATAAAGACACGAGTTTGGTGTGGAGGAACTTGAGTGGCCTGCAGAGAGTCCTGACTTCATCTCTGTTGATCACCTCTTGGATCAATAAGTATTAACGTACGTTATTAACACTTAATCCTCATTTCAGATTAACAGAAAATAAGTCCATACCATCTTACTCCACTGGTCTCTGATCTTCTGGGTGGGCTATCTTTTGTTTCAGTTGAATAACCTCTCTTCATTTGTGTGTCCATCGATGTGGGGCCAATGCGTAGGCTGCCGCTGATGCACGAGAACATGCGTTCAAGCCACACTTCCAAACAGGCTGTTACACCTGAGGAGAAATGTATTAAACTGGCAACCGTTATGAAGCTATTATCACTTATGAGGTTTCAAATCCCAGGTTAATTCTCCAGTCTTGTATGGATAGACAAGATGTTATTTCATCCTGGAACAAATGTAATATGATATTATACAGGTAGAACCAAAAAGTAGCAATTCCTCTTGTTATAACATGATCTGGCACAGAGGGGAGGCACTACAGATCTTCATTCCAAAAATATCTGTTTTAATTTAGGTATTTGTTGACATCAATGTGTATATTCATTATGTAAGAATAATGTTTTATGTTTTTAATCTGTAATTTTTTCTGAGGAATCTACTCTGTATGTACAGTATCATGGCAAAGAGAATTATGTTAGATAAAGTACCTCAAAGGTATGCTGCTGCTTTCACACTAGCTATTCAGAGACCCCATTCGCTAGTCTCTTGATGAAAGGAGCAAAAAGGGTGCGCTTGGGAGCAAACCATTTTATGGGGACTTTTGAAGTGCTTTGACTCCCTGTGGAGCTTTGTAATCGGTGGGCGGTTTTGGCTTTGGATTTTCCACCAAATCTCAACAGTACCCCGTTGTTTCACAACAGCACATCTATTCCCTCCCTTTGTGTACATTGCTTTACGTGACTGTCTTCTTCCAATAAACATTTGGAAACAGATTTATTTCCAAAAATAGCTTAGCATAGTACAACTCAATTCCCTCACCATCTCTCTCCATGGTTAAACTGGCAGAGGATCAGGGACAATGTAACAGCTTTAGAGCTCTAACCTCGTCCCAGACCTCATGGGTTCCAACATTATTCTTTTTTAACTAGAACTCAAATATTTCAATGGAACAACAATTGTGGAAAAAGGAGCACAACACCTCTATTCAAAAATGCCAAAAAAACGAAACCTGGTGGAATGTCACACAACTAATTAGGTAATAAGGTAACAGGTCAGTAATCTGTTATTAGAAATCATTCCAGAGAGGATGGGTCTGTCAGAAGATAGGATGTGGAGGGGTGCACCACTCTGTGAAAGATTGCGAGGGCAAATAATGCAAGAATTTAAGAATAAAGTGTCTCAACGTAAAAATGAATTTGGGGATCTCATCATCTATGGTATATAATATCATTAAAAGCTTCAGAGAATCATGAGAAATCTCTGTATGCAAAGGACAAGGCCGGGAACATATATTGGATGTCCATGATTTTCGGGACATCAGGTGACACTGCATTAAAAACAGACACGATTCTGTAGTGGACATCACTGCATGGGCTCAGGAACACTTTTGAAAACCACTGTCTGTAAACACAGTACATCGCTGCATCCAGAAATGCATGATAAAACTCTGTTGTAAAGAAAACATATAAAAAGATCCAGAAACACTGCTGCCTTCTCAGGGCCCAAGCTCATTTAAGATGCACTGAGGTGAAGTGGAAAACTGTCCAGTGGTCAGACAAATCAACATTTGAAAAGATTTTTCCCATCCTCCAGGTTAAAAAGGAAAGGCACCATCCGGCTTGTTATCAGTGCACAGTTCAGAAGCCAGCATCTGTGATGGTATGGGGGTGCATTAGGGCACATGGCATGGGTGACTTGCACATCTGTGAAGGCACCATTAATGCTGAACAATACAGGTTTTGGAGCAACATATGCTACCATTCAGAAAACTTCTTTTTCAGGGTAGGCCTTGCTTATTATAGCAAGACAGCGCCAAACCAGATTCTGCATGTATTACAACAGCATGGGTCTGTAGTAAAAGAATCCAGGTGCTAAACTGGCCTGGCTCCAGTCCAGATCTGTCACCCACCAAAATAATTTGTCTCATTATAAAACAGAAAATACGACAAAAGAGACCCCGAACTGTTGAGCAACTGAAATTGTATATCAAGCCAGAATGGGAATATATTTCACTTTCAAAACGACAGCAATTGGTCTTATCAATTTCCAAACCCTTACAGAGTATTATTAAGAGGTGATGGTGACTTTTTTGAAACGTGGTGTTGGCATCAAATTCAAAATGGGCATGTATTTTTCCATAAACAGTAACATTTCTCAGTTTCAACATATGATATGGTGTCTTTGTAGTATATTTTCTGTTTTAACTGGGATTCTATGCACAGTCCCAACCTTTTTGGAAATGGGGTGGTACATAAACATATAGTTAAAGAGCTTAGACTGTTGGTCAGTTCTCATATGGTCATAACCCCCTACGTTTCTTTAGTCTCAAATTACACCGTCCAAACTTTTTGCAGCTATTATGTAATACCGTGTGACAGCATAGCTGCTGCATATTTCTGGGATTTATTTTTTATCTTGGTACGTGTAGCATTAATCCCCGGCACTACTGAAGGCCCTCCAAGGATGAAGCCAAAGCCAAGAGAGACCAGCGTGTAATCCTCAGACAGCACGCCCTTCCATCTTTACCATTATCAGCACACTAAACTCACACGCATTCATCCCCTTTGCATATCCTCTTAAAACACCTTTTACAGAGACAGGTTTAGGCACCTGCAGAAAAAAAAAAGATGAATAAAGGAGGGTCACTCACATGAAGGGATGCAGCCCGAAGTTGGCAGAGGCAGGTAACTTGGCTTTTAGTGATCGTCAGCCGAGTAGCGTCCAGGGCTGTTTATGACCAGTGCTGGTGCGGTGACAGAGGGAGGACTGCAGCACCGTGCGCTTGGAGGCTCGGTCCTGTCCATCTGGCATTTTGACATTCATCTGAGAACTGATAGGAGGGCACTGCGGATCCAGAAGACAGTGGGGGATACAGTTAGGTCCAGATATATTTGGACACTGACACAATTTTCGAAATTTTGTATCTGTGCGCCACCACAATGGATTTGAAGTGAAACAACCAAGATGCAATTGAAGTGGAGACTTTCAGCTTTAATTCAAGGGGTGGAATGAAAATATCAGAATATCAGTTTTGGAATTGCAACCATTTTCATACACAGTCCCATTATTTCTGGGGCTCAAATTTAAATGGACAAATGAAAACAATCATTAATAAAATGTTCATTTTTAATACTTTGTGAATAATCCTTTGCAGGCAATGGCTGCTTGAAGTCTGGACAGCATGAACATCACCAAACGCTGGGTTTCCTCCTTTGTGATGCTTTGCCAGGCCTTTATGCAGCTGTCTTCAGTTGTTGTGGGTACGTTTTGTCATTAGCAAGTGAAATGCATGCTCAATCGAGTTGAGATCAAGTGATTGACTTGGCAATTTCACTTCTTTGCCTTAAAAAACGCCTTGCTTGCTTTCACAGTATATTTTGGGTCATTGGCCATCTGTAAATTGAAGCACCGTCCGATCAACTAGGTTGAATCTGAGCAGACAATATATCCCTATACACTTTAAAATTCATCCGGCTGTTTCTGTAATCTGTCACATCATCAATAAACACTAGTGACCCAGTGCAATTGGAAGCTATGCATGCCCATACATCACACCGCTAACACCATGTTTTACAGATCATGAGCCATTCCAAGCCTTCTCTATACCTTTTTCTTCCCATCATTCAGGTACAGGTTGATCTTAGTTTAATCTGTTCATCCAAAGAATGCTGTTCCGGAACTGGGCTGTTTTTTTTTTTAAATCTAATCTGGCCCTTCTTTTCTTTAGGTATGTGAATGGTTTGCACCTTGTTGTGAACCCTCTGTATTTGCTCTCGTGAAGTCATCTCTTTATGGTAGACTTGGATAATGATATGCCTACCTCCTGGAGAGTTTTCTTTACTTGGCTGGATGTTGTTGAGGGGTTTTTCTTTACTATGGCCACTCCTAATGTTCCTGCTATCGCTATGATGGATTTTTTTGCAGACTAAGGATGGCCTGTTTCACTTGCATTGAGAGCTCCTTTGACCGCATGCTGTGGGTGAAAAGCTCATATACATTGTTTAAAGGTAATTTTAATATATTTTGGTAAAACAGACAAAGTAACAAAACTTGTCAGTGTCAGTGTCCAATTATTTCCGGACCTAACTGTATGGTGTACTGAGCAGGATCATCTTGAGAGACGATAGCAGCAGAGGATTACATGCTGGTCAGGGCAGAGAGTGAGCTCAGGGTCCAGGCACAGCAGCAGGTGTCAGAGGGCAATGCATTAAGCAGGCTTACTGAGTGTCTGGATATGTACATTACAATGGCTCAGACTGTCTTTTTTCATACCTATGTATGCTTTTCTTTTTTTTTTAATGGAATTTAGATTTTTGGCATGTAGGATTTCTTTAAGCTTGGCTGCGTTTTTAGATGTCTGGAGCCTTAGAGTTGTTATTTACATGTGTTTTCTATGATGGATTTTGAACACTGATGTGAAATACTTGATAGTACTTCCTAATCAGGGTTCTGCATGTTAATCTTAATGCTACAAAGGTTCTAGGAAGTATGGCCCGGGAATCAATCCCCAAAATCATTCTCTTCATCTAAAATTATAGTACCTCTATTTAGTACTGTTGGTCGGGGAAACATTAAAACTATCAAATGAAGTCATGCGTTCATGAAAGCTCAAGTGTTTGAGGATTGATCCTTCACACACATCGCGGTTAGTTGAGATTACTCATGCTTTATAGTATTTATAGTATTAAACACACAACCACCACAGCTTAACTCATTACCATGGTGGACACCATTTAACGTAAGACTAAGTAATTGCTTCTGTGGTCCCATTATTGTGATTAAGCAAATAGCCCAAGTTGAATCATGAAATATTCTACTTTCGTTGTACATCTGGTGTTTTGTGTATGGTCACATTTCAAACATTCTTCCTCACTAACAAATAAACCGAATGTGCACATGTTGCACAAAACCCACAGACATACTTCAGTCATACTACTACTGAATATAAATCAAAACAGTAGTTCACAAACAAAAGTGAGTTGAATCATAGTACAAACATCAGCTAGAGTACAGTTGACATAATTGTATATAATAAAACAAAGAAAATTTCACCTATCTCAAAATCTTAACTTTTACCCTGGAGGTAATTTACTGTAGATAATTACAATCTAAAAAAATCTAAATGTAACCTCACTAGACGCTGGTATAAACTACAAAGAAAAATGCAATCAAATAATGACGTATTTGATTTTGTTTTAGCTCTGTTCTATAGACGTTTTGTTATGAAACAATGACTATGACATTCAAATGCAGTGTCATGATTCGGCATGGGTAACAGGACACAGTTTAATCAAGTAGCACAGTCGTAGAGAGTGAGAGAGAGTGAGAGAGAGACACACACACAGAGGTGTAAACAATAATATAAAAGGACAAGTTGTGTTCAAAATCAAAGGACAAAAACCAATCAAACAGGCTCAAAAACGATCTATACGGAACAGAACAAAACCTCACATGCAGACTGTAAGCTTGAATGGTATGGGGAATTTCTTGTTAGTTATTGACATTTTTATATCTAATGATTCCTTCCACTTAAGGGGACCTGTAACACCTGCTCCGCGTGCCTCTCCCAATTCGACACTTCACCTCATCCATGTACTAACTACTGGCAAGAGACTGTTAACAAAAACGCACTCCACGAACACACCTGATCCAAATCACCTATTTATTTCTGTATATATACAGGTGCTGGTCATAAAATGTGTATATCATCAAAAAGTTGATTTATTTCAGTAATTCCATTCAAAAAGTGAAACTTGTATATTATATTCAATCATTCCACACAGACTGATATATTTCAAATGTTTATTTATTTTAATTGTGATGATTATAACTGACAACTAATGAAAATCCCAAATTCAGTATCTCTGAAAATTAGAATAATATTCAAGACCAATACAAAAATTTTTTTTTTTAGAAATGTTGGCCAACTGAAAAGTATGAATATGAAAAGTATGAGCATGTACAGCACTCAATTCTTAGTTGAGGCTCCTTTTGCCTGAATTACTGCAGCAATGCCAATGCCTTTGGAGGGGTTTTGGGTTAATTAGCTGATTAGAGTGTGGCACCAGGTGTCTTCAATATTGAACCTTTTCACAATATTCAAATTTTCTGAGATACTGAATTTGGGGTTTTCATTAGTGGTCAGTTATAATCATCAAAATTAAAAGAAATAAACACTTGAAATATATCAGTCTGTGTAGAATGAATGTTTCACTTTTTGAATGGAATTACTGAAATAAATCTACTTTTTGATGATATTCTCATTTTATTTCCAGCACCTGTATGTGTCCTTTGTGTTGCCCTGTTTACGGATTGTTGGTTCGTTGTTGTCGGACATTGCAGGGCTGTGTTATATATAAATGAGAGACCTAATCCGAAACCTGAGTACTCATTGTTTTTTTTTCTTCTTTTGTTTGCCTCGTCCTTTTATTCACAACCCTCACACCATATAGGACCAAAATTATTCATAAAGTCATAGACGGACTAGCACTAGTATTCATGTCACATTTTATTGTGTTACAACATGAAATCGACATGGATTTCTTTAGTTTTTGCCACTGATCAAAACATAAAAGTCCATAATGTTGAAGTGAATATTGAAATAAAAATGAATTAGAAATATCAAACAGAACATTATTGATTGTCTAAGTGTTCACCCCCTTTAGTCATGGTTTGGTAGAGGCACATTTGGAAGCAATTACAGTCATGAGTCTATTTGCACAAGTCTCTACCCAATTTGCACAAGTGAACACAGCAATTTATGTTAATTATTTTTAGCCACATTTTTTAAGATGCATATCAAGTCATATGGTGAATATTTGGAAAAAAATATTAAACTCTTTCCATTCACTTTAATAGGTGTGTCCAAAATTTGATTGCTACTGTATATTCTCATTTGGACTGATGTCTCAGCTATGACTGGACATTGACCATTTTAGTTTTTTAACTGAATGTTTGGGGTCATTTTCCTACTGGAAGATGAACCCCAAGTCCCAGGACTTCCTCAGACAGACAGGATTTTTCTGTACTTTGCGGCATACATTTTGCCCTCTATTTTCAAAAGCTTTCCATGTCCTGATGCAGAGAAGCATCCCCGTAGCATGATGCTGTCACTACTGCCAAAAAGAGCTTAATGTCAATAAAATAACAGCACAGTCTTATCCGCAACTGACCATGAGGCATCCAAAAGATTCGTAGAGTTACATACATACTCGTTGTGGTTTCATTCTAATAGAACAGTGCCAGAACAACTAAAATGTGTAAGTCTCCAGATCATTTTCAACACAAAATCCATGCATTTACATTAATGAACATTTTGTGGTACATTTTGTTGTTGTACTTTATATAATACAATGACTACATAACACATGCAAAGATACAGAACACATTCACGGAGAGAAAAGAACAAACAGTTGGGCAAGCGTATAATAGCATAATGTATGACATAAATGTCCCTTACTAGGTAAAGGTATCCCATTGACATATACAGTACACCAGTAATAACCAGTCATGACTTAATCCCAACCTGTCCACTGATCCTCCTGACCTGCTTGATCTAAATGGTGGTTAACGTTATAATCTGAGGGATTAGACATTTGCAATATTATTAATATTACTGAATAAATGAATGACATTAAATGAAAATCCAATACATAGCGGAATCCCTACTACAGAATACAAATGTATTTTTCAGAAAATGAAGATACATTCTGTGAAAAGCAGTGCTTATTTTGTGATAAAACACTATGTTGTTTACTTATTAAACTCAATAGTCTGTTGTCTCATGGTATGATATGTGCCACATCATGTATGTTAATGTCCATAATGGCTACATTCCCCAGTCACTTTCTCTCAAGGCAGATACCTATGTGAGAACATCAACAGACCCCACAGTAAGCTAAGCATTACATTAGCAAGGACATCAGAAATGCCGGGGGTTGTAACAGTTTTCATCCAGTAGATAAGCAGGACATTTAGAATGCTTGTATAATTTTGCATGCTGAAGAAAACCTGGTATGTGGCGCATTTTCAGCAAAACCTCACATCGACCTGTAGTCCCACCTACATATCAATGGTAAAATGTTCCTGTATTTACATTTTAGGTCATGGCCTCCCCCATGTTGGATCCACATTCACCTCCAAAATCACTACTACCCTTGATAAAGCAGGAGCAAAAAAGGCAGAATCAAACAAACAACACGTGTGTTGAGTTATGTTGTTGTTTTCCAAGATGTGGAGTAGACTGCATTTTACTTTGTTAATGATTCCAGGGAATAAACCAAAATGACCAATTTCCCAAACTACTTCTGTATTCATTCAAAGGTCAAACTTATTGGCAACCCACCTTTCATTTGTGGGCGCTCTCTGTGTACCCTCTTTTCGCAGGGATAATGGCTCTGAGCCTTTTCCTTAAAAAAAAAATAATTAGATAAGAGAACAGATTGGAAGGGATTTTGGACCATTCCTCCATACACTCTTTTCCAGATCCTTAAGATCCTCCCGTCTGCACCTTATGGAGGGCCTCTTAATTTGTTTCCTATAGTCTGAGAGAGTCTGGTTCTGTTGCTTTCCGGTCTGTGTTTTCTAAAGTCCATGCTGTCAATGTCACTTTTACGTTCAATCTCAAATTCGTTTTCATCTAGCATCCGCCATGTGCCCTTGTGGACTTCCTGAAGGAGCTTGACACCTTGAAAGGCTTATTTCCTGACAATGGCTAACCAATCACATTAGTGGGCGTCTTCAACCTACAGACTTCAAATTATTTTTTTCCCCCCACTCCTTTCTTCTTTTGACCTCACCCTTTTTCCCAGTCCCCTCCCACTCACAAGGCTGACAATGCACTTGACCTCATCTTTACTAGATACTGTCTGTTGACTAATCTCACTGCGGTCCCCTTGCATGTCTCTGATGTCCACTCTGCATCTCTATTTTTCTCTCCTCTAACATTGCCCAGTCAGCCCTTACACAGATGGTCAGATGCCATTGTAATATTCATTCTATCTCCACTACTACTCTTTTCCTGGACCTGCAAAAGGGTAGTGAGCTGTTTATCCAGGTTCACACTCTACAACATTTGAATATGTTCCAGGGGTATGATAGCACAAGCACAAAGCCCTACAGTATCAGTCAGTTGCTATTTTAAAAACATGTGATCCATTGTGCCTGAAATAGTATCTTCTCACTTTTTAAACGTATGCTTTTGTTGAAAATGTTTCCTATCTAAGTAAAGGCAAGAAATATAACAAACCAGATATATCATTGTAAAAACAAGTGTTTACTTTCACATCATTATGTATGGGGTTGTTTCTATCTATTTTCGTTCACTCTCTCAGGGTGAATTTCTCAGAATACTTTGTTTTAGGTAGTTGTTTAGGCAACTTTGGCATTGTTTGCCTAGAGCACTTCTTGGTCTTGTTGTTGAAGATGAAGGTGTGAGGGTGTACCCATCAAATGGTGAAGCAGTACTCTCCCATGCCCACTGGAAGTCCTTCCACTTCCTGACCTCCCTACTGTTGATTAATCTTGTGTGGCAGAATGTGTCCTTTATATCTGCAGGTGTTGCAAAGTACAGAAAAAAAGAGAATACTAACCATACACACACACTCTTCCAAACACACATTAGTCGAAGAGGCTGGATCAGGAACACATTCAAAATATTTGGGCTAATTATGACTGATTCCAGCATTGTTTTTTCTTTACATGTGATCTGACCAAATTCTGAAGACATTGGAGAATATCAACAATAGAAATCACTACTTTTATCACTTTAATCTAAGTGGGAGCATGTGTCTGGATGCGATAGTGTTAGTTTACAGTATGAGTTGTTAAGATGTCTCCAGAACATCAGTAGGTTGTGTCACAGTCTGCTGGAAATATTTAGGACATCTCCTGTTTTGGTACTATAAACGTCATGGGAAAGTACAACAAACGATCAATAAATAGTATTGTGAAGTATACTACAGTTTTCATTCTATTGTAAGTAATTCAATATAATTTTAGTGTCTATGTTGGGTGGGTTAGTGCATTTTTTTCAAACATAGTTTGGATACCTTGGACATTTGAACACATAGTACCACTACAAAAAATTACTATAAATTTTCTATAGCCTGAAAATAAAGAAACAAAAGAGCACAATTCACCCATGCTCTACCAAGGTTGTTCAGCACACAGCTTTGACTTAATACAGCAGCTATGCTGGTCTCTTGTAGTATAAACAATAGGAAGGTTGCGTAGGATTCACACATTCTCACTCTTAGAGTTGTAGTACTATTTCATTCATGGCATTCCTCTCAGCCCACACAAAAATATTGTGTTATTACAATAGAGTTTCAAGCTTTTTACTGCATGAAAGAAAGCTTACATTGTATATCAATTATTGCTTGGTTATGTAGTATAGCTGAGGTGGTACCTGAATATATTTTAATAATCCATTATTTCAACAAAACATGCAACTGAGAAAAACACAATTTTAGGTAAGTAGGTGCACAACATAACAGATGTTTGGGTTTGGGTTATTGTCACACATAACAGGGGTGGCTAGAGTACTGGAAACCTGTACTTAAGTGAAAGTATTGTAAGCAACCCTCTTCCAACATTTCTGAGGTAAGAGTAATCACAAAGCAAAAATCAAAGAGAAAGAATATATGGAACCCGGCAAGGCTACATCATGGAGGAGAAAGATACCCAGAAGATGGAGGGAGCCACCAAAATGACAACCGCCAACACCCATTTCTCCCAAACCACCATCGAGGGGCCGCCCCAGATACAAAGCTGCCTCCCCGAAAAAGGGTTTGTCTTTTGACTTTGATTTCTTCATCTCCTCCTCCCTTCACCCTTCTTTTTTAGGTAATGAAACACCCACTAGGGTCCTGAACAAACCCTCTGGGTCTGTTCCCTGTCTCTTCCCGTTCGTACTGTATGTTATTAATACACTGACAGAACTATGAAGATAGGGAATAAAAGCAGTATTCATAGTTTTTAGCCTATGGCTAAGAAGGTGAATGGCTTTAATGATCAATTACAGTATTGTAAATAGATTATAAAATATCCTGAATACATTATAAACGTCCCTACGTCTTAAGCAAATCATTATTCTATTAACTGTATCCCATTTAGAATCAAACCTACATTTTAGGGTTCACAGACTATTTTCCTATGTTCCTATTTATGATGGGAGACTTCTTGTCAAACTTCCTTGTAAACATACAATAGGTTCCTCTGTCATTTCTTATCACAGCAGACCCACTGGTTAAGGATACAAAAATCCAATCACTAAACAAATGGACCAGGCAAAAATGTGGATTAAATGGACTTTAGTAGGCTGCAGAGGCAATCATTTACACATTTAAAGGGATCAACAGTAAACCAATGTGTTGACAACATTGCAGCCTACAAAACAACTGTGTAATAATTTCTACATTATATATATATATATATATATATATATATATATACATATATATATATATATATACACTCACCTGAAGGATTATTGGGGAAACCCCTTACTAATACTGTGTTTCACCCCCTTTCGCCTTCAGAACTGCCTTAATTCTACGTGGCATTGATTCAACAAGGTGCTGAAAGCATTCTTTCGAAATGTTGGCCCATATTGATAGGATAGCATCTTGCAGTTGATGGAGATTTGTGGGATGCGCATCCAGGGCACGAAGCTCCCGTTCCACCACATCCCAAAGATGCTCTATTGGGTTGAGATCTGGTGACTGTGGGGGCCATTTCAGTACAGTGTACTCATTGTCATGTTCAAGAAACAGTAACAGTTAATTTTGAGAATATATTTGTTTTGCATAATGCTATGCTATACACAGGTAAACAATAGTTATCGAAACAGATTAAGATCAACAAATCCAATTTATTGCACCAGTCTTGAAATATCTGTTCCAGTTCAGCTAATTTAGTTAGTCTGCATAAAATCTTCCCCACCCTTTAACACAGGCTGCATGTGATTAAACATTATGCTTTTTGGATATCCTAACTCTAGCTGGATTCCAATGGCCATTAAACATCAGTTTGCAAGCTATTGTAATTCTGATGTGGCCTGTGAACTAAGAGTTTAGGAACAACACTGTGTTATAGCATTTCATGTTCCTCAGAGAAAGAACTTACAATATGTTAATACATAATCTGATTGTAAAAGCTAGTAAGGCTGGTGGAACAATTCATTGAACATAAAAATAAAAAGGTTTCTCAACATAAGAAAAAATGGGATCTAGGAATAATTGTCCAATCAGAGTTCAGTTTGGGTTCCACCAAATCCTGTTTTCAAGTTGCAACTGAATATAGTTGAAAGAATATAAAAAGTACAATATTTAGTAGGGATGATTATGTGATCATGTCTCCATTTATCTGATGTGCAAACCATTTTGCAAAGAAAAATAAGTAATTAGTATATCTTAATTCTAAACTGAAGGAAATTAAGTTTTTTGAATGAAAATAATGTTTTGAAATTGTCAGTGACCATATAATTTCATATAACAAATCAGATTTATTATAACAAATAATGCAAATGACATAGTACACAGGATACGGATCAACAGAAAGTTAAGACAAAATATGTTGCTATTTGATAGGCTGCTAACTGTTATACATTGGGACAGGCAAAATAGGATATACACTGGTTAACCAGGAAATTCACAAACAATTGTTTTTCATTATAATTCTAAACAAGAAAGCAATCTTTTATGTTGCGCTATGTGTAATTTATGTAGACAGCAGGCTTGGAATTTCGTCATTTCAGGGGCAAGGTCATTTGGCCATCGGTGTCAAAAAATATTTTGGGCACAAAGTAAGGCCACATGCCAAGGCACACAGGCCATTGAGTTAAATAGCTAGATTGGGAGCTTACAAATAATCAGCTTGAATTGCTGATAAAAAAAGCATGCACGACATAAAAACAATATTCACTTTTTTAACATCATACGCTGAATAATAACTTGTAACTATACTTTCAGTGGGGAGAACAAGTATTTGATACACTGCCGATATTGCAGGTTTTCCCACTTACAAAGCATGTAGAAGTATGTCATTTTTATCATAGGTACTCTTCAACTGTGAGTGACGGAATAAAAAAAATAATCCAGAAAATCACATTGTATGATTTTGAAGTACCAATTTGCATTTTATTGCATGAAATAAGTATTTGATACATCAGAAAAGCAGAACTTAATATTTGGTACAGAAACCTTTGTTTGCAATTACAGAGATCATACGTTTCCTGTAGTTCTTGACCAGGTTTGCACACACTGCAGCAGGGATTTTGGCCCACTCCTCCATACAGACCTTCTCCAGATCCTTCAGGTTTCTGAGCTGTCACTGGGCAATACATAATTTCAGCTCCCTCCAAAGATTTTCTATTGGGTTCAGGTCTGGAGACTGCCTAGGCCACTCCAGGACCTTGAGATGCTTCTAACAGAGGCACTCCTTAGTTGCCCTGGCTGTGTGTTTCGGGTTGTCGTCATGCTGGAAGAATCAGCCACGACCCGTCTTCAATGCTCTTACTGAGGGAAGGAAGTTGTTGGCCAAGATCTCGCGATACATGGCCCCATCCATCCTCCCCTCAATACGGTGCAGTCGTCCTGTCCCCTTTGCAGAAAAGCATCCCCAAAGAATAATGTTTCCACCTCCATGCTTCACGGTTGGGATGGTGTTCTTGGGGTTGTACTCATCCTTCTTCCTCCAAACACGACGAATGGGGTTTAGACCAAAAAGCTCTATTTTTGTCTCATCAGACCACATGACCTTCTTCCATTCCTCCTCTGGATCTTCCAGATGGTCATTGGCAAACTTCAGACAGGCCTGGACATGCGCTGGCTTGAGCAGGGGGACCTTGCGTGCGCGTAGTGTGTTACTAATGGTTTTCTTTGAGACTGTGGTCCCAGCTCTCTTCAGGTCATTGACCAGGTCCTGCCGTGTAGTTTTGGGCTGATCCCTCACCTTCCTCATGATCATTGATGCCCCATGAGGTGAGATCTTGAATGGAGCCCCAGACCGAGGGAGATAGCAGGTGGCTATCCGCTGAAGAGAGGACGTGCACTGTGATCTGCTGTATCTGCTTGAGTTTTTCTTCCAGCAGAGATGCTATTGTACCCCTTTTATTCTTGTACTGATTATTTTAATATTGTTAAATCTTAGTGTACAGAATTTTGGTCAAAATGTTTATTTATAAATAAAATAGACTTTGACTTATGCACTATTGCTTGTGTAAAAGACCTTTGTGTAGACATGTACAGTAAACACATTTCGCCATTGCAACCCATAATTTTCCCCCCAAACTAATGGCCCTTTTCCATTGCATGGTACCAGCTCCACTACTCGCCTATAGTCTTGAATTTGGGAGCTTTTCCACTGCATGGTTCCTGCTCTACTCGGCTCTTTCTGCTTTGCAGAAAACCTCGGCGGCCACAGCGGCAGAAAGATAGTGGGCCGCCAGTGATTCACTGGCATGTTGCTTGTTGGGCAGTTGCTCACCTTCCTAAATGGGGTGGTTTGATTCAGATTAGCACTAAGTCAGCTATTTATTGATCGATAACTAGCTAGCTTGCTTACCTGAATGTAGTCCATTCTTATGGTTGTTCTCAGTTGACTTAGTGTCATACAATGATTTTCGGGGCTTCACGTTGTGAAATAGCTGCGCTGGTAGACAGTAGTCGTTTTCATTGATCGCATATTTGCATAGTAGGCTACGCTGTATAGCTGTACTTGTTAATGATAAATATCATAATTAGTGTTTAAGTGCAGTTTTATTAGTCAGCTTTCATATACAGTGTGTCAATCTTGAGCAAGAGGAAGGGTTGCAGTGACATTCAGCAGTTTTTTACGCAGCTCCAGTAAAAGAAAAAACAAGAAACCAGGCAAGCCAAGTTCAGCCGGGCCACAACAGAAAGGGTTGCCATCTCAAGATTCAAACCCCAGCCACCCTCGAGATCGGCTGTGTTGTTAATCACGACACCACGAAGCTGTACTTTGGCTGGGTGTCAGTATAGCCTCTTGTCTCTTGAACAAATCCTCTTTTCCCACTGGCCGTTTTAATACTTCATTGGCCATTCGTGAATGAAACTGATACAGTTAAACTGACTAATGTTTCTTGCTAAGTTTACCTCCACCACAAATAGCAGCTATGTATTGTGTTTGCCACTGGCTGTTTTAACAGCGTATTAGCCAGTAATAAGCTTTACCGGTATCTATACCTTACTGGAATAATCATAAGTATTGAGCAATTGCTAGCGAGACTGAAGATGAACTATTCCATGCCAGAAACAGTTGCAATATAACCGTATACAATTTCAGTTAAGGTTTAAGATATCGTAACTATGTTGTTAAGCCAGCAAATGTATTTGTCTATCCTGACCCAAAACGCATGCACGGATGCGTACTTCGAAAAACCACCACAAACAGTTGTAATATAACCATACACTGTTGTATTTCAGACTTACCATAATGCAGATACGTTTTCATCTATACGTAATAATTAATAATGCATACGCGCATCGCCTGCGAGGAGATTCATACTCGGGACCTATAGTTCACAAGTCAGTCAGTCAGTCACAGACATTCGCTCTTCTTAGCCGGCTCCGCTTATGCGGCCCAGCAAAAAGATAAGCTGAGAGCAGTGAGAAAATGAGTAGGCCTACCAGTCATATGATAGAAGGATACAGTAGCACAAGAGGTGAGTCAATGTTTATTGATATTTTAATCATTGCCATTCAGATGAGAAATGGTAATCCATTCCTGAACATCATGGCAGGAAACACCACTTGTTTACTGATAATATTTATTTCATGTTCACTCTGGGGCGTTCAGAGTTAAGAGGGAGAGGGAGAGAGAGCATGAGGATGTCGACAGGTCAGGGAGAGCAGGTGACATGGAGGTGAGTGAGAAAATGAGCACTTTTGGTGGGCCAGGAACCTAGCTAACCCGTCTCCCATTCTTATACCCAGTCCGAACGGGTTGGCGCCATGTTCCCTGGTAAAAACAGGTTGGGACAAAGAATGTTAACCCTCTAACATAGTTTTCTAATTAGCTCTTTGTCTTGATTGTTTAACTTTTTTGGGACGTAGTGTAACAGTGCAGGTCTGGGTCTATATTACCTATGGCTTTGTACTCATGTGGCGCATGATAATATAGAATTTTATGGTTTGTACTTAAAACATGTTTTACACAAAACATCTATATTGGTAATAGAGAAGTAGAACATTTTATCATTTTAATCTGAACACACAATTAGTTTAAAGCTATATTTATAATGCATCATTTAATCACAGAAGTGAAAATAAAACTAATAAGATCTAGAATACTGTCAATATAGCCTACGTTACCGTATTTCCTATTATTTTATCTTTTTGCAACTAGTAGAGAATATTCAGCCATAATTGTGAATTAACCATTTTAAAGTCATCATGAACGTAGCACTTTTTTTATTTTCTTTTATTGAAATTTAAACAAAGGAACATTCAGACATAAGGATCAAATATCACAAATTTGATATCTTCTATCAAACTTTTTGTAACAGTCTTGGAATTATTCTTTTGTGTTGGGAAAGCTTCTACCCAACTTGACAATGTATCAATTATTACTAGGCAACCGTGGCCCTAATAGATAGAATTAATTGTTGGCAATTTGCGGTTACTACCATGTTTTTCTCTTACTGGAACACTGAACATAAAAAAAAGAATAATTGTACTGTACACCCCCCCCCCCCCCCGCAAACGTTCACTTTATTTAGCATTAGCATTTTCACCCACTCATTCCTTCACTCATTCAATGCCTGCCATTCAAACTTTGTCAATAGTATAAAGACATCTTTTATCCCATCACCTAAAACCTCTTGGGTATCCTCATGTACGGTACTAATTTATCGTATATGTTTTAACATATATGAATCAGCTCTCCCCAGGTATCTGCTCTCCCCAGGTATCTTCTAGTCCGGTGATATCTACAAGGGTAAGATCACGCCTTCAGTTACCTATGTTCACGTCTGAACAAAGGATGGTCAGTCATCATCATCAGTGTTTTAGCACTTAGCTATTTCAATCCACAATGAAATGTATGGGCTGGGGTAGGTTTTGAGTTACCTAAAGGACTGGTTGAAGGGCTCCCTTTCCTTAGTCATTTCAATCTTGTTCCATTACTGGTGAATGCATCTTCTTTTACAACCAGTATACATTTTCACATTACATTACAAATTAGTTATAAAATGCTTTTATTGAAAAAGACACAGAGTGTATTCTCCCCATTGTTAGAAACCATCACAATGTTTCTACAGCACACAGTGGTTACAGCATCAGTCAACGAGAGATCCCATCTTAGGGAGATCCGCTGAAAACAATGAATGAAAGTAATTCTGTTGCTTTTTAATTCCATGTGTGGTGGAGGTTAGGTGTATGAGGGGGATTGAGTTGTGTCCTGTTTTGCAAAGGCAGCCAGGAGCATGTGTATTTGGGTATGGTTGGCCAACTCTCAGTCATTTTTCATCCTATAAATGCTCCTTCAAGATCCTACACTAGCTTACCATTGTTGTAATCTATGGTCCACCAGGTCTCCTTATAGACACCGTAACGAGCTTGATACCTTGATTTCCTGACAATGACTCACCACTCATATTACCAGGCCACTTTTCATAATTTTTTTCCTTTGTACTCACCCTTCTCAGTTTTCTCCAATTTACAACAGAGTCAGTGCACTGGACCTTCTGTTCATTATATGTTGTTTGCCAGCAGATGGGTCACGAGCCGGCTCAATCTCCCTGTTGCATTCTCCTTTCGGATCACATTGTCACTCCTGTCTGCTAAATACTTTGCCCTCGAGCCTCCAAATTCCGTCTTGTCGACCCCTCTCTCTTTCCACCTCACAAGACTGTCACTAACCCCTTTCCCCCTTCAACTCACTGCAAGCTCACTGAAGAGGTGCCGCTGGCAGCTGAGCAAATAATGTTCGGAAAAACAAAACTTGCAGAGGACCTATCGTCCATTCACTCCATCCTCACTACCTTCACTGGTGAAGACACTAATCCCAGCAAACTCTTTGCCACCTCCTCTTCTCTCGCCTTCCTCCACCTCCATCCCCTCCATCTTCCCTTCCTGTGGACAACACTTAAGCATGCTGTCACTGACCAACTCTCCTGTTCTCTCTCCGCCTTATCCACGCAGCTTTCAAGGTCGCTCATATCTTTGCCACAGAGGCTCTTCACTCTGCCCCAGCTGATTCACTCTGTTCTTTTCTCACCCTTGAAGTTCTTTACGCTGCCCAACACTGAGAGCCGTCAGATTCACCCCTTCACTCTCTCAGGGCCGAGCATCTATGTCTCTGCACCCTATACCCGGATGCAGGCAAGATGCATTCGAGGAGGATGCAAGTACTGTATATCTAAAATATAAGATATTTTCTTAATTTGGCCAAATACACTAGATAATGGAATAATGATTCTATCTCCAACATTTAGAATCATTTATTATTCTGTCAGGCTGTGTTTCCAAGAACCAAATTGTGCAAAGTCCTTAGCAGAGAATTTGGCTGGCCAATTTCGATTAGACTCACCTCAAATTATGCATTGTATTGGGTCATTTTGACAGTTCATTGCTAATGTGATATTTTGTTTTTTTGGTGGTAAATCTGTTCTGCTTTGAAATTCATGAAATAGGAGGATCTTGCAATGATGTTGAACTCTCATCAGAAAGGGATTTACTCTCTTCCAGATGCTCTGGGTGGTACTGCCTCAAGGCTTACTACAAAAGAAAATGACAGCATGCAAACTTAGTGTATGTAATTACACAACATTCACTTCAGTAACACATACTAAACTTGGCAACACATACTGAAAATGGATAGATACAGAGAACATGGCAACAGAAAAGGATGAGATGTACTTACAGAGAAGATTACAATGGTCCCTGTAATGGACGACTCGCCATTCTGAGCATTCACAAGTGAATTACATTCCAATTTAGTTTAATAGACTCAATAGCCTGGCTGCCATGTATAGTATGCTCTTTACAATGTTATTAGAAATTTCTGCTGCCTATCTGTAGTGGCAGGGAGAGGCCGAGAGGTCTAAGAGGCTATACAGAAGGGAGCCAGGGGAGGAGCGTGACAGGAAAGTTGCTGCGACAGCCTTAGAAAGTAGCTGAACTCAGTGCTAGACGGTTATACCATTAAATTTGCAGACGGGTCTTAAAATGACAGGAACCTAATGTGTCCAAAACAATGCGAGGTATTGTCCTGGCAGGTGATATATTTTAGAAAATGTCTGTGTCTGTTAGGGTCATTGAAAATCCGAGTCAGTTCTCACCTGACTTACCTAGTAAAACAAAGTTTAAATAAATTAAAGTATACTGAGGCTAATTGTCATGTACAACCAAAAGGGAAGGTGATCAAACACCTTCCCTCTATCCTTTTTGCCTCTATCCTTGTTTTCTCTCAGCCATTGAAATCTCTCTAAAAGAGTTTAAGTGAGCCGACATTTAGAGGTGCCTGAGCAACTTAGATCATGGTACAAAGCAGGAAGCACCTAGCTTTTATCAAGAGGGTTTGCATCCAATTACAAGGATACAAGAACTATTGAGGAGCAGAACACAGTTACCTCTATTTATTGTGTTATCAAAATAGCTACCACAACCATTTTCTATCTGCTCAGAAAGCATAATTACTACTGCCAAATGTATCCCGCGTTCTAGCAGAGAAGCCAGATGAGGGAAGAGGCATATTATTAAACTGATCTTCCCTGTAAACAGCAAGGCCCATAAAAGCAAGAAAACCAAAGAAGCATCATTATCTTTTATCACATCCACTCATCTAAAATAAGTGCAACACAGTGAGATTACAAGCAAGGGAGTTTGCAAAAAAAAACGAATTGCCTCTATGCCACATGTATATACGCTAACTGAGAAAATGGGTTGCACCACCCACAAGTAATGTGATGGTGAAGGAGCTTGACAGCCAAACCCCAATCAACCCCTCACTCACTAAAAGAGATGCAACCACCGTGGGCCTTTGAAGTTCATGTCATACTGCCCTGGGATTCCACAAACCATGGTCAATTCTGTTGGTTTTTGTTTGATTCTGCAGGTTTAGAATGTAAGGACGATTCTCAAGACAGCATCAACATGGAACATTGAAGTACAGAATTAGCTAAGGCGGCATCTATTAAGAATTTTATTTTCACATATTTTATTCTCTGCCGTGCATTTAGAGCAACCATGGAAAAACACCTTAACGTGCATCGAGGCAAGTATTAAAAGCACAAACACATTCATGCATCTAATACAAATTAATGTAATGTGGAAGTAGTGGCTATTTTCAAAAAGCCACTTAGATGCTTTTACAGGCACAATACCAATGCACTTACACCATTATAAGACATAACCCTAATTGCTCCTGTAATGTATAATGTGTCATGTAAAACATCTTAAGGCTTTGTTAGATTTTTTTGGGTCTCTACCCAGCTATCAATTTGAGTGATATCTTCTTCAGTTTACTGTTCTGTAATAAAAAGAAAAAGTATAGAATAAAAAAAAAAACTTTGAAAACACAATCCATCTTGACCAGTTGATTGACTCAAACCATTTGCAATGGTTCGCTCTGCATGTCCGAATCTTCTATGCTGTGGTGTATTGATGCTTTGAATCGCACCTGCACATAGGATGTGTGCTGATTCTTGAAAGTGCAACCTTTTTTTCATCCTAACCAGGCACTCAAGGAATTCTGAAGTGTGGTTGCAGCAGTATACACTTTTCAAAAAACTTGCTCTACTTCGTCTGCCTGCCAACATTTGCCAAGTTTTGAATTTACCCGTACTGTTGTTGTTGTTAGGGCACACCGCATACCTCATTAAACCCAGCTTCGCATGTTCAGGCTTGGTTGCATGAGGACTCACTGATACTGATGGACTTTTCTTCATCCCATTTACCAAATGGATCAGTTGATGTGCATGTAACTACTGCTGGTAGTTTCTGTTTAGGGAGCCACCATTTGTGTCTAATGAGAGATCAGCTCTAACTTATTTTGACATGTGCAATTCTGACAATTTTAGTGCATGGTTGTTTCTTCAACCATTTAAATAAATAACCAAAACAAGGCCACTTTTGGTCACCTTGATTGAATCCACCTCCTGCCTTGTTTGCAATGCTCAATAGAAACATTTGAATATCTTTATCCAAAAAGCCCAGTGAACCAATAAAATCCATTAGGTGACCCATTGTTTTCTAATATAATATACGCTTCTTTTTTTCTCTCCATTTTATGAATAACATTTGCAAGCATTATTTCTACCTGCACCCTCTCCAACCTTCTCTTTATGTCCTCCATCTTTCGCCTCATGTGCCAAGAACAGGCATAGGGAAAGGTTACCATGCAAGCCTTTCACCATTCACACAGTCATCTCAATGCTGAATCTGGGAATATTACTGAGGGTGTTGCGGTTTCAGTGACACTCTTCCAGCGATGCTTCGTTCTCAAAGAGAAATGCCATAAGGCGTCATGTATGTTTTTGGTTTGTGCAAGTGCACATCACGGAATGAATGTGCATCTTATACACATTTCTGTACGTCTGAATTGAAATAGAACTGTAAAACGTCTGAATTACAACTTGAAATGTAAAATATTAAATACCTAATATAAATGTTGAACCTTTACTAGGTTTATATCTTTAAAACCAACTAGAGAGATTTGTTGGATTTCATGCTCGTTTTATGATTTAAAAATGGATCATGAATTGCGCTCCATTTAAAGTGTGTCCTGAAGTTGATGGGTTTATTGATCCCCTCGCCACTCTGTGGATGTCACCCTGAGAGTTTAGCCAACATGTGACAATGGAGGGCTCTTTGAGCAAGTTTGTAGTGGTGAGAGGCTGATTTGAGATTCACCGCATGCTGTCATGCTCATTCCATAATGATGCTGTATCCCAGTGGCCACAGAAAAAAACAAGTAATAACAGAGCTTCCATACATTTCCCTTGCAAGAATCTACACATTACCAATATATTTTCTTCACTAACAGTAACTATTGTGTGCAATCATTGTGTGTTTTCTCCAATTATTTACTCATGTATTTATTTTTTATCAGTGATGGCAAGATAGTGAGAATCTATAACACTTTGCATTTGGTTCAAGGTATAATTACCCCACAAATAGATGGTGTTGACAGCTTTATTGTTGTTGTTGATTTTATTTCCCCATCATGAGCAAAAAAAAAAATAAGTTGATTTCTATTTCAATTTGCATAGCAATGTAGCCTAATTTTATAAGTCAATTTTCTCCCAGGCCTATTTGCTACAGAATATATGCCTAGGTGCAGAAAACATCATAACAAATATAGTGTTACAGGAAGGTTGAAAGCTAAAATCACATTACTCATTTTCATGGAGTGTTCATTTATTACTGTGTGTCACTCTAAAGAACATTACACCTGTGATGTTCTACCTAAGCATGATGCTTGATCAAAAACAAAAAGCACAGAATTATGAAACAATATATTTGTTTAAGTGAAATATACTTGACTGGGAATAAAGATATGCCAATATGTCTGGCAAGTATGCAGGCAATGGACAAAATAGGACAATTTCAGCTTCCATGAATTGTGTACAGATTTCTCTGAAGAATGCGGCCATGCATTATCATGCTAAAACATGAGCTGCTCGTTCCAGATGTGGAAGGCTTCCGTGGATACACCTGGTCTGTAATCGTGAGGATGGATGCCCTGCCAGATTTTGGAAATTGACGTTCGAGGCAGCTTATGGTGGAGATATTAACATTCAGTTATTTGGCAACAGCTCTGGTGGACATTGCTGCTGGGTACTAATTGCATGCACACTCAAAACTTGAGATATCTAGGCCATTGTTTAGTGTGATAAAACTGCAACTTTTCGAGTGACATTTTTTGAGCGCAGAACAAGATTCACCTGTGTAATAATCATGCTATTTAATTTGCTTCATATAGTATGCCACACCTGTCAGGTGAAATTATGATCTGGGCAAATAAAAAAATACTAACAGGGATGTAAGTAATATATTTTACCTTTGCTCATGAAACATGCGATGGTGCAACCCAACAACACAATACATGTTGCATTTATATTTTTGTTCGTTGCAATTCCTCTCATAGCCTCCGCACTATGAACGAATGTTATAGATTGAGAGTAGACTCAACTTCGAAGTGGGCAACTTCAAATCATAATAGCACAAACTAATAAAGCCACTGTCTGGGCTTTTATATAAGACTTTAGCTAACTGTGTCGCCCTTCAGTTTTATGAAGACAGCACACTTGGAGTGCGCCTTGCCTAGTCACCGAAAATCACCCTGTAAAAAGCGTGCATGTTCAATCTTGGGTCACAAAATTTGAATTACATTTAAAAACACAGGTCTAATGTTTTCATAGAACTCGTAATGTGACAGTTTTGAACCCAGGCATTCGGCATTCTCTTGTGAACGCGCGTCAAGAACCAAATGTCGGTTAATTATTCGAAAACATTAGATGGAATGTGCGATAAGAGGAAAACAAAACACATGCGTTTTGTATTAGTCATTTTTGTTACATTATCGAGGGAAATATGGCTGTAAAAGTGTTGTTGGTGGAAGGAGCGCTCCCTGCCAGTCTCCTGTTATTCCACCGTTCAAGAGACGCAGGCTGGTTGTGCCACCTAGAGACCTAAAACAGCTATCTGCTGCTCTGCGTTATCCCATCTGAGTCGCGTTATAGGCCCTACAGCTTGTGTGATTGTTGCAGAGGATAGACTACTCTTCTGTACAAGGTTTTGCTCGGTCCGAAACATTATTGGGAAATCGTTGATTGTCAAAAAGCTACAAATTCTGAATGGATCAGTATTGCGTTTAATGTATCCTGACATGTTTTTAATTTAAGGATATGAACTGCGGATGAATGGGAATCGATTTAATTAGGACAAATTACGATACTTTAAAGACAATAACTGTCTATAGTTAGATTCTGTGATAATTTGGTTTGTAATTGACTAAATGTAGCCTACATTTGACCAGTTCTGCTGTGCCAACAGCTGAAGTAGCCTAGGCTTCCGCGCTGGGAGACTGGAGCGGTGATAGGCGCACTATCCACTGAGCGAACCGCTGATAAGGGCTGGTTGGGATTGCATTCAGTAGGCTAGCCGATATTGGAAATTTGAAAGCGATTTTGGAATAATGGTGAAGTGAAAATAAGGACGCCGAGGATGCGACATCTCCTTGGTAGAATACACAATGGAAAAACGCCTCCAATGAAAGGTAAGAAAATCAATAAGCACGGTCCGTTTTATATTCGTGAGGTTTCATATTGGCACACAGTAAAGTATGTTCTTTAACATACTTTCTCATGACCTTAATTATAGAAAACTAAAGTCAGGAAGTCACATTAACGTAAAATGTGGTTGTCTGTGTTACGTTCGTGGTGGAAAATATTTACGTAAATTGTTCAAGTTCGTTTCGCTGTTGTACGAATTACTCGTGTTGTTTAGTACACTACTGCATTCTGTTACCCGCGACCCTACCCCAGTCAAATGCATGCCCCATACGTAAGGCTACAGACGAAAACATAAACAGATGTTCAACACGAATAAGATAGCGTACACATGAATTAATCTTTTCGTTAATTGACTTGAAAAGATTCAAGTAGACGTTTCAAAAGGACTTGGGATTAGAGAATGAAAGTGAATATAATTATTATCTTAGCATGATCCCGAATGTACATGCAAGCCTGTAACTGCAGGATTAATGAACATTTCCGTGCAGGCATGAGTATGTTACCATCTAGGCACATTAACACTTTGCAGCCCCCTCTGACCTTAACCTGCACCAATGTTTCACTCTGTCCCTGTAAATGCACCACATGCATATGTGACAAAGACACGAGTGAACTGGTCCCATGGCTGGAATGTTTGCTTACCTTTTATCCATCTAGAGTGTATTGGACATGGTAAAGCAACATTCTGTGTTTAGATTACTTCCACAGTATCTCCATTATTCACCAGTTTAAAACAAAATGAGTTCCCATTTCACACAGTGAGACACGGTTGGCAAAATAAGTCATTTGATCCGGAGTGTGGATTCTTAGTGGAAAGGACGGGTTCCAGTTGGTGTGGATGGAGAGAGCATTGCACGTTGGTCATATTGTCCAGCTCTAAGAAGGACGGTAACTAGCAACAGTATATCTCAATGCCCATTTATAGAAATGTTTTTTTGCTAAGGGATATGAACCTTGGCTAACCACAAGCCTTGCTCCCCCGGCCCCCCACACATACATGATGTCTTAACCAGTTATGTAGTGGTTGCTACATCACAGAGAGGGATATGACTATTGGGCTCCTTAGATTTCTGTACTCTTGAATTGCTGACCTGGATGGAATATGTGTTTGGGTTTGAAAACAAAGTGAAGTTTCCAGATTATGACCTTTGCTGTCACAGTATTTCAAAGAAATGTAGCCAAAAGAAAAACAGTTACTTTACACAACAACATTGTCCAAATCTACAATCTGTAATTCCAAGACACTGCAGAACTGCTCCTAAATTCTCAGTCCTGCTTGAGCTGTGAAGTCAATCACAGATGGGGAGATCCGCCAGTGAGGAGTTGCTTACAGAGGGATGGAAAGCCCATGTGACAGCAGGCCGACAGGCTAGCCCTAATATCGGTGCAGGCAGGAACGATAACTCCCTCCTTGGTGGAGCTAGCTGGTCATGGTCTGGGCCAACTGTCACTTCATGCCAGGTGGAAGGAAAATACACTTGCTATAGTGCCTGCTGCTAAACCCACTGTCTGCTGTTTAAATATATGGCCATTGCCTCACAGAGATTAAGGACATGCCCCTAATTGACTTACCATTAACCATTTTACACCATACGAGCGCACTGGAACCACATGGCGACACAGTTGCGTGGAGATCACAGCTCAACTCACCAGGATGTGGTGGAGGGGTTAATGTGGTGGATAGGTTAAGTGATTGCAAATGAGACCAGGGCCAGATTACACTATTTTACTTTGTTATGTGTGTAAAACAAATGCTGGGCCCTAGACCAATCAACTGGGTAATCTCTTGGTAATCACATATTAGGTACTGACTTTTTTTCCCCTTTTCTTACAATTGAGGTTGGCAACATTGAATGTGTGCATTATTCCTTAAGTGTAAAACGTGCATCATAATTGCAATGATCAAGATCCTTTTTTTAAAATCTCATGACATTAGTATTGCTCATGTTTTTCATATGAATCCACCCCCCCCAACACCCCTCGCCCCCGCCATCTGTTTGTTGGAGTACCTGTAAATGCAGTGTAAATATTGCAGCTCTGTAAACACTCACTTATTATAAAAAATGGATTGAAATGACAACATTACTATCTCTCTCATGGTGATACTTGATTCCTCGTGCAGTTATCGTAGGTCTATTCCCTGTGAAAAGTCCTTTTGTTTGGACGGTGCCCAGGTAGGCAGGTCTTTCTCAAGTAATACCTCTCTAAGCAGTCCCTGGGCTGGACCTTTCAGAGGATCTGCTGGCTATAAATAATGGCACATATGTCACCGTGCTTCTGGCTGACGCACTCTAAGCCCCATCCTTATCTGCCTGTTAACTAGACTGGGATACACAGTACCGAGAGCTCAGTGCATGCTGGACCTGGAGCGAGTGCAGCGTCATCTGGTTATATTGCTCCCCGTCTAAAGTGAATTCACTTTGCAAAATAACAATTATCTAAATGAAAAACACGTTTTCTTTCACGGTGAAAACAAAATGTAAATATTTGTTTGTAAAACCCTTTAAAGGTTAAATGGGTATTGACAGAGCAGTTTGTTTAAGCAATTTTACAACTATTTAATACCTTCACATGCTGATTTAGATTTTGTTCTTTCAATAAATTTTTCTAACTACGTACTGTAGTCACAGAGGTATCTAGTCAGTCAGCAGGTTTTGACAGAGAATTGCATTGTGGTTTTGTAGTCAACAACAGAGTCAACAGATTTCTTCAACAAATTTCACATGATGCTTGCTTACTTATTATAACTAAAAAGGGTGGAAACATGTCACAACATACAGTATATTATTGTCATTATCAAGCAATGTATGTCACAGAAATATGATATTTGTTTGTGTAGATTACTCCTTTAATATTATTATTTTTTTGTTAGGTTTAGAGAAAATAGGATTGGAATGGGATTATTTTGTCGGGTCCCCACAAGAATAGAGATGTCTTAAAAGTGAGTGTGTTTGTCTGCATATGAACTCAGGTACTGTATACCTCTATCCCTTCTTCTTCACCCTCCTCATCATATTCTTGTTTTAACAAAAACTCCCTACCCTTTTCCTCCTACCCAGCCAAGCAGACTGGCAGTTTGTTGACCTGTTGGAGAAAGAGGTTATTGACACGTTGTTTTGATATATTTCAGAGATTTTTGCAGGCGAGTCAGCAGTAGGAGACCATAGCATTGCCATGGGACATATAAAGACTTCTTGCTGTGCTGAGCACTAAAACCATGAAAATAATATTAGTCTTTAACCACAACACCAACCATAGGGATACAAACATACACAGACACACACACTGAATGACTATAAAAATGCTGGTCAACCAGCCTGAAAAGTGTAACAACAAAAACTTAAATCACAAGCATTTTAGGTTGGAGGATTCCCGCTTTGTCCGCATACTGAGTTATAGCGCTTTGGATACTGAATCACCCATTAGCATGTCATCATGGGTTTCATAAAGGGTGTTTTGAAATGTGTTTTGTTATATTCTGGTTGGAACAAACACTGGGGTTATCGGATAGCAACAAATATTTTCGTTATTGATCTACATCAAAGTTGGCATCCATTTGAGTGACAGCATCGCCTAATGTGTCATGTCACACAGAGCCTTAAATATTTATACACTGCCTTTTGTATTCCACGTTGCTGGGCAGAGTTTGTGAATTATGTGTATCCACATACGTGATTTGTCATGGCGTACATTAGCAGTACTGCAGAAATGAAATCCTCCGTTAATTGTAACTCGAAAGCTCCTCATGCTGTGAAGATGAATGCTGTTGCAAGATGTGTTCACTCTCGTCCCTGGGTTGAGTGTTGGTTGGTGCTGTGTCATGAATGGTCAGAGTCAGAGTGTCTGTCGTGCCTGCCTGTGGAGGCGGCTAGCCTGATTGTCAAAGAGAGCAGCAAAGGCATTAGGCTAAAAGGGCTAAAAAGGCTCAAGAGATGAAGGCTTCCCCTGCACAGCACAGACAGGCACTGCCCTCAGCTGTAGGCCTAGCCTGGGCTCCCTAACTGCCTGATTCCTGATGTTAGACAAGACAGCACCAAGGCTCATTTGTCATTACAACCACTGCAATGTCCCCTCTCATCAGCCATTGATCCTGTCCTTGGACCAGTAGCATCCCTAAAGCTGGGATTAGACAGACACGCTTGCCAACCCTTCCAACCTTTTATTTTTTTCCCAGAACACCCAGTGTGCAAAAATATGTGTGTGAGTGGAAAGGGGAGTGTAATCAAAGGGATGGAGGTGGATTATACACAGGAGAGTGAGTTTGGTTTAGCTTGGTCCCAGATCAGTCTTGGCAAATCCGATGGTCATTAACACAAGTTGGCAAAAAGAAACATCTGGGACCAGGCTGGGTTTACTTTGTCCCTCAGGATCGAAGTAGGAAGTCATGTGACCTCTGACTCACCGATAAGGTAGAAGTAATGAGCCTTCTGGTGAGTGTTCAGCTAGCAGTGTTTGTGTGCTACCTAGCCAGACAGACCCATGGCCAGATGAGTCACCTCTTTGCTTAGTTGCAGGGGTGGACACAATCTATTTCACTGATGCACCAATGCTAGTTAAATCGGGTTGTACTTTAGTGTCAACAGCAAAATGGCCCCAAATTGTTTAGTCATGGGGATATATATACAGCTCTGGGAAAAATTAAGAGACCACTTAAAAAAATGGTTAATTTTTTTATGGAATATCTACATACTGTAGTGGAACAGAGGCCCATTATCAGCAACCGTCAGTCCTATGTTCCAAATGCACATTGTGTTTACTAATCCAAGTTTATAAGGCTAATTGGTCATTATGCAATGATGCTAGCAATGCTGAAAATCATTGTCTTAAAACTGTCCTTCTTTAGACTAATTTGTGTATCTGGAGCATCAGCAATTGTGGGTTTGATTACAGGCTCAAAATGGCCAGAAACAAAGAACTTCCTTCTGAAACTGGCAAGTCTATTCTTGTTCTAAGAAATGAAGGCTATTCCATGCGAGAAATTGCCAAGAAACTGAAGATCTTATACGACGCGGTGTATGACTTCCTTCACAGAACAGCGCAAACTGGCTCTAACCAGAATAGAAAGAGGAGTGGGAGGCCCCGTGCACAACTGAGCAAGAAGACAAATACATTAGAGTGTATTTCACACTGAAAATCAAATTAAACAATTGAAATAACAGGCTGTTCCAACAGACGTGAATTTCATCACCGCAACTCATAATGTGACTAAGTAGTGTGTATGGCCCCCACGTGCTTGTATGCACTCCACACAACATCTGTTCCTGATGAGACGGTGGATGGTGTCCTGGGGGATCTCCTCTCAGACCTGGATTAGGGCATCAGTGATCTCCTGGACAGTCTGTGGGACTACTTGGTGGCGTCAGTTGCACCGATACGTAACGTCCCAGAGGTTCTCAATTGGATTCAGGTCTGGGGAACATGAGGGCCAGTCAGTGGCATCAATGCCTTTGTCATCCAGGAACTGCCTACACACTCTGGCCACATGAGTCTGGGCATTGTCCTGCACCAGGAGGAACCCAGGGCCCACTGCACTAGCGTAAGGTCTGATGATGGATCTGAGGATTTCATGCAGGTACCTAACAGTCGTCATGGTACCGTTGGCATGTGGAGGTCTGTGTGACCCTCTAAGGATATGCCTCTCCAGACTATCACTGAACCAGTTATGGTTCAAATCGGTTATGCTGGATGATGTTGCAGGCAGCATAATGTTCACCACGGCGTCTCCAGACTATTTCACGTTTGTCATGAAGAGAACGGGGCGCCAATGGCAGACCTGACAAATCTGGTGTTCTCTGGCGAATGCCAATCGAGCTGCACGGTGCTGGTAAGCACAGGTCCCACTAGAGGACGTCGGGCCCACATGACATGCCTCATTTTGCCTCTCCAGTGCACCTGCTGTCATTTCCATTTGCACCAAAACAGGTGACACTGATTCACAATCGCTTATGCTTCCTAACTGGACAGATTGATATCCCTGAAGTTTAATTGACTTGACTTGAAGTTAAATTGACTGTGATGATTATGTGTTCTCTTAATTTTTTTGAGCAGTGAATATGTTTTTTTGGGGGGGTATTTAAATATATATACACAGCTCCAGAAAAAAGTAAGGAACCACTGCACCTTTTTCTTTCCTTTCCAAAAAGGTTGAGTGAGGAAACAGAAGGGTGTGTCTATTCACTTATGCAACCAGGTTATTGTAAGGTTTTTATTTTTCCCCCTCAAAGATTTCAGTTTGTTTTTCAATTGAATTGTTCACATTATAGGTCATATGAAAAGTGGGAAAAGTTCAGACATGATTTATCTTTGTCTCATTCTTTTACATCACAAAAACCTGCCATTTTCACCGGGGTGTGTAGACTTTTTACATCCACTGTATATATAGTTTATTTTTATTCACAGTTATTTGAATGATTCCCTCTCATATGGACAACCCAACCCTACCCTAAAATGGATACTCAGAGTTAATCTTAACATGAATGTACTGTATAAAGTACATTGAACCTTACAGTATTTCCAGAATCAACAGTTCTTCTCTGGTCATCTCATTCTTTTCACAGTTTACATCTTTATCCAAATGATCAAAATTGGGCTTCCGCTGCATTTCATCACGTTGTTTAAACGCTAGGCTATAACAATTATGTCTGTGGATAAGGTGCACTGATAGGCTATTTGCACTAGCACGAGTGTGGGACATTCCCAAGAGATTCTTGTTAGATATAGATTCTCAAGAGCATGAAAAAAAAACAAAACATCTTGATTTACCTCCAGAGGAAGTCTTTCTAGAGAGAGTTTCTAGAGAGAATTATCTCAGGCATGGTACTGAGCTATGCTTTGGGTCTCATTGAGCCAAATGCTTCTACAGAACATTTCATAAAAGAACAGCTATTTTTAGGCATTTTTACCCTTTATTTGACAGAGAAGTAGGAAGAGTTATAGAGTAGCTTGAAGTGCATTGGGACAGATTCTAACCCATATTGCAGCAGTACATGGGTACCAGAGGCTGTGATTTAAACCCCTGGGCCACCCTTGAAGACTTTTATTTAGATTTTACTTGAAATAAAAGCTTCTTACAATCTGAATTATTTTCCATAGTAAACTGTATCTCTGGGTTTTAACAGTTTTATTATGTTATTTTTTTGCTTGGCTGTGGTGAGCCACCAGGGGCAAGCCGCTAATGGTATGAAATCAAATAGCAGGGAACAATCAATGTGTTCAGGCACAATGTGATATTGCTTAATATAATCGTTCTTCACTAGCTTAAGCCTAACAACAACAATGAATCCAAGAAGGTAGTTAGACAGTTACACATTTTGGTTTTTTTGGGCTTTGTATTTGAAAACATTGCACATAGGATTATAGGATGCTGAAAGTATTTTGTTAATTGGCTTCCGAGCTGTTTCTTGGTGTTTGTATAAATTGTTAATGCATGCACAAGAGTGCTGTAAAAGTCTACTCTTGATTCTAAACTTTTGATTCTAAACATTTGGAGACAGTTGTTGGTGTCTGACAACATGAGGACCAAAGAAGTGTCATTGCAAGTTATTCTGGCCTTTATTTAGATAAGTAGAAATCAACCAGAGACATAGGAATTCAGCTGTTTGATTCATTAAGAAGAAAGCAAGCAATTGTGAGCTCAGCAATATCAAACATCTTTGGTTGCCTAAGGAAGTTCAACTAAAGTGGTTAAACAAATACTTGAATGGTAAAGAAGACTAACTGATCGGGAACCCTGTAAAAGAGGTAGGCATAGATATGTCAAAGACTACCATAGACCAAACAATACACCGTCAGAATTCCAGAGCGTCCACCACAAGATACAAACTAATAATAATCATTAAGTACCCAAAAGACCCTGTTGAGGAATAAGGTATGATGGAGAAATGAGACAAAGATGATCCTGTACCGAAGTGACAGAAAGAGGAAAGTGTAAAGAACAAAGAAACTGCCCATGATCGATAGTGTACCGCCTCATCTGTAAAACATGGCCATGTATGGCTGGAACTGGCCGACTTGTCTTCCACCATGATTTGACTGCTGTCAGCAGCAACAGGATGAATTCTGTACTATACGGAAACATCTAGCTTTTTCAGATACAAACAAATCCTTCTGAACTCCAAACAAACTGGCAAATTTGCCAATCATTTTTTAATGTTCTTGAATAATAGCAGGAACTGATGATGGATGGAGTACAGGCCTGGCATAACATCACCAGGGATACCCAGTGTCTGGTGTTGTCTATGGGTTACAGACTTCAGGCAATAATTGCATGCAGGTAATGTGACGAAGTACAAAAACAATCTTCAATAAAAATAATGTTAATAAGTCCAAATACTTTTGATCTCTTAAAGCAAAGGTACTATGTGTAAAATGTAAAAGGTGCTGTAATTTATACATAGGACATCTGAGAAGTATGACTATACTCACATTAAAGCTGACAGTCTACACTATACCCCATATTTATTGTGTCATTTAAATCCAAAGTGCTTTAATATGGAGGCAAGAGAAACAAAACATTGTCCATCTACTTTTCATGTTCACTGTATCTGGAAATGGTTCAGCAAAATGTCACATTGTGAGGAAGCAGACATTATTTTGTTTAGCTAACGGTACCTAGCTGTGTAGCCAATATTACATTTTGGAATGACACTGTTTGATAAAAGCATTACAAAAGATTTTCACAACTAGATCAAGCTTGTTAAGATGCTATTGTTTCCAACTGGAGACTGGAGAAGCTAGCCTCCAGTTGGAAATAGGTTTGGCAGAACCGTGGAAACAGGTGGGCAGAGCAAAGCATTTTACCAGTTTAAGCATCTATTTACTTTATCTGGTTTGGGATACATGTTTGAACTGTGCATGATGCTGTAACTGAAGGTGCACTGCAGTTCTAAACTGTCGCAGTATCAAGGCTAAGGAAAAAGTCTACAAAACTTAGTCCACTCAGTTCAATTGTATTCCACTTTGGGAACAGAAAACTACTGTATATTGAGATCAGATATTACAATGACAAATGATTCACTCCAGAAATTGAGGTCAAATAATGCGATAAATTATTTAAAGAACATGTAGTGCAGGGCACTGGCAATTGTTAAGCTATCTGTTCGCTTGAATTATGCTTGTACGTGTGTGAAATAGCTTAGAACATTTGCAAGATGTAGGACATAGTGCATCCTTAATGTCAGAACATGTACAGTAAACCGCTTATGTTCTGTTGCTGTAATAAGATTAATATTTTGCATATCAGATGTGTAACCTGAGGTATTTCCCTCGTGTTAGCCTGAGTTGGGTGCTCCTGCAAGATGGCGGATGGGGGTAAAGACATACGAATAGATTGAGCTGTGTCTCTCTCTACGGTCAAAGAAGAAGACCTGTGTCAGCTCTTCCCCACTGTGGCCCTGAAATGAAAAACTCTAAGCCACAGATTTACGGTGAGCTCCAGTTGGCCTTTGTGTAATTTTCTAAAGATTAATTTTGTGGCATGGGCCAGATCTCAGCCTCTCAATGGCTTTTCTTCTATCGAAGCTTTATAAGCCTGTGCAGAGAGAGACAGAGGAAAGGCCCCAAAGGCCTAAATAGAGAATGATATGGGATAGAGACAAAGGGAAAGACAGACTGAATAACACACAAAAATAATGCAGCAAGAAAAGAATCTGAGCAAAGTATACATAGGAAGAAACAAGGAAAGAGTGATGACAAGAAAAATTGACAGAGGAAAGAAAGAACAATATTAGGAGCAGGAAGTGAGGAAAGAAAGAGAAGAGTGTTGCTTGCGTTGCCCAGGAGGATGTCATTAATACTGGGCCTATCTGAGAGGGGGTACTGTGTCCGTGTCAGTGGGCCACAGCTGACACGCTCTCTGCCACACGCTGCGCCGTACCCCTTGAGCCAATTAGAGGCTCACATTGGCCCTACTCATTTCTTTGGTTGCTGCAACAACTTGGCGTGCGCACTGCATGCTGAGTGGCTGTGATCTGAATGTGAAAGCGCACACTCTGTCTTTCTCTGAATCTGTCTCTCTGTATCTCTCTCCCTCTGTTTCTGTCTCCCTACATCTGTCTCTCTCCCTGTATCTTTTTCTCTCTGTCTATGTATCTCTCATTCACTGTAACTTACTCTAAATGTGAACACTTTTTATCACTATTCTTCTTGCTCTCCCTCTGTCTTTGCCACCCCAGTGCCTTATAATGTTGGGTGATTAAATGTGACTGACAGCTTGTGGAATGTATGAATATTGCTCACTCAATGATTTTGCATCTACTGTGGAAGCACATATTGCAGACCATATTACGTAAGTTGTTATTTAGATCAAGTAGAATATGTTGGCTACAGCCCAATGCAGGGGGAGAAGATAAAGTTTATTTTCAAATGTTAACCATAGAGGTTTTTAAACAGGACGGGGGGCTCGGTTATGGTCTTGTTCCTAATAAGGGTGCTAATTATGGTTGCTTGTAGACGGAACATTGAGAAGGAAAACCAAATTAGAGCAGATTCATTTTGGACCATGGTCACATGCATGTTTGGAGTTTGCTAATTGGCTTGCGTGTCTTGTCAGCCTGTTAAAAAATTCAACTTACCTGACAAGATCTCCACGGTTTGAATCCCTGAAGTTCATCAATGCATAAGAGCCATAGAGAAAGCATTAGAAATCATGTATACAGATAACATCAATGTGGCAGTTGAGCAGCGCCTTAATGGTGTATACAGTTGAACAAAAATAAATGGACTGAAAATTATACACATAAACACACATGAATTCACTCACAAGTGTGCATGCACACGCAACACACAAATCACCAGAAGTGTCCCTGAAGATGGAGTGTAAGAGCTTTGGGAACGTTCTTTAGGAGGGAGAACAGCGGGGTAGCACGGTTTCCTGATGCTAAAATAACTAGAACTCAGCATGGCTCTCCTGCAGATGTTTCTTAGCGACATCTTGTCTCCATACATCTTATATCGGGCAGTCGTCAAATGACCCAAAATGTTCAAGACCGAGTTTGTTTTGAAACGACTCTTCGTCTTTAATACCGCTCTCATCTTACATAAAGCTTTTATATCGGGGAGCCATGTGGCAAGAAATGATGTTGGGCAATTATTGGATTTCTAAAGGTCGCTGATACACTGTTCAAAACATGCAGACACACACACACACACACAACCTTGTGATATATGAATACTTCTATTAGAGCTGTGTAAAGATAACACAAACAACTATGCAACTGTGGCTTCTTGGCAACTGCTGCAGATTGGTCCCTATTTTGTCCTAACTGGCTGGTGAGTTGAGCGGTTTGAAAAGCAGATATCTCCTGAGGGAATTGCTGAATGATTTCCTTTCCTCCCCTCAGGGTAAAAGCAGGCCTTGGCAGAGTTTAAACTCAAGAATAACATTGTCACCGCCCTGGGAGGCGGTTGGCGTACATCCCCACTGTTTTCTCCTGACATTTTTCACCTGTCAGAAAGGCTTCGACGCCTTTAGAGAGTTCTTTCCCCTCCACATGTACATAATTCACCCTGTTTCCCTCTCCATGTGGTACCACGTGAGTGTTATTTGCACATTGTCCTCAGCGGTATGAAGAATGAGTGGCCTCAATATGCTTTGTTCCCACTGCTCCAGCACGTTAAACTTCATTAAATTATTGAGGCAATGGATGGCACTATTTCTTCTTTCAAAGGCATCAAGAATAATATGTGATTTATTTGGGGGAGTTTTTGCCACTGGCCATAAACGAATCTGTAGTTTGCCTTTGCTTGTGCTCTTTACCAACACCGGACTGCAGTCTCACCTTATGCATAAAAACATCAGAATCACCTTTATCCGTACTTTCATGTCTCACTGTTGTTGTACCAGCTAAGTTAATACATAATCGAAAAAATATATAGGTAGGACAGCCATGTAACACAGTAGTGGTAAATGCGCATTACTCAATGAAGTAGTGAACAAAGACATATGTGCTAGAAGGAAGAGGAAAAAAAAACATCAAGCATTAGTTTGTAAAGTCAACGGTGATGGGAGTGGCTGTGGAGTTACTTTGGTTATTTTATAGGTAGCTCTCCAAGAGGCCTAGCCACCCATCCTCTATGTACTTCGTCTTATCCAAATACCAGGGATTTTAATGTGTTGATATGACAGTTGATTTCTACATTTTAGACCAATAAACATTGAATATCTTCAGGTGGTTGAGGCTGGTTTTACAAATTATTGCAATAGTTTTGATCCCTTGGCAAGATCTTTCTAGTTGATGCCTACTGTTTCTGCCTGGCTGCTTGTGCACTGTAATAAAATGAGGGTTTGATGAGGTAACTCTTCACCCCTTCCTCCAAAGACAGTTTCCTGCCATTACAATAGCAATTCACCACTGCATTTGTAAATGAACCGGTTTTTAATAGTAAATTCAAAGTATTTGCTTGTTACTTTCTTGTAACAGGCATTTAATTCAAACTAATCGTTATTTGGGCACAATTTGATTTAAAATGTACACAGTGGAAGTAAATTGGATGGATAACTATATGTTGAACTCAAAAATGTTTGGCATGATTTCAGGCAATCTGAAAATAAAGCGAGATTTTGTTTGCATTCTGACTTGTTTTTGTACAGTACTGGAAATGAATAGGGCCAATGTGGTTATGTTAAATGTTACCTACCCTTCATAAAACCCCTCAACAATTGACACAAATGTATGGCACTATTGCTATGTAGCAAATTTGCAAGTTTAATGTTCAATACTTAGCGACAAACATGAGCAGGCTTTGTTGGGCAGGCTTTTGTAATCCAGACTATTACTTTCTTATGGTACATTTCTATGGCATTGTGTAATTGATCTCCTGTTCACTACATAACCGTTGACGCCAGACGAGCCCTGAAAAGAGGACGGAAGTGCCCAGGGGACCAGCACAACACAAAAAAAGTGCTTTGAAGTGAAGCAAATGGTGGAGAATTCAACCTACATAATGTGAAAAAAAATAAATAATGGATGTGTGTGTTTGTGTATACACCATTTTGTCTACCTGGTACCACTTTGTTCTTGATCGTTTTTGCATGATATAGTATAGAATAGAATAACTGAATCCGAAATGCCTCCAGACAGTAATATATGCCTCTTGATTGACATTACATGATGGCAGGATCTAACCTTTTGGTTGGTCTGTTGTTTCGTGAAGTGGAGACCACAGTTTGTTCACTACAGGGTGTTGCCTCTGGCTGTGCTTGTATTGTGGAACCACATTACTAGTCCAGCTTTTCTTACACATAAAAATTTCATATTTTTCTTTGAAGTATCCTATCTGAGGTCTCGCCCATGGATTAGCCTAATTTCCCTCTCATGCAGTCATTCTGCCATCCGGCCCAGTTTTCTTTCAGTGTTGGCAGCCGGCCTCACTTGGATTAACTGGGGGTCAGAATGCCCATGTGAGGACAAATACCAGATCAGACTTTTGACGCATAAATATTTGCAAATGTTACATTCCCGATGGGATTTCTTATAAAAACATCTGCGCTGTAGTAATTTTAAACGCTGTTTTCTGATCACATTTTGGTTATGGAACAACGAGCTGTTACCGACTTGAACTTGATGTAACGGACTGAAAATGTATTGTTTACAGTATTTTCGTAGGTATTGGGTAATGCTTTATATTTTGCAGGATTGAACTAGATTTTTTTTGTCCTAGACTAGGCTTAATCCGTATCTGCAGAGATAGGATAACCTAGCAGAAGACTCCTAAAGCATGAAGAATAACATTCTCTGGTCAGATAAGACCAAAATCTAACTACTGGGCTTAAATGCCAGCATTATCTTTGGTAAAAACAGCATACCACTTATCACCTGACTAACACCATCCCTATAGTAAAGCAATGTTGCGGAAGCATCATGCTATGGGAATGCTTCTCATTGGCAGGGACTAGGAGACTGAACAGGAATGAAGAAGAAAGAACAGAGCAAAACACAGTGAGGTCCTTAAAAATGTATCTAAAGCACACCGGATCTCGGACTGAGGCAAAGATTTATCGTTCAGCACAACAACAATCCAAAGCACACAGCAAAGACAATGCTGGGGTGGCTTCAGGACAAGTCTGCGAATGTCCTTGAGTGGCCCAGCCAAAGCCAGGACTTGAACCCCACTGAAGATCTGTGGGTAGATCTGATGTTCACGGTTCACTGATGCTCCCCATCTAATCTAACAGAGCTTGAGCGGACCTACAAGAAAGAATGGTAGGAACTGGCCAAACCAGATGTACAAAGCTTGTAGGCATACCCAACAGGACTTCAAACTGTGGTCTCTACCAAAGGCGTTTCTACAAGATAAAGGGGTCTGAATACTCTGAAAACAAAAAAAGTTAACATTTTTGAAACACTTACTGTAAATTGTTATAAGAGGCAGCAGGGTTTGCCTGATTGATCTCAGTTTACCGTCTCCTGTGAAATGCAAAGAAACCATTGGTGTGAGCATGCTCTGCTTCACCATGATGCTTATCTTTGCTTCATTAGTTGTCACTGAGCAGATTTCATGCATTGCTCACGCACATTGGTTTTAATTTTTGCTGTAAGCAGTGTTTATTGGGCATGTCTAAATAGCTTGGTGTGGGCACCCTGTACTGAGTGTCAATTATCATTAATAAAGCAAGCTAGCTAGCATTTACCAGTCAAAAAGATGCACCTAAAACAATAGTCTAGTTGATTATTGGATTTAATTTTCAAGTGAAGTTAGGTCTCTGCATTCTTTTCCAATTAGCACTGTTAAATAAACATGACAGGATTTTGTGCCTAATGGCTGTGTGACTTGCTTGCTCTATCATAAGTCCAATGGACTGAAGACCATGCTCACATCAGGCCACGTTCAGTGTGTTAACTTAATAGCCACACCGTACTGCACTCAAAACCCCTCTCCATCTATCTAGATGGCATAGTATACTGGAATTAATTCACTTTATACTCACCATGCATATGTTATTATTTTACATATGCTCACAACCCAGTAAAACCCGGAGTATGTGTAAATAAAGGGGATTCTGATTCTTATTCTGGACCACAGCATACATGTTAAGCTCTACATACTGTATTAACTATATCACATATAAATGGGGATCTTGGGCTTGAAATAATTTAAATCTGGCTTTGTTAAATCTAGCTTTGATATTGGCCAATGCCTACCCAGCCACTGACCACAGCGCTCATCACTGCCTTCCGCTGGCAATGCCTATTCCCCTCTCACGGGTAAGTGGAGCAGACAAGCTACCATAAAGTACTCCACAGTATCTTTTCCTTCCCCTCCTGCACTGAGCACACCCAGACCGATGTGACATTAAACAGAGGGGAGAAAAGAGTGGACATGAGAGAATATGCACCCCTTTGATACCAAGCTGTCACGTTTGACTAACATTTTGCACATTCTGTACTCCAGTAACAAGCTGTTAAAAACATTTCTTAGAAGGTATCTGAGCACATGCAGGATCTTCATTTGATTACCTGATTTTAAAAGGTCTTTCCTGCAATGACTTAATTGTAAAAGCTTATGAATTTTGTAATTTCCACTTTGCAAATGACTTTATTTTCATTGTAATAAACTTGATAATTTTTTTTTGTGTTTAAAGACATTCTGCTGCATTTCTGCAGGCCAAAATTCGGGTTCCTACTTAAAGTGGGGAGAACAAGTATTTGATACACTGCCGATTATGCAGGTTTTCCTACTTACAAAGCATGTAGAGGTCTGTAATTTTTATCATAGGTACACTTCAACTGTGAGAGACGGAATCTAAAATCAAAAATCCAGAAAATATTATGGTATGATTTTTTAATAATTAATTTGCATTTTATTGCATGACCTAGGTATTTGAACACCTACCAACCAGTAAGAATTCCGGCTCTCACAGACCTGTTAGTTTTTCTTTAAGAAGCCCTCCTGTTCTCCACTCATTACCTGTATTAACTGCACCTGTTTGAACTCGTTACCTGTATAAAAGACACCTGTCCACACACTCAATCAAACTCCAACCTCTCCACAATGGCCAAGAACAGAGAGCTGTGTAAGGACATCAGGGATTGAATTGCAGACCTGCACAAGGCTGGGATGGGCTACAAGACAATAGGCAAGCAGCTTGGTGATTAAGCAACAACTGTTGGCGCAACTATTAGAAAATGGAAGAAGTTCAAGATGATGGTCAATCTCCCTCGATCTGGGGCTCCATGCAAGATCTCACCTCGTGGGGCATCAATGATCATGAGTAAGGTGAGGGATCAGCCCAGAACTACATGGCAGGACCTGATCAATGACCTGAAGAGAGCTGGGTCCACAGTCTCAAAGAAAACCATTAGTTACACACTACGCCACTAACCTCCTCCCCTCAGTAAGAGCATTGAAGATGGGTCGTGGCTGGGTCTTCCAGCATGACAATGACCCAAAACACACAGCCAGGGCAACTAAGGAGTGGCTCCGTAAGAAACATCTCAAGGTCCTGGAGTGGCCTTGCCAGTCTCCAGACCTGAACCCAATAGAAAATCTTTGGAGGGAGCTGAAAGTCCGCATTGCCCAGCAACAGCCCCGAAACATGAAGGATCTGGAGATGGTCCTTATGGAGGAGTGGGCCAAAATCCCTGCTGCAGTGTGTGCAAACCTGGTCAAGAACTACAGGAAACGTATGATCTCTGTAATTGCAAACAAAGGTTTCTGTGCCAAATATTAAGTTCTACTTTTCTGATGTATCAAATACTTATGTCATGCAATACAATGCAAATTAATTACTTAAAAATAATACAATGTGATTTTCTGGATTTTTGTTTTAGATTCCGTCACTCACAGTTGAAGTACCTATGTTAAAAATTACAGACTTCTACATACTTTGTAAGTGGGAAAACCTGCAAAATCGGCAGTGTATCAAATACTTGTTCTCCCCACTGTACATCTGTATTCTTGTTATGAAATGTTGAATTGTGGCATTGACGTTTGAATGGCACTAATCTCCTGTACAAATAGTTGTAACTGTCAACTAGAGGCTCTTAGCTCAGGGTTATTTTCTTAGTTCTGAGGTGTCCTTGGTGTTGCCATTTCTGTGGCCGCTGCCTGCGAGAAAACATCCATTCTATTTTATGGCCTCTGAATACTCCCTTGATCCCAAGTGCTACAGCATGATATGGTGAATGCAGCAACATAATAATCACATAGGGTATTGAGACTGAACTGAACCTTTCCCAAAATCTAGCATTTTGTAGTGTCGCAGTGATCATGCATCGACTGTGATATGGTCTAGATCCTATTTGGTTACAATTATGATGATGGCAGTCGTAATCATTGCCTTCCTGTTATTTGAGCTCCTCTAACAGTCTCAGCTGCCTTATACTACTGGGTATATTTAGTGTTATAATTTGATTGACCAAACTGGTAAATAGCCCACATGTAAATGTATGTCAAAATCCAAACCGTGTCACTGTATATAAGATAAATGGCAAACTGACTGGACTTTTCTTTGAGGTATTGACCATGTGTCATCCATATCGATTTGCAATTTAAACTATGAATGAATTAAGGTAAATGAAAAGCCATTGCTATTAAATCACTCAGCCAGCACCATCATTTAAGGAGGATTAGGAGAACCATTCTTCTCAATCACCTTTGGACACAGTAATATAAGGAGCAGCCTTGCAGTTTCAGGCCTGTTAGTAAACACAGCCAATGTAATATTTATAACATTTATTGGATGCAGAATTAAGTCCAGCTTTCCTGAATTTAATCTCCAGTTCACAAAAAGACCAAGGCTACAGGGATGACAGGAGAATACAAATCACCTCTGTGCATCCCAGTGAAAAATGCATCCCCCATGTATCACTCTCTGAACCATAAAGCTATTTATGTCTCCCTTAATATTAATATCAACTCATGTGGGTCTTGGTGCAATACTGCATATCAAAACTAAATACAGTCAGTGATATATCATCTGTCTTTTATTTTTAAAACAGTTTGACTGAGAATGTGCTTGGCCACTGAATGATATGAGGTGTACTGTTGCTCCATCTCTCCATCACCAAATGCTGTGTGTTTAAGTTGTTCAGTAGCTATAGTAGAATCTAAAATAGCTTATATTGTGACATAGTTTGCCTTTAAAAAAAAAAAAGGGTTGCATGCTTGAGTAGCCGATTGCTTCAGTAGAGCAGTATGAGGATATGTGGGCGGTAGACCAGCGGTTAAAGCATCTAACAAGCATAGGGCTCCTCAGTTAGTCGAAATATAATCTAAATTGCAATATTTACATGTACAATAACACAATCGCCCACTTTCGCACTTTTCAGCTCCAAAAAAGGAGCGCTTCACGCGAGGCAACGGGCATGCATCGTACGTCCAAAATTGTTTTTCTTGCGGGTGCTGTAGATATTTTTGCTTATTACTTAAAACCTGGACTAATTTCGTATAAATACTTGATGGATTTTCAATGTTAGTTTGAGTTAACATTGCAACTGCTAGCGAAGACGTGTGCTTCAAGTTAGCGAGTGGCACCAAGATATTGTCCCACATTCACAGCAGTATTAAAAGTTTCGGCTTTGATGTCAATGTCTACAAACTTAATATGAGAGAAAATATACCTCAATGGTTGAGAAATTTTGCCTAACCAGCTATGACAACGGCACAAACTTAACAAACGCCATTGCATTAAAGGTGCCTTATGCAACTTAATGCCACCTATCGGCAGTGAGCTGTATATCGGTTCTATAACTGCATTGGGATCTGACATTGTCATTATAACTATGAGAATAGGCTCTGTGCACAAGCGTATGGAAGAACTTCCGCTTTAGCCAGATGTCGGCGTATCAGTTTCCTGTTTACTTAAGGCAATCACTCGCGTCGCCCAAAATTTCAGTTTTTAGTAGATGTCTCCAAGACCTGCCTAAAATAAGCATTATTGATGTCCATCGAATTGTTGATGCCTGGTCCCCTGCTCCAACAAGCAAGCGGAAAGAAGGGATTCAAACTCTACGTATCGAGTTAGCTGCACAACTACGAAGGTAAGTAGTTTACTGTGGTGTGCCGACTAAGTTAGTTAGCGACGTGTTGCTTTTTAGTGTAGTATTAGGCAGGACAACAGAACGCATAAAAATTCAACCTAGCCTCAAAAAAGGCAAAAGAACGCTGGCTGAGCTGGAACGCTAGCATGTCCCTATAGCAAGTGAATTGAAACGAACCTTCGTTCAGCTTCTTCTAACCTGAATGAAGCTTAAAATTCCATAGCCTCAAAAAAGCACCAAAACAGGTCTCCTCTTTTATTTTACTACTGTAACCTCATTTCACAATGAAACTGAAAAATTACAACTGGCATAGGAAGTGAACATCTGGTCCTATATGGTATTAGTGGCGCTTAAACCTGCGTTACGTGGAAGTATATAAAAAAATCGCCTTTTCTGACTATTTCTAGTCTAGCGTTTGAAGTCATTGAATGGCGCAAGCCATATTTTATTAAAAAGAGGACATTCTCCTGATTAAAATGTTGCCCCACTTGTACCTTGAAACTTAAATGAGTCACGTACATTATTATTTTTTTTTTCGTACAACAGCATCACTCATCTTGTTGTGAGTTTAGGTGTTTACTAATGCGGATGAGTATTAGTAAGTAAACCCGAAACTGCAATGCCGACTTCCAGACAAAAGCAGAAGTTCATCACTACGCTGGTGCACAGAGCCTATACTGACCTGTTTGAAGTAGTGTAACTTCCAACCGTCGATGCTGGAACAATAAACACAGACTTTCGTTTCAAATGGGGTTAAAGTTGATGGGCCCTTTCCATAACTACGGAACACAGAATAAACAAAGTAAACAGCTAAACAAATCAATACATAATCTGGGCTATCTATTGCGTTAGATGCACTGTCATAATTCAGAGACTCGTTGATGGCTGTCTAGCAAACATGAAACCATAATTGTGCTAGCTGGAAAAATAATATGCGCACTTCGACCAGTTTGCACAAAAAGGCAATATAATTGGTTCTTCCGAGCAATATTCACTTATGCGTGAGGTTTATTAAAAGATAAAACAATTCGGGCTGATTGTTCTAACATTAACCTTTTACAGCCAGTGTTCCAATTTCAGAACCCTAATTCCGATGTTTTTTTCTCTTACTATCGCTGCTGTCAAATCACATTTTTATTCTGAAAACTGCCATAAATACTAGAAAACATAAGCTACAAATTGAAATAATTGCTTAGTGCATAATTGGCAGGGGCCTTTTTTTATAGGCTGCCTAATAGTGACAGAGCAGAATCCCACTTTTCCTTTGGCAATTTTAGCCCATGGTCAGAAGAATGGATGTGGATTCTTACTTCCACAGATTTCATGTGCAAACAAAGTCAATCATTTGAGGTAAGGAACATTTTAAATAGTTTATTACAGTTTTTCTAAAAATGTCACTTGATAGATAGATTACATTATTTAGTAAAATAAATGGTTTTCAGTGCTGAATAATTACCAGCTTGACTTGAACAAAGCTATTTGGTCTGCCCTAACTACCTACCCACTTACTCAGTTTCTGAATGAATATGTGACTATTTCTCTATGGATGACAATGTAAATTAGCAACGTTTGTTTGTTTACAGCAATGGGTCGATAACAGCTAAATTGTTCACCAGTAAGAGCGAGTAAATACACTAAATTTAGCTAGTTAGATTCTGTAGCCGCAAGATAAAAACCGAGCCAGAATGGGATACCATCCACTTTGTTTCACAGTACTGGTTTACTAGTAAATGTTACTTCTGACGTTTTGCTTATTTAATTTATGAAAAGAGGTGTATATCATGTGATTGTCTCTATATGTTGTAAATATTTTTTCTATTCTGCCATATACAGCTCCGGAAAAAATTAAGAGATCATTGCACTTTTTTCTTTCCTTTCCAAAAAAGTCGAAAAGGAAGGTTTTGAGTGAGGAACAGAAGGGCTCAAATTAAGAGACCACTGCAAATTGAATGCTTCTGTTCCTCACTCAAAACTTTCCTTTTCAACTTTTTTGGAAAAGATAGAAAAAGGTGCAGTGGTCTCTTAATTTATTCCTTAATTATTTCTACTAGTACTACACTATGGCACTGATACTGTACTTAGATAGTTTACAATTACATTAGAAATCCAAATTGTGCCTGTAAGAATGTCATATTATGTTTTTGTCCAGTACTGTATCACTTTCCCTAATGCTTATATCCATGTGATTGATGAGACTATCTAGACACAACCAACATGTGAACGGTTCTTCTGTTTTATAGTATGTGTTATGAATTTGGAAACAATGCAATTAATTACAGTATCTTGTTATACATTTTGTGTGTGTAGGTGGAAATGGATGGAGGTGGTATTGACACTTGCTTTATAGTGTATGCTGAGGAAGAGGTCACTGACATCTCTGTGAAGGTCAAGCTCATAGCAGATTAGGAAGTTTAGAAATGGGACCATAAAGGTACTGGCTGATTTGTACTGTTAGGTCTATATTAGGTCTATATTAGGTCTTTCATTCTGTCTTTCTGTCTCTTGTTCACCTGGACGGCGTGATGTACTGTCCACTCTAATGCTTCATGTCACACCAATGGATGGCTGTCCACCTGTCTTCCTCCACTCCCAGTTATCATGTCTCAGTCTCACCCTTCTTTCTGTCTCCCCTTCTCTCCCTCTTTTAAAGGTTACCCTCATTTGTTTGAAAAGAAGGTCTTTGCTTTTAACTGGAGTGGAGTTCACAGACACCCTTTTTAATTTTGTAGTGAGTTTACAATCTAGGCAACTCTGCTTAAATTTTCTAGAAGATACGGTTACCATCTGAATCTATAATTCATCCAATTTATCATGTCTCTCTCTCTCTCTCTCTCTCTCGCTCTCTCTCACCCAGGATGCCATTGTTGTTGAGGGTGTTCAGAGGGCCATGCAGCCTTTTCCACTAAGTACACAATACATGCAACTATCTCTCTATATTAATCTAGATGAAAGATACGGGGACTGTCATTCTCATTCTCCCCCTCTCACTCTTTTAAAGGTTGCCTTGTTTGAGGAGGAGATCTTTGCTGTCCATTGGTGTGGAGTTCAGAGGCAACATTTTGATTTACTTGTGCACTGTATACATACTACCATTTTATTAAATGATACTTTGACTTCTAGCAGAGCATTATTTTCTACTTCTACTTGAGTGTGGAGATTGTGTAGGCCCTACTCCTCTGGCACCTCTGAACACCAGCGAGTCGGTCAAGAGCGAGTGAGGACACTGGCCCACTTGCACTGGTACACTGGTCCACAGCACTTACTACTCAGCTTTGTAGTGGTTTGTGGGATTAGTACAGTAGGACCACAAGGATGGTGTACCGGTGGGTGGTGTCCGACCGAGGGTGGTGGGCTGTTCTGGGGCAAAATGCCAGAGAGTTCTGGTCCCAGTCCAGACCGTCTGAATCCAAATAGACCTCTATGCTCCTGATCATCTCTTCGTGGCCTTTTGGTGCACTTAGACTCTTTGACCCCTTGGCCAATGGTTAGACACCATACTACACAGGCCCAGTGCCCACTCAATGAGTAAGGCTTCAGATTGAACTTTCAGGAAATCAAATTGAGTAAATTGGTTACACAGATTATTGAAATGTATAAACCACAGTAATTAGAATAGGTCCTTCACTAAATGAGGCCACTTTAAAAATAGCCCTAAGTCATCAGCACATTTGTTTAACCTGAGATACGCATTAGGGGAAACGGCACCACTTCTTTTATTAGACGTCAGAGGAGATGAAGCATCAAGGTCAAACCAAAACATTTAGTACATTCTTTATTATTCTTTTGTGCTTGCAGATATGTCAGATGAAATAAAAATAATAAAATCATGTTTGAAGTAACGCCTTTGTTGGTGTAGTATCACAAACGGATGTGGCAGTTTCACCGATACTGCTGTAGACTTTGGGTTTATAATTAGTTCCATCTGTATTCAGCGGCTTCCACGCCTGACCCATTTAAATTGATTCAGGTTATAAATAGTCCGCCACTTAAAGCCCAGCCAGAATACACTATGACATTAGGGACGTGTTGATGGTAAACTTGGTGAGTTAATGTCCATCCCATTCAATAAGAAAGTTTTCTCATTAGTCTTTCTCTGTGTCTCCTGGGATGTGTGGTTGTTCACTGTAATTGCACAACACATTTAGTTAACAGGAATAACCTTGGTCAATAGGGCTTGACAGATCTTTCGTTGGTTTGTTATGTGATTTCACAAACAAGTAGGAGGCCCCATTCACACTATGAAAATGTTCTTGAAAACCAAGGACACAGAGTATTTTTTTATTTTGGGAGGAATATTAAAGGGATTTTTGATTTTTAAATTGACCTAAACCTAACACAAAATCTAACCATTACGTTATCCCATGCTAAGTCCTAAATGTAACCGTAGCCCTGAACATAACATTTAACACCTAAACCTTTAGCCTTGACGTCTATATTTTAACTCTATGGCTAAACCTTTGTTTTTCTTTTGTGGTGAGATGAAGAAACGTGTTTCTTTTTTTTTACTATCCTTTGGGGACTTTTGGCATGCACACACACCTACACACGTGACACGTGTGCACGCACAAACAAACCAACATATACAGTACACAATCAGTTTAAACAAACAGCAGTGTTTTACAAATCCTTAACCAAGGTAAATAGTGGGCCAGAGTTTTGATTTCTCCAGATCCTGAGAAGTGTTTTAATCACTGTTCTGACCATCTCCTATAAGCCACTTCAAATCTAATTTTAGAAGTGTAACATGATACCCTCTTCCGAGAGACAGTGTTGAGCCAGTCTTTCAGGGTCAGACTGTGACTTTAGGATGTAGGCAGACAGGATGTTTCTTAGTGTTAACCCACAATCAGAAGGCTTATTACTGCTCAGTTAATGGGTATTGGAATAGACTTTCCTCCCTCCCACTACACATTCCCAATGCTCTTATACTTGATCTTCTGGGACACAGCTGTGTGTGTGTGTGCCTGTGTAAACATGTGTAATAGCATATCTTAGTTAAAAAAAATATATATATATATATTAAACCAGCACTACCCTGTTCCTATAGTGAGAAATAAACTAAGTTGGGCAATATACTTTATTTATAAACATAGCCCTTGAGATTTTTCTCTTAATCTGCAATGAATGCAATAGAGTTAGCTTTAAATGTGTATTTAAATGTGCCTTTTAAAGTAATACTAAAAATAATATTATGTTGGAAAAACTCATCATTGATACAATGCTAAACCTTCAGTACATTTCCAAATCGGTGTCATGTGTTCTTGTTTGCGACTTCTTTCTTTTATTATCTGTCATCAATGCCATTGTCGATGTGCATTGGTGTTTCAATGCATTACAATTTTTACGCTCTCCCATCAATGCAATTACATTAAAAAGTGTAAATATTTACTGAACATGAACTGTAAAATGTGTTTTGTTAGAACATTGTAATATGAAATATCTACAGAAAAAACATTGACTACTGAAATATTTAATCAGTAGACTTCTGTAAATGTAGGACATGATTAGTTAATTTTTTTTCCATAGGGATGGAGTGTAAATTAATTGGCCCTCAAATCTTGTTTACTTTTATCATTCAGGGAATATAGAGTTACCATGAGATAATGTACCATTGTTCAAGGATATGTTACTAAACAAAAAGCTGAGTGTTTTTTTCCCCCAGTTCAACTCAGTTCACCAAAGTTGCTCTGCCAGCTCCTCCAATGTGCTTCCTACTCTACCCTAAAGGGGACTCTTACTATCAACAGAGTCATCTCCTCATAGCTGCCATCTTCAATTTTGAGCCGAATATGGCCAGTAAGTGTCCCTGCACTGTTGTCACACAAACTTGACTACAGTGTAGTGTGGTGGATAGAGTACAAGGTTCAACCACACCACCCAAAACACCCTCAGTGTTGTTGTGGAGCCGGTTCAGGCTACAGATGTGCTGGCCTGAGGTGGTGTGCATGGGGACTCAAGGTGGCACTAGTAAGCCTTTTGAAAGGCTAATTTGAGCACATTACTTTACTGTCACATGGACACAGAGAGAGAGGGAAGGAAAATGGGTATCTGCTTTCTCCACAATGTTTTTTAGTCCCTTCCCAGAAGGAAAAATCTAATTTCTGGATTAGGGGTTACATTTATATTGGGTTAGAAGAAAAAAGGCACTTCCTTTTCCTGTTCCCCTCAAGAGCTGAAAAACAAATGTGTATATGCTGTTTTGAAATCTGTGTATTCCTATGTTACCAAGAGAAATCATTTTGTCAAACATTTCTAGAATTTTGATTGAATAGCTTTTGAAAGTAAAGGTTCCACAGAATTATTTCATCTTGTTGAAATACTGTATAGTGTTACTTATTAACCCTGATCTGCCTGTACCATTCCAACAGGGTTGCATTATGTACTAAGGCTACCATTCTTTATTTTCTATCGTATTATCATATGATAATTTAACAAAATATGTTAAGATTATTGATGTAAATTATGATTTAGAATATATGGCAAGAATATTGTCAAGGAATAAATTGTATTTGCGCTCATATTATGGAGGGAAAGGTTCTTCAGATTTTTGCCATTATGGGAGAGTGACATAAAGATGGTTTCCCCAACTACCCCTAAAATATCGGAACAATTATTTTACCTTTCACATTTTTACAGCCGATGTTTGCATTGGCTACCATCTGCTCCTTCCAAATCGCTACCCGTTGTTGTGTATTCAAACTTTTCTATACTTAAGTACAATAACTACAGATGGCATATCTGTATGTAAGCTTTGTTGTTTGATTACATCCATGCAACCAGATGTGACAGTGCTGCATCTCTCCTGATGGCCATGTTTTAGTACTGAGTTATTAAACCTCCTGTATATTCAATATTCAGGAACCATGTTTGTTATATTAGCCTTAAAGTAAATGTACAGTGGCTGTCAAGTGTTAAACCCCCTCTGACTTTTCCACATTTTATTTTGTTGCAACATAAAATCAAAATAGATTTAATTAGGTTTTTTCATTACTGTTCACAAAAAACACACAAAAAGAATCCATAATGTCAAAGTGAAAAATGAAATCTGCAAATTGATCTAAATTACAAATACAAAATAAAAAATAACCGACGCATAATTGTTTACCCCCTTTGCAATGACACCTCTGAATGAGCAGTGGTGCTACTGATTGTCTTTAGAAGTCATGTGTGTAGTTGAATGGTGTCCACCTGTGTGCAATCAAGGTGTTTCACATGGTTTCAGGTTAAATAGATTGATCTTAGGGAGGTCTCACAATTTAGTACAATTCTTACAGTTTAGTACAATTCCTAACAAAAACTACATTATGAAGACAAACGAACATTCTAAGCAAATTCAGAATTCACCAAAGGTTATCCAGTTTGACAGAGAATCAGCCATTTTGCTGAGGAGACTGGGCAAACATTGCTTTGTACAGACGTGCAAAGCTGGTAGGGACTTATCCAAAAATACAAATGGCTGTAATTGGTGCCAAAGAGGATTCTACTAGATACTGAGTGAATACTTACATAATAAATGATTGTCTGTTTTTAATTTGTAATGCATTTAGATACATTTGTAGGTTTTATTTTGTACTTCATCTATATTTACTTTTTTATGTTGACCAAGTGCCATAAACCCCTGATTAAGTCCTTTTTGATTTAATGTTGTAACACAATTTAATGTGTAAAGGTCTGAGCTGAATACTTTTCAAACACTGTGCCACTGTAGCTTCAGAGCCTATGCATAAACAACATCAAATCTAGTCTCATGAAAATACACACAATATGTGTGTGTGTTTCTGTACAAATTCATTGTGATTGTGACTGTGTTGCTGAGAAAGAACCTCCTGTGTTAGTGCGCCTTCTGAATTTGGGTCATTTCAAACAGACCCCTGAACTTTTCCTTAAGCATTTCCACCATCACTGCACCCAGTCTGTGAGGACTCACACAGTACACAGCTACTGATGGTTATTTTCAAATATACTGAACTCCCCATCAGGTGCTACTACTGTATGTTTGAGTGAAGTCTTGCCAGTGCCCGTTAAGAAACCGCTCAGTCCCCATAGTGCAGGATAAGACTCCTCATCTCACAGGCAGTGTTTAAGTAAGAATGCGATACAGTGGGCATGTGTAGAAGCCTAGGATTTAGCCCAGATAATCCGATAAACTTGGCATGAAAGACAAATAGCCTTCAGGAATTATTACTGTGCTTAACCTACTTAATTGCAGCATTCACACTGTAACAGGTAGTCTAACCATTTAGTGGAAGGGGACATTAACATTAGAGCACTATTAAGAAGCATTACTTTGTAATTAGTTAAAAGCATGTAATTTAGCCCGTAGCACATTGAATTAGAATTAGAATTTTAGCTACTGGTGGGTTGGATATTGTGTTTGAATAAAAAATATTAGGGTCCTACCATTTGGGGATTTTGTAGTGGATAATGCCACTAAGTTGTGGTTTTATAAGTAGCCTGTTTTGGTTCTAAATCCTTTGGCTGTTTCTGCAAATACAGATTCAAACTCTTTCTCCAAGCTAAGGTTCTAGATCTTATACTGGTCATGCTATTTTACACACACATCTATATTGTTTTCTCTTATACCCTCTTCTGACCTTCTACCAGTTTGGTGGCCATGCTGATGCAGCTGCTGTGTGTGGGATCTGGTGAGACTGACTGTTTTGTGCTCATGTTGTATCTTGTTATATCTTACTGCGCAAAAGCATGTCATGGTCAGTGTCTCCATTTCTTTTTTATCACTGACATACTTAAGGGAACGATACTAACCAGAGACAAACTTTTGTTGTGATGCTCCTCAATGAGAATTCTGGAGTAGTTATTTTTGTAAGTAGAATTGTAAACATTATATTATTTTGTACAACATCAAGCATGACTCTGTAGCACGCTCACCCCATTGTACTACAGCAAATTATATAAGCTTAAACACACAGTAGACCACGCGTTGACCGGAAATTACCACACCTCATCAGTGTAAGAAAGCATGAAGCCAAAGGCCCTGCGACCATTGAGGTGTGTGGTAATTCTCCAGCCTCCGGGCAACACAATGGCTGAGAATGCAGCGGTGTAGACTAAAGTAAGCCTTGGTTGTATGGATTATATCAGACACTAACCTCTAATAAGAACAATAATTTTTCATGGTGACAAGATGTCTACGGTTTAGATTAGAATTTTACAAACAACAGTGCATAAGCAGTGTATGTACAGTAAAGGAGATTTACTTTCCAAACGTCATTTTCCTAATACATATACAGTGGATATAAAAAGTCTACACACCCCTGTTAAAATGCCAGGTTCTTGTGATGTAAAAGAATGAGAAAAAGATAAATCTTGTCAGAACCTTTTCCACCTTTAATGTGACCTATAAATTGAACAATAAAATTGAAAAACAAACTGAAATCTTTGAGGGGGAGAAATAAAAAACTCACAATAACTTTGTTGCATAAACTAATTATTGTTGAAGCACCTTTTGAATTTATTACAGCACTCAGTCTTTTTGGGTAGGAGTCTATTAGCATGGCACATCTTGCCGTGGCAATATTTGGCCACTCTTCTTTGCAAAAGCGCTCCAAATCTGTCAGATTGCGAGGACATCTCCTGTGCATAGCCCTCTTCAGATCACTCCACAGATGATCTATTGGATTCAGGTTTGGGCTCTGGCTGGGCGAGCCATGCTTTTGTGGATTTGGATGTGGGCTTTGGGTCGTTGTCGGTGCTGAAAATGAACTTCCTCTTCATCACTCTCATGGACGCCTGAAGGTTTTGTGCCAAAATTGCCTGGTATCAGGAACTGTTCATAATTCCCTCCACCCTGACTAAGGCCCTGGTTCCAGCTGAAGAAAAACCCCAAAGCATGATGCTGCCACCACCATGCTTCACTGTGGGTATGGTGTTCTTTGGGTGATGTGCAGTGTTGTTTTTGCGCCAAACATACCTTTTGGAACCGGGCTTGGATGTTTTTCTTTGTAAGAAAAGGCTTCCATCTTGCCACCCTACCCCATAGCCTATTCATATGTAGAATACGGGAGATTGTTGTCACTAGTAGCACACAGCCAATGAATTCCTGGAGTTCCTTTAATGTTGCTGTAGGCCTCTTGGAAGCCGCCCTGTCCAGTTTTCTTCTCGTCTTTTCATCAATTTTGGAGGGATGTCAAGTTCTTGGTAATGTCTCTGTTTTCTCCACTTGAGGATGTCTTCACTGTATTCCATGGTATAGCTAATGCTTTGGAAATAATTTTTTCTCCTGTCTGATATCTTTCAACAATGAGATCCCTCTGATGCTTTGGAAGCTCTCTGCGGACCATGGCTTTTGCTCTGTGATGCAACTAAGAAAATGTTGGTGTCTGTTAAATTCCAACACAGGCACACCTCATTTTACTTAAAGAGGTACTGATTAGGTAATTACATGAACCAAAAAGGAGAAGTATAAAAACCACTGCTGTGGTCATCACTATCCTCTTGCAATAGGACCAACTGGATGACAAAAACAGTGCAAGTAGTACCTGAAAGGTAATTTGAATAAAAAAAAGATATACTATTCAGCATGACAAAAGAGTTGAAAATAAAATATTTTCGTGAGGAAAAGAAGGGTTCAAGCCTGGCTTTACTGGCAGGGGGATACAGTGAGCGTCAGGTTGCTTCCATCCTGAAAATTTCAAAGACGGTGGTTCATAAGAACAAAGTCAAGCAACAGACATTGGGGGCAACAAAGCTACAGACTGGCAGAGGGTGGAAACGACTGTCCACCGACCGAGATGACCGCCAACTCATTCGAATGTCACTCAACAACCGTAGGATGACATCAAGTGACCTACAAAAAGAATGGCAAACAGCAGCTGGGGTGAAGTGCATGGCGAGGACAGTTCGAAATAGGCTCATGGGGGCAGGGCTGAAGTTGTGCAAAGCTAGAAAAAAGCCCTTCATCAATGAGAAGCAAAGAAAAGCCAGGTTGAAGTTTGCAAAAGACCGTAAGGATTGGACTGTAGAGAAATGGAGTAAGGTCATCTTCTCTGACGAGTCAAATCTTCTGTTTTGCCCAACACCTGGTCATCAAGCCAAGTACAAGTTTATCCTGCATCCTTCTGCTCTGACAATGTTCTCCAACTCTGAAAAGGACAATGCTCCATACCACACAGCCAGGTCAATCAAAGTGTGGATGGAGGACCACCAGATCAAGACCTTGTCATGGCCAGCCCAATCTCCAGACCTGAACCCTATTGAAAACCATCTGTAATTTGATCAAGAGGAAGCTGGATTGTCACAGGCCAACAAAGCCGAGCTACTTGAATTTTTGTGCCAGGAGTGGCATATAGTCACCCAACAGCAATTTGACAGACTGGTGGAGAGCATGCCAAGACACAATAAAGCTGTGATAAAAAACCTAAAATATACTCCCACCCATTATAAAGAGTGGTGCAATATGATCAATTGCATCTTATGGCTTGAATTAAGTGGTAGCTGTAGTTGTAGATGGTCCATAACCAGTAGGAACATTGAATGAATAGCAGTACAATTGTATCAAGCACATCAGCTCTAGTGGATCTTTTTAAATTGTATTTTAAATTAGGCATCTAGCAAATCTGTGTTTTCTTTTAATAAAAATTAAGATTGAAGTTGACGAGTTGAACATAGATTCAGAGGCTGGGGCTCAGGTCCTTTAGTTAACTAGCAAGTTCACCTCAGTAACAATGTTTTTGTCATGAGGGAATGTTACATTAACCTCAATTTTAAGACAACCTTGATTGAAACTTGCGTTTACTACTGGTTATGTATTTATGGTGTGTGAAGTTGTCAGCCCTTTGTTTTGGTTTGGTCAGGGTTTGGAGTTGGCATATTGATACTTTTGATATGACAAACTACTTTAAGTGAATGATTAGGCAATTTCAGACTCACTGCAGTGCGAATAATGGGGAATTGCCAAAGAATTGGAAATCCATTCAAACAGGTTGCAGATATCTCAGAACAGATTTTATACATTAAAATGTTATCTTTTATTTTCTGATTGAACATTAATTTAAATGTGAGTATGAAGATTGGTTTGGGGATTTAATTAATGCTTTTTAGATTTTAGAGTTAGATGTGTTGTGCTTATTTATTTACGTTTTCTGAAGAAAGACTGGTTGTTCATCCTATTGGTTGCATATCTAGTAATGTGGTGCGTATAGTACTAACCCTAAAGTATGTAATATATGTAACCATAATGTGGGCCTATACAGTTTTTTTACAAAACATTATTGCCTGAATTTAAATTCCGCTATGTTGCGTCCTCCATTACATGGGCAAAACCATTGGCAGTAGCCGCCAAAGCTTGGTGCAATGCCAAAGACCACAACCAGAAGTCGCTACACCCCCTGTTACAGCTCTCCCAGAAAAATATTTAGGGGGTAACTATCTACCAGTGACCTACCCTCTACACCAGGTCTTCCGTTCACCTACTGCATCTTGGGTGTGGTCAGTCTTTCTGTCACATTGTCAAATGACAAGCGCAAGGAGAATGGAGGACATGTTCTGGCTGCCGTGCCAGAACCTGACAACAACCTTGTTTCCAAAAAAGTTTGGACGTTGTGTAAAATGCTAATAAAAACAGAAGACAATGATTTGCAAATTATTCTTCCCTGTTTTTTATTGAAAATTGTACAAAGACAACATATTAAATGTTGAAACTGGGAAATGTTTTTGGAAAAAGACACGCCTATTATGAAAACGATGCCAGCTACACGTTTCAAAATAGTTGGGACAGAGGCATGTGTACCACTGTGTTGCATCACCTCTTCTTTTAACAATACTCTGTAATCGCTTGGGAACTGAGGAGACCAATTGCTGTAGTTTTGAAAGTGCAATGTGTTCTTTTTCATATTTTTCACTTCATAATGCACCAAATGTTTTCAATAGGTGACAAGTCTGGAATGCAGGCAGGCTAATTTAGCACCTGGACTCTTTTACTAGGGAGCCATGTTGTTTAAATAAGCAAGGCCTTCCCTGATAAAGACGTCATCTGGATGGCAGCATATGTGCTAAATTCACCCATGCCATGTGCACTAATGCACCCCCATACCATCACAGATGCTGGCTTTTGAACTGTGTGCTGATATTAAGCCAGGTAATCCCTCTCCTCTTTAGTCCGAAGGACGCGGTATCCCAGATTCCATAAAATAATTTCTGTCAGTTTTCCACTTTACCTTAGTCCATCTTAAATGAGCTCAGGACCGGAGAAAGGGGCAACATTTCTTTATTTATTTTTTTATGGTTTATTTTTTGCATGGTAGAGATTTGCATTTCTGGATTTCTGGATGCAGCAATGTCTTGTGTTCACAGACAGTGGTTTTTGGAAGTATTCCTGTGCCCATGCAGTGATGTCCACTTCAGAATTATGCCTGTGTTTAATGCGGTGCCTGAGGGCCCGAAGATCACGGCCGTCCAATATTGGTTTTCAGCTTTGTGCCTTGTGTAGAGATTTCCCCGAATTCTCTGAATCTTTTAATTATATAATGTACCGTAGATGATGATGATCCCCAAACTTATTGCAATTTTACATTGAGAAACCTTTTTCTTACGTCGTAGGACAAAACACATGATGTATTGTTGTTTAAACAATTTTCCTTTGGCTAAGGATAAGGGTAATCTATAAGGTTATTTTTTATTATAGAAAATAGAAAACAACCACTTGTTACACAAAAGTAACTTCTAAATATGAATCACCAAAGTAATCTCCTCTCTTATTTCATGATGGATGTGTTGGCTAAATGGAGGAGAATTTACTAATGCGTGAAATTGAACCTGGCTTACATTGTGTGCACAATATACAGTTAGGTCTGGAAATAATTGGACGCTGACACAAGTTTTGTTATTTTGGCTGTTTACCAAAATATATTCAAGTTACAGTTAAATAATCTATATGGGCTTAAAGTGCAGTCGCTGATCTTGAACTGAAGGGTATTCACATTCAAATTTGAGGAAGGGTTTAGAAATTACAGCTCTTTAATATGTAGCCCCCACTTTTTCAATGGACCGAAAGTTATTGGACAATTGACTCAAAAGCTATTTCATGGACAGGTGTTGGCTATTCCTTTGTTATGTCTTCATCAGTTAAGCAGGTAAATGGTCTGGAGTTGATTCCAGATGTGGCATTCATATTTGGAAGCTATTGCTGTGAACCCACAACAAGCAGTCAAAGGAGCTCTCACTGCATGTGAAACAGGCCATCCTTAGGCTGCAAACAAAGTCCATCAGAGAGATAGCAGGAACATTAGGAGTGGCCAAATCAACAGACTGGTATATTCGGAGAAAAAAAGAATGTACTGGTGAGCTCTGCAACACTGAAAGGCCTGGACGTCCACGGAAGACAATAGTGGTGGATGATCGTAGGATATTTCCATGGGATATAAAAACCCCTTCACCACATTCAGCCAGGTGAAGAACACTCTCCAGGAGGAAGGCATATCATTATCCAAGTCTACCATAAAGAGAAGACTTCACAAGAGGAAATAAAGAGGGTTCACCATAAGGTGCAAACCATTCATAAGCCTCACGAATAGAAAGGCCAGATGAGACAGATGATGCCAAAAAACATCTAAAAAAGCCTGCCCAGTTCTGGAACAGCATTCTTTGTACAGATGAAACTAAGATCAACCTGTACCAGAATGATGGGAAGAAATAGTTATGGAGAAGGCTTGGAACGGTGGAGGCAGTGTGATGTCATGGACATGCATGGCTTCCAGTGGCACTTGGTCACTAGTGAATATTGATGATTCTCAGATTCAGAAGTTGAACGAAGTTGATTGGACAGCGCTTCACTTTACAGATGAACAATGTCCCAAAACTTACTGCAAAAGCAACCCAGGGTGGAATATTCTGCAATGGCCCAGTCAATCACCTGATCTCCACCCGATCGAGCATGCATTTTCATCCCGATCGAGCATGCATTTTCATTGCTGAAAATAACTTAAGGCAGAAATACCCACGAACCAACAACAGCTGAAGACAGCTGCAGTAAAGGCCTGGCAAAGCATCACAAAGGATGGTGCAATGCCTGCAAAGGATTCTTGACAAAGTATTAAAAATGAACATTTTATTTATGATTGTGTTCATTTGTCCAATTACATTTGTGTATAAACATGGTAACAAATCCTAAACTTTTTTTTTTGTTCAGCCCTAGATAAAAGTCACAGTTGCAACTCGGTTGTTTAATTTCAAATTGATTGTAGTGGCGTACAGAGCCAGAATTATGAAAATTCTAAATATTTCTGTAGCTTCGATCAGAAGGGATGTCTGCTCTTTGTTTTGTTGCTCCCAAATTTGATCTCATTTATTTCAAAACCTAAATACTAATCTTATGAGTCAAATTCTTTATTTAAAGGGATGGATACGTGGTGCATGCATTGTGCATAACGAGAAAGCAGTTTCTGAGCAGAATGGTGTCTGCTTGACATTTAGTAATGTTTTTAAATAGTTTACAGGCACCTAAAAATGCACATTACATTTGTTTGTATTGGCAGTGTTCATCACAGGTGGTAAAACGGATACCATAAAAAAGTTTTCATGATTTATCTTAAATGCTGTATCTCTACCAGCTCTGCATGCAATGTATGCTTTGAATCAGGTTAAGGCCACACCTCAAATATGTCCACCCCTCACACCAGCATGCATGCAAGCTAAAATGTGAGGTACAGTAAAATGTCCAGCCTCACAAAACAGTTTGAAAATAGCGTGGTTTCCCCTGAGCATAGGTTTTTGAAGAGACACGGAAAATAGCTCTTTCAAATAATTCTGCTCACTGTGCGTGCTTTAAAAGATCAAAATTGCCAACGAATGTTTGTTTGACACAATCAGTGCCTTAAAGGCAGCCAAACAATAGTTCAATGCAGGCAGCAGAACAGTAGCGCCCGCCGAATGAGTGATCACGGAGCAGCGGCAGAGGGGAAAGGGTTAGATGGTGGATTCTGCACGTGTAGAGATCTATATCTTTTTTAACCACTACAATATCATTTTACAGCTTGAGAGCAGTTGGCTCTACTGACAATATCATCAATAATTATGTCTGGTGTCATTATTACTTCTTCTTCTTAATGGACACTTATATTATATTGAAATGAGTATTGCAATGGGGTAATTTACTGTATCTACACTGGCCTTGTGAAATGTATGCTACTTTAAGTATACGGGACACTACCATAAAATTTAATTTTTTTAAGTAACACTTGAATCCAATTGGTTGTTTTAGTTAACGAGGATATCTACTCTACTACTATATTTCTTTACTGTATGTGATTATTCTGTTCCGATTAAAGTCCTATGCCCAATGGCAAGGCCATATTAATGTAATCTAACACTAAAAGACATCACAAAGATGCTGCATCTTTTCATTTACATCTTGTACATTGCTCTTGCTGTACATGCCTTCATACCCACTTCATACCCATTTCATACTCATTAGCTCATTGGAGACACAAACTAAATGAGAATCTTTACATGTATTTAGACCGGACAGACGGAGTTGACTGTCTTTGTTATAGGCTAAAGTGACACATGAATGTCAACTGATGAATGTTGGGTTGTTTCTCTGTAATTCTAGCCACCTAGCTAGCTAGCAATTTTATTTTATAAAGACTATAGTTATAATTTGACAAATAATCCATTGCATGCCATCAATTTTGTTTACTGTTTTACTAAGATTTTTATGTAGAGAAGCATACTTAGTTTGTCAACAAAAACAATCTACCGACCAAGATGACATCTGAAGAATTATGCTTACAGGTAGGTATGTAGAATTTGACAGCTTATGACATAATGACATTAATATAATGTATTTATTTTGGGGTTATGATAGTATATACCAGTGATGCAGTTGAACACTAAATTAAGAAAATGTTCCTCATTAATAAAAATAAAAAAGATACATTTTTATAATGTTTAGTTGATATTTATGGCTCAAACTTTCAGGAAAAAAGGTTTAACATGTCTGAAAAATACAGGTTAAAAGATGTCCATCAGTTTAGTAGTTAAACCAGAATTCAGTAGGTGGTACAGTAACCAGCAAAACATTTGGAAATCACAACTGTTCTCCTTAACAGTTGTGATTTCCTTAAATCAAACTGGTACTCAGCTAAACAGGATGTATTCCTGGGCTCTTCAACCTTGTTCCTGGGTAGCTACTATTCTGTAGGTCTTCAGTCCTACTTTAATTTAGCACAACTGATGCTAATTGGCTAGTTGATTAACTGAAGGAGGTTAGTTTAATCTAGAGTTGGAATGAGCATGTACTGCAAAGCAGCTCTGCTGTAACAACATGGGATAGCCCTGTTGAGCGGTGGAATGGAAGCAAGGGCTATTCATGTTGACCTATACAATCCAACAGATCATTTGATTAAAACCCTTCCACCCGTTTACAACTGTCAATGGCAATGATGCTATCTGGAGGGATGAAACACTTTATGAGATGGGTAACATGAATGTCTTACTGTGGTGCTTGAAAGATTTATTTAGTTCTTTGCAGACAATGGGCCTATGTTGGGCTCTGTGAAGATGAAACCATCTCGGGCCAGACTGAATTCTGCTGCAGTTGTATATTGCAACCATACCTTTCAGGAATTACCTTCATATGGAAATATTTTGTAAACTGCGATTACATTCAGTACGGAAACAAACTGGTGCAATTACATTTGCCATCAACATATCCCCTCTGCTAATGGTCCTTAATGACTCACTATTATGTCGTTCCTTAACATTTCCCTACTATGTTGACCCTTAATGTAATCAATTCCAAAGAGACAACACCTTGTTATGAATAACATTTGCAGGTACTGTTATGGTTAACTGTGTGTTGCCAATCGCTTGAATCGAACTCGCGACCATCGGCATCAGATAGTTGGATGCGTAAAAGCCCATCCGTCATCCGACCACAACGCCCTAGAAAACAGCCACTCTATTTAACTATGAGTACGTCCGTAACCCCGCCACTAGGGGCAGTGCCCACGGCGAACAGCACTTCTCATTTGTTGACACTTAAAGTAATCGCGAGTCATTAAGGGCTGACAGCCCTGGGATATGTTGATATTCAACATACTAGCATGCTGATATGTTCATACTGAATGTAATCGTGCTTTCCAACATAGTTACATATGCATGGAACTCCGGAGATGATGTTTTGGGATATTGTCATCACCACCGGGAGTGAATTCCCATTTCCTGGAAACCACATGGTGTTTTCTGGAGGTTAAGTAGTCCCACGAGATGTATTTAAATGTTTAATTAAACCATATAAACCAAGTCATTTCTTATAATTATTCTACGCATACATTAAGTCAGGGGTTTGCTTCACAAGTTGTCGTTGCATGGGTTTAGAGGGCAAAATAAATGAGCTGCCACAAAGTCAAATGCATGCTTTAGTCAAATGTCTGGTTATATTCTACAATATAACTGTGCTGTGAACTGCAGGTAGCCACAATTCATTGAAAGCAAATGTACTGAAACATAACCATAACCCAACTTTAAAGAATGGAGGTAACGTCAGTCAAGAAAACACATAATGGTAATTCAGGGAGCAAATTACTAGGTAGCATGGCTCTTTCAGAAACCTGTACCTACGCCGTCCTGATCTCTGTGACCAAAAAAATCAATACATTGATGCAAAATGCAAGCTAATCCAAATGTTTTAATAGTGTAGTGGAAAAGGAGTGAAACTGAGTCCAATTAGTTCAATGACAGCCTGGGAGGAGAGTTGATGGGTCCCAGGCAGTGGTCCAATCACGTTTGTTTTTACCCCTTAAGTCCTCGCTGTAGCTACTTTCCTTTAGGGGAATCTTGTCAAAACTATATACAGTTTGATTGCCATTTTAAGTGGCAGTCCAATTCTCAAAAGATGACCCCAGGGCCCTTGATTTAGCTTGAAGGGATTTCTTTTTTCAATTGCTGGGTTGATATCACCCAGAATTCCATGCATACTTTCGTAATGCTTCTAAAGTTGGTGGCAGCAAATTGTACAACTTAATTAATGTAACTGCTTTTGTCTAAATGTGAGGAAAAATAGTCACGACGCTAGCTAATCAGTAAATGTTACAGTGGCAATAGGTAATATGACATGCCAGCTATTCCAGAGGCATTGTGCTACAGAATTGAAGGCCCGCAAAGACACATCTGGTTGTAATGCTGTTTGAAGAGGAGGTTAGTTATGCCATATGGATATAATGTTTACTAAGTGCACTAATTGGGTACCTACTCTAATACCTGTGTATTAAGGTTGTTTAAGAGAAGATTTAAATCCTCAGCAACCCATCCAATGTGAGGAAATGTTGAAGTATGGTGCATCAGTACATTTACAACAGAACTGTGGCAGTCGTCAAGCAATGTTCCCTGACCAGCTACGTTAATCTAAACGCATGAAATTTCATGTATGGCGTGTCATTATTTGAATGGATTTTATACTTATATTTTTTTATAGGACTTATTTTGTGACATGCCCAGAATCAGCATTGTCTTTATTAATAAGATTTGACTTGGCATAAGAGTGCTGGTAGTTGAAACCACATATAGGGACAGGTGGACCTTTACCGCAGAACTGCCTTTTTAATCTTTGCCCCAATTGTATATTTCCAATTGATTGGGACAACAATAATCACGACACCCCTTTCCCGATCACTCCCTGATCTGAGTGTGTACATTTGAGCACGCGGCACAAAGGGATCTCGGGAAGAAAACGCGCCCCGGCCTATTTTCGCTTTGTTTTGTACCGTGCCCCGGCCTCTTGTCGAGAGTTCATTTGGGCCTGTCAAGATTGATAAGCATGCGTCATGGCGCTCTGATTAAAACTTCATGTATTCTCGACGCCACGTCATTTGAATAAGAGATAAGGGGGGAGGCAGTGTAGTAGCAAGCAGAGTAGGTTTCCAGCAGGGTTTCAGTGGAGCCGGGTACACAGGAATAACACAGGGTGTCAGTCTCTGTCAACCCCAGGGAACTTGTTTGAGATGCTGTCGGTAATATTCTTATGGACTTGCTATGAAGCCGGTTCTTTCAGAAGTCACCCCTCCTTGATATTTTCTCTCCTTGAGAAGGTTCTGGACCACAGTTGAATAGATAATTGACTCTGGGCTGTGTGTTACTCTTGTTAGAGGCATTATTATTTTGTAGCACTCCTGTTGTTGTGGAAGTAATTTAGGCCCCTGTTTCTGTTTTCCTTCTGCATTAGACTTTCTTTCAAACGGAAAACACATCGTAAACAGCTTATTCCCCTTGTAAGCCCCGTTTGACGTCGGACGTGCAAAAACACTTTCTCCCCAAGCGTACAACACCTTCCTCCTTAGATGTGACGGACATCTCAAAAAGATGTTTACTTTGGTTTTTGCATAAAAAAACATGTCTTAGCGAGATTCTTAGAGAAGGATTCGGAAGGTGACAAGTGGAGTTATGGTGTCTTCGCCATGCCATCCCTGTCAACCAGCTCACCTTACCCGAATGACTAAGGACGTCCCTGTCAACAGCCAGTCACAGAAGTCACACTGATGTTTATTCATGTCCTCAGAACAGGCCTATGTATAGCTGAGCAGAGAAGCTAACGTAGAGACACAATGGCATTTCAAGGCAAAAATAAAAACACATACTGGATGGGCTGTCAACGGTCGTACATTATTGTTATTAATTGGCTGTCTTCACAAGACCGTTTTGTGAGGACTCTGCGGGGTGTTGATGTTTGTTTTTGTTGCTTGTAGACATGGATTGTAATCGTTTAGTTACCTTGTAACCCACTTGTGTCTTCTTGGGGAGTCCTTTTAACACAAAATATTAAAATGGTAGCGTATGCTAATTGTGATCACTTGTCATGTTATTGCTTATGAGGACCCCTTTCGCACCCACTGAAATAATAGAGAAACTCTACATTGCATCTTCAAGACAAAGATCTCTCACACTATTAGTATGTTCATGCACTTTCTGGCAGGAATGTCTTTTCCTGTATTCTGTTCTCACCTAATAGACCTAATTAATTTCCTGGAAAATCTGCCTACAGTACGTTATAAATAAGTGTTTCATGCTGACATCTGTACATTACCTTGTAGATAATTTATGACACATTCAGTTCATTAGGAGCTAAACCAGTTGCAGTGAAGACCTGGTCAAATTCATAACATGTGGGATAATCCATAGAAAGAAAACAACCCCTGGGTTGCTTTGTGGCAAGAAGTAATGGTCTTCTTTGCTGTACTTCAGTTTGTGTCATGATTAGTTGTCCCATTATGTGCTATAATGCCTATCGTAGAATGCACTTCCAGCCAGAAACAACAGTTCTGCTACACTGTGGTATAATTAACTAATAAGCAGAGTTTTTACAGGCTTTAGCATTTTAATCAATCAACCACATTAAGCCATTTTAACATCAACAGATACCCAGCCTAAAAGCACACAGAGCAAGCAAACACAAGAAATTTATTCACAGCATTAAAAACTCCCTGGTAGGGTTGGAAGCTATGAAGAAACCTAGAGAGGGGCCAGACACTTAGGAGTACCCAGTCTTCTTCTGGCTGGAAGAGGACTTATTTATATGTTTCTTTCATTCTCCCTCACTTTGTTTCTCACTCTTTCTCACCTTCTCCCTCATCCTTCTCTCCCTCTTTCTCACAGGTACCCAAAAACTACTATTTTCTCATGAGTAGTGTAGTTTGAACATAAATCACTTTAAAGCCGACAGTGGGGCTCAATTTGCATGACACAGCGAGACTCCTGTTTAGGAAGTTTGCTCACTTGGTTATTATGTACAAGACGCCAGGGCTCACTGCAACACAGCAGTGTTGGATTTGGGTATGGGAGCTGATACTTTGCAATGCTTTCAAGCGAACTATCTGGGATTCATGCCATGTAGGGGTTTAGGGTGGATTTGGGGAGGAGCAGGGCTGCAGCAGCGAACTGTAATGGCTAATTCTAAAATAAGTCCATAAGAGGAGCAGCAAAGCATACTCATGTGTTGGCAATAGTTCCCTATTAATCCCTGTCTGAGATGGGTGGGGTGTTTGTTGTGTGTCTGTGTGTGCGTGTGTGTGCGTGTGTGTGTGTGTGTGTTTCAGGGTTTAGCGAGACCCGAGGATGCATGTCTTCCATTTGTAAATACTGATGAGCAACGTAGGTAGGAAGGCTGGGATTTGAGGTCTCATCAGCCCAAACTGGATCTGGCCATAATGTCATAATGCGGCAGCTTGGCTCAACTTCTGAGTTTGGGTTTAGAGTTTTTGCATGGTTTACTTTTTGTCAGTGAACACTTCACTTCATAGGCTGTGAATGACACTGAGGTGCATCAAACACTTGACTGTGCTGCCGCCGCATGATCTGACTGTAATAACGCGACGTCGCCGTATAATATGCGTTTGTTTTGTGGAAGGGAACTAGGTCAAGTGTTGCTCATGGATATTTTAAGCTGAATTCAGAGTGTTTATGGGAAGCGATGGAATAAAGTCGAATCCTCATCTCACTATTGCGTAGCTAACTAATTTGTGAGTTTATGTGCCCACAAGACGACTGAGCAGCCAGTGAGCTGCCAGATAGTCTGTGCAAAAGCTAATTGCAGTTTTGCTGTAGTAGATATTATGAAAACATTGTACATTTGCAGATTTAATTTCCACATTTGCATATGCAAGGAGAAATGGTAGAAAAGGGCAATATATTTATTTTTTATAATCGACATTTACAATGCCTGTCGTATTGTTATTTCCTTACATGCCTGTGTCGTATTGTTGTTTCTTTACATGCCTGTGTCGTATTGTTGTTTCTTTACATGCCTGTGTCTTATTGTTGTTTCCTTACGTGCCTGTGTCATATTGTTGTTTCCTTACATGCCTGTCGTATTGTTATTTCCTTACATGCCTGTGTCATATGGTCTTTTCCTTATGTGCCTGTATCGTATTGTTGTTTCCTTACATGCCTGTGTCATATTGTCTTTTCCTTATGTGCCTGTGTCGTATTGTTGTTTCCATACGTGCCTGTGCCGTATTGTTGTTTCTTTACGTGCCTGTGTTGTATTGTGGTTTCCTTACGCGCCTGTGTCACATTGTTGTTTCTTTACATGCCTGTGTCGTATTGTTGTTTCCTTACATGCCTGTGTCGTATTGTTGTTTCCTTACGTGCCTGTGTCGTATTGTTGTTTCCTTACATGCCTGTCGTATTGTTGTTTCCTTACATGCCTGTCGTATTGTTGTTTCCTTACATGCCTGTGTTGTATTGTTGTTTCCTTACATGCCTGTCGTTTTATTTCCTTACATGCCTGTGTCATATTGTCTTTTCCTTACGTGCCTGTATCGTATTGTTTCCTTACATGCCTCTGTCGTATTGTTGTTTCCATACGTGCCTGTGTCGTATTGTTGTTTCTTTACATGCCTGTCGTATTGTTGTTTCCTTATATGCCTGTGTCGTATTGTTGTTTCCTTATATGCCTGTGTCGTATTGTTGTTTCCTTACATGCCTGTCGTATTGTTGTTTCCTTACATACCTGTCGTATTGTTGTTTCCTTACATGCCTGTGTCGTATTGTTGTTTCCTTACATGCCTGTCGTATTGTTGTTTCCTTACATGCCTGTCGTATTGTTGTTTCCTTACGTGCCTGTGTCGTATTGTTGTTTCCTTACATGCCTGTGTCGTATTGTTGTTTCCTTACATGCCTGTGTCGTATTGTTGTTTCCTTACATGCCTGTGTCGTATTGTTGTTTCCTTACATGCCTGTGTCGTATTGTTGTTTCCTTACATGCCTGTGTCGTATTGTTGTTTCCTTACATGCCTGTGTCGTATTGTTGTTTCCTTACATGCCTGTGTCGTATTGTTGTTTCCTTACATACCTGTGTCGTATTGTTGTTTCCTTACGTGCCTGTGTCGTATTGTTGTTTCCTTACGTGCCTGTGTCGTATTGTTGTTTCCTTACATGCCTGTGTCATATTATCTTTTCCTTACATGCCTGTGTCGTATTGTTGTTTCCATACTTGCCAGTGTCGTATTGTTCTGCCACAAATGGAGCAGAACTCCCAAACCTCCAGTGGATTGGGATGTGTTACCTGATAAGATCTCATAGGCTCCAGCTTTTCATTCCAAATTCCTGGTAAGTAGAACTGCCCTCCATTTTATCCAGTAGGATATTTCGAAGGCATTGCTAGGTTAAATGTTCCTTGTGCCCTCTCACTTGGCCAACGCTCGTACGCCCAACCGGCTTGTTATAGTCGTGTCATGGCTGCAACAGACACACAAAAAATCTAAGCAAAAGTTCCATGAAACCCCTTAACACAATTACACTATAACCAAACTCCCTGCCCTTTACGATACCGAGTGCAGATTCAGTCATTTCAACACCTGGTTTTCGGAGCAATCTTTTAAATTATCGGGACATGGGAACGTTGTTGTAGAGGTCATTCGATCTGCCCTACAGAATTATTCGCTGTTCTCGCAAAGCATGTTTAATCAAATGAAATGAATCTGTCCACCACAACGGCAGGAGCGTGCAGGGCATACTGTTGGCGGCTGTGCCCCCTGGCCTACGTAGCAGCTGACAGGTTCAGGGCTGCTGCCCCTTGTCTGCTCGTGTGCCTCATCCGGGGACCGGTCAGAAGCTGATGTATGTCCATTATTTATGCTCTCCAGGAAAATGAAAAAGGTTTTCTTGGCGGCGCATCGCAGCCTATTGATTGCATTCATGAGAGCAATGAGATGGGATGCATTCTAATCAGCTGCGCGCACAATCCCTCAATCAAAGCCCGCCAGTGGCAGTGTTATGGTAGAGACTGGTTATGTAGCTTAGGATCAAAGCAACTGCTCACTAGTAGTAATTGTGATAGCAATTATTGCTGTTACTGTACGGCTGCTATAATCCAGAAACACAGAACCGTATTTATCTGGGCAACTACTTTATAAAATCCTTTTTTTATGTAGTCTTTTTGTGTGCTTACACATTGACTTCTTTAGACCTTATCTGTCCGCCACTCTCCGCTCACTTTAGTATGTTGCCTCGATTACTCAGCCCAGAGTGTGAACAAGCTGCCTACCAACCAATAGCGCTGTGACAGAGTCATCTTGCCTCTGGGGAGTGAAGCCTTCAGTGCAGTGGCAGCAGGCCTTGTTAGGAGGGTGTGTCTTGTACAATACTGCCACGCATGCTGAGTGGTGTGACACCACCCGCTCACTGAGCCGGTTCTCAGAGTCCAGCCGAATCAATGTAGCGCTGCGGGTAAAAACACTGTACATTCTGAGAGTTCGCCTAGCTGCTGCTGTCGTGGCATGCAGAAGGCCTTAGCATATAAAGTACACACGTGTTCAATCCGAACACTCCGATGTGTTCAGTGGTCCGACGCTCTGGCCCGTACAACAGTCCTAACAGTATGGGACGTTCAACGGTTTCAACTTTTGACCCGACGGTTTCGGTATGTAGAACAGTTTGCAGGACACCGCGGCGACGCCAGGGTCGCCTCTAGAACGAGAGGAGGAATGCCGCGCATTTCTCGCTGCGTAGAGACCACCACAGATGCCGCTCTGTACTAATGCAGATTTAGCACTCACACTTTGATTATACGACAGGGCTGATTAAGAGTGACAGGCACTTTTGTTCCCTGTGTTCGCAGACTGGGAATTTTCAAACATGAGGGTGCACCCGTTGGAGGGTGTCTAATGCGTTTGCCTTCCATGTAGTATACGCCACAGCGGGCATGAATGTGATTTTAGTACAAAAACAAGAGGGAGTATTACGTGACATGTTATTTAGCTGAAACGTTGATGCACTCAGCATTGGATTGTCACCCCTAAAACGAAGTGGGGGGGGGGTAGAGGATGCAATTTGTTGTGCGTTCCATAAGTAGGCTGGTATGCTATGGAAGTGATCTTGACACGTAACTATAGTGCTCGGGTCTACCCGTTTGCCTGTGCTGCATATATGTCACCAGCCTCAAGTCATAGCTCTCTTATGAAGTAAAAAAAACAAACACAAAAAAGGAGCATTACAGTTCAACATCTTATTACTAAGGTGATCAAAGCAATATGGCCGACTTGGAAAAATTCCGCTATCCACTGATAATCTTTTAGGTATCTGATTATGGGAGGATTATTTAATTTTTTTTCTTCATACCGGCAGTCATTAATAATGAAAACACTATTTGCATAGTGTGATTCAACTTGGCTGGTAGGGGTTATGATTGGCTGAGTAACCTTCAGGAAATGTTGCTTTAAACCCATGTAGTCTACCTGACAATTAGAAGACGACGTGCAAGACGTAATTAGTTCTGGCTGCGTTCACTGTTAGATAGATTTATGAATGAATGTTTTGTATTCGAGCACTCATTTAGGCTTTCATGTGATTGCACTGCCATACAAAGCCTTTTTTTGTTCCTCTTTTCTTCTCATTCTGTCTGTTTCGTCTAGCCATCTCCCTCCCGCTAGCGTTGTAAATCTATTAAAAAGCTCAAATGACATCATACATCTGCATTGGGGCTTCAGAGTTGTTAAATGATGTACACAAACGACTCTGCTCCATATCTCAAGTCTCAATGGGCAATAAAAAAAAAAGAGTTGTAGAAATAAAAGCCGTCAGATTTTACCCTGCCTGTGCTTCCCTTTTCCTCTGTGTTTATTTCCATCATGTTGTGCACCAATGCAAAGTAATCAAGTCTCAGAGTTATGCAAAATGTATGCTGTACACATATTTTTCCTGCAAGACCATCAGAATATTTGTCTCACTACGGCTTGAATTTCGGGGTGTGTGAATACGATTCAGCTGCAGATGCCGAAAAAAGCCAACAATTTTCTTGACTGTGCAGAACCAACAATACATGTATGGCATATACAGTATATTCATATACTTGCAACTAACCTGCTGAATTGTAAATTACACTGAGATGGATAGTGACAACGTGGTTGTAAATCTTCCAAAAAAAACAAGACGAATGTGACAATTATGAAGTGTGACTGAATGTGCATTTCGGCCAATATCCTGCAAAAAGTGTGTGGGTGGGGGGGTTATTGTGAACGCATGGCGTGGGTGTAACGGAACCTTATCTGTGAGGGAGGAGAGTGAGTGTGAAAGACCGCAGGTTCTCCTTGAGTTTCACAGATTGTGATTTCAGCAGACGAAATGAGATACGGCGGGTGCTGTGCAATAGCGTTGGCTCAGCCCCAAGGGAAGGATTGCATATCGGCGTAATGAATTGCAGGGGAGGGAGCCTCTTAGCTTCGCTGCTCCATGTGAACACCATAATGGATATATATTGCATTTCCTTTAGGCTCCTTGCACTGCTTAATTGGCAGATTGACAGACCAAACCAAACTCTTTATCCTAAAACCACCTTACATGTAGAGGTCCATTCCCTAAATGAGCAGCAGAAGTTTCCTTTTTTGTTTACCTCCACTTTCCGCTCCCTTTTCTGAAGGGGATAAAAATTTGAAGCTCATGTTTCGTTGTTTTTCTTCTAGGTGAGACGTAACCCAGTGAAGTAGGATACAAAGTGGATTGACATACAAGGAAGAGCGGTTGCCAAGATCTTTCAGTTTTGAAGAGAACGATACCTTGTTTACTCCTGTCAAGGAGACATAGAGGTCAGTGTTCTTCGTTTCTACATAAATGTCTCTACCTTACATTAACACAATATTGATTGGCAATAACATGTTCAATCATGGATTCATCAAGGTGAACCCTTCTAATCTTATAGTGTAGCCGGCCTATGTTGCTTTCAGGAATGAACAGCTGTGCAGAGGTGAATCAGGCTAATTTGTAAACTAATTAAATCACACTGTAACTCACCAGCCTTTTATTTTCATATAAACACACTTAACCTAGGGTAAGTTGTTCTTATTTCTTGAAGTCAATGAAACCTTATAACAGCAGTGATGCCAGTTAAGTAATTTAAACAACTACTTTACCCCCTTAAAACAGAACTTCAGTGAACCTCTTAATGGAGGTGATGTTGATAACTGCCCATTTTACTTGCTACCAAAGATTCTAGCTGACCAGAACCCCTCGTCCCAGTTCCAACGCACAGATGAATGTCAGCAGGCAAACAAAGCAATGTAGGTGAAAAGATAATCTTGTTCACAAACACATCTGTGCAAATGCCCTGGTAGTCTGTTGGAACAATGCGTCAAACTTGGCCTTTGTAAACCAATAGAAAAATCTGTGTGAAAATCCAGTAGCAAATATATTGGGTTCATTGACTTCATCTACAAATACGGCAAGATATTTTAAAGAGTATTTCCTGGAACAGACTAGTCACCATTCATTTGTAAATAAAAGGTTTAGGCTGTAGGTGAAATGCTTACTTATGAGCCCTATTCCAAAAAGAAAAGAAAGATAGGAATAGACAAAAATAAATACAAATATAGAAAAATTGTAACACAAGGAATATGTAAAGACTGAATGAATAATGATAATAAACTTGGCTATATATAATACAGGGACTACCGGTACTGAGTTGATGTGCAGCCAGAGGTAGGCGGTATTTGAGGTTAATGTAGATATTGGTGTGGGTATGGTGACTAGGCAACAGGTGACATAAACAGTAGAAGTAGCATATATGAATTTCTGTGTGTGTGTGTGTGTGTGTGTGTGCACAGCATCAGTATGAGTGTGTATGTGTCTGGATGGGTGGGTAGAGTTCAGGGTGTATGTATAAAGTCAATACTAAAAGGGTTTGTGATAAAAAGGAGGAAGGGCGACTATTTGGATAGTAATTGAGTAATAATTTTGCTGTCATCTGTAACGGTCTTGTGGCTGAGGGGAAAAGCTATACAGGGTTCTGTCAGTTCATGATGCACTAGTACTGCTTGCCAAGTAGTAGTATAGGGGTTTTCTTCTCATAGTGCCTGGTGTAGCCATCCTGGATTGAGATGTAGCAGTCCTGGATGGAGGTGTTGCCCTGGATGGAGGTGTAGTCCTGGATGGATGTGTAGCTGTCCTGGATGGAGGTGTAGCTGTCCTGGATGGAGGTGTAGCTGTCCTGGATGGAGGTGTAGCTGTCCTGGATGGAGGTGTAGCTGTCCTGGTTGGAGGTGTAGTCCTGGATGAAGGTGTAGTAGTCCTGGATGAAGGTGTAGTAGTCCTGGATAGAGGTGTAGTCCTGGATGGATGTGTAGTAGTCCTGGATGGAGGTGTAGTTGTCCTGGATGGAGGTGTAGTTGTCCTGGATGGAGGTGTAGTAGTCCTGGATGGAGGTGTAGTAGTCCTGGATGGAGGTGTAGTAGTCCTGGATGGAGGTGTAGTCCTAGATGGAGGTGTAGTTGTCCTGGATGGAGGTGTAGCTGTCCTGGATAGAGGTGTAGTAGTCCTGGATGGAGGTGTAGTCCTGGATGGAGGTGTAGTCCTGAATGAAGGTGTAGTAGTCCTGGATAGAGATGTAGTCCTGGATGGAGGTGTAGCAGTCCTGGATGGAGGTACACTGGTTGGCAACCCAGCTAGGTGCCTCGTAAAAAAATCCTTTCTATTGCCTTATTTTATCCTCTGGCCTTGCAATCAGCTGTGTCATTGAGTGAAAAGAGTTTAAATGGAGTTGTTGGATTAGCCCAGGTGTCCCACCTGTGGGCTCAATCAAGGTAGGGGTCTGCCTGTCTAGATTTCCTCATTGATCAAGCAATGTAAAATTGGATGGGAATCTGAGTCAATTGGGAGTTGCTGTGATGACACAGGACCTTAAATCCAATCCCCAAAATTGGGAAGAAATAAAGGAGGAGCAAAAAAAGATATCTCTGAAAACACCTGCAATCTGGTCTGCGCTTATTCTGAATTACGCGCATTCCATCTGGTCCTGCGGCCTTGCAAATGTTAACGTAGTCACCCGGAACAGCAGGTGCTCCTATGCATGGTTCAATGTTACTTACCTGGAAGCAAGCACAGAAGGCATTTATTTAGTCTGGTAAGCTTGCAGTGCTGGACAGCTTGCAGCTGGGTATCTCTAAGCAGTCTGATAGTTTGCAAAGATTCCATCTTAGTCCCATTTTGATGCATTGCCTGTTTGATGGCTCAGTGCAAGTTGTAGAGAGGTTTCTGGTAATTTGATAACCTTTATTTAAAAAGCAGCGGCTCAGGCCTCAAGCACAGTACATATGTCGCCTGTAATCCCGTGCTTTTGGTTGGGGTATGTACTAACATTGAACTCCTATAGTAATTAAACAGTGATGGTTGTTTTGTTTTTTTGGCTCTGTTTTCCAGCACTTTGGATATAAAATGGTAGTCTGAGTATGGAGCTACAGTACATACTGTTGGCTTCACAGCCGGTTGTTATTAGGCAGGTGGATTTGTTTGCAGCGTTAGTGCAGGGACAAGAGAGCTGGAAATGTTTGGTCTTGATTCTAGACTTTGCTCTTCCATTGGGTGTCTATTGCTTGTGTCTGACAACATGAGGCCCTAAGATGTATAAATGCTTGCCACCGTGAGGCAGATCAATCAGAACATATTGATCAGAGCCATAGCAAAATTGTTAGGCATGCCGAAGCAAACAGTTACTTACATTAGAAAGAAACAAAGCACGCAAGCACTAGTTAGTTCAGCAATAGTGAATGAACCAGTAGACCAAGGAAGACCTCTACTGTGAACGCTCACCATAAAGAAGAGGGAGAAAAACACTCTCCAGGGGGTAATTGTGGATGTGTCAGTACTATCTGCCACAAGCTCAACTACAGGCAGGACTCTAAGTTTCAAAAACACTAGCACTTAGTGAGTGTTACCGATGCCATCTATAAAAACAATTAACATATACATTATACACAAATCATGTGTTGATTGCAATGCATGCAAAAACCAGAATACAACTATAAAGTAAAGACATGATTACCTCATAAACCATTTTCTGTTTTATTGATAAGTGGCATATCCTGGCACTCACAGTCATTAATTGTCATTGTTAGCTTGGACAGTTTTAGTCTTAATATCTTCAAAAGGAGTCAAGTTCCAAATACTGAAGTTCTGGACAAAAAAAAAGTACAGAATCAGATTCTGAAGGTGACACTGAGGAACAGCCCTTCAATTAGGTAATTGAGAACTCTGAATCTGACAGTGAGGTCCATCTGAAGCTCCTGTGGTGATCAACGCAGTGGGTGAAGTACAGTGTTTCTGCCATACAAGGACCTGTCCATTGATGAGGCCTGATTGTATGGATGAGTAGGCTGGTGTGCCATCAATACTTTTCCTCTAAAAGGCTCAGGGGTGAAGTTCTTTGTTTTGGGGTGAAGTTCTTTGTTTTGTGCGATGTTCCAGACTAGTCCTCGGTGATGTCGGCATTGTGAAGCAGGAAAATACAGAGAGGCGAGTTTTGCAATTAGGTGGCAGAAAAAAAGCACGACAAAACAGGACGTCCATGTCCTCTTCACTGCCCTCTCCACCCAACCATGTCAGCAGCTAGGAAAGGGAGATCACCTGACGGTAGAAACAGGAACCCAGACTGTGTGCGTGACTACAAGCACAAAGTAGAGCCAGCAGATACAGTGGACATGACAAACAGCTTTTTCCACTGTGCTCTCACACCACTAAGTGGTATAATAACATCTTTTTGGATCTGATTAACACTGCTGTCCTAAATGGCCACAGAACTTGAAGTTCCACGATGCAATTATATCGCCCATTTCTCACCCAGCGGTCTACTCCCTCTTCCACATTATAACTTACCAAAGATAGAGACCCAACCTTGTGGGAGAGCTGCAGGATGGGCTCCATCCACTGGGTGTTTCTTCCAACAATTCCCTTAAGCCCCACTGAACTATATTATCCTTCTAAAGTCCGGAAAACATTTGCACAAGGCAGTGGCACAGGGATGCACTGCAAAGTACGCTTGTCCAACACCAGGGAGAAGGAAGCCAGAGGAGGCTTGTATCTTTCAAAAACTGGCTTCCGTATTTGGCAATAAGGGAGAATTATTAGTCATTTAATTACAAAATCAGGATATAGAAATAAAATATTATTGCACTGAGGTAGTACAACATGAATAATGTGCCGATAGGCAACTAATGCACCAACAAGTGAAGTAAAAAGTATATAGTGCCCCAAGGGGGAGGCCAAAACTGTACTAAACATCCCAGATGTAGCTCGGATGTAATAACTCTGCCAAATATAACATTATTATTACAATCGTTTCGCCAGAGGTTTTATTGAACAACTTCTGGTTGGTCTGTCTCCGTTTCTTTCCGTAGTAGTTTTTTTTTTTTTTTTTTATCAGAATGAATACATCCCTGGAACACACCGTAGGCCAAATCCGAATATAATGATGTGTCCAATCCATCCGTAAAAGTGATGCACAAAAACCTGGGGATGAGGTTGGTCAAACGTTTGTCCTTGTGCTGTGTCACACCTGTCCTATGGCTCACACGATCTCATTGGCTCAGGTTAAGAGAGGAAAACGAGACGAAGACACAGCCTCATCTTTGTTTTGATCATTGGACTGAGAGTCTCTGTGGGCTTGATTGCTCTTCACTCATGGTGAGACGTGTCTCCCATACACAATCGTGACCCAGTCCATGGCATTAGAATGTGTGTTGCCACTCCCACAGAAAAGCCTGGTTAGGTTCTTCCTTCACACAAGGCGGATGTTTCTCTGTGGTTCGTTAATCTCCTGGGACATGCAGATGTATTCGGTTAACAATGCTTAAACGACATAATTGGCGTCTTCACTGAGGAACAAACTGTCAATTGCAGATGCTAGTAGGGTCACCCATGTGCGTGGCGGCGTGCGTTATCGCCCAGGTAATGTGTTTGTCAGACAGAGCTCAGCGGGGAGGGGACTATGCTCCCATATGGGCCGCAGCTGTTTCAGGGCTGTGAACAGCTTCACCGACTCAGACGTGGTGATGTTTACAAAGCCAAAGATATCCTCCCTTAAAGCCCGGAGCCCAGAGCCATGAGTGCTGCTGGAATTACACTAGATACCCCTCTAATCTGGATCCTGCCTGTGACTGGCTGGTGCTCTCTGGAGGTCTGGAGCTGCTGTGGACCAACGCCTTATCTGCTTTTAACCTTGACTCAATCTGAAGCGATTTAACAAAATAAAAGGACAAGACACAAAGAGGTAAATTACACACATTAGACCAGTCTGACCAGACAGACAACTAGTGCCTAAGAAAATACTGTATTCGTTCGTTTGTTTTGTGTCTTATTCAACAGCGGTTAACAGACTTTATAATCATTCGGATTGTCTGTTATTTTGGGTCTGTTATTTTGTTGTGGCCATTGTTACAGGTTAAAAGCACTATATCACCTCATCACCATCAACCCCAACCCCCCCCCCCCCCCCCCCCCCCCCTAGATTTAAGATTGATTAGCACAGCTCAGTGTTTTAGCAATCTCAATATCCTGTCTCCTTGCTCCTGCCTAACCTGAGGTAGATTAAAGGAGGACTAACAATGAAGAAGCGAGCGCCACAAAGTACAAGCATCTTTTTAATCATTAATGTGTTATGCTGACAGCCACACCCTGAGCAATCTACTGAGACTCACTGATTGCCCTCTTCACACAGATTTGTCTTTCTTTCAGTCTTTTGGAAATGGAGCCATTCTTGATTTAAAAACTAAATGCAGATCTTTCTAACACATAAAACTAAACAGCCTGTTGTTTTGTGTAATGTCTACCTTAAAGATAAAAATGTAGTAGCAAATTCAGTTTGCATTTTTCTTCTGCCCTACAGTACCACTGCAAAACAAAAAGTTATACTTGACATTGTTCTATCAAGTTTAAACAATTGAATTTACATTCTACGTTTCCTTCCTTGGAGTTACTTTATGACCGCCAGTCAGTGACTGTCAACCAACTTCCTACTGTTGTATCACTAACATAGCTTTTATCATTCTGACATCTTTCAAGTGTTTTCCTTCTTCCACTAAAACATTTGCATGTGTCAAGCTCTAAACATGGATATGAAAAACTATTTTCCCCAGAGAGCTCACGTTCCCAGTTGTAAACCATATCCACTCTTCTGGCAGTTAGCCACATAAAACCATGATATAAAATACGCACATGGTTTCATGTGGAACAGTACACACAGTTCATTGAGCCCATACATTTTAAATAATTCAATGTATTTGTCCGCAATTCACGGATCTCTGTTTCAGTCGACTGAGCGGAGCTAGTGATGCACAGAAACGCACAGTGAGTCACCTGACCAATTTTAGCAGCTGTCTGAGTTGACATTAACATTTAATGTATAGAATCGCTTGGGACTTTATTTTTATGTGAAGTTCCCTTTTAAGGTTATTTCAAGTTTAGGCATGAATTCCAAGTGGTAAGTGTAAAGGTTTCAGAATGTCTTAAAGAAAGCATGCCCGGCACTGGGGATTGAACATGCAAGGTGATGTCTGCAGCTTAAATGCCCATCAACCATCCTCATCCATAACACCCTAGCATGCCTGCTAGAAAGTAATAGCCTCTGGCGTAGCCACTAGTGGATGGTATAGCTGACACCAGGACCAAACGTAATCTGGTACCTCCTTGAGTATTCTGTGAAAGAATGGCCTGACAGATACATCGAAGCCATTCTATGGAATTGCCTGTCAACTTCTGTAGTTAGTTGGGAAATGACTACCACTTTAGAACTTCCTGAGAAGAAAAAGTAGGAAGTTACTACCGGAGAATATAACCTTTGTGATAATTTAATTCTATAATCTGACTCCATATGTTTTGTAAATATGCATTGTAATAAGGAAACATAACATATTTAAAACAATATTGGTAAGATTGCGACTATTGATGTCATGACCAGTACAATATAATAAACATTGCATTCTGGGCCTACATAAAATTATGAAAAAAAAAAAATATATATCTATTTAAATATCATATAGAATACACATATTCAGTTAGCTCCCCTCCGAACCTAGACTTCTGGTCACGCTTAATGCTTAAGCGATTCCTGACATCCAGCAAACATTTACATATAACAAATGACACATAACATACAGTAACGAAACCTATTTGAGAATTCCTCCCTCTATGGGACACCATGTTGTTGTTGTATCCACACCTTCACACCTGGTTCGTCTGAGCGGTTGGGGCAATTTTGACCCCACCCCCCCTTGCATGTCCTCTGGAGAAACAAACGGCATGATGGGTGTGAGATTAGAATGTCCCACTGAGGTGATGCTACACATGTTACCTTCTCAAAACACAGCTCTTTCATTTCACTACACTTACTCCGTCCGTGCACTTGGAGAGAGCCACTTGTCGTTGTTCTGTATCAGTCCAGTGATCCTCCAGCGATACAGACTACTCCAGTGATTCAAGCTGTCATTGTCTGGTCATCCGCCCCTGGCTGCGAGTCGCTCGCCCACGGACAACATGCACATACACAGCATGCAAGCCAACTATCTGCCGTGGGTGAGTTTAGGTGTGAATGTCGAGCCATCTGCCAGTGTGTATGAAGATGGCTCTGAAGCTTGCATCGAGACACTGAGCTCAGGAATTAGAGATTGAGTTTTCGCGGATGATGTTGTAAAGTTCTTTTTCTCCAAGGTGCTGAGATCACATTTGAGTGTATGAAATGTAAATGCTCCGGTCACATCGAGGCACGTTGGGGTTTCCAGGGCATTTTATCATCCTGTTTATCCAGACTAGAATTGTTTGCCATAGCATCTATTGCATGAGAGAGATGTAGCCATTTTCTGGGTGGCTGCATTAAGCCATTACGGAGAGAGAACTTGCTAAAAGGTACCCCCTTCCCCCTTTTCGAGACAAGATGTGCAGTGGAGCCATGAACAAAGATGTCTTAATCGTCCTTCAAACCTTTCCACAGAAGTGCCCTGTTCTCCGACAAAAGGGAATCATGCACAGTGTGTCCAAAGCCTCTAGGGAAACACTGCATCTAGTATCCAGGGCCCTTTGCACCTTACATATCCCGTTCAGCAGGCTAACTGGCACGCTTTAATGCATGTCAACTCATGACCAATGGGATAAAGACGATTCCCTTTGATTAGCTCAGTGGCACAAAGTTGACATTCGAAGGTGAAATGCAACAGGCATTGTCTGCAATGTTATGTTTCGTTCCCTTGTCATTTTTTCAAAAGTACACGTCAGATGTGGTGAATAATGAAGCAGCGTCTTGTGCGTCCGTCGTGTTCCCCCAGGAAACAGGCTAAAAAGTGGCAATACTGCGTTTACTGTATCTGCTCAAACAACCGTGCTTGTCATTTTCTAATCAAAGGCCAGCTTTGAGCTATGGCGCTGTGGTCATTCAGTGGGGGCGGGGCTCCTGGAGTGGGGGCGGGGCTCCTGGAGCCAGATGGCTCTTCATGATTTTTCTAAGTATTCCAACTGTAGTGGCGAAGCACATAATCATCCAAGCAGTGACCCCGTCTCTCTTCCATGACACTCGGCCATATTTTCGGTGGGCAGGATTACTGTGATGGCTTTCCAAGGCAGCGGTGTTCTCATTGTATTCCATTCATTCATTTATCTATGAAACATGCTCAATCGCTCCTAAATCCCATAAGCTGCTTTGCCTGAAGCCGATCATGCTTACCTCTGCTTGCCAACAAGCTTTTTTTTTTATGTGGTACCTGTCGTACCATATGTAACTGTTGCTTGCTTGGCTGCATGCGGAGTGAAACAAATCTTTAGTAGTCCTCATTACATTTTCCAACAGCAGTTGGTAGATTGATGAAGCAGTCAAGCACACATGCAAACATTTGTGCCGCACTGTTTTGCATTGGCAGTGTCCTCCTCCCACTCCATCTGAAACTGGAGCACAGCACAGTGGATAGTGCTTCGCATTACATCTGGGAACATTAGACTTGTTGGAACAAATTTGTTTTGTCGCTCTGTTTACTGTATGTAACTGCAGTCTGATAACAAAGAAACTATGAAGTTACCCTTCTAGGTTAGGGTTCTGTACTGCTTCAGCATAGGTTTCAAATCACTCTTTTAGCAAAAAGATCTACATAACAGCATTTTGTCTTAGCCTAGTAAAAGGTAGTTTATAGCTTTGTCAATGTTAATGTGCAAGCATGTATTGAAAATTCAGTTCCCTGCGAATTTGTTGGCAACATCATTATTTGAGAACAGGAGTTATGTTGAGAAATTCAGCATTTTGGGAGGTTTTACTAGCTCTGAATGTGTAGAAAATCCCAGTATTAAGTGCAGTACATTTCCTAAATATGTCGTCTTCAAAAGGTAACTGCGTTTGTTCTCAGTTCCACATTCCCTAAATAGATGGGCTTGTGATATAGTTGGCCCACCACCTGGCAACATAACAGCACATGCAGTAGATTGCCTCCCAGTGAATATAATGAGGTTCCATCTTGTTACACATAGCTACACATTGGCCTTGTCATTTAGTTGTTGTGATGCCCATCATTGTCATTTTCCACTCTCTCACATTTATCAAATGCTCTTACCATCCTTCCAAAGAATTCATACCGGATACCATTCTCTATTGTTTTGATGTTGTTGTTGTCTTGTTTTGTTTTTTTTACTTCTTTTTGTTTCTCGATTAATGTTTTTATATTATTTTCTGGGATATTAATTAAGTTAATGATAGAGAAGACTAGGACTGAACTCTTTTATTAATCAAAGACACAATGAGGTCTAAGCTTATTTGCCACTGTGTGTTTTTATCCCAATTAGTCAAGACAGCCTCATCGCTGGCTGCCTGTACTGCTTTCCACCAACCCCTCACTTGGGCTGATACGAATCAATAGGAAACGTGACGGGGGCCCCTGGGGGCCCATGTGACTTGAGCTGATTAGGGTGGCAGAGCCAGTCCTGTGTGTAGGCCTATGAATCTGTGTCGCAGTCAGCATCGTCTTTGTAAAAGCTCAGCCTCCTTTTTGTAATTTGCCTATTTTTTTCCTAATTTATTTTTTCCGTATTTTCTCTCTGATGGTTCATTCATAAACATGCAGATGTTTTGGTCTTGTGCTCCAGATACACAGAGGTTGAGTTTCATCAGCAATGCAGTGCTATATTTAGAACAGGGCTAGGCACAGTTACCTAATTGGCTGTGTGAGGAGATTGCTGTTTAATAACACAAGACGAACAGTAAGAATCGAATATAATGCAAGTTCTGTTTTTGTTTGCGTCCTATTTCTGATGGATATGAAGTGAAGGTTAGCGACCAGGCATTTGTTATAGAATATTTTGGTATGACTTGAAATGGCTGTAATGGACAGACAAAAGATCCCCCCCCCCCCCCCCCCCACACACACACTCTCCTCTAGTAATGAACACTGACGACAATGAATGGGCTGGCAAAATGCAGTCTATGTTCCTTTATTAGAGAGAGAGTATGCAGTGTTAGCCCATTTACATGGGCAAATGACTGCTCGTCTGTCTGGAAATGAATCTGGCAAATTACAAACCAAAGGCTCCCAGGGCAGCAGATGACCCCTCACTGCCAAATAAACAAAACCAGTTGTACTGCAGATTGGACACACAGCGGTCCCTTAATCATGAGGACACATAAGCATGTTTAAGAAGATGGTAAGGGAGGTAAAGCAGAATCCATGTATCACCGTTCCAGAACTACACAGTCTTTAGAAATGTGTGTTGGGGTCCGATGAGACAAAAATGTGACGCAAAAAAAGGTACTGCATACAGGGAAAGCACCCGATACCCACGGTTAAATCCCACGGTTAAATATGGTGGTGGATCATTCCTTTATGCTGAGTTGAGTTGTGTTGCCTCTAGTGGTCCAGGGGCTCTTGTTAAGATAGAAGGCATAATGAATTCCACTAAGTACCAGCATTTTAGCCCAAAACCTGGTTGCCTGTGCCAGGAGATTGAGACTTGGCCATGGATGGACCTTAAAACAAGACAATGACACCAAACACAAAATCAACACAGAAATGGTTAAGGGGCCACAAAATCAATGTTTTACAATAGCCATCTCGGTGTCTGTACTTGAATGCAATTGAAAAGCTGTGGTCTGAATTGAAGAGGGCAGTACACAAGCACAAACCTAAGAATATCATGCATCCAAGATCCCTTCAAAAGTGTGCATCAACCTTGTCAGACTTTAAAGACCCTTGTCAGACTTTTAAGAGGCTCTGAGCTGTTATCCACTCAGAAAGAGGCTCAGTGCTGTTATCCACTCCAGGGGTGGCTGCCCAAAATATTCATTGTATGGGTGCCAATGTTTTGCAGAATTTTCTTTTACCACTAAATAAAGTGTGCAGTTTTTGAGAAATTATTGTGTTGTACATTTACAGCTCCCCTTCATGTTTGAGCCCAACATTGTTTGTGTATTTTATTTATTGATTTTATTGCATTAAAAAAATATATGAAATTGAGCAAAAGCTCAATTACTTAAAGGGTGCCAATAATTCTTAAGTTGCCTCTACATCAATCTTAGGACTATCGAAAATGGTCATTGCATTAAAGTTGTTGCCAGCATGTACCAAGCTAAAGCAAGCTATCCCATATTAAACGAACAACATTCTATAACAGATTTAATTTTTATTAGATGTCAAGTTAAACAGTTTATTAGATGTGTTGGTTTTGACATGTAAATACCCAAAACACATTCAAACTTGGAATTGTCCCTAAGGATGCTACTAACCAGTGAACGTTCAATATGAACGTTGACCAAAAGCTTGTCAACGAGCTGCTGTTGCTGAATTAGTAACTTGCTTCACAAATAAACAGCTGCCTTCTTCTGCCAGCTTCTGCAATGTGCACAGCTCAGAATGAGCTGTTTTCAATAAAAGCATGCTTAAAAGCAGACTGATATTCAATCATTTTGAAACGCTGCTAGGGATCTGTGTTAGTATTGGAAGCGAAAATGTCTCACGTTACCTCAGAAGGTGATCAGAGATCTTCAAGCTTCACCTTTTTTTTACATTATACTAAGTGCGGTTAATCAAAAATGAAACCATTCTATTGTGAACAGGGCCGTCATCTGCCTGTAAATGGCTGACAAAGCATGTGTCAAACTACTCAACTTTTGCAGATGACACCACTCCAGTCATTCATACCTCTAAAAGCAGAGAGCTTAGCTGGTAGAAAGGTCGACCAGCTAGTGGCCGGATGTTGTCCAAATAACTTGGAACTTAACTCAGACAATACAGATGAGCTGGAGGTGAAATGCCTATCACCTCTTTCCCTTGAGATTGAGGGATCAGCTGTTTCATTTAGTTTCTTAGAGCTGTATTACATCTGCCACAGGGGTAAACTGCAACACATTCTAGAGTCTGCAGCAAGGTTCATTTGCTGCCACCTGTCCTCCGTCAAGTTATTACTCGACTCCAGGGCAAAGATCATCGCTGACCCACCCTGTCACTCCCTGTTCTAAAAATTATCTTTTGTCAGGCCGGCAGTACAGGTCAATTATGTCCAAAACATCCATCCCACTGAACACTTCCACTCCCCCGCAACCCACATTTTGACTAATAAGACTGTGTTGACTAATAAGACTGTGTTGACTAATAAGACCATGTTGACTAATAAGACTATGCTGACCACATCAAACCACTTCCAAATTTGCAGTAGAGCCATTACACAAAGTCAGCTTATGAGTGGATGGGAATGTACATAGCAAATTAAGGTGATTTGGATTCTGACCTCACGTAGCCAAACACTGTAACAATGAAAAAGAGGCATTGCTGTTGCAGTACCCAGAAGTGCTAAAGCGTGCATCTTCATCAAGAGGTTAGTTTAGAGAAGGTGACATTCTACAGGTAGGAAACAGGGTGTGTATACAGTACATATATAAGGTATATATCAATATGGATTGCATCATTCCTTAATGCCCTTGCTGAGCTTCTTTGTTTTATCTTGAACTTTTCCATTGTGAACTAAATAGAAAATCTGTTAGAATCAATACACTAAGAGGGTTTAATTTGCTCTGATAGTAATGGTCCTCTTTACACAAATTAAACATCTATTATTTCCAATATTGCACTATTCATCAAGCCACAGCACTTTATACAACCAAGCCTCTCCTCCTAGATTTCATTTTGACATGCCTTTTGTATATTTCCTGATGACCTTCCCAGTGAAAATCTGAAATGTAGGCCTATAAAATGAACTGAGTGATTCCAACTCTAGAAACCCAACAGATAACACCGATTTGGATAGGTTTTCTATTATTCATAAGGTATTCAAGTGACAATAATATTTACATGTAGTCATAAAAAGTGTCTATATTTTTGTTCACACCCGCTAGTTGGTACTGTTTTTGCTGGCTCCGCACTGTATTTTAATGGATTTGCATAAGCTTATATAAAGGCGTTGGCTGGTGGCTCCAGTCCTATCTTTCTCCTTAAAGGTAGTCATAGTATGTAATTACAGAGTAGATTAAAATGCTCAATTGCGTTCCTTTCCTAATAATAGTGGCCTTGCCGGGATTGCAGACGTAACATACTGCACTGTCAGCTCAAAGCCTCCAGCTGGGATTCTCTCTCGCCTGCTGTTTCATGCAAACGGATAAAACCAAGCTGGGGGGCTACATTTGGGTTTTCTAATTAAAGAGTTAGACATGACAACAACTGTGTTATACATTATAAGACAGTCCCCCCAAAAAAAATGTTTTCATCATTTTACAAATGAGTGTATATGCCGATACATGGAGACCATATAAATGCGTGATCTGTTGTTTTGTTTTGTTAGTGCCATATGTCGGTAATGTACACTGTCGGCGAAATGGTCAACCAAGCATTATGAGGCGGTTTCTCTGACAGTTCAAGCCTAGTCCTGCTCTCTCTCTCTCTCTCTCTCCCCACCCCTAGAAAAAACCTGCTCAGTTGCGAATTTACATAGTCCGACCCCATTATGTTTCGCACCTTTGTATATACATACAGCGTCAAAAGAACCTTGAACAGGTGTCACCACGGTACTCACCGGGCCGTGTGGCTGGTGATACACTTCACAGCGTCCCCTGTAAAGTGTATCACCAGCTGCATTACAGCGTCCGCGTGTGATTGACAGCTGAGCTACCACGTGGTAAAACACCAGTCGAGTGGAGGCGACTAAGTCAACTGGGCATCGAGTGGCGGTTGATGATTGCGGCCTGTTCGTGGGCATTTCCTTGCAGTGTGGCTGTGTCACTTTGATTAGCAGCGCAGTCGCTCACCGTTCCCAGATAACCCGGGCTCCTCAGTCACGGTAATCACATCCATTTCTGGAGAGACATACAGGCGATTGATGTGCGGTGCAGGGGTGCTGGCTCGCAGGCTGCCGGGTGGACAGAGACAGACAGGCAGAAAAAGATCAGGGAAGGTTGCTTTTCGAGATTTCAGGCAGTCTTCTGTATTGCAGGGCTCGGTGGCCTGCCCCCTAAAACTGAGCAAGCCAGGACAAAACATGGATGCCACGTAAAATAACTGCTGCTGTTGGCGGTAGCTAACAGGGGATTCTAATAAAATCCAGATACTGGATGTATAGATAAGACTAGGCTTCCGTTGTGTAAGTCCCACGGGCAGGGTGTTATGCTAAATGGCGGTTGTGTATTACGGGTATGTGAGCTTCTTAACATCATCTTAATGTGTGATTATACTGTATATTTGGATACCACAATAGACATTACACAACCATACAATTTGCCATGCTGAACTATTATGTCTTTTAACTGGACATGATAGACCTGTAGGAAGGTTCTTTTAAGACCTGTAAGATGGTTCACCACCCTAAAAATGTTAATCCACAGGCCCGTAATTGATATCTGGAGGTATGAAATCTTGCAGTACACAGTAAACACGTGAAGCATGTGGTTTGTGGTTCTAATGAGTACTAAAGACTGAGTGGTGTGAATATGTGACAATGACCTCACCTTATCAGGTCTGGCTTTTCACCTGCAAATAAATCCGGTCCCTGTGCTTAGGTTGAATTTGCCGATATTGTTGTTGTTGTTGCTGCTGTGCTGTGAATTACAGCCTGTCTGGCCCTCTGATGGATGTCGCTGCCTTGTGCTAACGCCAAAGCTCGCTAAAAGGGTCTAGTGTGAGATCTGAGCCAGTCACAGCACTCAGAGTGAGGGAGAGCTCTTCTTTAAGGGACATGAGAGCTGGTAGATTATTGTGTCCTTGAGCACTGGCACTGGCTCATACCAACGTCAGAAACATACTATTTGAATTAGTAACATCTATTTGTCAGGTCTCCTCAGCTCACCTTTTTGTAGCTCTCTGTGTACAAACCTAGCAAACCAACAGTCCGGCCCAGGTGCTTGCTCCAGGGTGAAACCGTCTACCCTGAGACCCCCCCCCCCCCCCCCCCCCCCCCCGCTTAGAAAGAAACAGACAGAACCCTGCTTTAGAGGTCAATGGATGATGCACTGAACGTTACAGTGCTCCATGCACCATCAAGGTGCCTGTGTCGTCTGGGGGGAGATGTTTTGAGACCGGTTTAAAACTGAAATAGCGTATTCCTTCTCCCTCTAACCCAATGGAGGAAGCTATGATGGTCAGAATGGACCAAGACCTTGGCTGAGGTGAAGATGATGGATGCCTGGCCAGATCACTGGGAGTCTTAACTACACTATATGCCATATCTGGGAGACACACTGGTCCACACTCATCATATCCTCCATATATACTTACACATAGCATGCACTCACGAATGCATAAACACACACACACACACCCTCCCTCTAGCCAGTCCTCTATCCCTTTAGAATAGTTCATGCCTCATCAAGCTGTCTGAATCTGGCCACTAGGAGCGGGATAGCAGATATAAATAGCGTCCGAGAAGAGGAGGCAGAATCCACACCTCTGTGTCCGCCAAGAGGAATCTCCTTTTTAATTCAGCCTCTTAGTGCTGCTTGCGCCCTGAGATGGCTTTCCAGGAAGCTTTGTATAATCCAGTTTGGCAGAAAGCATATCACTGGGGATTGCCATTTATTTTAGATTAATATTTCAGAACTGGGCATCGGGCCTACTTTGTCCTTTAAAAGTGTACATGTGAAGGGGTAGACTGTCCTCTTAGGACGGTGACAAACTGGCCCCAAAATGTCAGCACCATATTACTCTCTCTTCTGTGACATGAGGGAGAGGAACACTTATCAGCCGAGTAGGATTGTCTTAGTTTCATGTATACAAAATACTGTCTCTGGGTATCAAACTATCTTTCAAATTAAAGCTGAGAAGAATTCCAAACATTGGATGCACGTCTTTGTTATGCTAGCAGTAACTTCAAGGATATGCTTTCACACTGGAATACCTTGTTGTTCTCGTCAGCAATATGACACTGTTGTAAAATGTTGAATAAAGATCTGGACTACATTAATTTTCTATGGTAGTTCTTGGAGGTACTGCTGAGACAGACATTCAAGCCACAACAAAGACAATGTGTTATTAAAAGTCCAATACCTTTTCACTTGGTCTTGTAAACACAGTGCGTTGCTCGGTGGGGTTAACAGTAGACCGTCATTATGGACAGTGGTCCTTGATTGCCATATTTACTGTTTGTGAAACAGACTTTTAAACTGGACACTAGTGGACAATGGTTAGCACTGGAACCATCAAGTTAACTCATGATTTATACTTCAGGTGTACTTATACTTCAACCTTCCACAGAATACGCAAATACGGTCCAATTCTGACAGACAGAACAAATGGGATTTGCAATATATTGTTGGGCCGGCCCCTATATGATAACCAAAGCATTCCCTGTGGATATTACTAAGATTATTACAGATGATCTATGGTCCATGTTGTAGCAAACCATTCCTAAAAATAAGGTTGTCTGCAGAGATTGTCTGATTCAACTGGCAACCATTTCTCTTTACCTACCTGACTAATTGCCCTCCTTCCCTCTGTGGTTGTAGCAGAATTATCTCAATCTATCTTTGTCTCTCTCCATGGAATAGGCACGTCATTAAAATCTCAACTTGTAAAAGTCAAAGGGTTTGCCTCTGGATAAAGTGAAAACTATGCGGTTGATGTTAATCTCTGTTAAAGCAAAATGAAAATAGCGCATACTCGGCTCAGTATCTTCAATTACATACTCTGTAAAAGATCAAGCCAATTTGAAAAATGCTGACTTTGGCTTGTGTCATTAGTAATTTTCAGCAGATTTATTCAGATATTATTCAAATAGATTGTGTGTTGATAAGTATAATAGTATCTATGGCCCAATGTCATCACAGAAACTCCCAGTGGATTCAGGAGAGTTAAATATTGCAGCAAGTCTTCTTCAGGCATCCGTGCCAAGCCATTCTGCTTTCTTCCACTGGGTCCCTAGACTCCCTTCACCTTTGATTTATGCTCTGTTCAATGGTATAACTTCCTTTGAGGACGATAACAATAGATCTATAGCTTTTTAGAAGGTACCTTGGCTCTCAAGTATCTTTGGACTTGTCCACATTTTATTGTGTTAGAATTAAATTGACATGGATTTAATTAGGGCTGCAACAATGTCCATAATGTCTATAATGTAAAAAATAAAATCTGAAAATTTATATATTAATACATTAATTACAAATTTGAAACAGAAAATAATTAATTGTGTTATTACTTATCCCCTTTAGTAAATATTTGGTAGAAGCACATTTGCAGGATTTACAATCATTTCTGTTTGGATATCTACCAGCTTTGCAAGTCTAGGCACAACAATTGTTGCCCATTCTTTGGAAACATTTGCATTCTCCATCAAGTTGGATGGGGACCTTTTGGTGAACAGCAATTTTCAACTCTTTTCCACATGATCTCAATTGGATTGAAGACTTAGCCACTCCTGGAGATTGCCCTTTTTAAACTACTCTATTGTGGCTTTGACTGTATGTTTTGGGTTATTGATAGACTGGAAGATGATTCTTCCAGTCCCTCAATAACCAGGTCAATAACCAGTTCCAGGTCTATTACAGACTTCTGCAGGTTTTCATACAAGATTTCACTGTACTTCACTGCAGCAATTTTGTCCCCTATCTTTACAATATTTCCAGACCCTGACAAAGAGTAGCATCCCCATAGCATGAAGCTGCCACCATCAAGCTTCTCGGTAGAGATAGTTTCTTACGACGATGTGCAATGTTAGGCTTTAGCGTTTAGCATTTGGGGCAGGAATCTCTATTTTTGTCTCATCAAACCATAGAATCTTACACATGGTCACCCACATATTTTATGGCAAACTGTAGCAGAGATTTGATGTGAGTTTTCTTTTTGACACACTCCCTTAGTGTCAAAAAGGCCATGTTTGTGAAGCACACAGGCTATTGGTGCAATATGCACAGTGTCTCCCTGTTCAGCCGTAGAATGTAACTCTTTTAGAGTTGTCATAGGCCTCTTGGTGGCCTCCCTAACTAGTGCTTTCTCATTCAAATACTCGGTTTTTGAGGACAGGTCTGTTCTAGACAAGCTTTATGGTAAAGGTCTCCACTGTGCTCTGGGGGATATTCAATGCCTGGGAATTGTTCTTATGTCCTCCCTATGATTGGTATATTTGAAGAACCTTATTCTGAATATGCTTTGAATATTCCTTTGCCTTGATGATATAGTTTTTGTTAGAAACTCTACTAACTAACGGTGTGCGCTCCAGAGATGGATATGTTTAACCCAAAACCATGTGAAACACATTGATTGTACACAGGTGGACTCCATTCTACTAATTACGTGACTTCAAAAGACAACTTGCTTCACCACAGTTCATTCAAGTGTGTCAAAGCAAAGCGAGTACCTATGCAACCAATTCTTTTTTGTTTAATATTTTTAATTTAGAACAATTTGTCGACTTTAGTTTTTAATTTGACATGATGGACTTTTTGTTTCGATCAGAGGCATAAACTCCTATTTATGCCCATTTTGATTTCAGGTAGTAACACAGCATTTGGAAAAATAAAATAATGAATACTTTAGTACTCTTTAAAATTGTTGCTTAAACCTTTTTGTGTGTTGTGCAGAAAGAGACAGACATCTCTATACTCTAGCATCGCTGAGACATCCGCAATCAGCACTACTGAGGTATAGGACAGATGGTCTACAGTGCTAAGGATGTTCCCTATATAGGGTCTGTGAGGACGTGTGCCTAACAGAGTCCTTGCTCTAAAGCAATGGGGATGTGGTTTATGGCACCTACATTTAAACAAAAATTGAAATCTGCTGAAAATGTAACATTGTAAAGTGTTTTTAACGTACTAAAATGAGAGACATCATTATAGAAATAGTTTATGCCTGAAGTTGTAGAGCAAATGGTCTCGCAGTGAAGGGATATTGCAGTCGTACACCCAAACTCATCCCAGTAAATATTGCAATTATTTACTTTAATCCAGACTGATGCACATCAAAGTACAATTAATAAGGTTACTGGAACGGCTCTAAATGTTTAGCTTAAGATGTTGCTTCCAAGGTAGCCTACATAGGGTTGCATAGGGTTGAATGATGCTACCATTATCATCAAAGTGGCCATTTGTTTTGCAATCTGAAACTCGTGCTCGACAGAGATATTGCTACAAAAGTGTTTTAATTGCAACTACACAAAATTATGTACATTTTTGTATCCCCAGACCTTACAATTGGTGTCCTGATGTAGACCGAGAACTTAACAATTACCCTTTTTCTTATAATATATAAGGTAAAAACCCATATAAAAACATTTGTGAAATTCTAACAGCCTTATTTATCAATTTCATTAGTAGAGCTACAAATTAGTCTGCTTGCGCAGTACAGCTTGGGTTGGTCTGACTGTGAAAGAGCAATGAGCCTTCGAGATTTAACTGTAGGTCATTCAGGGTCTCTGAGAAACAAGCAGGTAATTTGGGACATTGTTCAGTATACCCACGTTTCTAGGCACCACATTTGAAGGCTCTATTGATTTTAGAAAGATAACATGTATTCTCTGTAGTCTTCTGGGTTTTAAGGGGTTTTAAGGGCTAGAATTTGCTTTATTTCTTTTGGCTATTGATTTAAGAGCAGAAAGCAATCCGTCTTGTATGCTGTTAACATGTTTTTGAGTCTTGTTTCTTCTGAACTGGTTTTGTGAGAATATGAAGATACACAGTGAAAGATGTAATGTTGCTACCTGATAATGCCTTATAATCCACTGCTATCTGATTTATTATTTTCATCAACCTCTCTGTTTACATGAATGCAGCTCAATTCTTCACCCTAATATCACAGTTAATGAGTTTGGCAGGTGTGGTAGGATGTAATTACAAAGAGTATGTTATTAAACACTTTCTCATGGAAATCATTTTCTCTCAGCATGAATTTTCCAGAAGAAGTTCACCCATTTTTACAAGGGGCATTATTTTCCATCTCTTTTCCACACACATATATAAAAAAAAAAGAATACGGTATATATATGAATATGAACTATAGTTTGAAAGATGAACTACAGAAAGATCAGCCTTAGAGGGCTCCCAATTAAGATAACCATTCAGTTGTCTAAGAACGGCCTGTGTTGTTTGTGACGTTTGGAGCTATAGTTCCCCGATAACTTGTGTATAGTTCCGCGATAACTTGTGTAGTCTACAGCTTATGAAGTGCTTTGGTTATTCGGTTTTGTCCCTCTTCACTTACCATTCAATGAGACTGCTGTTGACTGTCCTACATTACCATACTCAGTGTGAGTGAGTCATGTTTTATCATCTCTCTCTCAGGCACAATTTATATGGCAGACGTGGTACATACAGTATCACCATTTGCCACATATCTTTGTAAGAGATTCAAACTTTAGCTGCTGGTTAATGAGTACATTGGCATAGATATGCATTTAATTTATATTCCGTTTGAGCTCCCACATGAGTTCACCTCATTGGTATATTCTATCAAGCAAGATTTGCAGAAATTGACATGCTGGGGTCTGCCCTAGGAGCCATTCTGGAGTGTGTTAAATCTTTGATGCAAAGCCTACAGAAATACACCCAGATACTGGTATCACCTCCCCTGCATCCCGTAAGCTGTGCTACAGATACGGCTGGAAACCAAATCCCCTTTGTGGGGCATTCAGCGATCATGATTCAGATTCCACTCCTTTAAGGAGGAATCAGAGTTTCTAATTATTCTGCTCTGGAAATATCTATCGAAGCTATTGAATGCAAGTCAATACTGATGTTATATGTATAGCAAGGATTCCCAACATAGGGGACGCAGCCCGAAAATGAAGCGCATGAGCTTCCTGTGTGGGGGGGGGGGGTCATTTCAGTGTTAATATTTGTTTCTTATCACTAGTTAATTTTTTTATATTAAACAGGGAGCCCTGGTGGAAAACGTTTGGGAACCCCTTCTATACAGGCTTTTTATGATTCTACCAAATAGCATGTTGTGAAGCCGGAAACCATTATGCAATAAATCATACTGTACAAGGGGGTAATTGATGACTGCATGTACAAAAACTAAATCCATTGGATTCTCTTAATTCCTGTGGTTATTTAGAGTGGGGAGAACAAGTATTTGATACACTGCCGATTTTGCAGGTTTTCCTACTTACAAAGCATGTAGAGGTCTGTATTTTTTATCATAGGTGTATTTCAGCTGTGAGAGACGGAATATAAAACAAAAATCCAGAAAATCACATTGTATGATTTTTTTATAATTAATTTGCATTTTATTGCATGACATAAGTATTTGATCACCTACCAACCAGTAAGAATTCTGTCTCTCACAGACCTGTTAGTTTTTCTTTAAGAAGCCCTCCTGTTCTCCACTCATTACCTGTATTAACTGCACCTGTTTGAACTTGTTACCTGTATAAAAGACACCTGTCCACACACTCAATCAAACAGACACCAACCTCTCCACAATGGCCAAGACCAGAGAGCTGTGTAAGGACATCAGGGATAAAATTGGAGAAGTTCAAGATGACGGTCAATCTCCCTCGGTCTGGGGCTCCATGCTAGATCTCACCTCGTGGGGCATCAATGATCATGAGGAAGGTGAGGGATCAGCCCAGAATTACACGGCAGGACGTGGTCAATGACCTGAAGAGAGCTGGGACTAAAGTCTCAAAGAAAACCATTTGTAACACACTACGCCGTCATGGATTAAAATCCGGTAGCGCAACGCAAGGTCCCCCTGCTCAAGCCAGCGCATGTCCAGGACCGTCAGAAGTTTGCCAATGACCATCTGGATGATCCAGAGAAGGAATGGGAGAAGGTCATGTGGTCTGATGAGACATAAATAGAGCTTTTTGGTCTTAATTCCACTCGCCGTGTTTGGAGGAATGAGTACAACCCCAAGAACACCATCCCAAACGTGAAGAAGGGAGGTGGAAACATCATTCTTTAGGGATGCTTTTCTGCAAAGGGGACAGGACGACTGCACCGTATTGAGGGGAGGATGGATGGGGCCATGTATTGTGAGATCTTGGCCAACAACCTCCTTCCCTCAGTAAGAGCATTGAAGATGGGTTGTGTCTGGGTCTTCCAGCAACGACCCAAAACACACAGCCAGGGCAACTAAGGAGTGGCTCCGTAAGAAGCATCTCAAGATCCTGGAGTGGCCTAGCCAGTCTCCAGACCTGAACCCAAAAGAAAATCTTTGGAGGTAGCTGATAGTCCGTATTGCCCAGCGACAGCCCCGAAACCTGGAGGATCTGGAGAAGGTCTGTATGGAGGATGAAATCCCTGCTGCAGTGTGTGCAAACCTGGTCAAGAACTACAGGAAACATATGATCTCTGTAATTGCAAACGAAGGTTTCTGTACCAATAAGTTCTGTTTTTCTGATGTATCAAATACTTATGTCATGCAATAAAATGCAAATGAATTACTTAAAAATCATACAATGTGATTTTCTGATTTTTTTTCCCCCGATTCCATCACTCACAGTTGAATAGTACCTATGATAAAAATGTCAGACTTCTACATGCTTTTTAAGTGGGAAAACCTGCAAAATCGGCAGTGTATCAAATACTTGTTCTCCCCACTGTACACAGCTTACAAATATCAGCTGTATTTTAGCTGTGTGTGTGTGTGTGTTAACGGATAACATGATTTGTGTTTCCCATGTGCTTAGGTTGGCCATCCCCTCTGATGTGGTGGTAAGAGACATTCTGTCTGAGATTGACGGGCATCGCCCCGTGCGTGAACCTATGGCAGTAAACCATTGCAATCCAGGTAAGAACCACAAAGCACACCACAGATTCTGAGTTGTTTTTGGAATCCACTCATCTCCCACACCTACATCCCCCCTGAAGGCGTTAGCCCACATTATACACAACGTTCTCTGGAGGAAAACCAAAGGCTTTTGGCTTTGAAGGAGAAAGTATCTGGAAATGAAGGGTTTAGCTGGTACGAGGTTGGACTGATGATAGTTGTAAGTATTGGCGTGGCAGAGTGGAGGGGGTTGAGCGGCGCTGGACATGTAGAAGCGAGCAGCTTCCCTGGGGTTTAGGATTTCTCTCAGACTAACCCGTAACGGGAGGGGATTTCCTGCAGCTTGGTAGTTATTGAAAATCAACAGGCCTTTTTTTTTCTCCAGGATCACACGGATTTTGACCCTGACCATATGAAATCAAATCTATAACCTCCTGGGAATGCAGGAGCCGGCCAAGGGTAGGAGGGTCTGCCGTTAAATGAAAAGAGCTGAAGCTTTTCTCAGAACTAATGACTACAGAATCCGACTTTTTGACCATGGGAAAATAAACGCTGACTTTTGTTGGTTTGGTTTAGGCATTAGTTCCAAGTGGTTAAGGTAAAGGCCACACAAAAAAAATGTGGGGTTATTTTGATGACCCAGCTTCTGGATTGAAGGCAGTATCTTCAGTGTTTTAATTTCCCTTTTTTGTTGATGCATGGATATTGATGTGACACTCTGGGTCAGATCAAAACACTGAAAGCATGGCTTTGTAGGGAGGTGGCTAGAAGTTAAAGGATTTTGTCCAAACATGAAAGCTAGTGTAATTCTGGTTCACCTGTCCTGTTGTTTTATCATGTTAAGGTCGGACCACAACCCTTGTGTGGCATCACATGAACCTGTACAGATTCCAATGTTGCGATAAATTAACCGCAACTCAGGGTTTAATCCAATAGCTGGAGTTCCAGCAAACCTTCCCTCGCTCGAACCCGCTGCAAGCCAACTTGATAGTAAACACACTGTTTTCATTTGTGACTAGTTTTGAAGGCTGTTCTTGACATCTATGGTGACATAGATGAACATGTATAATTGTCACAACCAGTTTGTTTGCCAGAAGTGTTAATGTTTTTCATTTTCTTTGCTAAACGCACACCTCTTTCTTGAAAAGTAGGTTGGAGTCAGGTCACTGAGGACGTTTGGATGTAATTTTTATTCTGGACTTTGTTTTGGGTGGATTGTTTAAACTGGCCTCATCCAACTTAAAAAGCAGAGATCTTCATAAATACTGTGGTTCCATACTGCAAATGCAAATGAGTTTTATTTATGCAGAAAACCATCACTTACAGCCATTTTAGAATTGTTTGTATTTCCTTATATACAGCATTAGAATAAAATAACTATTACATTGTGAAATACATGCTCTCTCTCTCTCTCTCTCTCTCACACACACACACACACACACACACACACATTGACTATTGTTTTATCAATGAAGCTAATTCTTATGCTTTTGTTTTAATCTTAAATGTATTGCAATTAAACAATATTTGGCAACATCAGGTCCAATGTATTGGCAACAATAAAATAAATTGGCAAAAATGAATTCCGATTAATGGAGTTAACTTGATAACTTCATCACCCAGGCCTGTGCAGTACCATGGTGGGAGGCAATCCCACCATACTGACCCACCCCGACACCATAGCTAGCCCTGCCTTGTACTCAGTAATGCTTCCTCTGGCAGGAAAGGATGATGCAATTTAATGTCTGTATATGAATTGGGAAAAATCTATTAAAGATGCCAGTAAAAACACTGTAGTGGCTGTAGGTGAAGTTCCATGTTTCTCTATTGTCTTGTCAGTGATAGGTGATAAGCTATCTTAATCATAGTTTGGCCGGTAAGGGAAGAGAGAGGAGATATTGGAATTTGCAATCCCGTCTATCAGTGAATGTGAACCGGCCAGGATTTGAGCTGAGGAATTCATAGAATTTCATGGGAATTTAATGTTCGATACACCCTGCTTTAGGGAAGAGACTGAGAAAGTAAAGTACATAAATTCTTCTTCTGGAAATGTAATTGCATGGCTGTTAAAGTGATTTACAACTGAATTGCAATAAAATCTTTGAAAGAAAATTGTAATTGATTGCTGCCATAGACATTTCATACAGAAAATCGTATTTGTATTTTCTGAGGTAAAAAAGTGAAAACCCTAAAAATCAAATCTACATATGTATTTACCTAACAGATTTTAGGCTTTTTGCTCTTTTAGAAAAACATCTGACAATGCTGTGGTAGAGTATTTCTCCTCTTTTTTGAGAGTGTGTGTGTGTTGGTAAACTAGTCCTTCCTGTATTTTCTAAGAGAGCTGGTGAAGATCATAATTTATAAGCTATACTAGATGAGGCCACTGAATGAGGGACTATGAGGGTTAATGGATAATGTCTGAGTATACAATGTAGAAAGACTCTTGACAGACATTATTTATTACATGACCATGGATGTAATTGAGCAGTATAATTTCAGAGGAAAGAAAGATAATAATCTCCATCCTCTCTCACGTGAATATCTGGAACAGAATACGGGAAGATTGAAAATCTATTTCAAAGCCTATTGAAAGGGCTTTGTTTATCTGGTTGAAATCCTATGATTGCTAATGGTTCGGCTGAAATCACATATTGCATATTTACCAAGCCAAAACACTACCACTGTGTTCAGGGGTGACTTCCAATGAAGAGAAAGATGATTTGCCTCATCAGTTCGAGGGCAATATAGCATTTAAATAAATTGAAATATTGTAATCAAAATTGTACCCCTGTGTAGAAGAGTCGGAAGGCTATTAACTTGGTGTACACATAAATACACAGTAGAGAACTCTGCAGAAAACAGTCTGGAACATTCCAGGATCAGCAACGTGAGGTACTACTCTATTTAGTATATTTAGTTGTTGAGTTTCATACAACATGTATGTCTCTATTTTAACAGAGTGCAATGGTAAATCATACGGCTAACAGTAGTGTTATAGGTCTCAGGCCTGTTTTTAACTAATACTCATGGTAGGAACTATGGCTGACAGCAGCCGTGCAAGAGATTGGTTGTGGAGACAAGACATTTCCAGGGAGTGGACAAAATAACTGAAACATATAACCACATTTTAATATCAAGGACCAAATAAGGAGTTGGGCCACACTTTGCGTTCAGATCAGCTCCCATCCTTTTTGGAATGCCGTCACCTAAGTCCTGAACTGTGTATAGTGGGTTAGGTAGGTCCAGGAAAGCCTCCAGTTCTTTGAGAAATGAAGGAGGTGGAAACTGACTTCACACTCTGTGCTCCAAAACTTGCTTTAAATCTGATGTTTGGTGATATGTGTTTAAAACCATCCTGGAGATCATGAATTACTTTTGAATTAAGGTGTATGGGAGCATCATGATGGAATATTGGAGCATCATGATGGAATAGTGTGGGAACAGTGTTGGAACTTTGGGTGCATCTGGTATTGGAAAATACAGAGCTCCAATAAATGTACTGAACACTTAAATCACACGTCGGGTCTCGATGAACAAAATATATTAAAGATCAAAACCTTTGCTGTAGATTGTGTAATTCGTTGAGAGCAGAATGACGAAAAAGCGGTCAATGAAAACAAAATCACTCACCGATTGAGGGCTGGATTCAAACTATTCAATTGAAATCACAGGCTTAAACAATTGAAATCACAGGCTGTTCCAACTTGCGTGTATTTCATCACAGCCAACTCATAATGTGACTCAGTAGTGTGTATGGCCACCACGTGCCTGTATTCACTCCCGACAACATCTGGGCATGCTCCTGATGAGCATGCCCATCAGTGATCAGGGCATCAGTGAGCTCCTGGACAGTCTGTGGCTCTACTTGGCGGCATCGGATGCACCGTTACATAATCCCAGAGGTTCTCAATTGGATTCGGATCTGAGGAACGGGAGGGCCAGTCAATGCCATCAATGCCTTCGTCATCCAGGAACTGCCTACACACACTGGCCACATGCTCCAGGAGGAACCCAGGGCCCACTGTACCGTCATTTTCATCCCGGTACCTAACCGCAGTCAGGGTATCGTTGGCTCGCACGTGGAGATCCGTGCGACCCTCCAAGGATATGTCTCTCCAGACTATCACTGACCCACCGCCAAACCGGTCATCTTGGATAATCTTGCAGGCAGCATAACGTTCACCGCGGCGTCTTCAGACTCTTTCACGTCTGTCACATGTGCTCAGTGTGAACCAGCTATTATTAGAAAATAAAACGGGTCGCTGATGGCAGACCTGCCAATTCCGGTGTTCTCTGGTGAATGCCATTCAAGATGCACGGTGCTGTGCTGTGAGTACAGGTCCCACTAGAGGACATTGGGACCTCATGCCACCCTCATGGAGTCTGTTTCTGACAGTTTGGTCAGAAACATGCCCATCAGTTGCCCGCTGGAGGTCATTTTGTAGGGCTGTGGCAGTGCTCCTCCTGTTCCTCCTTGCAGAAAGGCATTGCACTGGGAGTCACAGAAAATCATCTTGCGATGGCACATATGGATATACCATCCTGGAGGAGCTGGACTACCTGTGCAACCTGAATGGACTACAGGTACCACCTCATGCTACCAGGAGTGACAAGGACACTAGCAAAATGCAAAACTAGAGAAGAAATCAGTCAGGAAGGATAAGGAGAGAGCAATATTCTGTGGCCACCACCTGCAAAACCATTCCCTTTTTGTGGGTTGTCTTGCTGTTGCCTCTCCAGTGCACCTGTTGTCATTTTCATTTGCACCAAAACAGGTGACATTGATTCAAAATCGCTTATGCTTCCTAATTGGACATATTGATATCCCTGAAGTTTAATAGACTTGGTGTTATATTGTGATGATTACGTGTTCCCTTAATAGATTTGAGCAGTGTATATATTCCTTGTCCATTGTACAACCATGCAGAGCATTCATTAGACCCAATTACTCCCACCTGATGAATGCCCATACCATTATGGATCCCCCACGATGTTTATCAAATGGCAGCAGACATTGTGGGCTGAAGGCATCCATTGGCTATCTACAAGCGCAAACCCACCCGGATGTAGGAAATAGGGTGAGACCATATTACCTTTTGCCATGACTCAGATATTTATTTTTTGTGCTCCTTACACTAAGGTATGTGTCTTTGTGGGCCTTGGATACAAGCGGTTTTCTGAATGGCAGCCCTGCCATAAATTCCAGCTTTGTGAAGCTCACGAAGTGCAGTTTTCCTTGAGACTGGGTCACAGAGAGGCTGATTAAATTTTGTGGAAGTTTTTGAGGCTGTACTTTTGGAGCATTGAGCAACTATCCTGTTAAGTGTCCTTCTGTCCCTGTCAGTCCGCTTCAGCTTGCCACCACTGTTTCTCTTTGCCAATACAATTTCTCCATGTTCAGCAGATGCAGTCATAATTTTTCAGACTGTTCCCCTTGACACATTGAATCATTTTGTGTAGTGCTTTATTGTGCAATAAATGCTAATAGAAATATATCAGTAAGGCTAATATCTTCTGATTAATAAAGGCCAACCAATAAATTGGTGGGACTGTAATTCATACAACACTATACTAAATAGCCTAAATAGCCTAATTTTTCACAGAAAGGACACACCTCAGAAATAGCCACTGCTTCCACCTCAGTGCATGCAAACACAGTCAAAGACAGACACATGACCGATCCTGGCATTCAGGTTTAAAAATAGCAGAGCGCTGACCTTAAATAATCAAAATTGCAAATGAGTTGACAATTGTACTGGTTCAAAGCCGGCCGAATATAGAGCCATAAGTGTCGTTGTTTGCCTTGGCGGATCAGCTGCGTAAATCAGGTGGCTTGACATCCTTGGTCCAAAAAAAAGCGAGAGAGAGAGAGAGACACACTCACAGAGACGCACAGAGAGAGAGAGAGAGAGAGAGAGAGACACACACACACACACACACACAGAGACGCACAGAGAGAGAGAAACACACACAGAGACGCACAGAGAAAGAGAGAGAGAGAGAGAGGGCGAGAGAGAGGAAAGCTCTGGCAGAGCAGCAGCCATGGCTCCTCATAGTTGCCATATGGTCACTGTCAGCTGTCATCCCCGGCCTTACACACACTTTCACAGAACAGAAGGAAAGGAGGGAGGAAACATCCGGCTCAGTGTCACATTCTCTGACACACAGACCTACACACACACACACACACACACACACACTCTGTGATACACTATATGCAAACACATACAAGAAACTTCTGAAAGAAAAGTTAGGAACTTGAGTAAATCAAGGATTGTGAGCAGGTGCTCCCACACAGGTGCGGTCTTAGCATAACATCATGCTTAAGATCATTTGACCATTATTAAATATTGTACAGACTGGAAGAGGCGTGAAGAAGCTGTAGTAAGGAAGAGGACTTGACGATTTCTCATGAGAGGCTCCGGCCGTCTCCGGCAATCAAATCTCAACTCAACACTTCTGGGAGATTCTGGAGCGATGCCTAAGACTGTTTTCCACATTCAAAAAAACACACAAAATGATGGCCATGCTCATGAAAGAATGGTGTCCTATCCCTCCAAAATAGTTTCAGATGCTTCTGAGAATCTATGCTAACTGTTGCTGTTCGGCTTGGCCAGTTTGGTCCAAAACCCTTTTATCGTAATACATTTTTGAAAATCAAATTTTCTCTAAATTTTGTTATATACAATACATCTAGTTAGAACCTTATCAATTCCAAATGGGTCATGCGTCCTTGAGTACAAGCAACATAAAGCCAGGCTGCATCTCATCACACTCGTCTCTTGACCAGGAAGTCAGCCTAACCAATGGAGAAAACACCGTCGACCTCAGTAAGCTGGCTGGCAGCCCAACCTGCTACAATGAGTCAGTGGAGTGCACTATAAGAAAAGTACTCCCCTACCCATCTGCCTTACCGGTTCGCCCTGGCCTGGCTCTGGGGAATGCAAGGGTCCCACATTGATTTACATTTTATTAGTGGTATGCACAGGGTACATATTGAATACACCATTTGAATGCTTTCAAGTTGAATTCCTTTCAAGATCCTTCATTGAAATTGAACCCAGGGTGTAGTGGTGCCACTCCCAACTCCATCAGCTCCATATTAATTCACTTGGTGGTTTCATTATATTTCCTTCCTGCATGTGCATGCACAAACACATAAGCTGATCAATCGCCAAACCCATGTGCATCTCCATTGGCTGTATCTGACAACATATCTTACTCTGGCATTCTGATCGCAAAGACTACTTCATTCAGAGTGAATGTAATCAGCCACATCATTGCTGTTGAAAGGAGATGTCATCGGGAGGTGTCCTTGGGGGAATCCCGTAAACTGGAGGGGGAATCCGGTATAATCAGCAAGACAACAATACTCTGTCTTTCTCCGTCGGTCGCGGGAGAACTTCTCTTCTGAAGAATGTATTTTCCCAGGGACCTCTGTTTGGTTCCTCTGCGAGCCTCACTGAGGTGTCTGGTGCTCGTCCAAAAGGATTAGTTATTTGATGCCGACAGCCAGTTGCGTAGGTTTCTTCTGCAGTGTTCTGGAGAATTGTGCAGTTGTGAGGAGTGCAGCACAGGCGGCTGTATGGGAGGCAGAGCTCCTCTGTAATCCCTAGCAATGGGACTCTGTGTCCAACCAGCGCAGGAATATGTGTGGGAAAGTGAGGGGATAAGGACTTGCTGCGGTGGAGAAAAGCATTCAAATGGAACAAAGAACAGACGAAGCGCTCTCTGTTTTGTGTGGGCACGCACACACACACTTACATGCACACGCACACAAATGCACGGATACAGGGGGGGAGAGAGTACTGACATGTCCTGCTCAAGTAGACTCACCGTTACTTTAATAAAATAAAATAAAAAGTTACCAAAATAAAGTTCAACATATATTTGTACATGTTTAAAGTAATTGTGTATCCCCTTATGAGTAACTGTTGCCCTTTAGACTGCCTGTATCCTCTTAATGAGCAAACATAGCCCCTAAATGAGTTATTGTAGGCCCCCCCCCCGGAAACCTTATTGCGATGTGTAATGGAGTTTGTAAACTAGGTGTTGTCCAACGTTTTAATGTCAAGGATCCTATGGTGTTATGAGCCCCCTGGATGAGGACCTCCTGCTAAACATGTTTTTTTTTCTAACCCAGCAATTAGGTCCAGAGAGCCATATGCTGCTTGGAGCTCTGCAGTGAATAAAAAATGTCAATCTTACAATTTTATACATTCTGCTATGGCTACTGACAGGTCCATGAAATCTGAGCAGCCCATACTGTTAGGGGGGGGAATAAACAGTAATTGTATGATGGCAAGGATGGAGATCTTTGTTCCAAATAAAAGATGTGTGCTTGCTTCAAAGTCCTCAGAGCAACAGCTAAAAAAAGAAAAACAAGTATGTTATATTTATTCGGATTTGGGCACAGATTGGTGGTTACTTGGCGATAGGCCTCTCAACTTTGTGGTTTATGCGCATTTTCCAGGAATATTCATATCTTGTTACTCACTGTATTTATCTATCTCGAGAGTTGAAGATTGCAAGCTTTCCATTCAACTCCTTTCCATGCTTTTCTTCCAATCTGGAATTGAACGCCTTAATTAACTTTGGATGTGTCTGATTTGCCTAAGGGAGTCAGTAGAGCATGATGGGACAAGGAAATCCCTGCTGACAATTCCTCCCTTCTCCACTGGAAATGTTGGTGGGTTTGCATTTTCGAATGGGGTTTCCCAGCCAATCAAGGCTCATTTTGTATGGGGTTTCCCAGCCAATTGAGGCTCAAACCTAAATATATTGCATTTTAAATGTACCTAAAGTAATCTTTGGATACAGTCTTGTCAGTTGAACAGTTGTGTCCTCACTTCTGGTCTAATAATTTCTCCTTAAACATCCCATTAAATTCCCGACATGGTTATGAATGTGCTTTTCATATTCTCCGAGAAATAATTTACATTTAACCCTATCCAAACAGACTATTTTTCAAAAGTGAAAAGGGTTAAACAAATAAAAATGATATATTTCATTGCTTCATTGCTGTACATCTGGTTTTCAATCCATTGAAATTGATAAAGGAGAGAGGAGATTACTGTACAGAAGGAATGTATAATATGAGTTGCAAAGAGAAACATCTATATGTAATAGATAACCAACAGCACACAAAATACAGAGTGGTTGTGCTACCCTAGGCTATATGGCATTATTATGGATAAGAGAGCCTTTTTATTTGTCAAACGGCAGCCACACATCAATCATGTTACCAGAATAACCCTGAATGTTTCTTTAAAAGCTCACCTTTATGCACTTCCACTATCCTATGACGGGAAGTTACTCATAACTTATTTAATCTGTGACCTAGTAAACTCTGTTTGCCTGAGTCGGAATGTGAGATACAATGGTTATTCTATCCATTTTTGTGCATAAACCTATTTCCACCGCCATTCCTTGCTGAATTCAATGTATTCACATAAAAATCCGACTGTTCCAAAAAAACATGTCTATCAACATAGTACTGACATGTCATGTTTGCACCACACTTGGAATATGATTCATATGAGAACAGTAGTCTTAGATGAGTCTTGACAATATGAGTGTAGTGATTATGTGACTGGAGTTGACATGTAAACATGCAAAGCATTTCAAAAGACATTGATACAAAAAAGCTCCAAAACAAGAAAGCAGCTAGACTTCATTTAGTACACTGCTCAAAAAAAATTAAGGGAACACATAATCATCACAGTATAACACCAAGTCAGTTAAACTTCAGGGATATCAATCTGTCCAGTTAGTAGGCAATTGTAAATCAGTGTCACAAGTTTTGGTGTGAATTAAAGTGACAACAGGACGACAACCCCCAAAAATGGAATGGTTTTGCAGGTGGTGGCCACAGACAATTGCTCTCTCCTTATCCTGCTGATTCTTCTCTAGTTTTGTGTATTGCTAGTGCCCTTGTCACTTCTGGTAGCATGAGGCGGTACTTGCAGCCCATTCACGATGGACAGGTAGTCCAGCTCCTCCAGGATGGTACATCCATAAGTGTCGTCGCAAGGTTTGCTGTGTCTCCCAGTGCAGTCTCAAGAGCACGGGGGAGATACCAGGAGATGAATGAGAAGAGCTGGACAGGGCCATAGAAGGGAATCAACCCAGCAGCAGGACCGGTATCTGCTCCTTTGTGCAAGGAGGAACAGGAGGAGCACTGCCAGAGCCCTACAAACTGACCTCCAGTGGGCTACTGGTGTGCATGTTTCTGACCAAACTTTCAGAAACAGACTCCATGAGGGTGGCATGAGAGCCCGACCTCCTCTAGTGGGACCTGTGCTCACAGCCCAGCACCGTGCAGCTCAATTGGCATGGCATTCCCGTTTTCGATTGGCATTCCCTTCCACCATAGGTGCCCCATTTTCACAGATGAGAGCAGGTTCACACTGAGCACGTGACAGACATGAAAGATTCTGAAGACGCCGTGATGAATGTTATGCTGCCTGCAGTATCATCCAGCATGACCGGTTTGGCGTTGGGTCAGCGATGATCTGTGGAGGCATATCCTTGGAGGTTTGCACAGACTTTCAGGTGCTAGACAACAGTACCCTGACTGCTGTTAGGTACCAGGATGAAATCCTCTGACCCGCTGGTGCAGTGGGCCCTGGGTTTCTCCTGAATCAAATTGATAACCTCTGGGACTTTATGTATCGGTGCATCTGGCGCCGCTAAGTAACACCACATACAGTCCAGGAGCTCACTGATGTCCTGATCCAGATCTGGGAGGAGATTCCACAGGACACCATCCACCGTCTCATCAGGAGCATGCCCAGAGGTTGTCAGGAGTGCATACAGGCACGGGGGAACAGCCTGTGATTTCAAATGTTTGCTTTGATTTTCGGTTTGAGTTTGAATCCAGCCCACAATGGGTTGGTGATTGTAGTTTCCATTTGCCATTTTTACATCATTTTGTTCTCAACGAATTACACAATGTACAGTAAAGATTTTGATCTTTAATATATTTCCTTCATTGATACACAATGTGTGATTTAAGTGTTCCCTTAATTTATTGAGCAGTGCATTTTTCTTTGCTGCCCATTCAGTCCCACATTCTGCCATGTGTTTTTTGTTAATTGTCCATTTAACTGGCTGACGATCACTCTCTCATTGATCCCAATACTTTCCCTCACTCACACCCTCCCAACCTACACCAATTCACCACCAGTCATGGAAAGAGAGCTGAAATATTAGTGAACAGAATAGTTGTAATCGCATACATGAACAAACACACACACAAACACAGTCTCACTCTCATTTAGTAAGCCTTAGTCTTCTACAGCACTTTGTTTTATTGAATGCAATGAAGGAAGCAGTCTGCATTGATAATCACTCCTCTGCTGTGATCATTGAAGGTGTGCGTGCGTGCGTGCGTGCGTGCGCGTGCGTGCGTCCATCCGTAGCTCATACGTTATTACACAACACCACTGTTGCATTGCGCAGAGGAAGCCTGCTGGATTCTAGTGGCAGCTGTCGCCCCGCTGAAGAAGACAAGCTGAGGATAATTGTTGTTAATTGCTGTGGGAGACATTATTTTCACAGTTCCACCGGCCACACAACATGACGTTTTGTGTATGTGTTTGTGTGTGTGTGTGTGTGTGTGTGCACACATATCGAGGGCGCGTAGTGTGACTAAGACACCTGGAGAACATAAACAGGAATCTATTTCTGCTGGCTGCAAGCTGGCACTGTTGCAATTGGTTAGATTTCTCCAAGAGGATACCGTTTCTTAATTCACATTTATTGGATAAGTTATAGTCCAAATGCTTGGGTTGATTATTGCCACGCTGTCCGTATTCCTCACTGGTACTCAAGGGTCATGGGATGGGAAAGGGAATATTTGCCCGAACACAAGAGTTGGCCTTTGCTTTTAACCCTACACATACCTTGCCGGTTCTGGGTTTCGATCTATCAACCTTTTAGCTACCGGTTCCAAACCGATTCCACAAAGGGCCTAGTGTATGTTGGGTTTAGTTTTCTTAAACCAGTGCGCAATTAAGACATATACAACCAGGTGAGGGAAGAACCTAACCAATTAGCAACCCAATTATTCAAGGAAAAGGGAAGAGAGGAAACCTGCAGACAGCCGGCACACCGTGGAACCGGTTTGACACCTGTGCTAACCACCAGGATATCGGCTCCCACCCCATGGTGTGAGGCTGCATTGAAAACCTGCCATCGTAATAACTTGATTTCCCACTGAGTGGACAGAATTGCATCTTCCTGAGCTTTCCGTTATCCCTATACAAAATGCAATGTCATCGTTTCTCCGTTGACTTATTGCTTCACCTAAATCCTAAGGAGTGATTCAGTTTATCTTTTCATTTCTCTCACAGCAGCAATGTGTGGCTCCCATTCAGACAGCAAGGTCGACACTAACCCCATCACGACGTTCACCATCAGACACTCCTGACAGTATATTCAATAGCCCATGTCTCCGGACTGTATTTTCGGATCTGACTCTATACAGTGTTCGGGTTTCAAAAAGACAATGGAATGGCATTTAGTTTTCGGCCAGATGGGAGCTCTTTGCAGGCTAACTGTAACCCCCTCTGGGCAGCCACTGCAGTGTTTCATTATTCCAATGAGTTATATGAGAGGAGAGGCTCGCATGAACATAACGGCTGTTTATGGATGGGATTGTTTGCTGTAAGCCATTTTTCTAGATGATGTGTGCTTCTTTTAGTTTCCATCCTTAGCCTCTGTTTTCCTGCCACATAGTTCTCTTCCAGATAAGCAGAAGGAGTTTTTATGCCACTCTTATTGACTTGGCATACCACAGTAAAGTAATACCCTGCCCAATTAATATTTCATCCCGTTCTATTGCTCTCATTACCTCGAGATCGCTCTGTGCTCTGTCGATAACTATTTATGGGATAATTAATCACATTTTCTTCAACTGTAGGCATGCGACAATTCGGCAGTAATTTCAGTTTGGCTAGGCCTGAGTAAAAGTGACAACAGTGTGCCTTTTATAAACACATTCAATGCAATTCCACGACACATTTCTGGAGAAATTATTATTTTTTTGATAGGCTACAACACAAATTACAGGTCAGCACTAGCAGTTTCTCTGGGCCAAGCCCAAGGCTGAGGCCACTGAATGCTTTTGAAGTGACAGACTGGTGCGAAATCACTGAGGCAAGGCTGTTTTGGCAATGAATGCGCAATATATAGATAGGGTTATTCATCTACTACAAACAGCTAATGTGAATTCAGCTGTACACGCTGAATAATCCAACTGTGAATAGAATGAATTTGAACATAATAAAGCAGCATGTGTCTAGTTAGTAGGCCAGATCAATAAAGGTTTGATAAAATCCATATTTAGACTTTTGTTTAATATTTTCATGTTAAACAATAGCAGTTAACAAAACGGGGGTCCAAATTACCTATAGTATTTAACAGTCAAATGCTGCCATGCACAAATAAATAGGCAATAGCCTGCTTCAAACATGCAAAATCATACGGGTCATGACCTCAGCAACATTTTGTGAAATGGTACATAAGCCTATCAACCCACATAGACACAGAACCCTTAGAATATACCGGATGTTGGAATTTGGGTAGAAAGCTCTTTAGGGCAGCACACAAATTGCTGTAGTAAAAGTTTTGTTTCCAGCCCAGTGCGATTTCAGCACACTTGATCGCAATCAATAACACAGTCCAGTGAGAGGTTGATGCCTGGGTATTTGCTTGCTAGCTCCCTCAACTTTTTTCTTTTATTTGAGTGGCCAATGTTAGCAGGAGTTGCTCATCCAGCTGAAGACTTGTACGGTTTGATTGGTTGCTGCAAACCTTTCTGTAGAATATGTAATTTGATTGGATTTAGTATTTTCATAGAGAGTGTCATTGATGTATTACGTAAACCGAGATTTTACGGATGATAAGTTTGGTTTGTATTTGACAATGTTGAATCAATCCCTGGACCAATCCCTACCGATTCCAATCCCTGGAATCTTCAGCATTTTCACAATGTCCAATTAGTCAGGCAAGAATACAAACAACAAATCAACTGAATTAATTCAATAAAGGCCAGCCATAGATTCACCTCTGTCAATAATTTACTGTTTAGTATTCAAAGTCCCCTTGAATGCCCTGTTTGTCTGTGTGAAGCACCTCAACAAAGAAGAGGCTTACTGAAAGCAAACTCTGAAAAGTCAGCCAACAATGAATGCTCAATTTGTTGCTCACAAAAGCTCTGAAAAAATCCCAATGAAGATAGTCATTGGTCTTCTCAGGGCAAGTAACTTCCACTTCACTCAAAGCCCCTTACAAAACTATGAGGAGTAGATGACCTTGGTTGATGCCATGCTAATAGAAGTCAATAGATAGGGCAGCATAACAACAACAACAACAACAGCAGTGTCTGTAGTTAAATATCTCAGTCCATTTAGCTCAAATCTGTAATCTACATGAAAAAAAGGTTATGTAAGGCATATTAAAAAGCTAAAAATAAATGTAGCTTCCCTCTTTTGAATTAATTTGAAGGCCAGAGCAAGTTGGATAATACAGAAGTGAAGCCATGCTTGGGCTTGTGCCTGGCCAAATACACTGTCTCTTGATGATGTCGTCCGGGAACGCAATGCCCATTATTACTGCAATGCAGACGACATACGGCTGTACATTTCAAGAAAGCATGGCCAATGTCTACCATGAAAGCCTGTGTTTCAGACATAAGGAAGTGGATTGCATTAAAGGTTTTACTTAAAAACATGTATCTCCTGATTGAGTAATAGCGGTTGGGAGCCTTTTATGCCTTCAGAGAAGGCACACACATTGACACAAATGCATATTTGTCAATCATTATTTATCTTATCATTTAGTAACATGTAGTCCCTGAGGCTAAAGAATATCCAGTCAGGTCTTCAGGAATAGAGCAGAATTTAAGAATGACAGTAGAATCAACCATTGACGATTTGACTTGTAATGGACTGGTCTTCTTTATCTGTCCATGAAGATAGTAGGTTATGTGCGAGACCAACAGTGTTGCATTCAAACTGTGTTAAATGTGATAAAGTATGTTTGCATTATAAAATGATAGTTGTTGATTTGAATTTGGAAATGTTTTGAATTGTAATGACTCTGGGCTTACTGGTGAATTACATCCAGTGAATAGAATTGAATACTTTTTATGTTGCTGTTTATTTAGCTCTTTTTTTTAATCGGCCTGGTCGATTTGTTTTACTTAAAAAAAACTGTACCTAGCCTATATGGAGAAAATCTGGTCACTCTCACTTCAGGTCTTAGGCTGTCACATAATTTGTCCGTGACTGTTGTGGTTTTGTTAGTGCAGAAGTACCAGCCGTTCCTTGGTTGGTGAACCGTGTGGGTGCTGCAGTCACATTATTCTGAGCTGGCAGCATACTGTTGTCTTGTTGCCCAAAGCACAGGCCAGAGTAGCCTATGTGAAAGATGTTAAAAGGTCTTTACTCCCACAGATCACTCGCTGATCAGTCCTCTGGGTGTACAACATTTCCCCATTCCTCTAAAAACCTTTCCATGCTCACTCCGCATTTGCTCCATACATTATAAACACATATAAGCCCACATCTATTTTCAAATTATTTAGGCTACTTTTGCTTTAGAAGTTAGCTTTTGAAGTAAGCTGAGAAGAAGTGCACAACATTTCAACAGCAAGTCATAGGCTATGCCAGTGATTAGGCAAACTGTTTATTCCACTCTGCGATCTAACCAAATGATGCTCCACTACAGCGCCACTGTGGTCATACTCTGGTTCAGACCTGTTGGATTCATTTAGCATGTCATCAAACAGCATTGATTCTCGAGCTAAATTACGCCTGCCATCTAAAAGAAATGTGCGGTGCTGTGAACCATGCAGGGCCTAGGTCCAATAGCCACGTTTTGCCACTGGTTAACAGTTTGTTGTCCCGCTGGCTCTTGGAACTGTCAACTGCATGGGGGACATTGGCTACATCAAGGCTAATTACTTTGACTTAGAATTTTTTGGGGGCTACAACAAAAAGGACAGATGAGCTCTAACATAGGGCTGTCGAGCTACTGGGCCAGCCACACACCCAAAGGTAGAGACCAACTCTTTAGAATGCATTTTCGTGTAAAATCTCTCTGTGCCAATCAGCACCATGGACAGCACCCTACACACTGAAGCAAGGCCGTTTCGGCAATAAATATCTAATGCATACTAATAATGTACTAGATAAGCTGTAAGCAATAGAGGGATTATTTTTGTTAATGTAGCCATTCTGTCTTAACAAAATCACTGACACTAAATGCAGGAAGTCAGCAGCAGATTTAGGTATGGGTGACACGGGCAGCAGCCAGGGGGCGGCATGTCGCAGGGGTGCGGCAACAAGGCGCCTGCACAAATGCATTCCTAATGTCATTTGCATGATCGGTTTTCTATGGCTGGTTTGCGTGTCACATATATGATATCATGTCACCCTGTGTGACTGTGGGTGAATTAACCTTGTTGGAGTAGTCACCCTGATTCTAGTTTGTGAGCAGATTACTGCCTGGAAAGTCTGCCACTTAAAAGTGGGAGATGGGAAGGTCTCCCCACTGGGTAGGGGGAGCGGAGGAATCTATCAAATCGTGCACCTCAAACTTTGTACATTATGTCTACTAATGCAATTGGTAAAATCAGTCACTACAAAATACTACAAAATAAACCACAATTCATTTTGAATACTGTGCATGTAATATATAGTTTCACAGACATGTTGTTGCATTTTTTTCTGGTTTGTGCAAAATCGTTAAAAATAAAATAAAACCAGTCTGCACACCACCAAGATAAAGGTCTTGACTCTTGGTTGACAGTGCTGGGGTGATGTATTGATGTTTGAGTCCCAAATCAACACAAATGGATAAGAAAAGGTCTAAGCCATCAGGGGCCCATTTTAGGAAAAAAAAGAATAGGAAAAACGTGCAAAAGATGAAGGAATGCAGCTAGGTCATCTCGATATTATGCAATGTAATGAAATAGGCTAGTATAACACTTGTGTGTTAGCCTATGTTGCTTGCCACACTATTACACACAGGGTGACAAAATAATTTCTGTCCCACTAGCTTATATAACATTGGATATCATTTCTCAGGATAATGTGTGTAGCCTCCAGCAAAACGATTACAACCTAACTAGCACAATACTGATGTGGTTAACTTTCATTTAAGTGACATCATAAAGGTTTTCTGTGATTGTGTTGACTAGGTCCTGAGCTCAGTAAGGGGAATTTCAATGCTGTAGGCTAACTTAAAAAATGTCTATATTATGCTGATACAGGATGTTATATATTTTGGGGTGTCTTATGCCTAGAGTTAGCCAAGGAGGTGGTATGGTTCTGAAAGATTTTGGAGCAGCCTCTGGCACGGGCCAGGATGAAGAGCCATCTACACTTTGTGCAATTTAGTTTTATTAGGGTATTTTTTGTTAGCTATATGTTGATAGTGTAAAAATCTGATTCCTCTTTTTATTTGTATTTATATACTTGATACAGTTCCGTATTTGTATACTACACTTTGTTTGTAACTTCTTTTTTGTATTCATCTGTCATATTTTAGTATGTATTTTTTAATATTTTCATGCAGGAGGGTCTGAATGGGGGGGTTCTCCCAGGGAGCCATTGAAGCTAGAAATAATTGAGCGTCTTGGAAAATGTAAACAAGCCCTCAGTGCACCCCTGTCAAATTTGTTGTAACTTATTCAAATGTCAAGAAAAGTGTTGTTGAATTGAATGAATTGTGTTATATTCTGTTTGATTTTCCCTCCAAAAACTCCTTTATCAGGGGCTGAGCTGCTTAACCAAACATTAAAGTCACATGGAGCCTCTGATGTTCTGTATTTCATTGTGTGTTTACTATGAGAATCAAGTTCAAGTTCTAAATGTATTTATCAAATGCACAGAATAACACAACGTCATTCTGAACAAGGAAATGATTGTGCCATGTCACACGACATCTTAGTGGTAAGAATGAAGAAATATATAAAGCAAGAATATAGCAATAATATACATAATGTAAACTAGCAGAAATGTTTAAGAGTGTAGAATGGGGAATATGAACAATGCAGGTAGAAGTATTGAAGATTATGGATGCAATGTGTAATATGCCTATGAATGGTATATGCAAAATAATATTCTAATGTATATTGAATGTACATAGAAAGACATCAGAGCATCTGGAATATATATGTGTGATCAGTATGATCATGGATCAATGTTGCTGGTTGAGGATCCTTATGGCCTGAGGGGAAAAAAAGTTTGCGAGTCTGCAAGTGCATTCCCCGATGCTCCAGTAGTGTCTACCAGTTGGCAGCAGTGAAAACAGACCATAGCCTTGGTGGCTGTAGTCTTTAAAGATTTTCTGTCCTTTCCTAATAAGGCCTGTAAGCGGCCTCATCGTTGTTAGAGGTGAGACCCAGGATGGTTGTGTTGACTGTGAACCTAAGGATGACGTTGGAGCTGTGTGTGGTCACGCAGTCATGCATGAACAGGGAGTAGAGGAGGGGACTGAATACAAAGCCCTGGGGGGCTCCAAAGCTCAGGGTCAGTACAGAGGTGAGGTTGCCCATTCTCACCACCTGGGGTTTGCCTGCAAGGAAGTCCAGGATCCAATTGCAAAGGGAAGAGTTAAGTCCCAGTGTCCTGAGCTTAGGAACAAGCTTAGTGGGCACAATAGTGTTGAGTGCTGAGCTGTAGTCCACGAAAAGCATCCTCATATATGTGTTGCCTTTTTCCAGGTGGGAGAGGGTGGTGTGTAATGCAATGTATGTAGTGTTCCTTAGCTGGCAAGGTGACTGTTCATGTCTACCATCATAGAGGCATTCAATGCATGTAACTAACCACCAGTGTTTTATGTTGGTAGGGTTCACACTCAAAGCTGAATTTGCAGAGCTACTGTAGCGAGCAAACAGTGGGTGCAAACTAAAACAGTATTACAGCACTACTTTTGGTGTCCCCTGCAAGAATTGCTCTTGAGAAAATGTAATGTAACTGTCCCCTCCAAAGTTAATTACAGAGTCCTACAGAGAGGTAGTCATTCAGGCAAGTGACAGAAGGTTTCTTCGGTACAGGGACGATGATGGTCTGTTTGAACCAGGTGGGGACTGCAGACAGAGAGGTAGAGCTTGAATCTGGCATGTTGTCAAGGAGGATGTACACAGCTTTAACTTCGGTAGTGGTGCATCTTATTAGGCAATAGGCCGTGAAACTGTCCATAGGAAATCTGTGGTGGTTCTTGGTCAGATTCATTAGAGGTGGCTTAGTGGATAGAGCTATTTGACCATTGACTGAAAGGACCAGCAAGGTGAAAAAAGATTGTGGCAGCTCTTTGAACCTCTCAAATTTGGAGGTGTTGGGTTAAATGCCGAAACCGAATCTCGCTTGGCCCTTGTGTGCAAACTGACAAGTATCCCCGATCCTGTGTTGTGTTAAATGATGCAATGTGATTGCTCACATTTTCACTTAAATAGGATGTGGTAATTTTAGCTGTATTTTTGCTGGCCCAGTAACTTTTACTCAGGCCCAGCCAAACAAAACGTCTGCCTATGCCCCTGGGATAATATCTGCCTTTGATTGTGCTTTGCTCAAATGCCCAGTGAACTTGATACTCTCTAAACCAATCATTTTATAATATTTTATTAAACAGATTTCAAAATCCAAAGCACAGCTTAGATAGAAATTATATTCATGCAAACAGGCATGAGAAGGTGTTTAAGGCAGTAATACAGAGTGCCTAGATATTGGCCTTATACTGCAAATACTGATGCTGTGTATTGCTATTATAAATCGGTTACAGATGCAATTACATATTATTTTAATATCCTTGGTATGTGGTCTGATTTACCCTGGCTTTCAGCTTCATCAGCATTCAAGGTTTAAACCACCTGGTTAATAATACAAAATATGCTACTAGTTTGCTTCAATGTTCTGCCAAGTGTAGCTTGTAATAGAAAGGAAAATCAGACTCAGCGTTTTCCTATCCAGGGGTCACAACCCAATGCGAGGTCAGCCAGTTTAAAAAACAGGATAAACATTATGCTTGTAAATAGATTCGGGGTTAAGTGAGTAACCTTTGGAAACATCTACATGCAGTTGTAATTAAGGGGGCAGTGTCTCTTCTCTTCCTTCAAATGTGTCACTATCTTTTAAATGGTTTTACCGACAAATTATTTGACCTCATTCCTGATAGATATGACTCTCACCTTGTGGATTTCTTTTCATTAGGAAGCTCTTAGGACACAGTGGGCAAAATCAGGCAGTAAATCACACTGGGGGAAGAGAGCCCACAATCAATGATAATGTTCTTTTTTATACGTACACAATTACTGCCAGACGAACCTCCCTAATGCATTTCAAACTTAACATCCGTCAAATTCAAATATTATTACTAATCACTTTAAAACTTGTTTGCACACTTATAGCTCCAATTTAGGACCCTGAACACTAGACATTGAATGCCTTACATTTGATATGGGATCACGTTAAAGGTTTGGCAACCACTTATCCACGTGGATCCCTCCGCCCCCCTCCATCTAGCTGTCCATCTTGGTTTCCGAGTCCCCCTCTGGTCCTCTGTTTCTTTGTGATCTTCATTGACTTTGTCTAGGCCTAAATGTAATTCCACCATGTGTATGAGCCTGCAGGCTTCACGTGGGAGGATGTAGGATGCAGTCTGACACACACTGATAAGAGCAGTCGCCTCTCCAGATCCTACTCACACAGAGAGAGTGGAGGGGGCAGAGAAAGCAACGGAGAGCTGGAACAGTGGAGATAATGAGAGAGAGACAGAGAGTGTGAGAGAGAGAGTGTGAGAGAGACAGTGAGACAGAGTGTGAGAGAGACAGAGAGAGAGAGAGAGAGAGAGAGAGAGAGAGAGAGAGAGTGTGTTAGAGATCTCAATGAGGGGGTCAAAACAACAAAGACGGGAGAACGTGGAATGATGGTCACTGTGAAGTATGTTGTAAAGAGCAGCTATATTTAGACCTGATGATGTTTCTGAAGAAGACGATAATGGTCTGAAGTTTGTGGGTGTTTTCTCACTCATTGCAGGTGCCACTGACATCACAGCAACAGGAATAGCCCTGACAAGGCCGTGACTAAGACTGCCCTGTTATCGGTGAATTCACTTTCTCACATACTCTTTCATCCATCCATCTTTCTCTGTCTCTCTGAACTGTCTCCCTCTCTGTCGCTCTGAACTGTCTCCCTCTCTGTCTCTCTGAACTGTCTCCCTCTCTGTCTCCCTATCCCTCACTCTTCCATCCTATCTCTACCTCCCTCTCTCAGCCGCTTCTCTTTTTACAAACAGCCATGCTTATCTTGTTCGCCTCGGGCGGGCAGCTCCTTTTTACACTCACACCACTGGGAACAAAACAAGCAACCCTCCAAGAGACATTTAGAACGTGTTTTTGTCAGACAGTATATCTTAACCAGTGTTTAATGCCCTTAATTGTGTTAGTCATTCATTAGAGAGGGCTAGAGGTGAGGGTGGTTTACTGGGCTGGCTGAGCTTCCAGACAGACAGACTGCAGCCGACCGACCATCCACTGGGGACAGCGAGAGAAGTGGGGGGGTGGTGGTGGTGGTGGTGGGGGGGGGGGGGGTGTTGGGGGATGGGGGGTTGGGCGGCCTGGTGATTTTTGATACTCAGAGCTCAGTCTCATCCTATTACCTGGGACAATTGCCCACTGGGGAGTCTAGCTGTAGAGAGGTGTCCATATTGATGAATGTCTAGTTCTCAGTACTTTGGGGGTTGGTGGCGGGGGGGCAAAAGGTGTGTGTATGTGTCTATGTGTTTATGCCCATTAAACTGGTCTGGCAATATACTCCAATGTATATTGCCCTCTGCATGACTGAGCTGGCATTTGAGAGGCCCTCTCTCCCTCCCTGCAGCCTGTTATTATCACCCTCAGTATTGTGCTGTGAGAGGATTTGGCCATGAAGCCCGCTGATGTGTGGCAATGTGATCTATGGTGCCGGGCTATTACTGAACAGCAGGCATGCCAGGAACTTTGTCTATGGAACCAAACAAGGCTTCAAATGCTGGTCTCAACAATGGAGCTGTCAGTTGTTCACATCTTAATCTTGAGTCCTAATTTTGGCGAAGGTAGAAGTCATCCCCTCATATCTTCACAAAAGGACAAATGAGTATCTCTAAAAAAAGCGCTCACTGCTGCATTGTGCCATGTCACACCAAAGAGGCTTTTGAGTAGCTGAATGTAGCAATAGCTGATGAAGTAAATTAACATGAGCAGCTATGTCATTCTCTCACCTCTGCTTCCAACAGCCATAATTAAAATCAATTTTCAATGGGAGATTCCTTTCCGGAGTCAGAGGTGGCTTGCAGGGGTAGAGAGAAGAAATCTGAAAGAGCTCTGTGGTTATTAAAACGAGAGAGAGAGCTGAAAGTGAGTGTGTTTTATTTTATTTTAGTTAGCTGTATAAGCAGATCTTTAGCCCAGGCTAGCTTTTTTACAAAAACTCTATCTGTCACTTTTGATAAAGGAGATCAGTGTTGCCTGAAAAATACATTCAGTAACGCGGGACGAATTAAAATGGAACTGCAATAGAAAAAGTAGCATTAATAAACCTTAAAGGGCATGACTGAGTGTCAGTCGGTCTGTCTGTCTGTCTGTGCTAATATGCTCCATTTGATAGTCTGTGTGACCCACTGGCGCTCCACTAAGACCCCCTGAAAACCCATCCACCCACCCTGTCATTTAGTCCTTTTCTCTCCAAATCACTGACATTCTCCCTTAAAACATTTACCATCTCCACCAACTCGGTAATTCACTTCCTAAAGTGCATACTCAGAAGCAAAGTCTTTACACACTAAGACTCTGCAGCCCTCCCTTTGGGAAGTGGATAGGAGATTTTCGTCTCAAAGCTACTTAGAGTCTGTTTGCTAGCTCGCTAGCAGAAGAATGCTAATAGCGACCAAGTCTCCCCATGTCTTCAAGATTAAATAAAAGTATCAGCCTGATCCAGCTTCCACAGCTTCTCCAGACTAAGACCCAACATCCGGATTGAGGTGTTTGTATTGGATCTGTGACAGATATTTGATATATATACAGACAGCAGGAACCCGACCAATTCAGTATCTTCATCTAACTAGATCCAAGCAGCAAATGCCTCTAAGAAAATGTAACGGACCAGAAACATGGAAAATGCTTTGGAAGCTGATTATT